>NW_026643110.1:1957500-2610000 GCF_028828005.1 Penicillium manginii | reverse complement strand
ATCCATGATGCGGTGGGATATCCAACACCACATCCGAGCCAGTAGATGGCATTGATCCAGCCAAGCCATGACCCTGCGGGATAATCCATGAATTCTTTCCATTGGGTCAAGGCCTCAAGACCATTCATCAATGATCCATCGTAACCGTTAGCCGATGAGTACATCACCAGAGATATGATGATGAAATTGAGTTGTATAAGATGCCCCTGTTTCCACCATGGTGTTAGGTTAGGTGGAAGAACAGCAGCAAGACGATCTTCCTCAGCAGGCTTGCTGCTGGCATCAGCGCCTTTTGCCCCCATTGTATAGATTAAGAAGAAGTGAAGATCAACGAAAAACAGGGAGAGAACCGAGAGGATAATCAGGAAAGACGAGAACCTTTTAACTAGAAAAATGAGATGCCTCAAGTGCCGCTATTTTCCGATGGTACCATCATCGTTCCTCTAGGGGCGTTTTTCCGGGGAGCGTCTACGCCCTGACTCGGAACGAATCCAAGAAATTCAAACGAGAAACAGAAAGAACTGGCCAATCAGCCACTTTCGCAATTGACTATCTCCGTTTCAAGTTAGAAAATTTCGGCCACATGGTCACCCGATGGCATCGCTCCAGCCGGTCGGGAACGTAAATGCGGGATGATTGTGTGGAGGACTGGGGACGCCGGGGTCGGTATTCGATAATTTACCAGCCGACGCGGAGGCGGAGAAACGGAGAAAAGGAGAAACGGAGAATAAGCCAACAAATCGCAGTTGGTCAAGTTTGGGTCTCGGGCGTTGTGGTTCAATCAGCTTGCGTAGGGATATACTCGGTGGAGACAGTGACCCGCCAACAAAGTGTACACACACCCGATGGGTTAAACTCATTGCGTAGTAGGGCCCCCCTGCGCGATGAGAGCTCTGCACGCGAAATCTTGATCCATTTGAACGCGTTGATGGATTATTATGGGTACATGTACCAATTCTTGGTTTCCCGGGGGTACTTAGACAGCCCACGCTCACCGGGTCTCTTGCTCGATGTAATAATTTATTCCTCCTTTCCTCTCCTGCAAGTCGATTCGTCGCGAGAGGAATTAGCACAATGTCGACAATTGAAACATCGCCCACGAAAGTGGACGAGTCATTTTCTCGGATCGCAGAGGCCGACATCGAAACAATCTTGAAGCAGCTCACCCAGGATGAAAAAGTCGCGCTTCTAACAGGTCCGCCTATCCCCATCACATGCATATGTGCAAATTAAAGCAAGAAGAAAAAGAGTGACTGACATTCCCTTTTCCTCTAAAAGGAGACGATTTTTGGCACACCGTACCAATCCCCAGACTTGGAGTCCCGTCGATTCGAGTCTCGGACGGCCCGAACGGAGTACGAGGTACTCATTTCTTTAGCAGTGTCCCGGCAGCATGTCTTCCCTGTGGAACTGCGATCGGCGCAACCTTTGATAGGGATCTGGTCTTGGAAATCGGCCATCTTCTCGCTGCTGAGGCGAAAGCCAAGGGCGCTCATGTCATTCTGGGACCGACCATCAACATCGCACGAGGCCCACTTGGTGGCAGAGGCTTCGAGTCCTACTCTGAAGATCCGATGCTGTCCGGTATCCTCGCAGGCCATTACTGCAAAGGTCTTCAGGAAAAGAATATCAGTGCGACCTTGAAGCACTTTGTTTGCAATGATCAAGAACATGAGCGCATGGCGGTGAACTCAATTGTGACCGATCGCGCCTTGAGAGAGATCTATTTGCTTCCATTCCAGGTTGCGATTGCCCTGGGTAAACCAGATGCGATCATGACTGCGTATAACAAAGTGAATGGGTTGCACGCCGCAGAGAATCCTACCTTTCTTCGTGACATTCTTCGTGGCGAGTGGAGCTGGGACGGTTTGGTGATGAGTGATTGGTGAGTAGCCGTATGAAAAACAAACAAGTACGGCCATGTCGCTAACGGTCTGACGTCCATAATTAGGTTCGGAACATACAGCACCACCGAAGCTATCGATGCAGGCCTAGATTTAGAAATGCCCGGTCCGCCGAGATGGCGCGGTGCAGCCCTAAACCATGCGATCACATCCAACAAAATCACAGCAGCGACATTAAATGACCGTGTCCGCGCTGTCCTCAAGCTCGTTCAAAAGGCAGCTAAATCAGGCGTGCCGGACCATGCACCCGAGACACAGTTGGATCGCCCCGAAGATAGGAAACTACTGCGGAGAATTGCATCGGAGGCGGTTGTGTTGATGAAAAACGAGGATAATATTCTTCCTTTGGACAAGCAGAAGAAAATCGCGGTGATTGGGCCCAACTCGAGGATCGCCACCTATTGTGGTGGAGGAAGCGCAGCACTGAACCCGTATCGTGCTGTGACACCCTATGACGGCCTCGTGGAAGCCGCCCAGGGCGGCGTTGAGTTCGCTCAGGGCGTTTATGGGCATCAGATGCTGCCGCTTCTCGGCAAGCATCTTCGCACCGAGGAAGGCGCCACTGGATTCTCGTTGAAAATCTTCAACGAGCCTCCCACGGTTGCGTCACGAAAGCCCCTCGAGACCCGGCAAGAAACTGATTCCATGGTCATCTTCATGGACTATAGCCACCCAGAGCTACAGCCGACCTGGTATGCGGATGCAGAGGGAACTTTCGTTCCTGAATCCTCCGGTACATATGATTTTGGTCTCACCGTGCACGGGACTGGACGACTATACGTGGATGGGGAGCTTCTGATCAACAATGCCGACGTCCAGAGGGCGGGAACTAGTTTCTTTGGAAGTGGAACTAAGGAAGAGATTGTGTCTATTGAATTGGAAGCTGGCAGGAAATATAAGATCCTTACACAATGGGGATGCGGCAAGACGAGCACCTTCAAAGTCCCTGGCGTTGTTGATTTTGGACACGGAGGTTTCCGATTTGGTGCTTGCAAACAGCTTGCGCCTCAAGAAGGCATTGCTGAAGCAGTCAAAGTGGCTTCTACAGTTGACCAAGTGGTCCTGTTTGCTGGGTTGAGCTCTGAATGGGAGTCAGAGGGTGAAGATCGAACCACCATGAAGCTGCCACCTAACACGGATGAGTTGATCTCGAAGGTTCTCGAGGCCAATCCGAATACAGTCGTTGTGATCCAAAGTGGAACACCGGTTGAGATGCCCTGGATTGATAATTCGAAGGCCGTGCTCCATGCTTGGTATGGTGGAAACGAAACGGGCCATGCTATTTCGGATGTCATTATCGGTGATGTCAACCCGGTAAGAAAATATCCAGTGAGCCATATGATAACCTCAGCTAACAAAGTTGCCATTAGTCTGGAAAGCTTCCTCTCACATTCCCACGACGACTCAAGGATAACCCCACATTCTTCAACTATCGTTCAGAAGGCGGCCGCGTGCTGTACGGTGAAGATGTGTACGTGGGATACCGCTACTATGACAGTCTGGAACTTGACCCGCTCTTCCACTTCGGCCACGGCCTTTCATATACCACATTCGACATCTCAGACCTCCAGATGACGAGGGACACCGAAGCTACATTGCAAGTGCAGTGCAAGGTGCAAAACACGGGCCAGAGGGACGGGACTGAAGTTGTACAAGTGTATATCGCTCCCTTGTCATCTCCCATCAGGCGACCAGTCAAAGAACTGAAGGAGTTCAAAAAGGTGCGAGTACAAGCTGGTTCAGAGGAGGTAGTGACCATTCCACTGGACCTTGTTCGTTCAACCAGCTTCTGGGACGAGAAGAGCAGCAGCTGGTGTAGCCATAGTGGCTCCTATAAGATCATGGTCGGAACAAGTAGCCGTGGTGAGTTCTTGGAGGAGGTGCTGGAGGTGGCTGAAACCACGTTCTGGTCTGGCAGTTGGGATTCACCAATCTGAGTTTATGATAAATCTTTACTAGTAGAATAAGATATTCCATATTCTGGTATTTCGGATTACAAGCTACATCTCTCCTTGACACTACTCATAGTACTTAACTACGAGTTAACTAGTAGTTGCCCAGTCCTGCCAGTGTCCACGGTACTAGTAGTAACTGAATACTAGCTGGTCAGAACTTGAACTGAGGACGTCGCAGGTTCAATTTGATGCTGGGTCTTTCCTTTTACAGTATTGCTCACTTCCAGTTCATTCTCAACTCCAACCCCAAGTTCCAAAGTTCCACTCCTTCCCCTGTACTCCTATTTTCATTATTTCCTTCGCCTCTATGGCTGTCGCTGCTTATGCCTTAGCCTTCGCTCTTGGCCTTGGATTTGGCTTCCTCTTCGGTGTTGGCTTTATCTTTGGCTTCGGCGACGCTTCTATCTTTGGTTGCTATGTCATTACTATTATCTTCGATCTCGAATGAACATATCCATGTCGATCTTTTAACAGGACGATGCATTCGTCTAAATATCACGCCAACCCTCTCAGTCGGTTCTCGATGCAATCTTTCATCAATACCCCCATCTAATTCATCTCCCAGGCTGGGAATTCCGAGTACGCATCCTCCGATATATTATCAATACGGGAAGTCCTTCGGTTGGCATCAACATTTTTACCATTACCTACCTAGGTAAGTACTACCATGACACCTGGGCATAAATATGGATGGATCATTCTATGTTAATTCTTGTTGTGATCTTTATTGTTCAACTGGTTGAACATTTTTGGATTAAATACTAGTATCAGATTCTACAAGACATCGGAAAATGCTACTAGTAGTTCTTACTGGGATTTTCTTGATATCCAATTTCCCTCCCGAATAGGATTATGACTTTTTGCCATGGCATAATTGTGTCTCATACTATAGTGATCGTAAAGGTACTAGTAATTTTCCAGTCCCTCTGGTTGACCTCTGAGTTGGGAAAGTGCTGCCCAGAAAGGTATGCGGCGATGATGGAACCATGGGATGGGATGTGCCGCCATACTTCATCAGTGGCTCCAACAGCAACAACACCTCCCTTCTTATCTGCATCCTGCACATTTGTTTCAAAATCATTTGACATATAACATCAGAAAGTACTCTTGTCACATACAGTTTACTGCAAAATTCCCTATAACTGTGACCCGAACGACACCCAAACTTGAAGCGGCCATCATGGAAACTCCGAGTCCGCAGGTGTCACCAGGTGAGTACTACTATCACGGCACCTTTTACTCAACCAGAGCTCATATTTTACAGTTATCATCAAGACACTAATAGATGCTATACTAGCTTTCTACGGACCCGAGGCCTCAACCTCAACCTCAATAAATCAGCCAAAGCCCCGGGCCAACTTGCCAACTCCTACGCCTCCCAACTTGAACAACACCGCCAGACCCCGACCAAATATATACAACTACGAAAACCCCACCAAATGGGCCGAATTCAAACGCATGTGGAAGGGTGATTTCGAAAGCGACAAAGAAGAGTACCGTTGGAAGAAAAAATGGGGGATATCTCTTTCCATCTTCATCCTGCTACTCTTCATCCTCCTTATTGCAGTGATCGGCATCTACTACCACCCTCCGGCGGAGCGCATCAATCGCTCATCAATCACGAACGCAACAAAGATCCATGAAGTGACTATGACCACTACCATTACGGCACTAATCCCAATTTCTTCCGACAATGGCGAGAATACCCATGTCACAATGGTGCGATCAACTGACGCCTCGCTTCCCACGCCCGCTCCTATTCAGGATCAAGAAGCCGAGCACGGTAATCAAGTTAAGCACATGCAACAAAAGGACGACGCTTCGATTTTCAAGACTCGAGCCTTCAGCAGCGTATCAGCCCCTCCTTACCTGGACGCTTGCCAAACGAATCTCGAGTGTGACTGGGGATACCGGTGTATTGAAGAAACCTGCTACCCTGGCTGTGATTCCGACAGTGACTGTCGCGACGCACACAAGTGCGAGCATTGGAAACATGATGGGCCAAGTTATAAATACTGTATGGTTGCGCGGCACAAGGAGTGCCGCGCTCACCTCGAATTCTGCCGCAATGACAATGAGTGCTGTTCTGGTCGGTGCGAGTCGAAGGGGAAGTGGAAGCTTTGCCAGCCCAGTACAGGTCGATCGCAACCATCTGATTCGAATGATCTTCGACCTTGAGCTCGTGTTGATTGATTTGTGAATGATCGTTTTGATTTTGGTCTTCGCTTTCTGTTCTGTTGAGTGTGTTAGCAGGGTGGGATTGGGTTTTTATTAGGTTGCTCTCTGAGATTATAAATGGTTTCAAGGTTCCAATTAGCTCCATCGCGGCGTTTTCATGTGGTCGCGGTATTAGTGTTGACAGGAATGCTTTGTGGTTGGACGTTTTGGTCAAGTTGATGATGTGTTCTTTATATCTGTTGAAAGACAAATGCCTCGAGTTCGTTCCAACTCCTCTGCTCACACTAGCTGGTAGCCAGTCCTTGCTCTAATATCTGAATCAAAACTTGAACGAGCTGACTTCAATCTGCCTTTCCATTGCATCCATAAATGGATCTGTCGCATTCAATACATACTCCAGTAATCATTCAAGTTGCTCGGTTCGGTATTAAAAGTTTATTAAGTTAAGCGATGTAAATGGAGTTGTACCAGTGGTGCGCGGTGGATGGTGCGAGCATGTCGGTTTGGTTGACGGGTTGGGAGAGTGAGTGGATCCAGTCATTCATGTCGACGCCGAGGTATTTTCCTATTACACAGCTTATGTCGAGGTCGAGGTCTCCTTCAAAAAGGCTTGGTTTGAGGGTTAATAGGGAGCGGGGAATTTTTTTCATCTCTTCTTTGGGGCTGGGGCTTGTTGGATGTGAGAACGTACGCCAGCCCCGGCGACCCATTTTGGTGGTTGTTCGGGGTTCCTTTTGTAGTGAGATAGAGGTATGTCGACTATGAAAATGAGATGTTGTGAAATATGCTTTAAGTAGAGAGATACCAGTGGGGTTGTGGAGTGGTGAAAGGTAAAAGCAAGTCCACCCTTTTACCCGTTGGCAGGAGATTTCACAGGGGTTTTACGGGATTTGGACATTGAAACCTAGGCCAGTGGCATTCTAGATCATCAATCTAAAGATTTTCCAGTATCATTAGCAAATAACTGCCGAGACAAAGAACCCTACATTGACGAAAAAGATACGTTGGGGATAATAATCTCGTTCTGAATGGATGTAATGTGCACGTTGGTATCATATAAGAAAAGTAAACACCTGAAGTTCATCTGGACACCAGAATATGGAGGCAGAACACCCTGGAATGAAAGGGGAAACGCAGGAGGTGGGAGGAAGTGCGCAAAGCACTGAACAAAAAAGGGTTTAAAGCAAGGGCAAATGAGAAAGAGAGAAGAAAAAAACGCCATTCAAAGCACACCATGCCGTGCCTTGAAGATGGATATCTTATCGTCATAAAAGAGAATTTCTTGCAGCCGAAACTGGACGCGCTCAGCGCTGTCATCATCCGCTTCGTCGTCGTCATCATCATCGTCCAGATCACTAGAGAGAAGGTCTGACCCGCCATCTGTATAAGGGGCAATATCAGGTTCGTCATCCGGCATTGACATGGCGTCGACCTCGGAAAGATCGTCGTCTCCTGTCATAACGGTTTCATTGACGGTTTGGTCGTCAAAGTCCAAGTCTTTCCCGTCACCGGCTCCTTCTTGAATCTGGTAGCATTTCAATTGGAGGCCAATGTATGTCATATTGAGCTCTGGGCGAATGCTGACTATATCGAGGACTTGGAGAGCGAGTTCCTTCAGGTCAACCTTGGCGCTGTGACTGATGTGGGGAAGGTACAGCGCGCGGAGCTGGGGCATGTTCGGGAGCCTTTGGAGGAAGTAGTGCTGAAGACTTGGTTAGTTCAGGGATTCAAATCGGCAGGGAAAAGTTATTTCCACTCACCCAGTCTCGGTAATTCATTGCCATTGCCAACTCTCTCAATTGCGGAATCTTCCCACTTGTGACAAACGAAATGATCTCGTGGTTGAACACCCACTTATGCCATTTGTGGCTCAAGTTGTCTGTGCCATCATGACGGTCCGATGCATCGATTAAAACCTTGCGCAGGCTCAGTCGATGTTTTCGCAAGATATGTCGGTAAATGGCATCGATTTGAACGTTCGAGTCGTGCCCGGGTGATTCGTGCAGGAAAACGCTTTCCAGGGTATTCGGGGCGAGAGCATCCTTAATGAAAAGCATCAAGAACGATGAAACATTGTCGGTTCGCAAATTTTTGATGTTGAGCGAATAGTCAACCGCGCTGACGCTTCCCCGGCCCCAGCTCCCATTCGCCAGACGTTTCGCTGGTGTTGCTGGTGGTGCATATTTACGACGAAGAGCTCTCCATAGATGCTCATGGTCATCGCATCGCATTAGAGTGAGCGTTGTGAGACGAGTCCAATCGATAGTTGGGAGGAGGGTTGAAATTGAAAGAGGTATTCGTTCTAGCTCAAGCAATTCCAGGTGTAGCTGATCTCCACTGGCGTGGAGAGCCGACATGAGCGGATGTGGCTTGGTGGGAGCGGCATGAGAGGCTGTCAGTTGTGGGTCTTTGATTTCTTTGTTAGCTACCGTAGTGCCTTTCTCGGATTCTCGAGGGGTGGTTTCATCATGTTGAGATAATTCTTTCTCATTCTTCTCCGTCAGTTTACTGGGGAGCTCCGACGCGACCTGCAGTTCGGAGGCCGACGAAAGGGCCACCCGATCCTCACGCAGCCTCGACTTATCTTTGGAAAGAATGCTCAACAGTCCACCGTGTCTCGGCCAGCTGAGTACAGCATCGGCGGCATCGGAGTCTTTGGCACAGACGAGCCAGTCAGAAAGATGTGCCTTCAGAGAGACTCCAATTCTCAACTCAACAAGACGGTGACGGGACCGCTCAATCAAGACCGCTAATTCCTCCACATAGGCCGGTTCATCGATATCCAGCACGGCCACGCTCTTCAAAGCCGGCAAGACGGATAGCGAGGGGTGTTCAACGTGCTTGTATCTCTTGAACATATGGGAAGCAGCCTCGGAAGCCGGCGCAATCCTAAGAACATTTTCCGAATTATCATGCCATCGCACCCAAACCTTGTCCAAGCGACAATCATGGCCTAACCTATCCGCCAGCGAAGCAAGCGCCAACCAAATCTCACGAACTACACCGGTAGGCATATCCCAGATGAATGTCTCGAGGTTGACCATTCGGGCGACGGCCAGGGCTACCAGCGTCCCCAGCATCTTCCCCACCTCCCTGTTGACCGAATACTCCTGCACCCAGCTCAGCGGGCCATTGCCGATCGAAAACGTGCGCGTGTACTGCGCGTAATAATTTCCCCGACGCGAGCGAGGCCCCTTGCTTGTCTCTCGCTCTTGGTGGTCACGGTCGGAACAGCCGCAGCTCGAACAAGTGTGTGTCAATCTGTCGAGCCGAGATGGGAGTTGGTTGAAGACATCTTCACCCATAACCAAAGTGGAGAGGCCGTAAGATAGGGCGTCCACGCCTGAATAATCTTCGCTTGAAGGGTTTAACGACTCCGGCCAGACGATGTCGAAGCGCGAGTACATATGCGGGATGGTGAGACCATGCAGGGCAGAGCATGTCAGAGCGAGGGAAGTGAGGTCATTCGTGTGCGTGATCTATGGAGGGGGAAGAAACCAAGCGATGTTAGACATGCGTCGACATAAGATTGGACTAGAAACAAGGCGTGTACTGTTGACATACCTCTTTCACGACATCCTTGAGGATATCAAGGGGAAGATCTAGCAGTTGCATCGATTTGGCTTTCCATTTCTGGTCACTTGCGACAGCAGGCATCGAGGCTGCTGTCAAGGGAGTCGAGGTTCGAGTGGTAGCTGACTCCTCGGAGCTATGATTCGACTCAGCCTGGTGCAAATGGACCTTGCTCAAAGTATTGGAAAGATGATTTTTCTCAAAGCTATCATCCGGATCGAGTGAGGCGGTGCTGTGACTTGAGACGAAGTCCTCTTCCCCCTCTTCATCTGAGGATAATGCCCGATCGGAGGCTGGCCGATCGGCCCAATTCGAGCAAGCGCCCGCCATGAGGGGAAACAGTGATGGGGCTAGGTATGTGGGAAGGGCTTGAAGGGTGAGGATCGACTTGGATGTTCTGAGCTCGGATCAACTCTGAAGAACATAACAGAAACCGAGAGACTCAGCAGGTTTCCGTATGTCGCTTCAAAGAGGCCCAGGAGGTGTGCAAGGTGGTCTGGGGAAGCAATAAGCTAGTGGAGTGACCGGCGGATCGCGACCCGCGCGGATCATCATGCGTTACGTAATCATGAGTCGATCACCTGCCCAGCACTAAAAGTAGAGTATGGGTGTATTCGAAGAATATCTAGAGTATATAGCTGGGTAGGATAACAAGTAGTATATACTATTATGTCTGGTCCTTTAACACTGCCAAGCTATCCACAAGAACGCTAACTTGAAGTCGATTGCGGCTCCTACCTAGGTAGTCCACCTGGGCAGTGGAGCTAAAATAGTCCTACTAGTACTAGTATACTAGGTTCACCCCGAAATCGAAAAGGAAACCATTTCCTAGAACCTTGGAAGGTCAAAGATCAAAGGCAAGTAAATTCATAATTAATACCATCTACTAAGCTAGTAAGAGAATAAAGAACTTGAAATTTTTGAGACGCAACGCAGCACTGTTCGCGTCTAAACACCTGACCGAGCCAATTTCTCCAAGTTGATAGCCGCGCTTATACAAGCCAGATGACTGAAAGCCTGAGGTGTATTTCCCATCTGCTCACCTGAAATAGCGACCTCTTCAGAGAACATTCCCAGGTGATTAGAGTATGACAAAATATTGTCAAAGTGCGAGAGTGCGAGTTTCCAGATGTTCGGAATGGGGACATCGAAAGCGGCAGCCTAGATATTTCACGACACGCATCAGGGTGCCCGAGTTAGCAATAGCACTTCAAGTTAAGTCACCAGGGTTGCACAGCAAGGAGATAATTTACCCGGGCCATGGCCTCGACGAGCCAGAAAGTAACCATGATAAAGGCGCCCTCGCCTCCACCCACACCTGTACGACGTGAACGTTTAGTAACCACCCAGGCGTCCAGATCGGGGGAAGATAGGGATCTCGAGCTAGAACATACCGCCATTTGCCCTCACATGGTCGTATCGGAAAACCATTTTGGCGCTGGAGAGCCCCTCTTTCTCGGGACTCTTTAGGATCATCTTCAGAGTGCTGATGAAGCGGGGATCATTTGGTGCGACAAAGAATACCAGGGGAGCAATCAGAATCGACGCATCTAGAACTTCAGGGCTCTCATAGCTTTGACAAAAGTGACCACGTTCCTTGTTGTACCCCTTTTCCATAATCTCATCGTAAAGCTCGTCGCGTACTTGAATCCACCTGAAGCGATCAGGGCAAGGTAGACTGGCTCGTTTCTCTGCAAGGCGAATGCCACGGTCCATAGCCACCCACAACATCACTTTGGAATAGATGAAGTTTTGGATCTGGCCACGAGACTCCCAGATGGACATGTCCTTCTGGTTGCGCACGCCAACGACATAATTCACCAGGCGACGGATCGAAGACCACTGGTCATAGGTTATAGGATTGCCATGTTTGTTATAGAGGTAGATGCTGTCGAGCAGTTCACCATAGATGTCCAGCTGTGTGTGGAAAACGGCTGCGTTTCCGATTCGCACAGGCTTGCTACCCTTGTAGCCATCGAGATGATCCAGCTCCACCTCGGGAATGTCACACTCGCCACGGATGGTAAACATCAACGGGAGCAAAGGCCGCTTGGAACCTGCCTCCATTTCTTTGGCAGCATGCGGGAAGATCCGGTCAAAGATAAAGTTGACGTAGGCTTCCGCCTCGCGGCTGTATCCCATTTTGAGGAAGACGTAGAGCGTGAAAGCCGTATCGCGCACCCAGGAGTAACGATAATCCCAATTTCGTGAGCCGCCCACGTTTTCGGGAAGCGAGAAGGTGGGCGCCGCGACAATTGCTCCGGTGGGCTTGTAGGTAAGCAGCTTCAAAATCAGCAGGCTGCGCTCAACGGTTTCCCGGTAGTGTCCTCGAAAGGCGCATTTGCGCGTCCAGTCCGTCCAGTAATCGGAGGTCTCCACTTCCATTCTAGCAAAGTAGGCAGCCATTGTTGCAGAGCTTGGAACAGCCTTCTCGGGACTGTGCAGCACAAGGTGTACCGTTTGTCCCTCAGACAGACGAATCCAGGCAACCAGACCCTTGCCTTTCATTCCCGGACGTTCTTCCAATGTGAACCTAGCCTCGGAAAATCCAATTTTCTCGGGTTCTCTTGAGTCGGCGAAGATCTCGAATTGCAGTCGCTCTGTGTCACTCTCAAAGTGGACAGTCTGAAGCCGATGCTTGGACATATCGTTCTCCAATTTTGCACGGGCATTGTGATTGTCCTTGGCATAGTTGAAAGCGGGGAACAGCTCGACTTTCACTTCCATGGAGCCGCGACTGCATTCTAATTTCCTAATGAGACCCGAATGCTGCAGCCCAGATTTGAAGCGATTAGCCCCGGGTTCGTTACATGGACAGTAACCGGAGAGCAGACGGCTCGACTGGGCGCTCTTCTTGGGCGAGACAGGGAAATAGTCCAGCATTATGACAACGCCATCTTCATTGCTCCAACGAGTTTCGAGCAAATTTGAATATGGCAAATATCGCTGTTTGCTATGAGGGTCGATGACGGTTTTGTAAGGCTGCACCGACCAATATCCACCGATCTTGTCATCTAACAGGCGACAGAATACCGAGGGGGAATCGAAGACCGGCCAACACATATAATCCAAGCTACCAGCCTTGCTAATGAGGGCACATGTATGCATATCTCCAATCAGACCATAATCCTCAATGGCGTTATACTGAGTTTCTGCCATGATGCCGATTGAGAATGGACTTGAAGGAGACAATACCCTCCAAGAATCAACAAAAGAAAGATAAAAGGAGGTAAAGATCGAGTCGTGTATTTCTGTCGATGGAACGTCCTGAGGATCACGATCTCCGACGTAGGGGTGTGAGAAGAGGGAAATATCCGATCAAGGCTCCTCGCCTACGCTGCGAGGCATATATGAGCCTAGCCGCCGGCCGGGAACAATGGAAACCACGACATGATGATGCCGCAGTGATCAAAAAATTGCACTGAGGTCATTACTATGCTTGAGTATATTGCCCAATCACCAGCCTTGGAAGCTTCAAGTTGGTCGGTAGGAAGTGAGGTAGCGGGGTTTGGCACCAGGTTAGCGAGCACATCATCATTATGGAAGTAGGTCTACACCATGGCCTCGGGTTAATCATTTCCCAAGCTCCGTAAATCTCGGTGGAAATGACCAGTATGTGCTAGCGGATGCAGATTCTTTCATCGTGGGACCGCGGAAAAGACAGCGGTTTCAAGAAGGACCACCGGTCGATCCAGTGCAATTTCGCAGGTTGACCCATGCCACGATGCGGTCAGTTACAGTTGATATAAGATCGGTATCCCATTTTTCCGCACATAATATGCTGACCCCTTATCGGGCATAGGTCACCGGAAGTCACAGCCCACCAATAAACCACACTGGTAAGGACAAGCTGAAATCCCCTGGGACCCCGGATCGACCGGATTGTGGATCTTGGTGAAAGCCCAAGTGGATCGAGTGGCGACCAGTCATAAGAGAGGAGAGGTTGGAGGGGGAAAAGAGGAAGGGAAAAGGGAAAAGGGAAAAGAGAAAACAGGGCCAATACCACAAGGGCACCATCAGGGAAAGGTAAGCGTGACTGGCATCCACCGCCCAAAATTCCCATGCGGCAGCAACTCGCACCCCGTGACCGCCTCTCCTTTACTCTTTCCTCTTTCCGACTTCACTCCATGCTTTTTCGATCTGATCTGATCTGATCACTTGACCCAACACTTCGGAGAGGGGGGGTCTTAATTTACACTTCTCCACCACCGAAATTCCTCTCCTTTAGTCGCACCCTCCATGGGGCAAACACAAACACCTCCCGCCCCCGTTCCTTTCCTTCCGATCCGCGTCTACTAGGTAAACCCTGGATTTCACCACATACTACCTTACACGCAATGGGGTTATCGGCCGCAACCCATCATCGACGGCGGAGCTCGGTGCTCACGGGAAATACCAATGTCCGACCACAGCCGAGTGCATCGGAGCGAAGGGATGACAGTCTTCGACCGCTCGGAGATAGATGGGATGAACAGGAGCCTTTGACCGCAGAAGATACCGATGCATCAGATCTCTCATCTTCCGCAATCGAGACGCGTGAACTGACTGAGATGAGCTCGGATGATGATCAATACGATGAGGAGACTGGTCTTACCACATCTCAGAAGCGCCAGCGCCGGCGCCGGCGCAGACAACGCCGTAAGCTCGATGCCCGCATCGCAGACACCAAATCATCGCGATATGCCATCTTCCAGCTGGGTCTGGCCGATCGCAATGTTCTCCGCAAGCTCCTTGTGAACGCTGGCCTGATTCTGATGTGGTATTTCTTCTCATTGTCCATCTCCATAGTAAGTGTACCTTGCGCGTCACATGCCGACTGCCGGCTCATGGCTATGACGATAAATATCAAAACTAACCAACTTATTCGCTTCGCAGTATAACAAATGGATGTTTTCCGAAAGCGACGTCGTCTTTCCCTTCCCTCTTTTTACAACCAGCTTACACATGGCTGTCCAATTCACATTGGCAGCTATCTTGCTTTGGATTTTTCCGTCCTTACGACCTCAACATCCTCCCGAGTCCCTCGCCAACTCCCCCGTCGAAGGACTGAAGGAATCTGAACCCATAATGACAAAGTTCTTCTACTTCACACGCCTCGTGCCCTGTGGTGCCGCCACATCCCTTGACATCGGACTCGGCAACATGTCTCTCAAATTCATCTCCCTCACCTTCCTCACCATGTGTAAATCTTCCGCGCTCGCTTTCGTTCTGATCTTTGCTTTCCTCTTCCGCCTCGAGTCGCCTTCCTTCAAGTTGATAATAGTCATTGCCACAATGACGATTGGTGTGGTGATGATGGTCGCTGGTGAAACTGCGTTCAACGCACTCGGCTTCAGCCTCGTCATTGCTTCGGCCTTCTTTTCTGGCTTCCGGTGGGGTCTAACACAAATTCTTCTTCTGCGTCATCCGGCCACTTCGAATCCATTTTCTACACTCTTTCTTCTCACGCCCGTGATGTTCGTCTCTCTTATTACTATTGCCCTTACTGTTGAGGGCCCAGTGGAAATCCACAAAGGCTACCTCGCCCTCGCCGAGAAGCACGGCAACTTGCTTGGGGCCGCCCTCCTGGTATTCCCAGGTCTTCTTGCTTTCTGCATGATTTCATCCGAATTTGCATTGTTGAAGCGCTCTTCCGTTGTCACTTTGAGCATTTGCGGCATATTCAAGGAAGTGGTGACCATTAGTGCCGCGGGAGTCATCTTCCACGATCAGCTTACACCCGTCAACATGGCTGGTCTCGGCATCACGATCGGTAGCATCGCGACTTATAATTATATGAAAATTTCCCGGATGCGCAGTGAGGCTGCAAGGGATTCTTGGAGCCGGGACGGAACTCCCGAGTCTGATACCGATGATGGCGACCTCACCGGCCCGGAGAATGGGGATTACCGTCAAGTCGCGGATGAAGAGACCGATATTATCGCTTCTTCCCCGGCTGGCCAGTTCAACGATGATCTGCAAGCTTCTTCAGCTGGTGATAAGCGGCGCTCGTTCCGCGTTCGCGCTAACGGTGCCATGCACGGGCTTAGCGTCTCCACCACCATCCCTGAAGATGATGGACCTCCAGAGCCTCTCAAATCCGCTCCCCCTACAATTTCTACGATGGCCGAGGCTGGGTTCAACTCGCAGCTTCCCCTGCCCAGCCGGGAGGCTTCACCCGGGGTTCACTCCGCTTCATCCGTCTCGCCAGTTCGGAGCCAAACTCCACATCATTAAAACATTTTTCTTCTCATGATACCAACTTACTTTACTTCATTCATCTAAATACCATACTATAATGGTACCTTTACTTCTCTTTCCTTTTGCGACGGTAGCTACCAGCACCATATTCTCCCTGTCCGTGTTTCTTTTCTTTTTTTTGTGGACAGGGAGTCAACGATTCTTTTTTTGATGAAGAAGGTCGCATTGTTTTGCTGACCGCTGCATGCTGTTGATATCTCATGTAAACGCTGACTTGGGTCTTACGGAGCAATGAGTGTCTTTTGGGGGACGGTTGTTAGAAGGCAGGCAGGCTTTTTGGTGTCTTCTTTGCATGGAGGCTGGCGGAATGGAATCATATATCTGAGCGGCGGTTTAATTGATACCAATTTAAATTCCCTTTTCTCGGGAGGGCTATATGCCCCTACGTTCATCTTGACTTCATTCAATTCTATTGTACTCGCGGCACCTTCATTGTACTAGTAGAAATTAAGTATCGTATTGCAAGTATCCGAAAATTTTGCTTCGCGATCTGCACTGATAATTCAATTCAATCCTTCTTCCCCCCCACCCTTTATCATATCGGTTAAACTCTTCTGCTTCCCTTTCCCCTTCGCCTCCTTCTTCTTCTCAGTCTCCAACTTCCTCTCATACTGCTCCAGCTGGGCCTTCCTCATCTCCGCCCCCTCCTCCGCCAACTTCCTCTCCAACTCCCGGAACTTCTCTCCTTCAGCATCCATCCCAATAAGCGACTCAAGCAGCTTGATCTCGCGCGCCCAAACACCAGGATCAGGCACCGTAGCCGCAGACGCACCAGCCGGCCTCTTGGAATTCTTCTTCTTCGCACCACCTTCATCCTCATCGCCCCCTTCAGCCCGGTCAATAGGCGTTTCCAAAACCATAGGCATATCCTGAAACCTCTCCTCATTCATAACATTATGAAAAGCGCGCAGACCAAGGAATCCAGTCCCGATATTCGCGTGCAAATCACGCCTACTCCCCTTCGGTGCTTTAGAATCATTCAGATGCAAAGCGCGCAGAAACCGGATCCCGATCAACTCGTCAAATTCGGCAAGGAAGGCCTTGAATCCTTCCGGGGTGACGAGGTCATAGCCTGCGGCGAAGCTGTGACATGTGTCGATGCAGATTCCAATGCGGGAATGGTGCTCCTCAGGAATCAGAGCAAGGAGATCTTTGAATTCGGAGAGGAAGCCGCCGATTGTGTTGCCGTGGCCGCACATCGTTTCTAGAACCGGGATTACGGTGCTTGTTTCTTTGATTGCGGATATTAGGGCGCCTGCGAGTCGGGATAGGGCTTCTGGGAGGGGTTCTCCGTTTGTGCTTCCCGGGCTGGAGAGAGCGGTGTTAGATTGACGGTACTACTTTGGGGAGGTATTGGTGGAAGGGCATACTGGAAGTTGTATAGTTTGATACCGAGAGCTTCGCAGCGGCGGAGATCGTCGACGAAAGAGGTATAGGCCTGTTTGGCTTTGGTTTCGTCGGATTGGGCTAGATTCACGAGGTAAGATCCGTGAGGCAGAACGTATCTGGTAGATGTGTTAGTCTAGGGCTTTGATCGAGTCTGGAGTTTATTGGATTTAGAGCTTACTTGGCAGCGTCATAGTTCTTCTCGGCGCAAAGCTTGTGGAACTGATCCCGGTGCTCATCTTGGAGAGGTGGATTGTCCCATTTTCGCTGGGATTTCAAAAATAGGGCAAATGCGTTGCCACTGGTTTGGTAATTAGCATTGGCACTCTGTATAATTTAGTGAAAACATGAATGACTTACCCAATCTGTTCGCTGTTATGGATTGAGTTGAAAACGCCTGTTCGAGAATATGATTAATTTCTTGGGCTTGGGCTTTTAAAGCGAGGACTAAATGTATAGAGCGTACCCTTTGCAGCACTGACATGAGCACCAACGAACATTCGTAGACCGGGTGTTCGGGGAGCCAGAGGCATGGCTTCGGCGTCCTTTTCTTCTTTGGTCTTCTTTCCGCGTTTGGCAGGCGCTGCTTTCTTTGCGGAGGTAGTCACAGCCTTGGCCTTTGGTTTGCTGATAGGCTTTTCTTCTTCTTCTGCCTTTGGAGCCTGCTCTTCGTCGTTCTTGATGGCAGGCGAGGATTCTGTATCATCAGCCTCTTCCTTTTTGACGGAAGACTTGGCCGGTAGTCTCTTCGCTCGTGATGCCTTTGGTTTGACCTCGGGCTCTGATTCTTCTTCTTCGGAAGATGCCTCCTTTAGACTGACTCGCGACTTTTGGCGCTTTGTTCGTCTCAATGGGGAATTTTCTGGGGTCCCATTGCTCAGATTCCTCTTGTGACCCCCCTTGGGTGCCGCGATGGGTTCTTCCTCGTCTGGATGAGAGACACACATTGCACAACACTGCTCTGAAGTTCAATCGGTTGTAGCGATGACAATGGCGATGACAAAAGGAATGATGGTAGCTTTTGTACCTTTCAAATGATGTCGATTCCAGTTGGCTGTCAGAAAGCCGGTGGATCTCTAAGCTGATTGGAGGTTCAGCGGGAGGGGCAATTCGTCAGGCCTGGGCTCGATTGTATTGAAACACAATTTCCAAGGTTGACGAGGGTGATTGAAGTGTATACCGAATTGAAGATGGGATGGTATGCACTTGATATATCAAAAATTGAAATCACCTGACAGTCTTTCCACCGGTTGCTCCTTCCCTATGAACACTCCCGTGCCTGCCTTGTGTGTTATAGTCACGTGTTGATCACCGGGGTAACTTTCACGTGATGTTTATCGATACCCCAAACGGTCCAGCTTGTCCACATTGGGAAGGCACAATTGCAGCCCCTCCGACCTCGAATCGACGACAAATTATCACTCGACCCAAAACATTCAAGGGAGCTCCTGCAGGTCTCGGAATTATGGCTGCCTCCGACGACCTAATCGACTTCGACATCATCGAGGCTCAGAAGGAAAACGTCCAATCACTGCCTGGTGGTCGATCAGCCCGACAGCTTGCCCAAATATTTTCGGCGGGCAGCAACAGTGACAAACTCGCAGCTCCGTCACCAAACGATACACGGACGATAAATGGCGCAATCCGTCAAGAATACGAGGCCGAACTCGAAGTTATTGGAGAATCGGACGATCCTCTCGACGTTTACGACCGCTACGTGAAATGGACCCTGAACGCATACCCCTCGGCCCAAGCCACCCCCGAGTCCGGCCTCCTCCCTCTACTTGAACGGGCCACCAAGTCATTCCTCTCATCTTCACACTACAAGAACGACCCTCGGTATCTCCGATTGTGGCTACACTATATCCGATTGTTTTCCGATGCCCCGCGCGAGACCTTTGCTTTCCTAGCACGGCATCATATTGGTGAAGGCCTGGCTCTGTTCTACGAGGAGTTCGCTGCATGGCTCGAGGGCGCTGGACGCTGGAACCAGGCGGATGAAGTTTATAGACTCGGCATGGACCGCGAAGCCCGACCTGCTGAACGGTTACTCCGCAAATACAGCGAATTTCAACAACGATACGAAGCTCGCCCTCAAGATGCCGGCCCTTCCTCTCCCGCTCTTCCGGCTGTTCGTCCGGCTCTCGCCGCCAAAACAGACCCTTTTGCCCTGTCAGATGCCTCTGATGCGCAATCCTCACGACCATCACCCACAGCTGCCGCCCCGAAGACGAAATCCGGGAAGACCAAAATGGCTATCTTCTCAGATGCCGACGCTGGGGAATCCAGCCAACCAGCCACCAGTGGTGGTCCGACGAAGGGATGGGATAGTATTGGGTCAATTCGGGAGCGCAAGAAGGAAAACGAGGTGGAGGCAAAGCCATGGGTTGGAGAAACATTGAAGGCTGGAGGAAAGAAATCAGGGCCAAGCCAAAAGATGGCCATTTTCAGAGACGAGGTGAGTTTGCAATTTCGCGTTGCCTATTCCTTTTCAGACCTTCCATATATTTACGATCACAGGACTAATTGCTGGCTTAACCCTATGTGCTTCGATTGTGTATTCAGTCCAATCCAATTTCACCTCCTAAAGAAGAGAAAGCTCCCAAACAAATTCCGGAACATCATGTAAGGGAAGCGGTAAACCCACGAACCGGTCGACGCGAACGTGTCTTTGTCGACCTGGAAGCAGTATACCCAGATTACAGGAATCCGGTGCATGAAATGAGCTTTGAAGAACTTAGGGCGATCCAGCGCGGTTGGATGGATATGGATTGGCGGCGCCTAAAGGAGCCCTTGCAGCAAATCTCGGGCAATTCTGTAGGAGCTGAGTGCCAGACCATTAACTTCAGAGAGGCAAGATCTGAGGAGGGCTTACCAGAGCAATCAGATGAAAAATTGACAATTTATGGACAGCAATCCCACTCTCAAGAACGAGATGGGCGGGCTGAGCACAAATCTGGGAAACCCAAGAAGTTCAAGGAGCAAGGGAATACTCAGACCGGTGAGAAAATAGAACTGATATTCATTTCCAATGTTTCGTGAATTCATGACTGACAATCACATAGTCAAAATGAAATTTGACTCGCCCTCGAATTCCAAGGTCCGACGGAAGAGTACCCGAGAGCCCACTATGACCATGCATACTCGTGCTGCGACCGATGAAATCTATGACATGTTCAGTCAACCCCTGAAGGCCGAAGAAGAAGATGCAGCGGATAGTTTGTACGGTAGTGACTATGACGACGATGACTGTGATAGCACTGGTACTGGTCGCATCTCAGCAGCCTCGAGTGACTTTGGGGGCGAAGAAACACAAACCTTCCACAGGTCGCTTGATGATACCGGATATGCCGACACCACACGGGCTGAGAGTGTTTTGGGGGATGATTGGACGGAGTTCACTGCCAGGGATGTCCCTGGTATCGAAGGGGCCGATGCCACTTCTCACTCCGTTCTCAGCGAGGAAGATGTGTATGAATCTCAGCATGGCACTCCGGAAAAAGAACGCTTTGTACCAC
Organism: Penicillium manginii; assembly: GCF_028828005.1. Classification (NCBI taxonomy): domain Eukaryota; kingdom Fungi; phylum Ascomycota; class Eurotiomycetes; order Eurotiales; family Aspergillaceae; genus Penicillium; species Penicillium manginii. Next base: position 2,589,246 of record NW_026643110.1, on the reverse strand, counting down.
GAATGCCTTCTGATTATAACGCGCCGTACGGAACATATCGGGATCCTGCAATCATGGCACAGAACCGACTGCCGTTCATGACTCCGATTGTTGAGCGCACGGAAAGCTCCATTTCTATGACGGCTGCTCGGAACACTATATACAACGCAAAGACCCCCTCGAAAGCACGAACACCATCTGGGGTTCCTCAGATGGGAAACTTATTGCTCTCCAGCCCCGTTGGAGCCCCAACACCATACCATGGCGACAACACTGTTACCTCCATGGCCGATGCACCCTTTAGCCCCACTGCTTTCAAGGCACTCGGTCCCAGACCTCATCGAAGGGAAGCGATTATCCGCGACGTGCAATGCAATCCAACTGACAAGGGAATTCGAAACACCATTCTGAATGCATTGGAACCCCAACTTGCAACATACGCAGGCTACCATGGACATACGAAAGACAGTAACTACGCGTCCATGATACAGAAATTTCTCAGAGCCCATAGCCGGAAATCAAGAGCTGCTGACGATGATGGCATTGATGCACCGGCTCTAGAATTCCCAGGTGCAGAGCGAAGCTACCTCATTCGGCGGGAGCTGGGAGCTGGCGCTTATGCTCCGGTTTATTTGGCAGAGAGTGTCGAGAGTGAAGAGCCATACAACTCTGATGAAGAAGACACAAACCCGAGCAGCTTAGCAAGCAAAGTGAGCCCATATGACAAGCCGCGACACGCATTTGAGGCCGTCAAGGTTGAGAATGGACCCTCGAGCGCTTGGGAATTTTACATGATCCGCACCGCATACGAACGCCTGCGTCAATCACCCGGCCATGTCCGTGCAACGGATAGCGTTGTCCGCGCTCACGAACTTCACGTGCACCAACGTGAAAGCTTCTTAGTAGAAGACTACCGGGGTCAAGGAACAATCCTTGACCTGGTCAACATAGTCCGCAACGACCACAGCTCTGACGGTGGTCTCGAAGAATCACTCGCCATGTTTTTCTCAATTGAACTATTCCGCACTATCGAAGGCCTCCATGCGAACGGGATCTTACATGGCGACATTAAAGCAGACAATTGTCTCGTTCGTCTCGATGAAGCTAACCCAGACTTGCCCCCGAGCAAATCACTTTCCCTTCTCGATCTCGATGCTGCTACCGACGAGGACGACGATGATGACGATGAGTCGAGACCCAAACGCCGAGACACCATCCACTACTCACCCAATGGTCTGCACGGCTGGGCAAGCAAGGGTCTCTCACTCATCGACTTCGGCCGCGGAATAGACATGCACGCATTCCAACCGAACGTCCAATTTATCGCAGACTGGGAAGTCGGCACACACGAGTGCAACGAAATCCGCGAGACGCGGCCCTGGACCCATCAGATCGATCTATACGGTATCGCGGGTACAATCCACGTGCTCCTTTTCGGTAAATACATCGAGTCCGCTCGCGTTCGCACTAGTAGTGGGACCGCTGGCGGGCCAGAGCCACCAACCTACCGAATCCGCGAGTCTTTGAAGCGATACTGGGACCGGGAGCTGTGGTCCGATGTTTTCGATTTACTTCTCAACCCTGCCTCCGAGCGTTGGGTCGCGATGGAGCGCGAAGACCAGGGTGGTCTTGCTGAGGATGAGCACGCTGCTGTCTTGCCGGTGCTAGCTTCTATGCGTTTTGTCAGACGTAAGATGGAGGATTGGTTGGTTGCGAATGCGGAGAAGAAGGGTCTTGTTTTGCAGTTGAGGAAGATTGAGGCTATTCTTGCTAATCACAAGAAGAAGCTTGAGCGTTCTTGATTTGTCTTGTTTTCTGTCGTGTTAGATTCCTGTCATGCTTGATGAACCTCTATACCCATACCCCCCGCCTCGATATCCTTTTCGGAGCTAGACCCTCGTTGAGTCGGTCGGCCCTATTTCTCTGTCTATACTCTTTTTAATAGTGGATATCTTTCTTCATATAATTGTTCCTACTTTTCACCCATTCACCTGAGGCGACATTTACTCTATCCAAGAATATCATCATAAACCGGATCCAATCGAGCAGTCGACGTCTCAAACAATCTTGGAAGGCCCGTTTCGCTGAAAGGAATCGACTTCACTGCCATCTCCGCAGCAGCCTTACCGGATAGGAAAACGACCGGCATACCATGCCCATTAAACCCAGCCGCAATCAGCTGTCCAGGTTTACCCGGAACCTCTCCAACATGAGGCAAGGAATCGGCACTGTATCCCATCACTATTCAAGTCCAATTCATTAGCCTCGAGTTTGATTTCACCAGCCCACCTATCACCAAGAAAGGGGGAAGGGGAGATAGTAGAAACACACCACCAGTCCAAATATGCCTAACCTCCGCCTGACTATCCTCCCACCCAAAAAAAGTCCGCTGCATATACCCATCAAAATACCTATCCGCCTTCCCAATCAACTCCCCATCATCAGAATTCCCATACCACCCTGCCAAATCATCTTTAAAGATCCACGAAGCCCCACCGACAATAATCGACCCATCATTCCGGGAAATCTGATAAATAAACGCCCCCGGCCCGTGTCGAATAGCATACGTCTCGGGTAGACGCCGATATGGCGCCCCGGGACCAGGCTGGATTGCAGTGCAGAGGCCCTTGCAGGGAATGATGGCTTTCGAGTACTGCGGTGCTACGCCGCTGGTAAATGCGTTTGTGGCGAGGATGATTTTTCGCGCATGGATTGTGCCTCGGGGGGTTTGGACGGGCCAGAATCCGTTGATTGTTTGTGTTTCTCCTATTGATAGCACGGGTGTGTGAGTTTGCAGGTTTAGACCTCTTGATACGGCGAGGCTTATTAGGTGGGTTATTAATTTGTAGGGCCAGAGGTGGCCGGCGGAGAAGCTGAAGCCGCCTTTTGCGTCTCGAACGTGTGCTTTCTTTTTGTGTGTCAGTTTATTTCTTTTTTTTTCGAGAGGGGTCGATATGAGTTGATAGATCAATTGGGAAAAGATCGCTTACTTCCTGTGCCTCTGTCTCGGATAGGTCCTCTACATCATCCATGAAATCGAGATTCTGGGCTCGGAGATAATCCACAAATTCCCTTTTCCGCTGCAACTCCCCTTTATCGAGATAAATATCCAGAGATCTGGTGAGGGTGAGATCGCAGTCGATTCCTTCTCTGGCGACTAGATCGGCTATCTCCTTGACATGAGATATCTCGAATCGAACAACTTCCACCGCAGCTTCAAGTCCATACCGCTCGATATATTTGGACGTAATGGAATACAGATCCGGTCTGAGATGACCCCCATTGCGACCCGTGGCTCCGGAGCATAGTTCTCGGGCCTCGAGGAGAACAACGCTTGGCGGGGTTGCAGTTGGATGTTCCGGGAAAAGATGGTATGCGGCTGATGCACCGGCGTAACCACCGCCGATTATTAGGATGTCTGTCTCGGATGGGAGATTGGGTGTTGTTTGGTGGGTGTCTAGTGGGTGGAGCGATGTTCGCCAGAATGGTTTTGTGGAGCCGGTTGTTGGTTGGGGGAATGCCTTTTTGCTTTCTGCCATTTTTGGATATTAAGAATCGGTTGGTGGGTTGGTTCCTGGAGAATGTTGGGGAACGAGATGGTTCTCAGGGTGGTGTTGATAAGAAAAGGTCGGGGTGGTTCGAGTCGGGCTTTTATCTACCGCGGCCGAGCGGGCTCAGTGCGGGGCGATCTCGGGGAACGCAAATGGTCAATTTGCCTGATATAGTATGAGGGGTATCTCGGGTGGGAGTTTACGGATCTGTTTATGAGGTTTGTGAATGTATCCTTTGGTTTGTATGTTCCGATTTATTCTACACTGGAGCAGGTGATGATAAAATCTTTTTGAATTGAAGTGGATAATCATCGGGGCCTTGGACTTTCAGCATATCTCAGTTGCGGGACCAGATTACTCGAAGGTTATTGAGTATCAATATGAGCATTATGTCAATCGAAAAAACCATCCAGCGAGGAACTAGCGTCACAGAATTAGCTTATGTATAGATAATGGGCTACATTTTATGGAGTGTCACATACCGCACATAAAACACTTGGGAGATATTTGGTCCCGCAACTCGCGGTCCTGTAACTCGCGATTACAGTCTTCTAACTGCTGGGGACTCTCAAACACCATGGTACTGGTAAGGCAGAAGGGCGGCAGGAGGATGGTGATTGTGGTGGTGAATGTGGTGGTGAATGTGGTGGTGCTGTCTAATTCCGCAAAAGTGAGCGGAACACAGAACCATACATAAATCATCGAATTAGCAATGACTCCCGTATCGAAGTGCGTGGTGGATGGAATGAAATGAATTACTTACGACGGTGAGGAGTAGGAGGATAAACAATACTAGTAGGCGGCGAGGAGGAGCCGTCACTAGGAAGTGGCTGGTTTGAATTGTTGCGAAGAGAACAAGTGAGGCGGGGATGAGACGGTGGGATGAAGAGATGAGAAGAGGAAGAGAAGAGCCTTGGGAGAGAAGAAATAGAATGTTTTTGTGGGCCTCACTGCAGGGTCGCTCCTTCCTTCTGTTCCATTTCACCCAGCAACAGCACCTTCCTCATTCGGTGCTAGAAGCCTACGCCTTGGCTTAGTAATAGTTGAAGTATAATAGGTAGAGCCGAGACTATTCAATGTGAATTAACAAGCTACATGATATGTGAAAGATGAGGATTTGATAACCGGCTAGAGTTGTTTTGGCTGGTCTTACTTTGCCAAAGACTCTAAAATCCCATTAACATTCACAAAACTGAGCTCTTCCAGGGTTTCCTGCCAGAGTCTTTCCTTAATATTCTCCCCCTCGACGGTGTACAGCAAAGGAGGATATCTGTCTCTTGAATTAGCACATCAAATTCCATGTGTCTCGATCTTGTGTCTCGATCTTGTAAATGCTCGGTTCACTCACGGTGCAATCCCCCAATTCATCAATAGGCATCCATGTGACTCCTTCCCCTTGGTAATAGCCGCATCAAGATATGTGGTAGCTCCAAGCTTCATGCTTCGACCAGTTGTCACCTTCAGTAGATAGAGCAAGAATTTGATAGGTGCGGGCGCTTCACGCTGCAGAGATGTGCCCTTGACGAATCCCGGTTCCACATAATTAATCACCACATCATTGGCAGATACCAAGTCCGTAAGCTTCCAAAGAAACAGCTGACCCAGATACTTCGATGTAGGGTAGATGTCAACACCATCAAAGGTCTTCTCGTCATCGAATGCTTTCAATAGCGGGATCTCGCTTTTTTGCGCAAACTTTGCGGTCAGAGATAGCATGCTCGTGACAATGGTCAACCGGCCCGGTGTACCAGCGGGTGACTTGATCTTTAGAAGCGGGAGGAGCAGGATCGACAATAGCATCGTGGAGAGATAGTTCACTTGCATAGTCTCCTCGTGCCCGGTACTCGCGAACCTGAAAGTCGAATTGGATAACCCGGCATTCAAAATGGCGATATCAAGTCGAGGCAGTTTTGCTTTGACCTGCGATGCAAATGCTTGGATCGAGTCATAGGAGGACATATCAAGTAGCCAGACCTCAATATCAGCATCGGGGTATTGTTTTCTCAGGTCAGCGGCTGCATCTTCGCCTTTTCTCAGCGAGCGAACTGCGACGATGAGCTGCGATAGCTTGTAGGACAGAAGTTGTCTTGCACATTCTAGACCGAGGCCCGTGTTGGCTCCTGTCACAATTGCAACTTTCCCTGAGAGATCGGTGTCACTGGAAACATATTGAGCTTTTGAATAGAACTGGTTCGTGATGAATTGGTTTGGAAAAAATGGCGTGGTAGAGGGGGGCAATTCTTTTGAGGAAGACATGCTATTCGGGTGCTGCAATGAGATGGTTTGTGTATTTCTAACTCAGTCCGATGGGGTAGAATTTATAAGATCATGGCCTGGCGGAGTTAAGGATACGTCCGTGGCTGCTCATATTCTGTTGTTTACCCATTCCAAGTTGACCCTTTTGACGGCTTTCGGGTCTCGACATTTGAAGGGGATCTTCATTCTACTCTATCCACTACTCGCATTCGAGCCAATCATATGCTCTATTTGCACGCCAATCCGAAATAGGAATACAATATCGTGCATTAGCGTGGCTATATTTGGCCTAGCTCCCTGGAACCCATCTCAGTCGCCCCGTCGCGAACCATCATGTCGTCAAGATTCCCTTCCTACAACCAGTCATGTAAAATAAGCCTTGAAGGATCGCATGATTACCTCCCTGAAGATTCAAGACTTTCGGGCTCGGAATTAACGGAGACATTGCCTATGGATCCATGGTCGTTATGGGCACTGCCAAAGAAAAGAAGTGGTTAGCCGCTCCCAGTGGTGATGAGAGACTGCTCGGGTTACAAGTCACGATTTGATGAATCTTTACATAGCAGGCTCGAAACGGATGGAGGGACATGGCTTTCACAATCGCTAAGTATCCTGTAAACTCTTAGAGTCAAGGCGTATATTCGTTCGGAAAGATAATTACCACCTGGACGGGCGGGAGTCGGCCAAAACTTACTCGGCCGAAATATTTTATGTCAATAACTACTACAGACGAAAATAGCCCTGGAGAGTTGCAGAACAAGATGCAAAAACAAAACATACAACAGCAGGGATTCTCAGGTGGTCAGGTCACCCACCATACTACTAACCTGCCGGCGTGTGGCTTGAATGCGACCAGTAGCTGGGTGGGCGCCGCCCGGGTGAGAAATGGGTGACCGCTGCAAGCCTTCGGAGTTGATTATATCAGTCTTTTGGCCCAGCTGATTATAGCTAGGCTAAAATGGCGAAAATCTCGGGTAACCCTTACAAAATTTTAATAAGATTAATTTAGACTCTATTACAATAGATTAAAGATAAAAGTACAATACTAATAAATAAGTTCTACTCTTTCTTGTCAGATATAACAATAATTGTTTAGACTAGGAATAGCCCATGGTGCATTTTCGGTCTAGCGGTATTTTGCCCCCATTTCTGAGTCGAAATCTCTTTAACAAGAATAAGCTAGATCAGCAACTTTATAGTATAATCTCTTTAGCTATCTAAACCCTATTAAGTACTCATTATATCCTAGCACATGTTTCTAAGTTAAGGATACCCCGTACACAATAAACAGGAATAAGATCAAAAATCTTGTCAGAGATATTACCGAAAGGCGACTAAGCACGGTTAGGGTCATGGTAATCAACGGGTAGTGCTTGGATGAGTATAAACGATACTTTGGACTGTCTGTGAAGACAAGGTCAAATTTGTATTTAGTAAGAGCCACACGGTCGAACTTTGAAATCGCTCTTCAATGTTGTCGTACCCTTGATTGCCAGTGAATGAAATGCTGTACCATCACGGGTCTTGGGGCCTAGTTGCCTGTATTCCGAATTGGGAAGGTACGTTGGAGACACGGTTGCCCAGGTGAGCTTCCTTCTAGTGGAAGTGGGCAGATGGCACGACGCGTAGTGAGTTGAATTGCACGGGGAGGAAACTACGAGAGGCACGCTTCCTAGGCTAGTTCGAATATACTTTCAAACTACCCTCCTCGATAACTCTCTCGCCTCAACACCACGCTCAGCCTTACAACATTCCCCCCACAACAGTCGACCGAAACCCCCAATCTCGATTTTCTCTTCGTCTTTTTTCTCTCGCTCTCATCCAAGCACGAGCTACGATGAGCAATCTGGACCTCCCGGCGCATCGAGATGAGTGGAAGTCTCAAGTCGCGACCGCTTTTTCGAGAGAAGGATGCCCTCCCGTTCCAAGTAGAGTCAATTGGCATGGTGGATCAAATATGAGCCATGTGCAGTTCCTCTCGCTGAGAAGCATCTGGCCCACTCCCCTGACCGGCAGTGAACTCGCAAGGGAGTTTGAGACAGAGCTTCGCAGAGAGTTGGATACTGCTAGAAATTGGTTAGATTTGTTACCACCATTCCGGGCCTATCTGGAATGTGTCAGGAATCATCAATCAACAACGTTCTGGAGTCCCGAGGCACCAGAAACCTTCGAGACAGCCCTCAGTCTGGGCATTATGCAGCTAGCTCGATCACAACAGAGCCGGCTGTTGAAAGCCATATCAGATGGAGTCGCAGATGAGGAGATGGTTATATCATCCCTCATCTCTTTCTTGGATGGAATCACGGTCCTCTGTCCCCATGTCCGTTGCGGATGGTCAGCGAAACGGCGATCCATCACGGGGGGATTTCGGCGCCCAGAAGCTTAAGGTATTTGTCGATGGGCTACTTGTAGCCCGGGATGGCACGCTGGTTAAAATTAGACCATCCCAGGACGACCCTGGCTAAATAATGTCCGAAAAGAGTCAAGTCGGCACCCCGGTCGACGACCCTGTTCAAGCATCATTCGTCGTGACATGTCATCTACGCCGACGACTGGAAGTGGGACCCGAACCAGAAGTGTTTCGCAATTATCATCCGGGAAGAACCTGTAGATATGTCGTTGTCGGGCCTAAGATAGTTTTGGATTATCATTGAATGTGTCATCCACCTGGGCATCCGGGTATCCTTAGGTATCACGGATGAGTCATTATTATGCCAATGGATAGTAAAAAATAAAAAAAAAAATCTATGAAAATCAGTTTAATTGTCTTTTCACTCGACTATCCCATTGGAAAATTCCAATCATGTCTATTTAGTTAGAGTCAGCATCCAGAGTCACGCCACAGAATAGCGACCCGGAGCGCTTCAGATTGGAAGTGATGAAAACCAGACGGAGCTCTCAGCTAGCCAAGATGATGACATACTTCAGAAATCTTAAAAGAAGTTCCTACTCGCACGAAGATCTTATGCATCTTGGTATAACAGTCGTTTGCCTCCCAGAAGCAGATATGCTGTTGACCAATGAAGGCACATTTCGACCTCATAATTCTTTTGGGCCGGGTTTCATCAAAGAATTCAAAAAGTGGAGGCACGTGTGCTACATGCGCGCACAGATTCATGGACAGTTCGTGGATTATCTTAAAATAATGGGGTTTACTGGTCTTGGCTGCATATTTCCCTGGCATCAAACTTAGTAAGTTGGAACCTCCGAGAGGATATTTAAACAAATCTATCACATAGGTCATGTACTAAGATATCTTTATTAGTGCCTTGGACCCTTTTTTCGGTGTGACAGAAGGATTGCTCTCTGTTGGGGTGCTGACGAGGTGTACAACCATCATAGACACATGGGATACCCCGCCGGGAGAAATACAATGGCTTGATCCGGAGACACTTGAGACCCTAAAAGAACAACCGCCTCATGTTCAAATCGTGTTATCACACAGGACTACCGTTCTGGCTGGTGAAAAATCTCCAATATGCGTGACCCAGACCGATTATATATTGCCAAGGGATACTTTAACGGCTATTGTGACTGCAATTCACAATCGTGTGTATCAGGCAGAAATTGAAAATGAGACAATATTCCCGGTAAGTGAGGAACAACTCCTGTCTCATTTTTAATGAGATCCCTATAGTGCTTATTTGCAGGTGTTATTATTCTCTCAATATTACCCTGACCGCATGCGTATCATTGAAGCAGTCTTCGACATCACCTATGAGAAGCTTACCCTTAGAACCACTCCTACGTATACGTTTGGCGATCCGGAAACGGCGCCATGGGACATCCTCATGCGTATGCATGCAAGTACACCTAGAGTATCCTCATCCTCTGGCCAGTACTCGAAGTAGGTTGTTTCTTCATTTTGTTTTACTGTGCTTTGTTGCTATTTGATTGTGCCAGGAAGCTTTTGTGGACTTTAATGATAACTAATCTTCATAATTGCTCAAACAGCCTTAAGGAGTAATATGCGGTCTCCAGATAGCGCAATCTGAGAAAATTCGATTAAATTTTAACAGAAAGAAATACCGTGGACTCAAAAAGTAAACCTTGAAAAGGTTGAGAGATGCAAATCAACCTATAGTATACATGGACCTCTGGTATAAGCTTCTTCCAAATTTCTATCTAGCCACATGCAAGCACTACCTATAAATCAACCTTAAAATCTTTGTCCTACTTGTGAAGAAAAAATTTTTTACAAGGCAATGTAACCTTTGAATATGTAACTTGACTCAATGTGATGAATTACTAGCTACAGTCGACGTTAAGAAGCCCCTCAATAAGACAACGGGAGCCAATATAATCATAGGTCTTTCTAACCACACCCCTTTGGCAAACGTCTTTTGAAAACCTATATATTTCTTGACACGCTCTCTAGAGTGAACCACTATGTACCACAAGTTGTGCCTGTGAAGATCTCTTTATTTTTGACCTCACCCCTATTGCTAAAAAGATTTTTGCCCCTTTTTTACCTCATCCTTCCCCGTAACTCACCCAGTATAGCTGTTTCTTCTTGATTTAGAATATCCTCTATGTATAAGATATTCTATAATCGAACTAGGCCTATCGCACGGTCTAAGGAAGGGAGCCAGTATATTATTTTGAAGATTTATCGCTATTCTGAGTCTTACATCCTCGGATACTAGTTACTAGACGTGTGCAAAAGGGGTCCCATAGGCTATGGTAAATGCAAAGGGAAGTTATTTGATTGGTCCGTTGGATACAGCCCACGCGGTCGTTACAGGATATAACTTCACTCCTATGAGGACTTCAAATATAACTTTTTACACTCTCTTCGCCATCTTGGCCTCTGTTTTCCCCTAGGCCCAGGGCTTCAGTCACTCTCTATGGTGTGTGTGTGTGTGTGTGTGTGTGTGTGTGTGTGTTGGTTTGTGGATATTGTAAGGACTCAGGTGCATTGAAAGATAGCAGTAGTATTGAACGAAGGTATTAAGCTGAGAGAGAGAAGAAGAGAAAGAGAGAAGCTCCCATCGCAACTATCTACACATGAGCGGCTGCCGGGGTCACGTGCCACAGGCACCGAAGGCTTCGATCGTTAGAGATATCGTCTCATTCTGCCTACCCTATCAGGCTTACCTACGCGCGCCCTGCTTCAGTATTTAACTAGTTTTGAATCAGGTGAGTATATAGGCTATTTTTATATCTAAATTCTATAGGTTCTAAACTATATTTTCGTCACTTTAGTAAGACAGCACTTACGTTCCACTCACCAAGCTTCTTTTACATATTTTTTGGGAGCACCCCCCCGTGGGCTCAATAGGTAGTGAGAAATTAGGAATAGCAGATCTGGGCTAACGCCCTCGAGCTGCTATTTATTAGTTACCTAAACTGGGAATGAAGGCGACGTATCGGGGTGGGTCCTATTCTCACCCTGTTCTCACCCCGTTCTCACCTTTATCACCCCCAGTCTCCAATATTCTCACCCTTATCACCCGCACTCACCCTAGTAGAAAATTTCACGCTGTTTCAAAGGCCAGGGCTCTCTGAGGATTGACCAAGTTTAGTATTTGGCTAAAACACGGTCAGTAGTGCGGTGCCGCCCGGGTGAGAATGGGGTGAGCGCCGCTTTAGCGCCGCGCGACTCGGGTGATTAGGGTGATTGCGCAATAGACAGGGTAAGAACGGGGTAACACCGGTACTTATACTTAATGGCGTAATATTAGACAAAAAGTAATAAACCTGGACATGTGAGAGAAGCTCGCGTAGTATAATACATGTAAAATGGGGTGCACATGAGCTAGTCCGGTGTAGGCCAGGTTTGTTAAACTGAGGGATAAATGTTAGATATTTAAGTAAAGCACATGTCACAGGAAGTCATGAGGATATTGCAATATACCAAACTGACACAATGTATCGAGATTCTGAAGATCTTACACTACATCAGACCGCCATACGTATCTCCTTCTTCCTCCTCTTCTTCTTCCTTGTGATACCAGTTCAGATATTTATCTTTCTCACTTTCCGTGTGCGTCTTATTCGGTTTTGGTTCTGTCGGCAATTCCTGCTTCTTCTCATCACCATGTTGGTGATGTTGACCATGATGTTCAAAAATCTTTTCCATAATGCCTTCGTGGTGCGGCTGGCTGGATTGAGATTCTGCAATCATTTAGTGAAGGAAACCAAGGAGTTTAACTGACTATCAACTTGCTTTGAGACTGAGCCATATTGCTTCTATAATTTCAGTGTTCAGTTGCCAATGAGAATCGAAATTTTATTCGTTTAAACACAATTTAGCTTCATCGAAGGTTATATATGTATAAATTTGAGTGAAAAAGAACGAAGCATCGAAAATATGATGTCAAGCTCCAGCATTACATCACGAGTATAAGGCGCCAGTAAAAAAACTTGCTTTTACATCATTCCTTTGGTACGAAGTTCATGGCCCTGCCGGCTTGAATTGAGTTGAGTGAACTTTGATTTTTCTTCTCCTTCGCATTTTTCTCTTCCTCTTTGTAGTACTCTTCCAAATTCTCTTCGTCTTTTTTCAAGTATTCTTCATATTTTTTGGGTTCTGCTGGAATGCTATGCGAGTCACTGTCTTTAGGAGACCGAGAAGGATGACTTTGAGAAAAATGACTCAAAAGCCTTTCGATCTTAGATTTTTCCGATTTGGATTCTCATGGAAGTCTGGGTTATCGTTAATTTTGGATTATACGGACGGACTTTCAGACATAGCAAAAAGTTGACAGTCTACGGTATTTCCTTTTTATGTTTCTGTTATTAGAAAACGAAGAGTTTCGTGACTAAAAGACTGGATAAAAGGTTGATGTCTAGAACTATTTGCTTTCTTCTTGCTAGTGTACGCACCTCCTTATATTTTGAGGCCGGGTGGATATGGGCTGACAACGATACAATGACGTCGACGAAATTTTTGACATCTATAATGAAAATCCAATTTAGCTTTTTGATCAATAAGATTAACTCTATCCACAGTACTATACCGCCTCGAACCGAGCGAACTTATAATTTTCAAAGCCAGTATCACCAGTTTACCCCCAAGAATTATTTTTCATATATCTGTGTAAAGAATTTTGACCAGTCACTTCAAGGATACTTTCGAAATAAATCCACGAAATCAAGGTGAGGAGCAAATACATAGTCGTCAGAGAAAAGAGACGCTTGTCTTCTTGGGAATGCACTGAACAGCAATGACGAAATCTTAGATGTAGAAGCTGAAATGTGCGAAAAATCGTCGAAGGATACCAAGTATTACAACGAAATCTTACCTCATGCGGCAGAGAGATTGAATACAAGAAAAAAACCTTTATCATGAAAAGAGCTTTTCTAGACAACCGACTCCACAAGTTGCAAGATTTGAGGTTGAATAAGAATTAGAATTTCTGTTTGGAAATAGTATTTGCCTAATGATCTTAGTTTATACATATCATATATAAATTTTGTTCTCTGGACTTCCTTCTATCCCGGTGTCTTTGATTTGCCGATAATGCAGGCTTGCAACATCAAAGAGAAGGCTAACAATTCATGACGAGCGTGGTGCTGAACTGGGATAAGCAGCTTTCCACTAGAATCATGTATCCCAAACCACGGTATGGATGCCAGGTAATATCCGAAAGAACGCCTATCTATCTTGGGCTTTGTTTGGAATCGGGTATGTGGAGACACTCTCATCACGGCCATGGAACATTGAGCTAAAATTCGAATCCAAGGCCTAGATTTGAGGATGCAAAAGGAACCAATTCCCGCCGGGTTTTGAGCAAAGGCTAATGAATCGAATTTAATTTCCAATTATCCGCTCTGGGTGGCCTTTGTGTATGCGAACGGTAAATGACGTAATGCATCTAACAAATGGAGTGATTATGGTAACCACTCAGCTAAATCACCAGCAGCTGATATTTAGGAGGAAAGACTAAATAGCTGTGTGATTATGACGCCTATAACTTTTAAATGAGAGCCCACGTTTGATGTTCAAGTTTCATGGATCTTCAATTGCAGAAGCTTTATCATCTCACATCTTGTCATGTCCGCAGACAAATATTATACCCTTGCTGAAGGTGAGTGAAACAACTATCAAAAGAGTTGCCTAATTGCCTTCGTTTTCCTAGCTTACCAAGACAAAAGGATGCCCCTTTGCAAGCAGTAGCACTGCTGTGCTTATGCGAAACAGAGATGGAGGGAGTCTCGGACTCCTCCAAGATACGCAGCTCATCGAGACATTGGCGCATTTCTCGCGGGAGAGGATCCCGGAGCGGTAAATCGCCAATATAATAAAACTCGTGTTCTAGCTGACACTGTAGTGGATTAAAAGAGTTGTTCATGCCAAAGCCGTTGGGTAAGGCTCAAAGTGATTTCTTTGCAGATCAAGTCCTAATCAACATTCCCATTCAAAGCGCGTACGGAGAATTCGAAGCCACCGCCAATTGCTCTGACCTGACATGTGCCAGCTTTCTCAGTGAAGTTGGCAAGAAAACCCCTTGTTTACTTCGTGTCTCTACTGTTGGTCCCGAAGCAGGCTCGGCTGATACTTCTCGAGATGTTCATGGATGGGGCATGAAACTCTATACCGATGAAGGAAACCTTGATTGGGTTTTCAATAACACAGTGAGATTACTCAAACCCATCGATCAATTTCCTACTTATACCAGATTCAGCCTGTTTTCTTTATTCGTGACCCTATTAAGTTCCCCTCCATGAATCGCTCTCACAAGAGACACCCACAGACCCACCTTCCCGATGCGAACATGGTAAGTTCAAGTGATCCAGCTCAAGTGATATAGCAAAACTAATATGACCTTAGTTCTGGGAGTAGGTCCAGATAGCTTTATTTACCTCTTCATCGCTTACATGATATAGCTTCCATGTGGGAAATCCTGAAGGAATCCACCAGCTCTTGGTTCTTTTCAGTGACCGTGGAACTCCCCAATCTATCCGCTTCCTGAACTCCTATAGTGGTCACACATACAAGTTTACTCAAAAGGTTCGACTTCCAGCATATGACTTCTCACGTTAGCTAAGCCTATGAAACTAGGATGGCTCTTTCAAATATATCAAAATTCACATGAAAACCCGACAAGGAGTCAAGAACTTCAGCCGAGAAGAAGCTACCAAAATTGCTGGTGAAGACCCAGATTACATGATTCGAGACATGTTTGAAGCTATTGAGAGACAAGACTACCCTGTTTGGGATGTATTTGTACAGGTTATGGAACCCTCAGAGGCGGAAAACTATCGTTGGAATATCTTCGATATGACCAAAGTTTGGCCACATGAAGACTTTCCGTTGAGAAAAATCGGCAAGCTTACCCTGAACCGGAACGTACGTTACCAATTTCCCCTTGTGATATATCGATATGTTGATTTTTGACTTTTTTACAGCCTGGTAATTATTTCGCCGATATTGAACAAGCTGCATTCTCCCCGTCTAACATGGTGCCTGGGTTTGCTGCTTCTGCCGATCCTGGTTAGTTGCCCACTGAGGGTTGGAAAAGAAAGAACTGAATCTTACTTCTATCCTCTCTAGTCCTTCAAGCACGACTGTTTGCTTATCCGGATGCGGCTCGTTACCGTCTTGGTGTCAACTACCAGCAACTTCCAACCAACGCAGCCAAGGCACCTGTTTATTGCCCATTTGAGAGAGATGGTAAAATGAGGTTTGATGGAAATTATGGAGGTGATCCAAATTATGTGAATTCTTCTCTTCAGCCAACAAGGTTCTATCCCGAAGTCAAGGGAGTAAGCCCAAATTCGTTGAGATTACATACTGAACACGAGAAGTGGGTAGGTGAGGTCACCACCTACACCAGTCACATGAAGGAAGATGATTTTGTTCAGCCTGCTGCTTTGTGGGAAGTCATTGGCCGTGAACCTGGACATCAGGACCGAACTATCGAAAATATTGCTCGGAGTGTTAAAGAGGTCAAATCCCCCGAGTTGCGAGATGGAGTATACGGTTTGTTCCCACCCTTTAAGTAGTGCGTGATGGAAACTGACCCTTCATAGATCTCTTTAGTCGAGTCAGCCTGGAACTCGGAACTAGAGTCAAGCGTGCGACTGAGGCCTTGAACAAAAATTGAGTAGATGTTCAAAAACTTCATCATCTATATTTATCTCTCAAAAGTAGTTTGACTTTTGACATGTAAAGTGGAAAATGGTTTTCATTAATTCGAGGCATTTTTGTTCCAGTAAATGTTAACACTAAAGTGTCCTCAGGCCCACATTCATCCTCTTGTAATCTAGTGTATCAAATACTCGTACGGCAAACTTGCTCCTAAATTTGCAATGTTTTACCACGCGAAAAATGTCAATATGCTAAGCAACTGATAAAAGATGGCCTTCTAACCCGTATTTTGCCCTACCCAGAATAGCAAGTATAAATATCTGTCAGAATTATGTAAAGCGAGAAGTGCAGTGCCACTACAGAAAATAAAGTCAAATTCAACATCCTTTATAAGTAGCCGCCATCATGATTTGTTGTATAGCATATGCAATTGATACAAGGAGATTGATTAGATGTAGTTTTTGAATGATCCCGACCTTATTTGAGAACTGAAAGTATCTTTCTGCCAATTCAGGCTATATATCCCTTTAATGATACCGGGAAATTTGGTCCAGTGATTTCAATATTTCGGTATTGGTAAAAGACTCTTCATAAGCGTCTCGATATGACTCCCATGGAAACCCAATAATGGCGCGTTTAATCCATACGTGCATATGGTGCATGGGTTGTTGAAAAGAAGAATTATAGGATCATAAATTGAATAAGGTTAAAAAACTTTATTAGATTGTGTGAAAACTATGTAGTTATTAACTGGCGCTGTGCTGTGGGCTTGTAAGACTAAGCTAGGCGGTCTTCGGTAGCGGCTCTCGGAGACTTCGCATTGAACACCTGAGGCTCTAGGTATTATACCGCCACCATGAGTGCTCTACTGTGCCATGTGAATGTTCGAATTTAACTTATAGAAAGATCCCAAATCGTGAAATTGTAGGGGAATGAAGTCGAAGTAGCTGTCCCCGTATTAGGCAATCAAGTCATCTGAGCAAGTCAAAGTATGATGTTTCCCAATGGCAGCGGCGTACTATTAACTAACTCTCAACAGCTCGGATATTTTAATGATGAATGCCTACGCTCCACCCAAGC
This sequence comes from Penicillium manginii, assembly GCF_028828005.1. Lineage (NCBI taxonomy): Eukaryota > Fungi > Ascomycota > Eurotiomycetes > Eurotiales > Aspergillaceae > Penicillium > Penicillium manginii. The sequence continues at coordinate 2,572,344 of NW_026643110.1, read as the reverse complement.
ACCACACTCTTTATGTGAGCCCGTTGGCGAAAGGCTCGTCCCGAGTGATTGCCGGCAAGCAGCCCCTCTCCCCTAGAGCCCTCAGTATCCACAACAAGGCCGAACAGGTCCCATTCTCACTCATCCTGCCCAGCCAGATGGAGCAACATATGATACGCTATCAGTTTTCTTCACGCAAGGCCAAGTTCTGGTCTACCTTTTCCACTGGCATGGAACGGGGTCGACCGCGTCATGCCGCCCGCCAGTGGAAATTTGCGATGAGAAACTTTATATGATTGTGGAGTGAATTTGGAAGCAAACAATGCAACTAGTAATAAAAACGACACAGTGAGAAAAAAAAAGACTCTGAAAGTAATGCTCATCATGTTCTTGATCATTCCTTACCACTGGGGCTTTCTACGCCGCAATCGTCTTCATCACGGGAACTGTGGAAGCGTCCGACCCTCGATGGATACCAGCGACCGCACTCTTGGGTACAAATCGTAGGCCGAAGACAATCATGCTCAAGATGAATAACCCAAAAATAACACCTAAAGTTATCATTGCCCCGATAACACCTGCCACACCCAGACTCATTTCTCTGCCCGAGCGAGAACCAGCAGAGGAAGTAGACGACGAATCATCACCGGCACCAGAACTCGATGCGCAGATCCCAGTGCTATTTCCACACGTTTGACACCAGTCTTCCTGTGATTGAATGGCAATTCTCTTCGTCTCGTCCACAAATTGCGCCCACGGGAGCTCGACCATCGATTGGCCAAAAAGCGGATAAGCTTGCAGCTGCGTCGAACCCTCGATGCTAGTCCCATTGTGGAACACGAAACGGACTCTGATGTCTGAAGTGGCAGGTATCTCAGTTCCCTCGTCATCTGTCACAAGCTCCCACGCCATGGATGAAGCATAGTTAGGAATGCCAGTGAAATTGACAGTGGTGGCTGGGAGCTCAGCCAGACCGAAATATGACAGAAAAGAGGCGTACGCACCAAACTGGACGTTTAGCTTGGATTTACCGCCAGATGTAATTGTTTCGTTAAGGGCTGTCAGAACTTCGCCTGCCAGATTCATACCCGCAATGGCACGGATAGTGTCAGAGCTATTGTACGCCAGGTTGAACTCGTGCTCGTTCGCGAGAACAAGCAGCTCTTGCATTACTGTGTCGTTGAGAATGGTCGATGGAGGGAAACTTGCGGTAGAGTTGTGTATGAGAGCCACGAAGAGTAAATCCCATATAGTGTATGCATTCTTGTAGCTCAGCTCGCTGGCACTGAACGTCTCATTCACCAACGGCTCAAGAGATTGGTAGAGCCTGCGAGTGCCTGAAAGTAGGCTCACATAGGAGTTCGAGTTGAAGTAATTATTACTGCTGACTATGGCCTTGCCACAAGAAGAGGTGCTTTGCAGCCACGTGTTGTCCTCACTCCCGCTGCCAGATTTCACATCTGACATTGGGATTAGCTGATATCCATTCAGCGGCACCTCGACGGTTGATCCATTGCGCAGAGTCTCCGTAGCAATCGAACCTATAGGAGGGTAAAGACCTTGGAGGAATCCCACTCCGGAGTTGTCAATCACATCATCTTGCGGCGCACTAGCAGTGATTTGAGCCAAGTTTACGATGTCGGTACTGATCCCATCAATCTTATGGGAAGAATTGGCCGAGATATAGCGATCATGGAAGAAACTCCCAGTCATATACTCCTGGCTGTACCCTAGGCTGGTCAACTTGGTCGGTGGCCAGGATTTTGCAGTGCGATCTCCATGGCGCTGGAAAACATATGCCCCCAGGACCCGTTCTGCGTCGGCCGGGTCTGCAAGGAGCAGGGATGCCACAACAGTGAGTGTGATGAGCGGAGACATATCTAACAATATTCGCCCTCGTTGGTCACTGTTAAAATAAGTATATTATACTCATGCTGCTACTGAGGGTGTCCCGACTTTATGAATCGCCGTCCTCGTGCGGGGAATGCTAGCACCCGCCGCTTGATGCAGCGAGAAGTAAGTTTCGCTACTAGCTAGTCGGATAGCGGCGGAAAATCTCGCTTTAATGTCAAAGTTCTAGCCAACGCACTGGGTTTCTATTCGAGGAGACTATCCTATCACATTTGGCTTAGACGTAGTTCTGAATGACATGGTATCACCGTCCAGTTCAGAGGCAGGGTTTGTAGCGTGGGTGAAAACAAAAAGGGCTTTCTGAAGCGAGCTAGATCCATGTGTTTTCTCAATCTATCCACGATCTAGGTATGGAGGTTCCCTGGATAGGGTCCCGCGCTCCACACAAGATGAAATATACTCAATCCAATAAGATGCAGGGATCAGAGAAATTTATCCCGCTTTTGCTCGGGCCTACCAAAACTTAATCACTGGTCTTAGCTGCAGGGAAGGTAGCATTCAGGTATGATTGACCAATGTAAGCCGTAATTTTCCAGTGGTAATCGGATTTCTCCCGCCAGAACCGCCATTATCTGCTCCTCTCAACTTGGATCTCTTGCGGTCAGAGGTTTTTTTTTTTTACACTAGACATGATTCGTTCAATAGTTCTACGCGAATGGGCACAAACGTCCAGCGTGAGTGCTTGGTCATCCATGATGCAGGAAGGGTGATAAATTGGCATGTAGCCCAAGGTTGGAAACAGAGAATGATGCATCTCTGGCCTCATTAGGTCATCGTTTCTCATTAATATGGCACCGACTAGGAAAAATAGCTCTGCTAGGATAGCCTTACAAGCACGGAAATCTGCAATCGGCACAGGTGTTGCAGAACACCACCACACATTACGTTCGAAACGGGGTTTGATCAAATTTAGAACACATTTTCTCGCGAATTGAGATTGGTGGTTTCCATCCAGATTCATGAGAAATACAGAGGACGTGACTCATTCATTTCACAACATAAATTCCCATATCTATCCACCAATAAGAATCATGGGGCGGTTCTTCATATGCTTCAGCTCATCCATGCCGGCGTGTTTCGCCTTTTTGCGCTTCACAGCCATACCGATGATATTTAAAATCTCGCGTTCCCTTTCATGGACCGGTACCCTATTGCCATCAAGACGAGACGTGCTCTCTAGAAAGGTAAATTTTTTCAAGGCCTCGTTGTCGATGGGTAGCCCGTCATTTTCCTTGCGTATGATATCCCGTAGTGACACTTCTGAGTTGCCGAAAAGACAAACCTTTAAGTTCCCGTCACTGGTGATGCGGAGTCGATTGCAGGTGCCGCAGAAATTGTGCGTCATGCTCGTAATGAAGCCAATACGACCTACAAATTCTGGGATCTTATATGTCTTGCTAGTATCATTTTCATGATCAGCGATCTTCATCATTCCCGGATATTCACTTCTGATAACCGCGAGCATCTCTTCGTATGAGAACATCCTCCCTCGGTTCCACTTATTCCCATCAAATGGCATATATTCGATAAAGCGGACCTCAATAGGCAGCTCACGACCCATTTCGACGAATGGGATGATCTCACGGTCGTTTAATCCGCGCATTACGACGCAATTTATCTTGAGCTTGATGCCGGCACCAAGTCGGTTGATTTCCAGTATGCGATCGATACTCTTCATCACAGCCTCAAACCCGCTCCGGCGGGTCATGATCTGGAACTGAAAGGGATCCAGGGTATCCAAGCTCAAATTCACACCAGTGAGACCTGCTTCTACCATCTGGTCTAGCTTCCGGTGTAGTGAGATACCATTTGTAGTCAAACAAAGCTCGCGGAGCCCGTTTCGCCGTAGCTGACCAATTCCTTGCATCAACGGTACAATATCCTTCCGGACGGTGGGCTCCCCACCAGTTAGACGAATCTTTTTGACGCCCTGGGAGACAAAAAGTGATGATAGGTATAGTATTTCTGGAGTGGTCAACAGCTGGGGCGGTGGTGACAGCTCGATGCCTTCCTCGGGCATACAGTATAAACATCGCAAATTGCAGCGTTCTGTGACGCTGATCCGGAGGTAATCATGCTGGCGATGAAATCGGTCTGTGAGAAAGGCTGAGAACGGCTTGACCGTCGATCCGTTAAACAATTGCGGACGCCGAGATGTCTATTAAGAGAACCTGGTCAGATAATTCGACTGGCAGATTGTCTATATGGACGAGACGCACAGGAGGTGCCCCACTTGATGTCTGTAAGCATCGTCGCCCTTCCTCCACGACTCGGACAGTGCGTTGGATACGAAGATCCGAGGAGAATAGACGGGCATATGCTGTCCACTTTTTGAATCTTTGCTGGGCCATGATACACACTATCAAGTTCTAGGGAGAGAACTTACTAGGCGAAGCGGCAATCATTTCAGGTGGCCTCGGGCGAGGTCTGAGCACAGCACCAACACATGATACACGAGTTCTTTTTATCGGACCTCTAGCTGATATCATATTTCTATGAAAGAGGAGAAGGCCGAAGCAAATTACCCGAGTAGGTTACGGGATATTGGCCACATCACACCGCTTATCAGAACCGGTACTAAGGTATCAGTGGCTGATCGGTCGGCCTTTGCATCTTTCGGCTGTACGACAGTAGTTCAAAGTTTTAGCGTGATGCATTGCATTGATTTTATTTTTCTTCGACGATGACTCTATCGGATATTCCAACAGAAGAAACCTACTCTGGAGAGGGCAAGAGGTCTCAGAGATAGTTTTCAGATAAAATCGAAGTCGATTGATTGGGTACCATGAGAAACAAAATATGAGCCAGTATTGAGGTATTTTTGATGTATTTTGCACAAGCAGAGGGTTTGGGGGGGGGGGGGGCGATAAAGCTCACATAGTACCGCCGATTGCCATTTTTCATTAAGTCATGCCTGGCTGGCCATTCCACAGTAACAATTGTATACAATTATAGTTCATCCGAAGATCAAAGAAACCGGCTTCCAGCTTTTCATGAAAGCGGGAACTCAGAGGCGTGGGAATACGAGGTCCTTGCAGGGCCAAAAAAAAAACCAGAGACTTTGTTAATAAGGCTTTCAGAATGTGGAAAAGATAATCGGTTGTCTAGATTACGCTCAGTCTGACCTCGGCCTCCTTACTATCAGTGGCTGATGCATGCAATGTTTAGCGTCGAACCACGAAAGTTGCAAAGTGCCAAGTCGGAACTGGGCACAATGGACTTGATGTTTTCCTGAGTCATGACTGCAAAAAATCAGTTAGGGATTGAACGGTCGTGCCCGATACCAGATGCAGATGATTCGGTAAGGGGTATTCATGGGTATCCCCACCCTTTGCTTAGCAGTTGACTACTTCCTCTATTTCATTCTGATTTGAGGGGTTCTGACAGCGTAAATAACATTCACCACAGTCCACTAGCTTGTACTTGTTTAGGGAATGTGTCAATTCACACTACACTAATCCGACATCTTTACCTACCTACTCATGTGATGATTTCGCCCAACAATATCTACAAGCTGTTCTGCTCTTATGACAAGACTGTGGTCAATGTCCGGATTCTCCATGACAAATTATACATCGGTGACTGTTGAATTGAAGAGGTGAACGAAGGCGTCTTACATGGGCAGACCCATGCCCTATGACTATTCGGGTGAATGTTCGACTAGATGCCCCACCACATGGTGTATACGCCAACTACGAGGGATTGAAAAAATTAACAGAATCTAGACCGCCTGTTGTATGCTATATCTTTATTTACTCGACTGCCTACCGTAAATCATGAATATTTGTCTCTTCTGAGACAGCCGAACGCCGCGCAGCTTGATAGTGCCGCAATGATTCAGCATCTCCTTTATTGATTAGAAATTAAACGTCTATTATCGAATTGACTTCTTCCTATTTGGAATATCTTGAATTTATCTCCAGTTCCCCCGAGCCATCATTTTGTAATAGATGCCAGGCGGTTGTGGACGGCGTTCCAGACAATTCCTTTTTACGAAATGACTACTAATACCATCTAAAACAAGTCGCAAGAAGTAAAGTCATTATACTGGTCATTAACAGGATTGGCGGCGCGGTGTCTCTGTTGGAAGGTTACCGGGTACGCTTCAGAAGTCATGATGTCAATCACTCGATTGGGGCCCTCTAGTCTTTCATTATATTTTCTATGCTGCTAGCCCGGATCGAGTGGGCATTTAAAGAAGAGAGTAATTAATTAACTTCATTCAAAAATGGATCTGTCTCGTATTTCTTGTGTGAAATAGCAACATGGTTCTGTAACATTCCCAATCCCATAGAGAAAGTATTATCACCTATTTTCAGTTATCTTCTCGCTTCTGTGGCATAAAACAAATACATTATCAGTCATATGACGCTATACAGAAACTCTGATTTTCATGCCCAAGACAAGGATTCAATGAGATCCATGTATGGCAGTTACGAGAAATGGTTTAGACTTTACCCAGGTTTACATGGCAAGCAAGGGCTGAAATGTCGGTCTGTAGGTCCCATAATCAGCCAAGTATATAACTTGGTACAGAATACTTGTGTTGAAATAATTTGCTTCAAGCATTCCCCATTCTCTATTTCCATATTTCCACCCCACATCGTTCCACTATGGAGACTCGAACCAAGTATACAAAACCGATCAATAACCGCCCTGATGAGTGGAAGGTTGAGCAAGGCCTTGCTGCTTACAAACTTCCCATCATTGATCAAAGCGGAAAATCAGTCTTCTTCGTTGCTCCGCCCGCGGAACAACCGGTCACAAAAAATGAAAAGACCCTCCGCGCTATTGGTGACCGAAGTAAACTTTTTGCCCGTGAAAAGCCGGGCTGGACAGGGTACAGTCTTCTATGAGATTACAATGTATGGCTAGATTTACCTCGACTAATCAATCACGGGATTATTCAGATACGTTGAGTGGGAGGCTTACCCCGAAAAGAAAGCCAAAGCACATGAAGTTTTGACATCGCAAACTTTTGCCCCTTGTCCAGACTTTCAATGGGGACCTATACCTCCTACCAACCCTGTGTTACCCGGCGATGATTTTAAGTCATGGCATACCGCGCTAGGGGGGGGAGTTAACTAAAGTACCCGATGATTCCTGGAAGACGGTTCTGAAAGAGAAACACCCTGAAATGCTGCACCTGCTGCAATTCCCGTACAACGGAGAGCCGCCCAAAAGATTGGTTACAAACAAGGCTATTACTCCAAACTCACTTCATTTCGTGCGTAACCACGGTGGTATCCCTCTTATTGACGAGAAAAAATTTGAGTTACAACTCGATGGTCTTGTCAAGTCCCCGAAAACATATACTATGAAAGATTTGATGGACGAGTCAGTCTTTCCACAGATGGAGAAGACTATTACTATGCAATGCTCAGGAACCCGTCGGATTGAGCAGATCTCTATGTACGCTGGTCAAGGCGACGAAGTTCCCCAGGCACCGTGGGCCGAAGGTGCCATAGGTACTGCGAGATACAAAGGCATAAGTCTCAAAAAGCTGATCAAAGATTGTGGAGGGCTGGTCAGCAACGCCAAGCACCTTGAATTCTATGGCGTTGACACCTATGTGAAAGACCTTAATGTCGGAAACTACGTTGTCAGTGTCCCATGGTCCAAGGTCAAGAGCAATGAAGTTATCCTTGCCTGGGAGATGAATGGTGAACCACTCCCTAAGATTCACGGATTCCCATTACGAGTGATCGTGATGGGATACATTGGAGCCCGCAGTGTGAAATGGCTGTATCGAATTAAGGCCATTAAGAGTCCATCCCTGGCGCCTGTTCAAAGCAGAGAGTATCTGTACTTTAACCAACAGATGGGTAAGTATAACCAACGCCCCATGGATGGAATCCAGATCCAGGAAATGCCTGTAAGCTCTGCTATCATGTCTCCATGGCAGAATCAAGTGATTATGCATAGTGGTAATATATTTTGCAAGGGCTGGGCTTATTCTGGTGGTGGCCGGTGGCCTGAACGTGTGGAGTTATCAGCCGATGGAGGCTTCAGTTGGTACGCTGTTCCAGAAGAGAATCTATCGAAGAAGGGGAAATGGGCTTGGAGATCATGGGAAATCGACCTTCCTTGCGATGTAGAAGGTTGGATCGAGATTGTGTGCAGATGTTGGGACAATTCTTTGAATACCCAACCACTTAACGTGCGAGCAGCCTGGAACTGGGGTCTACATGTCACGTCCTCAGCACACCGCATCAAGATCTACAGCGTGAACAAAACCCATAAGCTCACACAGCAAAAGTTGGCGCAATTCAAAGAGCATGACATTCCACTTGCTCCTCTGACCAGATACGACCCTGTTCCGGGCATTACCGACCGGGAAATTGCGAAGTACCAGGACTCCCACCCTCGCGATGTCGACGAATGATATTGACTTACTCTTTTGAATCCGACAAGTCTTGCTGAAAAAAGTCTTAAACTTAAAATACACAGAAAATAAATTTCGCACCAAAATATCGAATTCTGGCCAAACTATCCTTGTACTTTGTGTTTGTGTTCGATGCCTCTTTCGTTACGCACTCACCCTTCTCACTCGGGTCGCGCGATGGAAAAGCGGCGATCAGCTTCTTCCCCACTAGGCTAGACCTGGCGATTGGCTAGCCCCGCCGTCAGACGTATGGCTTAAGTACGAATGAGCGGACGGGAAGCCCTGTTCTCCACACCCTATGGTCGTATGTATCAGAGTGGGCTGGAAAGGGGAATATAGATACGAAGACATCAGCATATCGAATTTATCCTCACTATGATTCTCGCTGCCATCCGCGTCATTTTTCGAGATTCGGAAAGTTCCTCGCTTTCGAGCTTTGTAGGTATGGCCTTGCGTCGAGGCAGTTTTCGACCCCTCATCATCCAAGAAAAAAGGCCCCCCAGGCTGCCACACCAGAGCTCATAGATTTCCACTCAGATCTTCTTTCAATGAGAAAATTGCAAGTGCGAATCTCGGTTGTGCTTTCGATTGAATGACTTATTGCAGCCAGGATGAGAACATTTGAAGGCCCCCGGACAAATGTGCTGGGTTCTTACATGGTGCAAGAGAGCACCATTACTAGAGAATGGGCCGGGCTGCTTGCAGTCTGTCCACTTGCAATGTAAATGAGGGGGATTCGGGCTGTAGTCAATCATAGTTAGTATCTGATTCATGGGATATTCCGCACAGAGTTCAGTATTTACTTAGCGTTACTTGAAATTTGCTGGTTCGGAGTGGTCATCTGCCCAGCTAGAGATCGCTCCTCTTTAACAATTCCTAAAGACCAAATTGTGTTAACCATTGCTGGTGAATTGAATACTAGATTTGAACGCAAACAAAAGGAAGAAAATGTAGCCTTTAGGATGAGCTTACTTATATCCGGCGTGTCCGATGTTGGTAAATTTGAGGCGTTATAAGTAGCGTCTAGGTCTGTCTCTGGCTCTTCCGTCTTTTCGGGGACGGGCCACATATGCATGGTGATTATCATGTCAGGCTCGATGACATTTTCCCAGACTTCTGGGAGAATTATATCACCATTTGGGCCCACTAAATCATAGTGGCCCTCAGCAACATGTGGCTCGATGACCTCAATATGCAAAAAACATTGCTTTATCAAATCCTCCATGCCCTGTATGCGATCATTAATTTTTTTTTTCATGCAGCACCAAAAGGGATGGGGCAGACATACTCGCCATGTTTGGACTAGCTCGAAAGGAAAGGTGAATTTCCTTCCTACAGCGTCCTTGAATTTAATGTCTTTCTTCCCTTTCGATAAAGCTTCATCCTGTGCCACCGCCTCGGCTGCTTCGGCTGCTTCAGCTGAGTGGCTCTCGGAATTCACTCGGGCGTAGTTGACATTTTGATGGTTAAGGTTAAGTTGATATGCAGTCAATATCTCGTCTTGGTCTTCTCGGGTCAACTTCCCCGATTCTGCCATAGCTTCTTTGTCGTCTCGGGTCAAACTCATGAATAGCGCTTTGGACTCTTCTTCCATTTTTGTCTTGTCGATATTTTTGCTGTCAAAACCAGGATAAAAGGCTTGATCCAAGTCTCGATCATACAGCGTGTGTGATATTTCCTCCGAATTTGTATGCTCCTCTAAGTTTTTCTGTAATAGACGACGAGCATTGAGCAATTCAAGTATTGGCAAACCGCTTCCGCTTAAGTCACTAATTTCCTTCGTCTGCTGATTGACATCTCTCAATGTAAATGCCGTAGCGTCATTTGAACTGATATTTTCAGCTTCAGGGGCAGATCCAGTTTCACCCACTGAGCTTTCGTAATTTGTTTGAGAAATCATGGTATCCTCCGATCTAACTTCACCTTTGTTAGACATCTCACTATCTCCGGCGGATACATCGTCCTCTCCAATAAACCTTGGAAGAGAGAAACATGCCACCCTTCGGAGATGTGTTGCTATGTGATGGGTATCGGCATCTTTGAAACAAAATGGACATTTGCGGGATCCTGGGCTACTCAAATCTTCCTTTCTGCCACCAGTCATGTCAGACTTATTCCGATGCATCACGGTTTCATGGTTGATCCAGTCACGAAGACTGTCGTACTGCTGATCTGCATCTCTGCAGTTCTCGTATGTGCAAATATATGGGCGCAAATCACGCAAAATGTGGGTTCTTCCAACAGTCAGTCATCTCGCCTCCCGACTCAATCCTTTGGCTCTACTTACTGCCAGTTTGTTTGGTTCAACAACCTGCGCGGGCACAAAGTAAAGCAATAAGGGCATTCAAACTCATCTTTCTTCCAAAGATCTTGTGGAGGAGGTGGAATGAAGAAACAATCGCCTTTTTCTTCATCTTTGGTAATCGCAATTGTTGAGCTCGATAAAATCGACAGGCTGTCGTCTAGATTGACCTTGGATTCATCAAGAAAGGTTGCTGTTGAAGGGCGGGAGGGAGGTTTTAAAACAGCGATATTAGGTTGCTTTTCATCTGTTTTGGACATGGTTTCGAATTGAGACTTCCTCTTTTGCCAGTACTTAAATTGCTGTCGCCGTCGAGTGTTGGCTCTCGCTAGACGTTGTACCAGGAAGTCATTCTCAACCTTCTCTGGGGAAGTCGAACGATATAGCGCAATCAATTGTTCGACGTGGCGTCGATCGTTATCTCGCAGCTGGTCTATAAGATCTACCCCAGTTTCGGGGTCAATCTCATGGTACTTCAAGGATCTGGAAAACCCAAGCCGCATGGCAGGGTTCCTTATTTTGAAGGACAAGCGGTACAGCTTATCTATGGTACCAGCTATACTTCCCAGCAACAGATCGATAACAGACTCATCATCTTCATCATCAGAAGATTCAAAGTCATCCTCTTCTGAATCATCACTAGCGCCTTCGCTGGAAATGGGCGTGTTATTGATCGCAGCTCTTGCATTAATGCTGGATGTAGCTTCAGGTATCATCATAGTCACAACTATAGAGATCTGTTGGTATTTTACGCAGCTTGTATTCCGAAGAGAATATCACTCACTTTGATCCAAGAGCCTTCCGAGATCCTGGAGCAGACCAAAGGTATATTCAGAAATAGAGGGAGCATCACGAAATCGATAGTCAAGTGAGCTATGACCTAAATGGTAAAGACCCAAATTCTTTGCCCATAAATCAAATCGCTGTGTTTGGTTGACGAGCTCAAAGTTGAACTGCTGACCTTTTTCATCTTGCTGTTGAGAAGCTGCCAGTGCGAACGATTTGCTGATATTCTGGGCTAAGGATGCCAGACTTTCTGGGTTCGAGTGTGTATCCATTTGTACAACCTTCTTCGCAGATGAGACTACTTTCCAAGGTTTGTTTCATATTCTCAGTACATTCTCTGTTGAAAGAGGACCTGCGGGGTAGAAGGGAATAAGCAAACATAATTCAACGAGCCCCGCCCAATGACAAACGATTACTACCCCGCCTCATTTGATCATGACAGGCCCCAGGATGACTCTCTTGAGGAAACTTGACTTCTCTCGTCCTATTCAAATCCATCGCTACACGCCGGGGACTGTCCAAAATGTCAGGCTTTGAGATTGTTGGAGTCGTGCTCGGTGCCATCCCACTGATCATCTCAGCCATCGATTGCTACAAGACCACCAGTCAAAAGATTAAATTCATGACCAAGAAAGAGCTCCTTTTAGATCGATTAATTCAATCTCTGGAAGAGCAGAAGTTTCTCCTGGATAACGAAATTCGCTTGGCCCTCCAGGGTACCCATCTTGATGAAGAGGAAATCATCGCATTGATTGCTCGGCAGGGCTTGAATCCCTTCCAAGATCCAGAGATTGCAGATTCTTTGAAGGATCATCTCGGAGATGCCTTCCCGTTGTACAAAAAAGCCGTCTCTAGATGTGAGGATAATCTCAAAGCAATCATCGCGAATATCAGTGGCCTTAGTTCGGCCTCTCAAGTAAGCATATCGATCTCTCTTATGAAGCCACTGGTATGAGGGTCCTAGCCATATATACAAATCTGAAATTTCCATCTTAGGAGAGTAATGGCGAAATTTCACCAATCCTCTACGCCCAGAAAAGAAATAGTGATAAATTCGAATTTACCAAGCGAATCAAGTTCAGCATCCGGAAAGAGGACTTACAGAAGCAAATCGCGGAGCTTAACGATTGCAATGAAGCATTAAGCCGACTTAGGATCAGAAGTGCCGAAGTGAAAAGCTTCGCAGCCCAGCCCATGTCAAGAACCATTGCAAAATTTGCCTCAGTACTTAATGGCGTCCAAAACTACGCCCAGCGCTTGTATTCTGCCATATCGTCAGGCTGCACGGATGAATGTCATTTGGAACATGAGACAAGGCTATTTCTGCAGACAAGATCATCAGAAATGAATACGAAGCACCAAAAGCCCCAAATATTGAAGCAAACACCTCTCAGCTTTTCGATTACATTTTCCCCACGCCCAGTTTCTTCGCACCCGGAATTTCTAGGCAACAAATATCAAGTGAGGGTACTAGAAGAGGATTTGGACCAATTCGATGAAAGGTAAGTCGATAGCATGTACCCTGTTTTATATTATCTAAAACAAGCTGATCCCAAAAAACAGCGCAGAGAGACAGCGAGTGGTGCAGATAAGTCTACCTAGTCCACCGAAGGGACCTAGTGCCTCGCCACGGCAGATTAAAGACATTTGCCAGTACATACAACTCGCACACGAGAATAAACAGCCATTCGACCTCTACTTGTCACGAAGTGCTAAGCTCTGCTCTTGCAGTGGCTCGGTAGGCCCGGATTTAGAAATGGGTATGGATGATAAGGGATTTCATGATGTCCTCACACTCAGAGATGTATTGCTCTCAATGCAGGATACCAAGACTATTACACCCCAATGGACTATGAACCAACGAATGGCTCTTTCTTTCAACATCGCGTCTTCTATACTACAGCTTCATTCTACACCCTGGTTGAAATCGCCTCTTATCAGCTCCTCTATACGCTTCATGCCGAACTCTTTGAACTTCAAAAATGCCCCTCGGCCATTTATCCTGAGCGCCTTTCCTATCCAGAACGAACCGGCATCTCCATGTACGGCAAAGACTTCCCTGCTCGAATTAGGAATCTTGCTCCTCGAGATCTGGCACATCAAAACCATTGATAGCTACGCATGTGAGAAAAGTTTACAAGATAGCAATTGTTATGGTCACCGCTACGAAGTAGCCAGACATTGGCTCGATATTAGCGATGATAGTATGCTTCCCTTTCATCTGGAGTTGGTAACGAGATGTATTGAGTGTACATTTGCCACTTCCTCTGCAACACCGGACTGGAGTGATATCACTTTTCGAAAATCTGTCTGTGAATATGTGCTGAAACCGCTGTGGGATAACTGCCCACAGAAATTGTGGTAGCTAAATATTGTTTAAGCCACGCTTCTACTACTTGTATTCAAGTATTTGATATTGACCAGGCGTTCGAAATAAAATGCATGCTATCTATAAGAAAGTATCTGAAGTAGTATAGGGAATAACCTGCGATTAACTTAGCGTCGGAAGACAACCTTGGAGATTGAAATGAAAAAAAAACCCCTTACTTTACTTCTGATCTTGCGATGTAAAATTTCGTGACCATTGCTGAACCGAGTGGGTATGGCAAGAATAATTTCTTGATCGGGTGGATGTGCTCAGAAAAGGCGTAGGAGTGAGCAAGTGAAAGAGCGTGAGGGGCGTTGGAAAGAAGGAAGAAGATATTAAACATGCATGACATGCCGGCGTTCCGGCCTAAATGCCGAGGCGTCAAAATGACTCAGCACATTTCATTCACTGCCTCCGGCAACGTCAGGCTTTTTTGTCCCCTCTGTGGATGAAGAACCAGGAGTTCTATCGTCTTTGACATTCTGCTGAATTAAACGACGTCGTGGGTACTTCTGCCCCACGGCAGCTTTTGGAAGTGGATTGAACGGACCGCACGGTCGCCCGTATGCGACATGGCTGCACCCAAAGGAAACGGTAAGCTACTTCGGACAATCGCCATAGGATGATCTTTTGAACATCTCATGACACCGAATTAGTCGATATGCCATTTATTTTTACAGATGGCCTTCACAAGGCCGGGTCAGATAAACGTAAGCTCATCAGACAGCATGTCATGGTGGGCAAAAACCGCGGCAAGTCCCGGAAAGGGAATACAAAAACATCACGCCAGGATCTAGGATCTTCGATGCCATATTCAGATGGACCATCAGCCATTGTATTCAAAATGCGCTATCCATCAATACCCAACAAAGTCGGCAATGAGCTTTCCTTCTCCAAGTTTGCCGCCCCGGTCGAACCAGTTTTGTTGCAGGAGATGCTGAGTTGTAAGTTTTGAACATTTATATCCTAACAGGGTGATTATATTGACTAACTTGAGCATTGAAATTCGTGAACAGTCTGCTTCATGGCAAAAAGAATCATGTACCCCTTGGCAGATTACATCGACTTTCATAAGAACGATAAGATTGACACTTTATGGTTCGATCTCTTGACATACGACGCGGCATACTTGCATTCAGTTGTCTTTCTCTGTCAGTCCTACTCGTCTCTTGTATCAGGCAGTCAAACTTCATCATCCGCATGCCGAGAGATGGTACATTACTCCGAAGCTCTTCGGCTACTTCGCGAGAGAATATCAGGTCAAACTCAAGAACGAGAAACATGGGACTCTACGATTCTCGTGGTTCTTTACCTGGCCACGCATGCTCATCTCGTGGGCGACATTACCTCCGCCAAACATCATATTCAAGGGCTGCGGAAAATGGTCGATTTGAAGGGCGGCATATACGCTCTCGGGTATAATCCAAAGCTTATCATAGAATTGATGAAGTAAGCTACCCTGAGCAATACTATCTTGTCGTCTCGTGCTTACATGTCCATTTCGGGTAGATGCGACCTCGCAATGGCTGTCAACTACGGAATTGAACCCGTCTTCTTTGGAGACCCATCGCTGGAGCCCCTGATACCATATGATCTAGCACCGCCGATCTCAGAGACGTCATCAGGGATAGGAGCTTCGCCGCAGCCGGTCGGGTCAAGCATCTGCTGCACGGACCTGCAACAAGCCTGGACGGTAATGATAAGATTTTGCTCGGCGATCAATTATGCAGTAAAGCGCGGGCGTCGACTTCCAAAGGAAGTACTTTTGAGCAATATGGGGTCTGTGATGTATCGGGTGGTTCGCATCAAGCATGAACTTAATCCTGTCGATGGGATCATCCGCCTTGGGCTGCTGGCTTTTTTTTCGCACGTCCTTTTACGTGTGCGAAATGTGCCATCTCCACACACATACCTTCCTAACCTTTATCGGGATCGTCTTCTCGACCTTCCACCCGGGCAAATCCCGTTGCTCAGCCTTGTTTGGCTCCTCATGGTAGGCCACATTTCTCTATTCACCCCAGCAGATGACCACTGGCTATTGTCTTGGTTGCGAGGTTGCCTTACGAGATTGGAGGTGAATAATTGGGATGAACTTCGAGACAAATTGAAAGGGCTGTTATGGATAGACGCCTTGCATGACAAGCCTGGAAAAGCAATTTTCGACACCGTGTACCGGGTGTCTGGGCCCAGGGTCTTCAATTCGAGGCTACGAAATGGATAAATTCTCTTCTGCTTGCCGAATTGAGATTCTGTCGGGTGTTCCTTTCTTTTTCATTGCGCTGCTGGTCGGTCTAGATTTAAATAGTCTATTACGACCCAAGTTATGTGAGTGCGAGCTAGTCGGATTAGTGAAGCCTTCAGGGGGTTTGGTGATTCGGGGAAGGGTTACCCAATTTTAGGCAAAACACCAGTTTGTACAGAGGACCACGCACGAGTCATTCGGGCTATGTGGCGGGGATACTCGGTATATGATCCTGTTTTAAAATTCAACGCGACTGGGCGTGTTTCTTTGGGATATTGAAGTTAATTTGACATAGTTCCACTGGGCCGTGAAGTTGCACTGCAGAATAACCTAGCATCGAGCTACTGCACTCGAACTACTGCACTCCAATTGCTTTTGCAGTCCCAAGTCACTGTGATCCCACCGGTAATCTCACTGTGATCAACACTGTCTGTGTTGCTTGCTTGAATCCACAATTCTGCAAGTTGGCTTCCGCATTGGCCAGGCGCAATGTCCAAACAGAGATCGCTATACCAGGCTTTCGGGTCACGATCAGAACGGTAGGGCCGACACGCCCCCTTTTGCTGCATACAGCCCCTCTATTACGTCCCATAATTTCTATTCAAAGAATCCGGGGGTAGCTTTTGCCGAAAGATGTGGGACTTTTTCCTCTCTCCACACACACCCCCTCATCTCTTTTGAAGGTGCCAAGTGGGAATGTCAATAGTACGATTCCTTCATAGCCTCGTGTTAAAATCCAGCCACTCAAAACGGCGCAGGCAAACGCGAGCAAGCACGCGATAAGACGGACTCTTGGAGCGACCGACGCGAGGATTACTTCACCAATCAGCAAGATCCACCCATGTAAGTGAGGCAGGGGATCTTCGGTGGCGCGGTCCACTTTCCAGAGGGTCCTTGGAGCCCTGCCACTGCCTCAAATAAGATATCATCCACTCGTGGTGGAGCTTTGCTTGTCAATAGTCGTGGGCTCGGTGAAGAACCGGATGTGCTTAATTTGAGCAATGGGCGCATAGCTGGGGTTGCGGCGTTCCAGGTACCAGGTTTGATTTCCCCTGCCTTGATTTAATGACTCCAACGCCAAGTGAGAACTAATCTATGATTGGTATGGTGAGAGACACGCTATTACTTTAGCGACCCACATGCGGACGGGACGGGATCTCCCTCGTGCGCGCCCGCGTTCGTTCCAGCGTATCGTGTTCCAACGCACCGTGGCTCGCGTCGTGGCCCCCGAGGCTTCCGGATTCCGTAGGAATTAATATAATGGAAGGATTTGACATGATACTACTCTGTACTTCTGCATAGTACAAAGGATGGCAGATAATTTTGGGTGCATATTACTAGTATAGACTGTAATATGTGCGCAAACCTCGGGAACAGCGGTTAAGTTTGCAAATGAACCCCGATGTACTACTAGTAGATAGTACATAGAAGAAGAAAGTAAAGATAGTCAGATGTTAGACACAATTGGTAAATGCTTAATAGCAGTTGGAGATCTACTTTAATCAATGAGAATAGAAAGTCAATCGCGAGTAAAGCCGAATGTTATTTGTATCATCACGATCGGAGAATAGTATCCAGTGCCGCGGCTTGGAGGATTGAAAGTGTTCCCCATGTGGACATTTGTGGGAAATCCATGACGACGGTTTGAAATTCGAACTAACTTCGATAGTTTGGGAGTACCTCGATCGATCGATAGCGCCATGCATCGAGATTAGTGGTTTGTTCCTGCAGACGACCTCGCACAAATTCCAAATCTCTACTCCACTATCTACTCTGTTAGGCTTAACCGGCCCACTTTGTGACCTCCTCAACTCGGTACGATCTACAGGGGACAATTTCGCATCGACGAAACGCTGTACTGAGCTAAGAGTTTTAACTCGGCGCCGGCCGCACGCAAACCTCCACACGGCCGGCGCCCACTTTACTCTTGTTTTGTTGATATATTAACGCGCCCCCACGATTCCGCCGCGCTGGATTTGATGTTAGTTAAGCTATCCAACTTCACCACATTCCTTCAGCTTCGTTAAGCAAACCCCCCCTCGCCATGGGATCGGAACTCAATGTCTCCGCCGATTCAAAGGCGGAGCTCCTCATTTCCCCAGTCACCATTTGGTGGGCTGTCTGGACTGTTGTCTGGACAATCCCCGTGGTGCTGGGCATGTGGTATCTCATCCATAATCGTAACTCGCCTATCCTCCGAATCCGTGGCCTCGGGCTGTCACTCTCTGCAATCGCATTTTTACACGTTTATTGGATCCTTGTCCAGGTTGGTCTCATGTACGGTGCTCTCGCACCCGGTGATACTGAATTCTGGATCATGGGTCTCTGGTTGCCATGCGGCATTTCTCTTTTCCACGCTTCCAACAGTCGATTCCTCCACGTCGCCAAACTCCAGAAGAAATACGTCGATGGCGGCAAGGCCCTTCTCAACTCCAACCCCAGCCCAAGAGCCAGAAAGGCCTGATGAACCGTTTCCTTAACCTCGCCTACAACACCCGGATCCTCATCCTCGTCGGCGCCGGTATGCTTCTTCAGATCTTTCTCACGGTTCTTATGTGGGTTATCTCCCGCAAGTATCATAGCTCCTGGGGTATTCCCGGTACCCAAACTCACGGTACTGAGATGCAACAGAAGTCTGAGATGGGCAGGGGATGGGAATGGTGGCCCAGTGTGGCCCTGCAATTCTTCTGGGCCTGGGTCGTCGCCCCGATTATCTTGTGGAAGTCCCGCAACATCAAAGATACTCAGGGCTGGAGAATTCAAACTATTGGTTGCTGTCTGTCTAATCTACACGCCACTCCGATGTGGCTTATCGGTCTTTACGTCCCTGGCATGGAGGTCATCAACCAGTACTGGCTCCCTCCTCAGTGGATCTGTCTTTCTATTATCTCTATTGAAATCTTCACTGTCTTCCTTCCCTGCTGGGAGGTCATGCGCCACCAGTCTCTTCGCCAGGAAACCCTTGATGCGATCTCCAACTGGGAGAAAAAGGTCAAGGGTGAAACCTCCGATGGAAAGTCCATGAACTCCACCTCCACTATGGTGGACTCCATGCTCTCCGTCGGTTGGTCTTCTAAGGGCTCTGTCAAGAGTGACAACAGCTCTTCCCGCGACAGTATCTTGACAATGGGTGCCCTGGAATATGTTCTCGATCGTAACCCGGACCCTCTTCAGAAGTTCTCTGCCCTCAACGACTTTTCCGGTGAGAACATCGCTTTCCTCACCAGCGTCGCCGAGTGGAAGAACTCCCTGCCCCAGGCTATCTTGGATGGGCCTGGCGCTAAGGACGAAAATCTCCGTGATCTCCTCCGCGAGCATTTCAACCGCGCCCTGCACATCTACGCCGAGTTCATCAGTGTCCACCACGCCGAGTTCCCCTTGAACATCTCATCCAACGATCTCAAGCACCTCGAGTCTGTTTTCGAGAAGCCCACTTGCATCCTCTATGGTGAGGAGCGCGAGGTCGACCCCGTCAGCCCCTTCGACAAGTTTACCTTCGACATCCCGTCGCCCAGCAAGTCTGAGTTTTCCGAGAAAGGCACTGGTAGCGGTAGCTCGATTTCTTCGATCAAGGACCGGGTTATGTTCTGGGGTGATATTCCTACGGATTTCTGCGCGACAATCTTTGACGAGGCTGAGCAGAGCATCAAGTACTTGGTGCTCACCAACACTTGGCCCAAGTTTGTCCGGAACCACCGCCGTCTCTCGGCCAGCTCAGAGGCTACTCTGAACGAGCAGTCCGGCAACATGGTCTAGATCTAGCCATAGCCACCTGGTTAACGGGATATGAGACAAGTCAAGACCTGTTACATACTAATTTGACAATAATGTGACTGGACTTTTATACCCATTGATGTATCTATAAGCTTTAATTGATAATGACCCCCCCATATACCCTTCTGTTGAGAATTGAATACCAGCCATTTTTGTTTGACCATCGCACTGCAATCATAAGCTTAGATTTCTTTTACCTCGGGAGCAGCCTACCGAAATAACAGTAGTACCCATCTTTCAGCTTTTCCCAATTTTTATTGCCCCACCTTGACGTTATTTTCTGATTTCTGGGTCCCTTCTCCCGTTGCTGGCCCACGACAAAGTTTGGTACCAGGGGTAAGCGGGTACAAAGATGCGGATCCGGCACGGCGAAGAAAAGGCAAGATCAACACATTGCAGAATAAAATATGACCTAGCCTATCCCTATGCCAAAACGAGCTAAAAACCTAGCGCACATGCCGACGTTATCCCGAAAGCCGATTTACCACGGGTATGTGCCGTTAGCACTTAAGAATTGCCCAGCTTCAGAGTCACGTTTGCCTTCAATTATATCGAAAAGCCCCCTTGCAGAGCTCATAGGGTCTCCAGCAGCCCCGCCAGCGCTAACCGCTTCCTCGGATTCCCCCCGCAGGTTGCTCCTAACCAAGCCTGGGCAGTATGCGAAAACTCGAACGTTCTGGCTATGGAGTTGCTTGTGCTGTTGGAGCGTTGCCATGTTTAGCGCAGCTTTACTCATTCGATAGCCTTCCCAGGGCGCATTATAGTGTGGATCGGATGGGTTGGCAGCCAGTCCAAGTGAGCCCAGGCCGCTGGACACTTGAATCAAGCAAGGGTTTTCGGATTTGAGTAATAGGGGCAGGAATGACTGTGATGTGAGAAATGCCCCCATGACATTCGTAGCGAAGATTTTGGTCAGTTGCTCCCGAGCGCTGTGCCCAAAAGCGGTGATTCCGGCGTTGCTGAGAAATGCATCAACGCGGCCAAACTCTCGCTCAACTTGCGAAACGGCTGCGGCGATGGAGGAGTCGTCGGTCACATCGATCTGAAGGATGGAAAGAGTTCCTTTAATATCGTTGCTGCTTTTGATCTCATCTAGAGCGGCTTGTCCCTTCTCCGTGTCGCGGCAACCCATTATCACATGATATCCAGGATAGGAGGCAATGAATTTTGTAGTAGCGTAGCCAATGCCGGAGTTGGCACCTCCGTCAAGTTAGCTTCGTTTCTCACATTGTAAATTATTGCTATAGAGTGTTCTTAAGGCCTTTAGGCAGTCTTACCAGTGATGACGATAATCTTGGAAGCTGCCATTTTATACTGTGAAGAACCTTTCTAGTCGCTGATTATGTTACTGTAGTAAGTTGTTTTTCTAATGCGAAATTCTCAACTCTTGAGTAGTTTCAAATGGCTCGTCATCTAGGGACGCTAGGCAAGAGATGTGGCGGGTAGAATTCTTGAATCCGTTCTCGGAGATACTACTCCCGACGTCAGAACCGAGGTTTCGCTAGTACATGGTTAAATTCATATATTATGGAGAGACGTCTAGCTTGACGTAGATTAAAACGCACCAGATAGATGTGGCGGAAATAATGCTTAAGTCCGGCCCCGGATATAGCACTCAAGCCCGAGGTCTCAATACGAACTTTGGAAGTAGAAGAGTATACTAAGATTGGGTACTTCAAGTTCCCTCGGTGATGGAGATAAATCTAGTAGCCCGATGCTCGAGTATCTGACTGCGCTGAGAGACTTGCCGAGAAAGGCTTTCCATCCTGATATCTAAGCATGGTTTTCTATGAGAAGCACTAAGAAATCATGACCCCGCCACAGCATCGACAAAAATTCGTCCTGGGTTCAATTCATATTTCCAGTCATTCATTCTCTTTGTCATGGGATGCCTAAAGCCTCCCATATTATGGAGATGGAAAAGATGTCGATGCCTAGACTTTCTCTATTTCTGACGTACATTGTGCACGGTGATAAAAATCCACGAAAAACAGCTCCAGGTTTGTAATCCAAAGCGAGCGATTAACCCCGAATTAAGCACGCGTGACTGATTTACCACCTCTCATGCCTTGAATAATTCTGCCACTATGATCAGTAACTTTCAAGGTTGCGTCCCAGTCAAAAATTCTTGATAGATCTGGCGACAACATTTGGATCAATGAACAGGGTAGCTCCACGTGCTATACGACCAAAGCATCAATCTCTGAAATTATATTCTACCGAGAAAACTAATAGATTTGTTGGGTGGGTCAAAAAAAAAAGAAAAAAGAAACGATGATTTGGGACGATTCGTGTGGGATTTGAGTCGCTTTTCTAGCCATTTACTGGATTTCATGTAGTATCCGGCCCCGAGAGGGTTTCATATATAATCAAATAGGTAGGAAATTCATTCTCTCAATAGTATAGGATGTAGGTTCAATATGACAGACGCACAGATGATTCATCAGCTCCAGGGCTCTTCCGAGTCTCACTTCTTATTAACTTTGACATCCCCCTCATTGGCATAATTGATCTGGGCATATAGACTGCCCTGTTCATCAGCCTCCAGGCCTGCGAAGGAAAAGACATCGCCCGCAGGCATAATAATCGTGGTACCCAGCCCACTGAACAAGCTCTTTAGCTTGTCCTGCACCGTAGAGGCGGTAGTGTCTCCCCATCCTGTGAGAGACTGCTCGAACCTGGTGTTCAAGCTCTTATTTCCAAAATCCTTGAACGTGTGGTGCGTCTCAAATTGGGAAAAGTTGCCATATACTTGGGTTCCATCAAACTTGCCCCACTTCACCCCTTGACCCGGACGCATGAGGTTCTTGCTGGCGTTTTCATCCACGGACACGTCAAATTGACCGACGCTTCCTGGGTGAACCACGACACGGATCAGCGACTTCATCACGCATGACACGGTCCGTGCATTTAGCCATGCATTGAGTTTCCCAGCTAAGCATCAAAGTTAGTATCTATACCAGAGAAGAAAACCAGGGCAAAATTGATTGCAACATACCACCAGGACTGTATAACTCGCTAGCTTCGTAGCCACGCTTGCGTTGGTCGGTCCACCAATTCTCAGTTCCAGCTGTATAGAATCCAGACTTTAGCACATGTCGGCTCTAAATGGAGGGTATAAGCAGCCATGTAAGATCTTACCGGTGCTTTCCAAAATACTATTTATTCCTTTTGTTTGGTACACATATGTGACAGTGTGCTGGATGTCAATATCGATATAGAGACGGCGAGCCTGGGTAATACCTTCTCGAACTGTGGCAACCTTGTCACTCGAAAACTTCACCTCAATAGTACAGTCACCTAAGAAATTTGTGAGCAATCGAGTATCACTTTTGAGACTGTGCTCGGAGGCAAGGGTCCGGGCACAACTTACCTAGAGCAAATTGACGTCTATCGTATGGATCAATGCCGATGCCGTTGACATCCACGGCATCCATCTTCCATACTTGTGTACTGCGCCAACCATTCGACAGCTTTTCTTCAGAGTCCGGTCTGACACTGATGTGAATCCTGTCCTCCGGGGTTGAATCTCCGAAAGAGGCCTTGGCGAGAACTGGTCGATAGACCTGGGCGGGGTCAAATTTCAAGTCTCCCAGTAAATCCCGCAGCCACATATTATGGAACAACTCCTTGGAAAAGGCCATGATTCCGTCATGTCCCTGGACAAATCCTCGAGTGTCGGTTGTTTTCCCCATACTCTTGGTGATGTCGAAGAAGTTGCGTTTGATAACTCCGGCATTGAAGTCCGTTTCGTCAATTTCGACTCTCTTGTCCCCATCGAGCCCAGGTCGCTGTGTGAGCATGCAAAAGTTCAGGGTACCCGAGGTGGTAATGAACTGCTGTGCCGTGCCATCGCCCGGGGTGACCGACATGTTGAACTGTTTCGGTTTGAAGTAGACCGGGGTCTTGTCTTGAGTGGCTGTTGAGTCCTTCTCGGCCGTCGTTGGAATTTTCTGGGAAATAGAATAACCCAGAATAAAAGGATTCTCGGGAGTTGGGGCACCCTTTCTGCTCAATGACTCTTGAACCTCCTGGAAATACGCGGTGATGTCTTTCATCAATTCACGCGCCCTCTCACCCATCACAACATTCCGCTCCGCATCCAACAGCCGGAAGGTCTCGACCATGGTCTGCTCCTCAAAGAGACAGAAGATGGAAGACACAGTGAAAACTTGAGGATCCACATATTTCTCCAGTTGCGACTGGGCGCGAGGGGCTGCCTGAGCTGGGTTTTCGGAGGAACGGGACGCAAGAATAATATCTAGAAAAGGGTGAGTTAGATCGGAAAGCCTGATTGTAAGGGATAAAAATCATAAAATCAAGGGTTGATACCATTCATCACGTCTTGGACGTCGCGGCGGGCAATTTTGACGGTCCACGCAATTGTATATCCGTTGATGACCATGTTCTTGTACGCTGGGGGATCCTCTTCACTATCCAGGTAGACAAGCACACTGTCCTTCTCGGTTCCGGCCGGTGCGTTTTCATTGCGCTCGAAGGTGATTTCGACGTGCGCCTTTTTGTACATTGCCGCCGGGTCATCGGAGATCTTTGCTTCCAGGCTTGGCCGAAAGCGTAGTTTAGGGCATTTTATATGACCATCAATGCCCTTCTTCTGATACACCGGCTTGCCTGGTGAGGACTTCAATGCGTTGAGCATATGAAGACTCAGCCGACGGTTGATCAGATGCTCCGACGCTGGAAGAGGTTTGAACTTGGCCAACTGTCGAGGAGGCGGCAAAGAAGCAGAGGCAATGGGCGTATCGTACAGCTTTTGGAGCTGTGCATTCACCGACTCCTCTGAGACGCCGACGACAATGTCATATCCCGCGATGGTATCGGGATGTTCACTGATCTTCACCGGCATCTTGCAAGTACGAGAAATTGGAGCAATAATTCAAAGATTGAAATGGAAGTGAACTAAGCAAGACAGGAGCTGGGTTTTTCCGATGAGAACTGGAAGGAATTATTTCATGAGCGAGAGAGCCGATTCCTTTATAAAAGTTGCTTTTGATCGCTTCTTCGAGATGTCGGTATCTTCTTCCTCGGTTGAGGCATACACGGCCAGAAAATGACATCGGAGTCGCCGTATAGTGTCAGTAGCCGAACACATTTCCTCAAACGAGAAGCTTAAGCTGGCAGGAAACCCACATCCATGTTCCAGATTTGGAATCTGGCAAACAAAACCACCAGACCCAGCTGAGTGTCGCCAAAAAACACCCTTGGTCCATCTCCCGCGGGAGATCAGCGACTCTATGATACTTGTCACAGCTGACTCCATAATTTCATCGCATCAAAAATCAAGGCAGAAGAACTCCACTCGGGAACGCCGAGTTGAGAAATGCACAAACAAGAAAGAGCGCGTGGACAGCCAAGTCCAGATGTTAGGCACAGCCCGGGGGAAATGGCAAGCCATGCCGAGACTAAGCCCTAGAAGGTTAGGGGCCGACATCTGGAGCTCGGCAATGTTCACTCTGACGGAGATCCCCCGCCCATGGGATGCTTTAACCCAAAGGTGCATGAACCACAACATTTTAACCTCGCATCAATTGACCATATCACCCTTGGTCGGATGATAGCGTGGTGACTAGATATGATTTATATATCAATATTCAACGATCCTTCTGTCATCCATCTCATTGTTCTTCTTAACTCCAAACAGTCAACTGGTTGACTCGGAAATTCACTCACACCATGGCGAACAAGTCCTTTCTCTCTAATGACGAACTGTTCACGCCTTCATCTTGCATCCATACCAATTCCCCATTTCCCAACAGTTCAGGCTCTGAAAAAGATTTGAAGCAGTCCACGATTGTGGTCGATGTTTGCTCCGAGTTAACAGAATATCGAGCCGCCGTGAGCTACCTGCGACGCAGTGGTCAGCTTCGTCTCATCCACGATGCCGAATCCCGTCCAGTGATATTCACCATCGATGAGGACAAGGTACGGCCTTCTCCTTGGTTTTCTTTTACCTAGATAGCAAATGGAGCCATGAAATTGATTTCAGATACAGCAACTATGTGTCCTCGAACATGGTATTCAAGCCTGTGAAGGCTGGTCCACCCTCGTCATTTCCCCGCCTGGGGCTTCGGTGTCATCATTTGATGTCGTTCAGTCTGGGAACATGGTTTTTTTGGCTGTGGTTTGCGCGTCAAACTCAAATAGTGGGTCATTTCACAATGTGTATCACTGCACCGTGGATCTGTCCAAAGAAGGATTTTCCTTTACGAACCCACTGGAAATCGATGATAACAAACCAACAAGTAAGCTGCTCTGCATTAAACTACATGTATTTAGTCTGAATCTTTTAACTCAAACATTCTTCCAGGCCTCGAATGGGTTTTGGTTCCAGACAACACTCTGGACCCCGTCGGAGATCTGACCCTCTCGTCGATCATCTGCAAGTCCATTGCCACTGCCGATGGGGACCCTGCTACTCAGATTATCGTGGGCACGGCGGCACATGGAGTCAAGGCAGCCACCCAATATATCATTAATCCCACTGGGAGTGAGAATGAAGTTTGGTTCCCTCTGACGTTCCCGGCGGATGCGTCCATTCTTCAACAGACTGAGCCGATGGTTCTCGGTAGCGTTGAGTCCGACAAGATAGAAGATGGAATGGTTTCACTCTTTAAGGATTTCTCAACCGGCGAACGAGGAAGATGCGTGGGCCAAGTGTCGGCTCCTCGCGGAGGCTATTCCCGTAGTTTTGAATTTAAGGCCTCAAAGCTCGGCGACCTGCGGGGAGTTTTCTCCTTGCTCAATCCCTGGGGGTGAGTTCAAACCCGATTTCATAGGGGATACGAGATAACTAATTAATCATAGCTTGACCGACGTCTTCATTGCTGGCCAACATGGTATCGGCTTCTATGGCTTTGAGAACATCGACAACATGGCGACAGAGCCCATTCTTCCTGAAGTAGGGTTCCGCCAACTAGTGGCGTCGGAGGATCTGGATCCTCAGGCTCCGGAAGAACAGTCCAGGATTGCCATCTTCGCCGTTTCGGATGATAACTGTCTCTATTTCGTTGAAGGAACTCGCCACTTTGCCGACCGCAGGATCTCCTTCTCGGCATCGGGGCTTCCCATCCGAACAGGGGTCACCCATCTCTCTGCAAGATATAACGCATCCCACGGCACCAGTGAACTGCTGTATGGAACCGAGGACGAGAATGCCCTGTATTTCATCCGCCGTGACCCTGCAGGCCGATTTTGGAACGAGGACCGCATCACTCGGAGGGCCTCGAAGTTTATCAAATACGACGCGTTTGTGACGGCTATGACATTCACGGACGGCAATGGGCAAGCACTGCCTCTGGATTATCCTATCACTCTTACTGCAGAGTCAGTCAACATGGTGGCAAACGGAATTAGTCACTCTCTCACACCATCTCCCACTGTGGTATACCCTGACGCCACGGGGTCTATTCTGATGGCCATCCCTTCGCAAGATCGCTTGGGTACTACGCCTGTAACGGTCTCTCTCGGACCGGAGAATGCCCGCTACCAGTTCACGGTGAACCCGGATGAACGAGTGCGGCGTTTACTAGGAAAGTTCGGCTCTACTGACACATTGTTGAACGCGACAACGACGACGGGAGAGAAGGTTTTCGAGGGGTATCAGACGAAGGATCTCGAGCAGGCAGCCTCGGTCCTGGGAAATTTCCCCGAGATGAAGGAATCAGTCGAAAAACTGTCAGAGGCTCCAGTACCAGTCGCTGAATATCCGCCAATGAGCGAAGATGAGCCGAGCTGGCTTGAGAAAGTTGGTCACAGCGTCGAATCGTTCTTCTGCGATATCGTCGAGTTCGTCAAAAAGGTCGTCAAAACCACAGTCAAGGTCTTCATCCGTGTCGTTGGTCCCATCGTCAAAATTGCATTCAAAGTGCTGGGTAAGGTATTCTCCTTTGCAGTGAAGGCAGTTTATGGCCTTCTCGAAGGAATTGCCACGGTACTGGATGTCATATTTCCATCACTCGGAATGAAAAAATTCCTGAAGCTACTCAAGCTTTCCGTGGATCCTGAATGCATCAAAGAGACACAGAAGGTATGTTTGAATTATATCCCCTCTAAAGTCTCCGATGGCTAATCTTTGTAAAATAGTACCTACATTCTACTTTCATGGGTTCATTAGGATATGTGGATCGCTTCCTAACAGTCAATCGAAAGAGCATGACTGATCTTCTCGATGATGTGGCCGCGCTTGTGCGACCATTTATCGATGATCCTCGGGGGCTTCCAAAGGAAGACCAAGAAAAGAAGCCAAGCCTTTCATCCACGATTATGAAAAACCCGGTCATTCGACTATTGTCGAGTATAAACCCCATTTCATGGATCATGGAGGCCATTGAGGAGGAGATTGGGGAGTTTCACGTTCCCTCACTGGCTCCTTTGCTTCAAGAAATGCAGCAGGTCATTGGAAAGTCCATGGACCATGAAAGTCAGATAATCAGTCAATTACTGGATACGCTGATTGAGCAGTTTGAGATGGCGAGAAACGGTAAGAAAGGCGTGTTGGAGGCCTTCATGGCTAGCCTTCAGGGTACCTTTTGGACACTTTTCGATACCCTTCGAACCATGATGGAAGGGCTCTACGACTGCATGTTGGTTCTCATACGTGGTATTGGGCCAATTCTTACCGAAGTGTGGAAGATCCCGGGCTTGACCGATCTTTGGGAAGACATTACGGGCACCGAGTTTACTCTACTCGGATTCGCGACTTTTCTTCCAGCCGCAGTGACCAATTTCCAATGTTTGATGGCCTATGAGCAGCTCCCTGTCAAATTACTTCCTACTGTCGACTTTGCAACCCTTCCAGTGCATCGTCTCTATCGTTCTCATCAGACTCAGCCCAATTTCTCTATCCTGACAGCAGTCGCGGCGCCGGAGCAGTTCGAGTATCTCGCCCCAACATTTCATCACAAATCTATAGGCGAAGTAGCGCTGCAGAGCACGAAGATCAACAGCATCAAGCCAAAGAGCCTGGGCGTCAGCAACTCTGTCCGAGTCTTGTCTGAAGCTGAAAGCTCCACCGAAACAAAGACACATGAGAGCCTTCATTGGCTGGGCGTGGTTTTCGAAAACGTGGGGCGAATGTTGAACGCAACTGTTGCGGCATATGAGTCTTTCCATGAATACGGACAAGCGAAGGCGGCACAACAGGTACGACCAGCACCGGGTGTGCAAATGGTTCAACTACCTCCTGCTCCTCCTGCCCAACAGCCGGGCCCCCAGTTCCGACCCATCAATCAGGGGCGGAATGTACCTGCTCAAGGGGGAAACGCGCCTGCTCATCGTGGCCCAGGAGGGGGAATCAAGTGCATCGCTGCTGTGGGAAGAGTCTGCCAGGTGGGTGGCTTGATCACCTCTGGGGTCACTGGAGAAACCGCGCCGACGATGGAACACCCTTTTCGGGCTATTCCTGCGGCACTCGGGATTCTGGAGTTACTTTGTGTGGCGAATGCCCATCTCAGTGAGGGTACCTACAAAGCGGGCAATCGCGCGGCTGAGGTATTGGGTGCTTTCGGGTCCATTTCTCGTGCATGGATGCTAGATAGCGATCAGAACGGCGGTGTCGCAACGGCGAACAGAGTTGTCCATACGGCAGGACCTGTTGTTGGCCTCGTTGGAATGGGTCTTGACTTCTCCAAGGATCCCCGGGCCAAACTTGCTGCAGCGGGCTGTCATGCGACGGATGGGGTCTGCGGCCTAGTGGGTTTCGGAACGGCTATAGCTGCAGCTATTGATTCGTAGGCGTAGTCTACGAACCAAGGTCTTTTTTGGTCCGTGCCTTAATATTCATTATACCCTACCACAAGGTTGTCAAATGCAGTCAGCGGTCCATTTTCATTCTCTCCATCTCCACTGGTCCCTCGTCCGTTGCCCGCGGCGCATTGGCAATGTTGGCAGAAATAAGAAGAAAGATAGAACTCGAAGCCCACTAACCTGGTAGGTTAGGTACTTCAAATTTTATTAGATCTATAATTTATAACGTTCCAAGTTTACTATAGATCTATATTATGACCGACCCTTCCGACGAGATGTGGCGGAAATAAACCTAACTCCGGGCCCGGATACAGTACTCAAGCTCGATATCTCGATACGATGCCCTGGAGTAGAAAAGTATAAGGTCAGGTCCGATTGATAATGGAGAAAGATTTAGTACGATGGTCAGGTACTACCGGACTACCCTAGGAGTCTTGCCGAGGAAACCTTTCCATCTTGATATATGCCTAGGTAAGCATGGCTTTCTACGAGAAACGTGTAGAACTCATGACCCCGTGAAAGGCCACGGCACCGGCAAGAATCCTTCCTGTACTTAATTCATATTGCCAGTCATTTATTTCCTTTAGCATGAGATTTGTATATCTTCTTTCTTATGGGGACGGGGAAAGATGTCGATGCCTAGACTTTCTCTATTCCTCACTTAGCTTACACGGTGATGAAAGCCCATAAGAACAGCTCTAGTTCTGGACTCTGAAGCGAAAGAGTGACCCCAAATCAGGCACGAGGAATAGTTTCCAAGGTTGTCACCTCTCATACTTTGAATAACTCTGCTACTGCTACTATGATCAATAACTTCCAAGGTTGCGTCTCGGTCAAGAATTCTTGATAGATCTGGCGACATCATCTGAATTAAAGAACAGCTCCACGTGCTATACGGATTAAATTTTCAGAGCCAGAATACGGATTAATTATATTCTACCCAGGAAATGACGGTTGGGCGGGAGTGAAAAAAAAAAATTGGAAAAAAAAAGAAACGAGCGACGCAGGGATCGAACCTACAATCTTTGGTAATTGATAGAGAAACCGAAAACCAACGCCTTTCCATTAGGCCAGCCGCCCAGTTATATTACTCAGCTGGCACTTTCATTATACATGACAGCCACTATTTTTAACTACCATACTTTGCAAAAATGGATGCTCGACCACCTCCCAAACAATATTGCGATCTTTAATTTTATGTCTATTTTAATGACGGGGTATCCCGTATCTAACTTCCAGGTCGCATTTTAATGCAGAAAACATTCATTTCTAAACAGGGCGACAGTTGCTTTACATAAAACAAATCAAGACTAAAGCATTCCTTAGGCTCACTCAAGCAATGCCTTCGGCGCTGGGGCCCATCTCACTTTTGCCAGATTGATCAATCTCAACCTTTCTCCTCCGGCTCCCACATCGCCTCGCGCATGAAAGTACTGCGCGCTCGGGTTTGCGGACCCTTAAGCACTAGGACAACAGGAACAACAGACAATGCGATCCCAATAAATCCAAGAAGAGTACCTGCCCAGCCAAATCCCAGATTGCTAAACAATTAAGGCGAGGCCAAGGGCAAGAAAGCACCGAAATAATTCCGGCCCAGTGAGGCAGCGGAAAGAGCGGATGCAGCATACCGCTCGTAAGCATCGGTGGGATAATTGATAACGGCCATATAAATGGAGTAGATTCCGATGCTGGCGGCTGTGATACCAATCGTGGGGGCAATCCAGTGCACATCGGACATGTTAGCCCATCCATACCAAAATTGGACATTATCTCTCGCGTGTCGATTGGTTGATTGGGTACAGGTCTACTTGTGGACAACGTCTGGGTCAGTTTTCCAGTCTCGACATCTTAATTTTGGGATCACCTTTCTACAAGTCAGTTTCAAACCCCCTCCAACTCCCGCTTCTAGTTCAATTACCAGTCTCCGGAATTAAATGATTCTCCGAGAGATCTAGATGTTGATTGACTTATGATTAGTCCCCAGTTTGACCGACGTATATCTTCAACCACCCTTTAGATCAGACAAGACGACGATATTATGTCTTTCTTAAATATTCAATGGGTATAAATAGCCAATCGCGTTGAGCCTGCATAAGGATCAGTCGCCGCTTAGTATAAGACGGTCAGCATAGAGTATCTTTATCATTCATTGACTATCTTGTGGCCGCCTGTAGCTTAATTCGCTATATTTCAATTAACCTCAGGCCCGCAAGTCAACCACGCAGTTACAAGACACGCCAAGAAGAAAAAACATCCAACACAAACACCGTCTCCTCTTGAGGGCGGTTTTCCGCGGAACTGAAGACCTAGGTTCAAGCACGACAGGTCCGCTCGGCAGAGTGGCAACTCGGACCTATTGCCGACAAGATTGGCGAGCGGAATTGCTCCATTGGCTGAAGCCGCCAGCCCATCGGCAAATTCCAAGCCACCCTGAACAATCCATCAATCATTGATTGCGGATGTATCGCGGTTTTCCTATCATAGGCCAGACAATAGGTAGCTGATCGCTTAATATCCCAATTATGTTTTGTTTGGCCATGCATTAGACTTGGTATGTATGCATAAAACCTCATTTCTTTGCTTACCCCACACTGGGGTTGTATCGCGATAAGGCTCGTTCCTTCGTAATTGATATCGAGAGAGGGGCTGTGGGGTAGTATTTAATGAAGTGAATTTCCCTTCGCAACTTTGTGTTCGAGTTTGGATTCGAATTGCTCTTTTACTTATACGGCAAATAATCAACATCAAAACAATATGGCAATTAATCCAGTCTGTATCCCTCCAGAGGAGGTACGCAAGGCCATTGACGGTGCATTAGAAAAGGTTGCCAAAGGTCTACGCGGGCTTAACCAATTTGTAAGTTCTCTCGATGGAAATAGCTCACAGCGTTCTTGTAAGGGATTCTTACAAAGCCCAGATCTGGTCCAATCCCGAACTCGCCTATGAAGAACACAAAGCCCACGATGCAATTTGCAACTTTCTTGAAGAGCAGGGCTTCACTGTTACCCGTCACGCCTACGGCCTCGATACCTCCTTCGAATGTATCAGCGGAACCGAGGGACGACTTGTCAACTTCAATGCAGAATATGACGCGCTCCCAGGTATCGGGCACGCATGTGGCCATAACCTTATCGCAACAGCCAGTATAACTGCGTTTTTGGCACTGGCTCATCTGCAGAAGGAATATAATATCGGTTGTCGGGTTCAGCTGCTTGGAACGCCGGCCGAAGAGAATGGCGGTGGGAAGGCGAAATTGCTCGATGCGGGCGCATATAAGGAAGTCGATGTTTCTCTCATGGCGTATGATCACCCCTCACTTTCTTTGGCTGAATATATTCCTTCCTTTAGCTAATTTTATTCAGGCACGGCGGTCCAAAGAACATCATCGGGAGACCCAGCGATGGTGTCGCGGGTATTCTCATGAACGCACGCAAGGAGCTGTACGTGGAGTATTTCGGCAAGAATGCGCATGCCGGTGGGAATCCTTGGGAGGGCGTGAACGCACTCGATGCGTTAGTAATGGCCTACAATGGCATTTCTGGTCTGAGACAACAGATTATGCCGGATGAGCGGATTCATGGTGCCTTTTTGGATGTGCCGAAGGTTGCAAATATCATTCCCGCGTACACGAAGTCGTACTGGCAGATTCGAAGCCCAAGTCTGGGGGGTCTGGATAAGCTTATTGCGCGGGTGAGAAAATGTGCCGAGGGTGCTGCTGTTACGACTGGGTGTGAGGTTAAGATTGAAGAGTAAGCTGTCTCTCGTCCTTCCAGTGGGAGACTGAACTTGCATGACTGATTTTTCTCCTCTTTCAGGAAGGAATTATATACCGATATTGTGCTAAACGATACCCTTTGCGAGCGGTATGCCTTACACATGGAGGAGCTCGGCCGGACATGTGTGAAGAAATATGAGAAGGTCTTGACTGGCTCCACTGATGCCGGTATGATTTGTCCCTTCAAGTTTGCTTTTCCTTTGACTAGGAATATTGACCTTTATTTCTAGGAAATGTGAGCTATGCTGTTCCTACCCTTCACTCGATGTTTGGTATCCCGACTCCTGAAGGTTCTTACCCCCATCACCCGTCTTTCACTGCGAGTGCAGGAACCGACGATGCGCATGAGGAGGCTGTTGTCACTGGTAAAGGCTTAGCCTTGCTTGGCTGGGATATGCTGACCAATGACGAACTTTTCACTGCTGCGAAATCTCAGTGGGAGGGGCAGGTACCAGTTGCTGAGAAGTAGTTTCTATCTGGTGGAATGAATAACCCACTGCAGTGTCAGTTTCGGATAATCAATTGGAAGTTACTATTGGAAGAGATTTCGTGCTAGTTGGATAATAGTACAGTACTCTTTTCCAGTCCGTTACCTGCTCCGGCGCCTAGCGATAGCCTTAGTTTGAAATTTCACTTCCAGGGCTCCAAGTTTAAAAGTTCTAACCTTCCAAGGTTGGAAGGCTTCCAATTGTAATTTTTTCGAGGTTCCTCGACCACCCCGAGCCCCTGTTGATTCGGCCTCGGAGGTCTTAAGTAGATCCATTGTCTTCAAGTTGGGATTTCAATTTGCCATGCATGGTACTATATTCGATTAAGGCTAGGTTGGTGTACAACCTCGAGAGCTCCCAAATTTGCACGGGCCTTCTTCGACTTGTTGAACTCCGGGTGAACTTCCCATCATACATTTTGCGGCCTAGAGATATGGGGTTACTACCTCCTGATAACTCTGTGCAGATATATATCTCAAACCTGAACCCATAAACTCCTAATCCCCCCAAACTCACCCTCTTCCCGGGCAATTTCACAATCTGACAATCACCAATTAGCAGAAATCCAAGTCCGAACCCTAGATGCACCCCCAGACGTAAAAAAGCAAGCCTATCCAACCTTCTTACATTATCATACTTGGTCTCTGGTTCCGCACCATAAGCATTAAAGAATTATCATTGGCCACAGACTAGCCGAAGTGGGGCAGTTGGTGGACCAAAAGTTTGAGCTCGATAGCGCACATTTTTCTAGCCTGTTACATCTACCAGGCCGGCTGGCCCAATGGCAAGGCGCTTGACTACGAATCAAGAGATTGCAGGTTCGACCCCTGCGTCGGTCAATTTTTTTTTGGTTATTTTTGCCTGTATGTGTGGTGGGCGAGGAGGGAGTTGGGAGAATGGGGATTGCTCGACTGCTTGTGGTGGCGAGGTGACCTTCCTCTCCTTTCTAGAAATTCGGGAGGCTTTCTTTCTTTTTTACCGTCTTCAATTTGGTTTTTTCTACAGGATTTACCTCGCAAATCCGGGGATGAGGTGTATTGATTAGATTATCTCTTTCATTTTTACAAGTAGGGATTTGATTCAAGAACAGAATTAATATTGACTTCATTTACGGTCATGTAGATCTCACAATCGTGGACACAACAGCTCTATTATGTATAAGGGGACATTCACCCTTCCAATCCAATAGGTTACACATCCACAAAGAGGAGGTGAGACAAATATCCCTCCTAAACGAACAAGGGCATCGAATCACCACACCTCCAAAAAAGAAGAGAAACATCAGACATTCGCACTATATCCGCCACCCAGCCCTCGCTGACGGCGGAGATAATGCATATACTTGCGTCCCTCGTCGACCCAGAATACAGAGCTGGCAAGACAAAACAGTTTGAACAGCGAGCCAAAGCTCAGCGGCTCGGTTTGGAAAACGCGTTGCAGGAAGGGGAGGTAGATGACGCATGCTTGGCCGGCTAGAGAGCCTAGGACAGCGTAGTTGAACATCTTGTTGCTGAAGAGGGCGATTTCGCCGCGGAGGACGGATTTGCCTTCACTTCGGCAGGTGAGTGCGTTGAACATGTCGAAGAGCACGAAGCAGGTGAATGTCATGGTAGTGTCGTGGGCTGTGACGACGCGGGACCGCTTGCCGAGGGGTTGTCCATCGTCGATGTCACCCATTTCGTGAATGTAGATTGCGAGCGTACCGAGCATGATTACCATGGCGGATGTGAGGACTCGCTGGATGAGGGGTTTTGTGAGGACCCGCGCTGTTTTGGGGCGTGGGGGTCGGTTCATGATTGACGGGTCGACGGGTTCGACACCGAGGGATTGGGCGGGGGGTCCGTCCATGAGAATGTCTGCATAGGAATTAGAATGCGAAGGAAGGCGTTGGTAGGTAAGGCTGAGGTGGGGGAAACTTACTGATCCACAGGATTTGCATGGCATTCAGTGGATTCTTGAAGCCGAGGGTAGTGCTAAGGAGTACGAGACTGAGTGCA
This sequence comes from Penicillium manginii, assembly GCF_028828005.1. Classification (NCBI taxonomy): domain Eukaryota; kingdom Fungi; phylum Ascomycota; class Eurotiomycetes; order Eurotiales; family Aspergillaceae; genus Penicillium; species Penicillium manginii. The sequence goes on along the minus strand of NW_026643110.1, from coordinate 2,536,572 downwards.
GCCACGCTGGTGCTCAGCTGGAAGGTGATGAAGTTTTGAATATTATAAAAGATGCCCTTGCCCTGTTCAATGGCTCGCAAGATCGTTGAGAAGTCGTCATCGGTGAGAATCATGTCTGCGGCCTCCTTGGCAACATCTGTGCCAAGCTTGCCCATCGAAATTCCAATGTCGGCCTTCTTCAGAGCAGGTGCATCGTTGACACCGTCACCGGTCATGGCGACCACATCGCCTCGAGACTGAAGCGCAGTTACAATCTTCATCTTGTGGTCCGGGCTTGTTCGGGCGAAAATAGAAGTTGTCGCGATCGCCTGTGTGAGTTCGGCCATGGTCATGCGGTCAAGCTCATCACCACGGATGACTGAACGTGCGCCGGCGCCTTCATTGACAGGCATTCCAAGCTTCTTCGCAATGGCCACCGCGGTGGTCTCCGCATCACCCGTTATCATGATCACTCGTACGCCACCATGCATAAGACGACGGATTGATTTATGCACATCTCGACGAGGAGGGTCGTTCATACCGACCAGACCAGCAAAAACGAGTCCATTGTAGCGGTCGTCATCATCGGAAGGGCTGCCCTTGGGTGTGTTGGAACGACTGTTAAACCCTTTCATGCCTCTCGACGAGCTTCGCACTGCACCGCTGGAAAATGCAAGGACTCTGAGGCCCTCACTGGCCATATGCTCTGCAGCTTGGCGAATGATATTACGACGGGGCTCATCAAGAATAACCTCCCGGCCATCCTTGGTCAGGTATGTATCTGAGCGAGCAAGGACCTGTTCCAGAGCACCCTTAATGTAGGCAACATCAGAATCACCGGGGCTGCCGCTGCCAATGATAACACCCATCCACTTGCGTTCGGAGCTGAAGGGGGGTCTCAGATACACGGGCACTGATACGCTCACGGACATCATCTTCTCCCAGAGTGTCCAATAAATCCAGAATGGCAACATCGGTTGGCTGTCCTACCCAGCGGCTTTTTATGGCAGTAGAATTTCGGTCTAAGGTGGAAGACAGCACTGCTGCGGACGATGCACTAGCTGGAGAATTGGCGTGGGTACGGGAAAGGCGAGCGTTGTTTGCAATATTGCCGACCCGGAGAATGGTACGGGCAGCTGGGCCGGGGGAGAGGACTGAAGTTATATCGCGCTGAACCTCAAAGGGCTCGGTCGAGTCGAAATGCCACATTTTGGTAACCGTCATGTGGTTGAGAGTGAGAGTACCTGTTTTGTCACTGCAGACAACATTGACAGAGCCGAGGGTCTCGACACTAGGAAGCCTGCGCATAATAGCTCCCCGCTTGGCCATGCGCAGCACGCCAAGAGCAAGGGTCACAGTGACAATAATTGGCAGACCCTCAGGAATGGCCGCCACTGCGAGCGAGACGCCGATAGTAAACATTTCAAGGAGCTTACGGCCCTGGATCAGGCCAATCACAACAATCAAAGCAATGACACCGAACGAGACATAACTTAGTTCTTGGCCAAGTCGATCCATGGAAAGTTGCAGAGGGGTTCGCGGACTCTCGATTTCCTGCAGAGAGATCGAGATACTTCCGAACTCGGTCTTCGCCCCGGTCGAGATAACAATACCTTGACCATGACCCGACCGCACCAGTGTACCCATAAACGCAATGTTGTGTTGTTCATTGAGACGAATGTCGGCCCCAACGGCGCCAGAGGCGGGGGCATCATAGAACGGCGATCGAGGAGGCTTGATGACGTTGGGAGCTGCGAGGGTCCCACCATGGGCATGGGAGCGGAGTGCCGCGCTGAACTTCGTTACCGGCTCGTTTTCGCCGGTAAGATTTGATTCGTCGATTGTAAGATCTGTTGCGTTGGTAATGCGAATATCCGCGGGGATACGGTCTCCCGTAGAGAACAGCACCAGGTCACCCGGCACCAAATCGGCGGCGGGTACCGTGGTGGATGCCTTGAGCGCAGATGATGTCGTGCCTGGGCTCTTACTCCGGAGTTCCTCCATCTCTTCACCGGATTCCGATGTGTTGGCATGATCAGCCGTGGCAGTTTTCGAAGGCAAATCACGGATGAGGTGTGCGAAATGCGGGACGAGTCGACCGAGTGCTTCCAGTGATTTCTCCGACCTATATTCCTGAACAAAGCCGACGGTCACGACGATGGTGACCGCAAGAGTAATACTAATAGCATCGTCGTAGTTGCCCATAACAAATGAGATACCAGCGGAGCCAAGGAGGAGAAGGATCAGGGTTTCCTTGAATTGCTTGAGAAACCGTAACCACAGTGGCTCGGGTTCCTCGTGGGGAAGCTCGTTAGGGCCATCACGAGAGAGGCGAATCTCAGCCTCTGCGGGGGTTAAGCCATGGTGTAGAGATGTCTGGAGTCGTTCGGCGGTTTCGTAGGGCTCGAGCCAAGAGTATGTGGAGGTTGAAGCCTAATCCGCAGATTCGGGGATGAGCATAGTGTTCAAAGGGCAGGTTCATTAATCTCAGAACTTACCGACGAAGGAGCATCTGGCCGACTGCCTAGAATGTCGGTCGATGAAGGTCGCGGTGTTTCGATCTTGGGTGCATTATGCAGAGGCAGCGCAGGTGTTGTCGACCTTGACATCTCTCATGCTTCGGGGGAGCGAAACGGGAGAAGGGGGAGGGGATAAACGTAGAGGGGAAGAAAACACAGGTCCGTTTTAGCGTAGGGTGATTCTCATCCCGCCTGGATGGGAGGCAGTGTCGATGGGGGCCACGTTCTTCAGAATGCAATGTGGCAGCAAGGTCCGGCGGTGGAGAGTAGGGCGTGGGGTTGATCGGAGTCGATTCGGGGGTGGTAAGGGGAACTTGAAAATCCAATTGTGAAGTAAATCGACAATCGACTCAAGGACAAACCCAAGGAGAAAAAAAAGCAAAGGAAATGAGGCCTGTAACAGGGGGAACAGTCGAGGCGCGCGGACTGCAGTCGAATGCGTCCTGCGCGGTGATGATGCTTAACCCGATGTGGTTAGCGGGTGTTATGTCAGCTAGCTGACATAACTGGCTGACATAAACACACTGACATAACGCTGCTGAGTCACCATTTTTGGCGGTTGCCCCAGCCCCCTCCAATCCACAAGGCACCTGACTTGCACCTGTCGATGCCTAAAGGAAACTTGAAGGTCCCCCTCGACGCGCGCATATCCTCCCTATCCGCCTGACTTGGACGTGTCTCTCAACGCGTCTACCTCCAATATTCTTTAACCCTGACAATATTTCACATAAACCCTTCATACTCACTGTCTTCTCTCGCCTCGCCTCGCCTCGCGTCATTGACACCGCTTTGAAAGTCTGTTATTATCCCGGCTCCAGCGCGTCAAACCCTTGTTACGCCTCACCCCGCGCCGGGCGGGTTTCGACTTGTACAATTGTCTGAACATATCTGGTCGTCGCATACAGTAATCACTTAGTACCATTACGCGCCATGTTCTATTCCGAGACTCTCCTGTCCAAGACCGGGCCACTGGCCCGCGTCTGGCTGTCCGCCAACATTGAGCGCAAATTGTCCAAGTCGCATATTCTGCAGTCCGATATTGAGGGCAGTGTCAGCGCCATTGTTGATCAGGGTCAGGCCCCTATGGCTCTACGACTGAGTGGTCAACTGCTGCTGGGCGTCGTTCGCATTTACAGCCGTAAAGCGCGTTATCTCCTGGACGATTGTAACGAAGCTTTGATGAAGATTAAAATGGTTCGTCTCTAAATCCACTTTCTCTTTATTATCTGATTTATTTTACACATTGATGCTAACTTGATCAACCCCCAGGCATTCCGTCTTACAAACAATAATGATTTGACAACAACTGTGGTCGCGCCGGGCGGTATTACGCTTCCCGATGTGCTGACCGAGTCTGATCTTTTTACCAACCTTGACACCTCACTTCTTTTCCCGCAAAACCTCAACTTGGAGTCCGATGGAAAGCATGCTGCTGGTAAGGATTTTGCAAGCAGCCAGATCGTCCCTGACAGCAGCTACCGTCGCTCCGTCTCCCAAGAACCTGCCCGCCTTGAAGACCACACCCTCGTTGACTTGGACCTGGGTGAGGATGAGCTGCCCCTCGGAATGGATAGATCTATGGAAATCGGTCGAGACGCTCCCCCGGCCCGCCCAATGGAAGACGATTACATCAACGACTCTGGAAAGCTTATTGATAACGACCTGGATCTCGACTTTGGCGATGACGATGCCCCGCTCGATAAGATGGATATGGGCGTCGATGCTCACGACAACCTCGACAACCTTCTGCATGACGATGGAATGGACCTAGGTGGCGATGATTTCGGTGGTCAAACCCCACCTCCTGTCGAGAACCGCCTCCGCTCAGAAAGCCCTCTCTCAGATGCTGGCTCCGACCAGATGCACCAGCTCGAGGAAGAGTTCAACCACCACGATACCACTGCCGAGCCCGAAGCTGGCAAACAGACCCAGCGGGCCAAGCGCCAAAAGGTTCTCGAACCTATGAAGATGGACAAGAGCATTACCTACTCGACTCATACAGCTCGTGCGCTGCAAGACGACCGCTCTGCCATTACCAACCCCCCCTGCCTATCTGCCCCGTGACCCTGTCTTCCTCACCCTTATCAACCGCCAGCAGAACGGCGAGTTTGTCTCAAGCATTTTCGGCGGCGAGAGCAACCGTGGCTGGGCCCCTGAAATCCGCGGTCTGCTGTCACTCGACTCCGTTAAGAAGGCCGGTGAGCTCAAGCGCAAGCGTGATAGCGGCATCTCCGACATGGACCTGGCGGGTGCTGAAGTTCCCACCCTGGAACTCGGTGATGACGAGGCTATTGTTGCCGACGATGAAGGCATCGCTCTCGACACAACCCTGAACCAGCACGCAGAGATTGACTTCCCCGGTGACGCCAGCAACTCGGAGCTGCAATTCAACGACGATGATGGCATGAGTCACACCGTCGATGATCTCGAGGACACCATTCGTCCCGTCGACAACGAGCCCGTCTCCATGGGCACCAAGCATGCCGTTCACATTCTCCGCGAGCGTCTCGGCGACTCCGAACAGAAGAAGAGCGTTCTCTTCCAGGACATGCTTCCCGAGCAGCGATCTAGCAAGGCCGACGCCACCAAGATGTTCTTCGAGGTCCTGGTGCTGGCCACTAAGGATGCTGTCAAGGTGGAACAGGGTTCCAAGACCATTGGCTCCGCGCTGAAGATCGGCGGTAAGCAGAACCTGTGGGGTTCGTGGGCCGAGGAGAATGCCGCGGCTAGCCAGCTGGCGCAAGTCCTGTAAGAGCGCTCCATATCTTATTCTGTCTTTACAAAGTATCAATGGCCGTCAAGATCCTCGACGGAAAAAGGGATATTACTGGCGCAAAATTCCATTCATGTACAGTTGAGTTTGGGATGGTCGATGGGTTTCTGGAAGATCCGATAATTGAATTGTTTGATGGTAGCGGTCGCCTTTGTTGCTTTGCGATCAGGAGTTTTTCTGGCGGGGTATGGAGAAATGGGGTTTATTTCGTTCCTTCTTTATTTTTATGATGGGCTCTTTTTGCTGGACAGTTTCGATATTTTTCCGGAGTGATTCGATACATGGGTTTCCTTTTTCGTAGTTCTAGCTGTTTAGTTAATTGAACATATCAATGAACTCGCTCACCTCATGCCTTTACTTCAGTTGATGTACAACGAACAACATTTTTATTTGGAAAGAGTCCCTCACTTAAATTACAAGTAGCACAGAACAATGCCGCCCTTTTGTTGCCTTTTTTGTTGCCTGAACATTCCCACCTCGGTCACCCCACAAGGCTGGATTTTCTGTTGGCAAGTAGAGATTCAAGTTGTGTCAAGACCGAATGAACAAAGATGTACGCAGTACAGAGCCCCGGAGGGAGTACTCTATACAGATCCACCACGTACTTGGATGGTTACTATATAGGTAACGAGCTACATGATAGCACATCGGCAACCCCTAATGTAAGAAAGAAAAGGCTATCTGTAGAATATCAATTGCATAATTACCGTTCGGTCTGGTGTCTTTCAACAATCACTGATCCAAAACAACTAAGTCACATACTTGCGGTGGTTGGAGTTCCCGGTAAATCCAAGAGTGGCTAAAGCTTCACCATTCAAGTACGCCACAAAACCTAAAACAGGCACACTCATCAGTATGGCCGAGTGGTCTAAGGCGCTAGACTGTTCGTATTATCTTAACTCAAATGGCCATATTCAAATACTAACTTCCACCCAGTGAATTTCCATATCTTGATATCTAGTCCCTTCGGGGACCTGGGTTCGAACCCCAGTGCTGATGAATAATTTTTTGTTCCTTTCCTTTTTTATCTAACTGCTCTTTCATGGTTTCTGAAGTGCCCGAGAGAATTTCGTAGCTAGTAAGTAGAACTAAGTGTCAGAGGCCGGAGAACCTTGGAATTCTTGTTTCAAACCTAGAGCACCCGTGGACAGGGTTTACCTTTTTTGCTGTATCCGAATCTCGGTAGGTCCACCTCGCAGAAATTTATATTGTAGATAGCACGGCAGGGGAAGCAACTAGAATGATAATTGACCAAAAAGGGTACTCGTTAGAAGTAAGGAGAAACCTCGACCTAGTGAATTAAGTCCTATAGAAATGGATCGGGGAACGTGGCCTGGTGGTTCTTAGAGGAGAGAGATTGCTTTAGCGAACCATACTCTCTACGTAATAAACATTAATATAAATTAATAATTACAGCAGAAAAAACGTTCAGAATCGAGAACCCTGGAAGATGGCCTAACTTTCATTAGGAGGTGGGGGGACGGAGAAAGAGGCAGGCTGAGCGCGATCATACTAGCACCACGGCCAGAGATGCTTAAATATTATTCAAATATGAGGCCAGAGATCAATCTGCAATGAATAGCGGGTGCAACTCGAATGATGCAATCAGATCAGCTAGTCCAGTTCTGTAAAGAAGTAAAGTTCAACTTGAAGCAAGTGCGGAAGTTGATATCTGTTATGTCCGTTCGGCCCGAATCAACCCCAGAGAAGAGGTGGAGATGGCCCGAATGGACCGTACACATGAAATGTCCGATCGGAGGGAGAAAAGGGGAAAAAGTGGATAACCTTGATGCGAGCCTTCTAGCCTTCTAGCCTATAATCTTCTCCCAAGAGCGAAAGAGCGAACCTTAGGAGTGGGGATTAATCATTATTAAGCTCGGGGTAGAACTAAGCCGATGAGAATAACAGATTAATTAAGCCATGTCTCCGAAGTGCCACTTAGGCCCGAATCATGTTTCGAGGCTAATTACTTTATCCCACTCTTATCCCACTTTTGATTTGACTTTTTGACTTTACTCCGTATTCTAATTAATTGACTTTGCCCCGTTATTTGATATAACCGCCACGGCTACGACTGCTCTACCTACAAGCTTCAACTTGTTCACTATCGCGATACTCGTGTTGATCGCAGACTACACTCCTAGATCACTGACTGGATCAGGATCGGGATTTGATTTGATTTCGAGACTAGCGCCGTGGTCGAGCTCTACCTACCTCTTCGCCACCTCGGAAACCAAGCTCCTTGCCACTTCGGACATCGAGCCGAGTCGATTAGCGAGCCAACAAACGAGTGCGCGAATCATACAAAGAACACTCAAATACCTGCATTAAAGGGACAGCAAAATAATAAATTGCGAGCGGGACAAAACAAAGGGGAAAGAAAGCGTCAAAATGACGTCGCCACCCCAGGCCGACGAGAAACGGCTATCTTCTAGCTCCGAATTCGAGCCGGGGCCGGAGCCCGAACGCGAAGAAAGCATCGATTCAAAGTCCGAAGAAGCGGCATTTGCGCCGATCACAAATCCTTTTCCACGCGATAACGATGTTACTATTCAAACAACGAATCCGAGGTCCGACACGAATCCCAATACCCAAGTTACTACATCGCGGTCTTTGGAACGATCCTGGTCTTTAAATGATGGGACAAGTCTTGCTGGCGAGGAGGGAAGGGCCGAAAGGATCTCACCAGATGAAGAGAGCGCTGATGAGAGTTTCATGGTTGGGTGGGATGACGACGATGTGCTGAATCCGAGGAATATGAGTAAAGCGCGGAAGTGGATGGTTGTTATTATTGTTTCGATGGGGTCGCTTTGTGTGTGAGTATTCCTCTTCTGATTACTTTTCTGATTCGGATTCTGGTACTGACTATCTTATCATTAATGTGTAGGACTTGTACTTCCTCCATGTATACTGTTACATACGATCAGTTGATGAAGGAGTTTAACTGTTCCAAGGAAGTTGCCACGCTGGGATTATCCTTCTTCATTTGGGGTCTTGGTTTGTTATGCCCTCCATTCAAATCGTTTAGTGTGTTTTATATGGCCATATCTGACGATTTGTTTTCCAGGAATTGGCCCGCTTTTTCTAAGCCCGCTCTCAGAGGTAGGCGGCATGATAGCCTCGGAGTCACCTACGCAACATTCTAACTTTCCATAGTTCTACGGCCGAAGGAACATCTACATAATTTCCTTCTCCCTCTTCCTCATCTGGCTTATTCCATGTGCTGTCGCCAAAAATATCCAGACAATGCTCATATGCCGTTTCTTCAATGGTTTATCTGGTGCCGCGTTCCTCAGTGTCGCGGGCGGCACCGTTGGTGACATGTTTGATCGGCATGAACTCGCCTTGCCGATGATGCTTTACACCGCGAGTCCTTTCATTGGACCTGAAGTTGGACCTCTGTAAGATTTTTGAAATTTGGTATGGTTTGGGGATGGCCAGGGCTAATTTTCCATTTAGTGTTGGCGGATTCATTAACGCGTTTACTACATGGTATGTGCCCTTGTCTATCTTTAACTTCATTATATCTAACGCGTTCACAGGCGCTGGACCTTTTACGTGCTACTTATCTGGTCAGGCGTGCAACTGATATCACTGGTATTCCTGGTGCCAGAAACCTATCATCCAGTGTACGTACCCGCGCTTGACAGTCCCCATTTTGGCCCTTCTAATACCAACCTTTGCCAGTCTCCTTCGACGCAAAGCGCAGAAACTCCGACAAGAAACCAGCGATGACCGATGGAAAGCCCCAATCGAGAAATTGGAGCGATCGGTCCCGCAAACCGTCCTACGCTCCATGTACCGCCCAATCCTCCTTCTAGCCCTCGAGCCAATGTGTCTGAATCTGTGCATATTCTCAGCCATCCTGCTGGGCATCTTGTACCTGTTCTTCGGAGCCTTCCAGCTAGTTTTCTTAGAAGTGTATGGTTTCTCGCTTTGGCAACGCGGCCTGTGCTTCCTGGGTCTATTCGTCGGCATGGTCATGGCAATCCTGTCCGATCCGCTCTGGCGCCGCAATTACGTCCGCCTCGAACGCCAGTACCAACAAGGGAACCACGTCGAGGAATTCCAGCCCGAGTGGCGTCTCCCGCCAGGTATGTAAAGCGTCAGCTTGAGGGATTGACGTACAATGAGTGAGATCTGACATGCTTCCTATACGATAGCTATCCTGGGCGGACCGTTGGTTACGATCGGTATCTTTATTTTTGCGTGGACTATCTACCCAGACGTTCACTGGATCGCGCCAATTATCGGGAGCGCTCTATTTGGAGCAGGGTACGTTTCATCTTAAACCCTTTTCTTTCTTCCCCTGCCTTTCCCTTCTCTCCTGACGGTCCGGTCCTGCAATCCAAGCTGAATCGAATCGAATCGAGCCGCGGCGTGTATGGTATTTTGGTATCGTGTTGAACTCACTCTCTCGTGTCACTTCTAGGACTATCCTGGTCTTTTCGGGAATCTTTACTTTCCTGGTCGATGCGTATCCCACTTATGCGGCCAGTGCCCTCGCGGCCAATTCGTTCATGCGCTCTAGTTTTGGAGGCATCTTCCCTCTCTTTGGTATCCAGAGTGAGTTTTCCCTGTCCCCCCTGCCCCTGCATCAAGAACTTGCCATCTGTGTGTTTTCAATCCTCGATTGAACAGGGCCATGGATGGCTTCGGGGTCTGTGCTTTGCATGTGCATAGGAGAAACAGAAGCACCGTGTTCCCAGCAAACCGTTGCCAGTTCCTCCCTTCCCTCTGTCGCAAAGTACGAGCAGGCGCAAATTTACATGAGATCTGCGGGGGTCCAGGGTAGATTTTAGCTGGGAGGGTGGTTGCATGTGTATGATGGGCTAGAACTATGAATTGAACGCTAACGGCCGCGCAGTGTATAATAATCTCGGATATCATTGGGCGACATCGTTGCTGGCGTTCCTGACCCTGGCCATGTTGCCTTTCCCGTAAGTGATTGACTTTCCCCCGCTCTTTGCTATTTTCTGCGATTTACTTTTGTGGTTGCGTGGGTTGTTTCTTGCGCTATGGCCTTCGCCTCCTTTCCCCTGCATCTGTGTCTTGTCTGCGGCTGCCGTGTCCGCATTTACAACCACATCTCACAAAGTCGATCAGATCAGACCAGACCAGACCGGAGAAGAGCAGGGGGCGAAGTGCATGTGAAAGAACATGATTTTGCTTCATTTACATCTGCTGTTTGGATCTGAGTATATACTGACTTGAACGTGAACAGATACATTTTCTACCGATACGGGAGTCGCATCCGCAAGCATAGTCGCTTCGCTACCTCACAGATGTGATGAGATGCCGAGAGACGGTCGATGTCTCAAGTGATTCCCTTAAACTCCAGTGCTCCAGTTGAGGTCATTAGTACCACTGGAACTGACCTAAGCCATCTCGCTTAACACTCTGTTGTATGGCTATACACCAGTGACCCCGGCTCGGTCGACTGCACATCTCATATGGTCACGTTGTCCAGCATAGATGCGGTTCTAATCCGATTCAGTTGAACATTCGCCCGCTTCAAGCTGCAAGTTCGTTTGGATGTTTGCAGCTACAATGCTTTGTTCGCGGGTTTCCTGTCAGCTCCTGTGTGTGTAGTGATAGGATAGCTCTCCAGGACTAAGACTTCTCCGAGTCTAGAAACTTAACCTGAAGGCCCAACGAGCCAGGACCGTCCTACGTATACCAGTACCTACTATGTAAGTAGTGGTAGCCGGGATGTGAATGCGGATGACATAGAAATCGAATCAGAAAGAATCGAATACACTTTGTGCTAAGGTTTCACAGTATTGGCAAAGTAAGCCTCAGCCGTACATACTCTGTACTAGTAGTAATGATCTTCTAGTCTCGGATATGAGAAAATACCGCATTCATACCTAACTTCTAGGTACTTTGCATTCCAAGGATACTTCAAAGTATCTCTCGTTTTCTCTTTTCCCTCTAATGCTCGGGTATATGATTTCCAGAGCCAGTCTCTACTAGTCCTTAGCTCGGCTTAACATTCACGCGAGAGCGCGACGAACAGGGTAGACCCACTGGCAGCGGGAGAGTTCAGCCCAACCAAGCCAGGCCAGGCCAGGATGGAATGGAATGGATGCAATGGAATTGAATATTATTCTCCGATGACTACATACGTGTGTACTTACATAGTTACTGGTAGTGAATATGTCAGTACTGTACTAAGACTAAGTTGGGCCAGATACCAAGGATACGAAGGTGTATGCATGTAGACCAAGACCAGGCATCGAGCATTCGGTAGTGGATCAGGCGATCAGTTTTGTTAAAATTCAAGAATTCAGCAGTAACAGAAAAGACATTACTCAGTAGACGCGTCCAGCTCCAGCCCTGGCCCTCACTCTCCAGGGCTGACCTCGTCTCCCACTAACCGAGGCCTGATGGGCCGCCAGTTACCTCGGGAGAAGTCGGGACCGGAGAGTCTTTCCGGGAGTTGAGTGAGTCGGCTTAACATTCCAGGGTTAGTGCGGGGACATGAGGAAATGAGCCATTGAAAGTAAGAAAAAAAAATAAGCGCAAAAAGAATGGGGGATTACTTCAATTGTTTGCGTGCGTTCTTTCTGTCTAAGAATAGGTGAATAATACGTTCTTGATGATTATGTTATGTTGTTGATGGTATATACATACCGGTACAGGCCCGGAACCCGTGCGGGGATGCAGTGTATTGTCACAATACCGATGGAATACCTAGTACACGCAACTGCCGTGGCGGGCCCAAACGTCAGCATGTGAAGTCGGTACTAGAAGTAGTCAGTGTACAATACAGAGTAGGATTGATAGACTGGAATACCGGTGTTTATATTGACATTTATCTATCGAGATCAGTATAGACAGAATTGACAGTCTGTAGATATCCCTGTAAACTCTCGCAATGACCTGCCTAACTCGTGTTCGTTTTAATTAGGTAAAAGAAAGGCCAACCGGCGTCTGACGAAGTATATCCAATGGGTGACAGAATGTACTTCGAACCACTCAACACGGTACTAATACTCGGAGTACCTAGGTACTAATAGTAGGAAAATACCAGAAATCCAATAAAAGAAACCCCTCCAATACAATCAATCTATCATCACGAGCCATTCTGGGCCACACTAGAATCGGCCCAGTTGGAGGGAATTGCTTAGGCCTCACAGGCAAATCGCAGTCACGGGAACATTCCGATCGCAACTTGAACTTCTTTGGAACTGGAGAACCTTAGCTTTAGTACAACCCAGGTAGACCTCCTGCGGCTCTCGATTCTTTTGAACTCTCTCCTCTCCACATCCTTCTCGTTCTGTTCTATTCTCTACCACTTTCCATTTTCTCCTCCGATTTTTCTCACCTCCCACTTCCCCGCAGCGCAGCCTGTTCATCTCTCCACTCTCCGAATTCAGCTGCGCCCGAAACCGTTGCGGCATTTTCCCGCCTGGCTTCTGTCGCAATCCTCTCTCCTTCGGCGCTATCCCGACTTCCTTCAATGTGTCACTTGTTCGCTCGTCCTCATACTCGCTCTCGCCCTGTGGACTCGACTCGATTGTCCCCCGTTACACCTGTCGCAGACACACCAACCTACAACCTTTGTCTTCCGCTCCCCCGCCGGCAATAGTCGCGCCCGCGCGGCTATAGCTCTCCTTCCCCTCCAGAGTCATACCTTTCGAACAGACGGTGGAAACGACGAAATACAAGTTGCGATCTCGCCGCATAATAGATTGGTTCACCTCGCGATCTTCAGGTTCCGCAGATCTTGTGCGGCAAACACGTGGATACATACCCGTTACGCCGAGTGAAAAGCCCTCCGCGCGGATGCCCGTCGCCACCTCCGGATTTCGAGATCGAAGCTAGAAGGCCTTATCCTGCAGGTCCTTTTTCTTACCTGGGTACACCCTGGAAAGAACCAATTGAATTTCTGTAGTAATATTCGTGGCTGCTGAGGTTGCGCGATTTTTGGCCTGCATTTTCCTTTTTCTATTTTTTTCCCTCTTCTTTTTACCGCCCCTCTCGCTCTCGGCCTCTTTCGCACGCTCACCTCTTGTGTGAGATACATGACGAAATGAATATGGACATCAAGATCGGTTCGCCGGTCGCGGATTCCGAAGATCGCGATTCTGCCGATATCACAGAGCATTCGGAAACCATGGACTCTGGCAGGACAAATGGTGATGCCAAAGAGAACCGGAAATCCACCAACGCCAAGGACCCCTCGCGACCGCGTCGGAAAAAAGCCCGACGAGCTTGCTTTGCCTGCCAGCGAGCCCATTTGACTTGTGGTATGCATTGTCATTCATTACCTTTTCTTTTTCTTGGCTCCCCCTGCCTCTCTTTTTTTTGCTTGGTCACGCTGCAGCTGCAAGCAAACCCGTAAAATTCAGACTAATCCTTCCATCCAGGGGACGAACGACCTTGCCAACGCTGTATCAAGCGTGGCCTGCAGGATGCATGCCACGATGGGGTTCGGAAAAAGGCTAAGTACCTCCACGATGCCCCAGACGGAGCACTGATGCCCGGCGTGGGTGGGAACTTTCCCACTTATAACAATGGCATGCGCAATTCCCTCCCGGTGTCCAGAAATGGCCCCAACGCGGGAGCGAACACGCCGCAACAGCAACCGACCAACAACAGCAACAATGCCGGCAATTTCTACCCCACGCCCCAGCCACAGTCGCAGCCCCAGGCTCAGTCGGGCTCTTACAATATGTATCATCAAGATACCCTGAGCCAAAGTCCTTTTACCACCCAATCCCCCGTCTCACCTACCTTCAACCTCAAGACCAGCGCCAATGGTCGTAATTCAAGTCTATCCTCCACCGTTAACCAACAACCTACCCCCAACACAGCGATCTCTGGCGAAACTGGGAATCCACAAAATCCCTTTGCGGGGCCCTTCTTCGACCCCAGTGACCCCGCTTTGTTTAATTTTGACCTGTCGAGTATGAATTTCGAGAATCGCTATGGTGCCCTCGAATTCGGCATGCTCGGCCATATGGCGACGGGAGCGGGTGATTCGCCCGACTCAGCGACGCAGCGAGGGTCGATCGGCCGCAGTGGGTCTGCACAGTTCTCCACGCCAGCTCCCGGGTTTGGCGAAAGTCCGGGGAATCAGCCGCCGTTCATGTTTGGTGATCCTATACTGAATGAGTGGTCCTCGAGTCAGGCCTCGGGCCAACCGTCGCATGTGAATGTCGGCGGGGTGTATGGCCAGAATGGCATGTTGCCCGGACACATGAAAGCAGATCCACCACATGGGTTTGCGATCGAGAGCGGTCCTACAAGCTTCACCAGTCCCGGATCAGCGACCAGTCCACATGTGACGGCGACGTCTGGGTTTGCTGGAGAAGATACATCCTTCAATGTGACCAAACAGAATAACAACAATCTTGCACCAAATGGTCAGCGACCGCTGATCACCACGCCAAGCTTGAAGCATCAGGCTTTACATGTTCCGCCTAAGCGACGTCATCGAAATCCATCTTCCATCTACGAAAGCGTCAAAGAGCCCTACGCTTATACCAGTGGCTTCCATAATCTCACAGCGTTTATCCAACGCCGATTCACCCCACAAAAAACCGTCCGCATCGCCAAGGCACTCGCATCAATCCGCCCTTCCTTCATCGCAACCACCAAAACACTCAACCGAGACGACCTCATCTTTATGGAGAAATGCTTCCAGCGCACACTGTGGGAATACGAGGATTTCATCAACGCCTGTGGCACACCCACAATAGTCTGCCGACGTACCGGCGAAATCGCCGCCGTAGGCAAAGAATTCAGCATCCTAACAGGCTGGAAAAAGGACGTGCTCCTGGGCAAAGAAGCCAATCTCAACGTCAACACGGGGGGAACCGGACAACCCACATCTGGCACATCATCCCGGGGCAGTTTCACACCGCGCGGTTCAGTCGAGAACACAGGCGGACGACCGCAACCAGTATTTCTGGCCGAATTACTTGACGACGACAGCGTTGTGGAGTTCTATGAGGACTTTGCTCGGTTAGCGTTTGGAGATTCGCGTGGTAGTGTGATGACAGGGTGCAAGTTGCTCAAATATAAGACCAAGGATGATATGGAGGCTGCGCAGCAGGATGATGGGAAATGGGGTAATGGCCATTTGAGGAAAGGGGGTATTGCGGGCGAGGCGGGGATGAATAAGTTGGGATTTAAGGATGGGAAGGTCGAATGCGCGTACTGCTGGACAGTCAAGCGAGATGTTTTTGATATTCCGATGCTTATCGTTATGAACGTGAGTACCTTCCCGCGCGAGGAGTCTAAGAAAGGAAGTCTTGACTTTTCTTTTCTTTTGCTGACGCTGTTTCTTCTAGTTCCTGCCTTGCATTTGATTACGACCTGTTACAACTATCAGTAATCTGCTGACGCTTGTGCTTCATACCCGCGGCTCGACTCTTGACGTTCGATTTTTTCTTGTTTATTTTTTTTATCTCTTCTATTTGCTTGACTCTTTTCTCTTGGGTTTTCCTTGCCTTGTGGCCGTTCGGTATATATTCCTGTTTGGGACTGTATGATTCCCCCATCCCGTTCTGTTCTGTTCTGTCATGTTCTATTTTGATGTGATCTTGACATTCTCTGTTGTATCCTTGCCTGTGTCTTTTTTGTCTTTGACCGTACATACATTCGGTGTTTGGGGTCTCTGCCACTTGAATTGGCAGGACCCGTTGATATTTCTTCTTCTTGGATACTGTTTCTATCTATTGCCTGTGGTTGACCTTGATGCGGCGCTCAAAAGGACTAAAAATGATATCTCTGGGCTGGGTTTGGTGCTTTGATGAGCTAATGCTACAAATGCTATGGATTGAATTGGGTGCTTCATTAGTTCTAGAAGATAAGTGCAGTAGCTGAGTGCAGTAACTGGTATGGTTTAAGTGTACCTGCATAAAAAACCTTGGAAACGTTACTAGTAGAAGTCAGCAGATACCCATCTCATCCCATTGGAGCGCATTTACGGATCGACAGTGTGCTTGATCAGCTCTATTCTGCCTGAGTGCCGAGGCCACCAACATTCTTTGCTTATCGATCGCCCCGCCATTCCTCCATCCCGCATTCGGCGATGAGCAATCACCAACACTCCCCGAATATCTTCCCCCCGGATACACGCCTTTCCCGCGGCCTTGAGCTTAACCTTCAACTTGAAGTTGCCACCGTCCCACCGAGCTGCAAATAGCATTCCCATCCGGCGTCACTTGAACTGTCTGTGCTCGTGCTCATCCGGAGCTCACCGGCGCGGCACCCTCCTCCCTCCATCCACCACTCACCCGCACGATCGCAACTCGCCTCGCCTTCCCTCAATCTGCGCATTCCAGGGTCCGATCGATTAAACTTACCCCACCCACCTTCACCATCAGAATGAGAACCGATAAACCACGCGACCCGGTCGCAGGTCCTGATGCAGGCCCCGAGGCCCCATTCCCGATTCGTCTGTCTGGACCTGTCATCAAGGGCTTTGGACGGGGGAGTAAGGATGTACGTTCTATCAAAGAATATCCATTTTCGTTCTAGCACCAATTGCAATTACAATCGCAATTGGGTCCCAGACACCTTGCGCTACCGTCTTACCTCGCTTTATGCGGGGAAGAAAGCAACCCTCACAAACGCAAAGCCTTCAACAGCACACGAACTAACCCAACCCGCAAATCTAGCTCGGTATTCCAACCGCAAATATCCCCGCCGACGACCTCGATAACCACCCCGACCTAAAAACAGGCGTTTACTTCGGCGTCGTTGCGCTCGCACCGATACAAAGCGGCGAGAACGGCGAGAACAGCGAAAGCGGAAATGGAAATACATCCGATACAAATGCACATGACACAATCCTCCCCGCCGTCCTGAGCATCGGATACAACCCCTTCTACAAGAATACCGTCCGCTCCGTCGAAATCCACGTCATGCCGCCAACAACGCAGCCGTCACCAACGGCCGCGACACAGTCGCAACCGACCTTCCACCGGCTGCCGGATTTCTATGGCACGAAGCTGAATCTGTTGATTTTGGGGTATATTCGGCCAGAGTTTGATTATGTTTCTATGGAGGCGCTCATTGAAGATATTCGGGTTGATTGTGAGGTTGCGAGGTTGAGTTTGTTGAGGGCGGGATATTTGAGGTATCTTGTTGATGATGGGGAGGGTTTGGAGGGGGTTGATGCTGATCGGGAGTGGTTGGTTAGGTTTTGATTTGAATAGGTACATACTACCTAGGTAGGTAGGTAAAGGAGTGAAAATGGTGGGATGTTTAGATGGATGACGGGGAGTATAGATGAGGTGGATATATCGCGTTGCACATAGATCATGATTATGGATGAGGATGAATGAATATGAATATGATATGAAAATTCAAGTTCAAATGAGAGACTCCCGTGGGATAATTTCCTCTCGTACCTACATATGACCAGAAATTCCTGTGGGCCTTCAATTCAATGTGGACTGATACTACTTTGTACCAGTACTTGTAGACTCGTCGACGTCACACCAAGAAAGGCTAAGCATTGGCACCAAAAGGCAGTCGCATTCACGTCTTGTCCGATGTAATCCAAGAATTTCCCCCAAGAGAATGTTCCTACTATTTGAACTTATTTCAAGCTCAATCGCACCCTTACAAACCCCATTGAATTGAGTCGAGTTCATCTCCCAAACCACAATGGTGAACGTCTTCCGGCGTTTAACCGGACGAGCGCCAAGCTCAAGCTCAAACACAGCCCAAGACCAGCAAACCACAGCAACATTGACAGGATCAAGGCCAAGATCCGGGTCTCTCCCAGTCCGCTCCTCTTCTCACGGTCGCATCCATCGCTCGCAGAGCCTGAGCTCGACTAAACGTCTCCGCCGCGCACCGGCCGAGGAATCCTCGCCCAGACACTTAATTCTGATATCTGATACCCCGGAGATCGACGAGCGCATTCTTCATCGATACCAGGCCGAGGGGTTTAATGTTTCGTATCTGCCTTTCCTATGCAGTGAGGATCCGGAGCGTGATCGGAAACATCTGGATAATGCAGTTCATTTGAGAGAGGACGAACTCGAGGCTGGCGAGAGATATGCTATTGTCGGTATGTTACTACTTCCCTCCAAGATAGATGAGTGTCTTCCAGTTCACCGGGAAAGACTCAAAAGAAATTTAAACAACAGCTAATAAGACTTCTTTCACCAGCATACAACAGACCAGCATACTACCTCCTCGCCTCCCACCACCTCGTCGCAAGCAACACAAACCCCTTCCCCCGCCTCGTCGCTTTAATAGCCTACTACCCATTAACCTCGACGGCAGCTCTCCCGCACCATCCGTACAATACAGAGATCTGCGTTCCCGCTTGCTGCGATACATCGTCTATCTTCGAGCCAGGCCCGACAACAACATATCTCCCCATCCAAATCCATATCCCGGGCCCGAAAACGGACCCTGAGACGTTATGGCCGTGGATTACGATTTCTTCGTCAGAGGGCGATGTCACGTATAAGAAGAGACATCGCTGTTACGTGTATACGTACCCGGACGCTGGGTTTCGGTTTGCGGAGCGTGAGTTTGCGACTGCGAGGAAGAAGGGTGATTCTGGGTCTGGGTCTGGCTCGGGTGCAGGAGCTGTGAGTAAAGGCCATGACGTGACGGAAGAGGATACTGTTTGTGAGAATTTGGCGTGGAGTCGGGCTCTGGCTTGTTTGAGGCGCGCTTTTGGGGTTGGGGGGAACTGGGCTATCGCTGATATCGAGACGGTTTGGGAGAGTTATTGGGCGCTTTTGCTGGAGGAGATTGCGAGAAAGGAGGGGCGTGGACATGGACATGGGCATGATGGCGATGCGCTAAGTGAGGCGATTTTGGAGTTGGTTTCTGCTGGGGATGAGGGTCATGATGGTGAGGTTGGTGTGGAGTGTATTCCTACCAAGGCCGGCGGTATGTCTTATTTCCTCTTGCTTTGTTGCAATCATTTTGGTACTGACTGGTCATACCATAGGATCTGGGGTGGATTCTTTGAGATCCTTCTTCGCGCATATCTTTCTTCCTGCTGGTCCTGTCAGCCAGGATCTTCGTCTGTTGTCACGGACAGTCGGTGCAGATCGCATCGTGGATGAAATCTCTCTTTCTTTCACTCATACAGCAGAAGTACCTTGGTTACTGCCTGGCGTCCAGCCTACGAATCGCGATATCAACGTGAAAGTCGTTGTTGTGGCAAGCTTTTGCGCGGACAAGATTGTTCACCAGAGCTTGTATTGGGACCAGGCGGACGTGCTGGTGCAAGCTGGAATACTAGACCCAACACTAGTACCGCAGAGTAGGTAACAGCCCTGGAGGTTCTCAGTGAATCATTCCATGGGGAAGTTGAAATTTCAGAAATGCATTCTTAAGCGCTATGCTATAGTGGATATCAATCAACTCTTGTCACTCTTTCATCTATTGTTCCAGTCGTGACCGTAGGTCAGCAATATCCTCACTCACACCACCTGCACTAGTCAGTGTTCTCCGACTGGCCTCCTGCGCCACGGGAGAGAATATCTTCAATCCGCGCCGCCGAACCTGCTTTAGCAAGCCCGGAAACCACGACGCCGAGCAGGGTATCTCCAGCCCCATTGACGCTAACTACCTCGTGAGGGGCCAATGTAGCAGCAGGAGGGAATAAGCGCATATAAACACCACCGAACGAAGCCTCGGCAGATGAATCAGATCGAGCCAGAATATAGGGAGCGGACTCGGGATCTGTAAGGCGAGGATCCCCCGGCGGCAAGAGCTGAGTGAGGAGAGCGCCCGCATCACCGAGTTTGGTTATCAAACATGGAATGAATGGAAGAAGCTGAATAGACTGTTGCGGTAGGCCTTCGTCAACGAGAGCAGCAGATGTAGCAGCAACCAAACGTTCCCGCGAACCAGTAGGAGACAAGCCCATTGCATTAATCATACTCCACCACCCGGGCGAGTCGAATAAAAGCGTCTCCCTCGCGGCGGCGTACATGGCTGCCAGCTCGAGACGATTAGGACAAGCGAGACTAACAGTGTGGTTGGGAATTGTATTCGCAGGTCCAATAGCCGCACCAGCACCGCTCGCATCGTGGCCAAATAGACGCCGCGATTTGGCAGTTGATACGGGCTCAAAGGCCACGCGGGCCCCGTGTTTACGGGCAATAGCGCTCCATTTGGCGATCACGTCTGGTCGCCAGTTCGCATCGATGACCACCCAGCTAGGCTTGCTGCGCTCTAGGAGCGGTTCCCAGAAACCCTCGAGATCGAGCTGTTGCTCTGAGAGTTCTACGATGCCCATGTCTGCCATCGCTACCAGAAGATCTTTCTTTGCGTCGTTGATGGCGACGTATTGCGCTGTTCGGGCCCCGACTGTGGCGGGGAGGACTTGAATTCCTGCATTGCTGAGCCCTTCTGTTTCGAGGGTTGCGAGCGCGGCTCGGCCGCTTAGATCGTTGGCTACCACACTGCAGAAGAGGACTTCGCTTCCGATATAGCGGGCTGCGAGGGCGACGTTGTGGCCGACGCCACCGAGGCTTTGGCTGATGACGGCTGGGTTGGAGGTGTGTGGGAGTGGTGTGATTTGGGCGCGTTCGTTGTCGAATGGGGTGTAGTCGCATGAGAGGTCGATTGCGAGGGAGCCTGCGACAAGTACGTCGGTTTGCTTGGTTGGCTCAGAGGTGGTGATAGGCCGAGGACTTTCTTTCGGAGTTAGGGTTTGCTCTGGCGCTGGGTTCAAGAAAACGGGCATGGCATGTCTATACGCAAGAAGAACTCCGAACTTTAGTATGTTGCGTTTCATTCTGTATCTAAGCATCCTACTCACCCCGAAGTTCCACGCTCCATGGCCTCCAGCTTGGCTAACTCCACAGCTACCCGGGTGGCACGTTTGACATTTGATTCAATCAAAGCACGGTTGGCGATTATACTCTTGCCCCCGCTTAGCTCTTTGATTTTGGACAACACGAATGGTGTGTTGTCGCTGCCTCGGTAGCCTTCTACGTCCGCGAGGCGGACTGCCTCTTCGATGACAAGGTCCATCTCCGCTTTGGGAACGGAGTATTCCAGAGGAACGGGATTGGCGAAGTGGATTCCAGATGTGACTGGGAGTCTGGATTGTGCATCTATTATATTGTCAATTGGCTGCTGGGTCAATGTCAAATAACAAAAACTTACAGACAATGGCGGCGGCTTCGGCTTCATTTTGAATGACTCGGGGGGCTTCGCACTCCGCTGTCTCGGGTATAGAAAGCAGGGAAGTCTACTGGGCCATCACGGCCATCAGCAAAAGTACCTACACAGACACCTTCGGTCTCGAGGTACTCCAGCGTTCGGGGGATGTCTAGGAAGCTCTTGCATCCAGAGCTGATGACGGTGACTGGCGTCCGTCCCAGTTCAGTCAGGTCGGCTGAAGAAAGCATTAGCATAAGGATGAGAGGAACACTCTTGGGAATATATGCAATGAGAGAGCTGTCATACCGGAAACATCCATTGTGTTCTCACCACCTCGGTGAACGCCGCCTGGTAACTCCTATTAGCTTGATTTTATGGAAAGGCAGCAAGGTGTAAATACCTAGTCCACCAGTTCCAAAGATCTTGATTCCTGCCAACTCGGAGAGAATCATAGTGCCAGAAATGGTTGTGCCACCATGGATCTTTTTTCCAGCCATGCCCTGGGATATCATTAGCTGTTACGTCCACGCACGCCAAGCTTGAATGCGGGGAACCTACCATGCCACAGATATACCCTAGATCCCGGCGGGAGACCTTCAGGGCGGATTTGTTCTCTGCGGTCGAAGCCAGTTCGATGATCTCTTCAGGACTCATGCCAACCTTGGCAGTACCCCCAAGAATACCGATTGTTGCAGGAACACCGCCATTGCTCCGAACCACCGACTCCAATAGAGTTGCCAGAGCGATGTTCTCGGGGTAAGGAAAACCTGTTTGAGTTAGTTCAGCATTCTAGGATGTAGAGTAGTTTACAACACTAGAATCATTACAGGGAACTGTCAAGATGTGAATCATACCATGTGTATAGATCGTTGTCTCTAACGCAACGACTGGCTTTCCTGTTGCGACAGCATCGCGCACCTCTTCGGATACATTCAAGAACCGACTCTGGGGGTGTTTGTGAAGGCTGTGAAGCTGACGAGCCCTGATTATAGGTGGAGATTTCCTCAAGCAGGAGCGTAGAGCAGCTCTGACCAACATTGTGTAGGATGAAGTGGGCAAAGAAGGTAAGATACCCCAAGGTCCAAGGTAGCAATAGAAAAGAGGAGAAAGCTGTTATCGATAAGCGCGCGGAGGTGCGCTTTGTGGCCGCCGCGCCTGCCGTAGCGATAGTTGATAGTTGATAGACTGGGGACACCTCAGCAGCTTCCATCCACCTTGACTGGTTCAATCAACCCACCCCCTCCAACCCCTCCCTCTTTTCTTTCGCAATTGATTTCGTCTCGGCGTGATTCCCTCAGTCATCATGAGGTTTTCCACTGCCACAGTGCTTGGTCTATTGACGTCCAGCCTGGCCGCCGCAACCAACCTCACATCGCCATCCCGACTTGCTCTCCCGGCCGATTTCAAGCCCCAACAGGTCTTTAAGAACACCAATCTCGTTCGAAACACCAATTTGGAGAAGGGTTACGTGCGCGAGACTATCAATGTTGTCGTGGAGAATATCGACAAGAAGGCCCAGTCCGACTACTACATTCCCTTCTCTTCAGATGTGTTTGAGCGAGTAGGTGGCTTCGAAGTCCGAGATAAGAAGGCGACCGACAAGGGCCGATTTGTGGTCGATGCGACAGAAGTTGTTTCTGCCAGGTACGCTTCAATTGGAACGAAAAAGAAAACCCAATGGCTGCCATACAATCTCTATGTAATTGGAGCTCTGGAACTATCGCTAACTCCACCTTTCATAGTGGTAATCAGTACTTCGTTGTCCATCTTCCCGAGCCTTTGGCCCCGAAATCTCAGATCACTCTGGGAATCTCTTATTCCGTGTTGAACTCGCTGAGCCCTCGCCCCGCGACTATCGGCCAGAGCGACAAGCAATACCTCCACTACGCTTTCTCTGCCTACGTCCCCTCCGCCTACCAAACCATCACCCAAAAGACAAAGGTCAAGTTCCCCAGCACCGATGTCCCCGACTATACCACGACCTCGGATCTCAAGTCTGGCGCCGACCCCGAGCGCAAGGGTACCACCTACACCTACGGTCCTTATGACACGACCAAGGTCGTCCCCGGCACTGAGTACCCCATCGCCGTCCGCTACGAGTTCACCAACCCCGTTGTGACCGTGCATCTGCTGGAGCGTGACCTGGAAGTCTCGCACTGGGGTGGTAACCTGGCCACCGAGGACCGCTACTGGCTGCGAAACAACGGTTCCGAATTGACCAGCCAGTTCTCTCGTGTTGACTGGACGTTCGCCAACTACCAGCGCGCGCCGACCTCTGCTGTCCGTGAGATCACTTATCCTCTAAAGCCCGGTTCCGTCGACCCCTACTTCATTGACGACATTGGCAATGTTTCGACCAGCCGCTACCGCCCCGGTAACGGTAAGACTGCCGGCAACCTGGAGCTCAAGCCCCGCTACCCCATCTTCGGTGGCTGGAACTACAGCTTCAAGGTCGGCTGGAACAACGATCTGGCCGCGTTCCTGCGTGAGACTATCAAGCCCGACTCGTGGGTTCTCAAGGTCCCCTTTATCCAGGGACCCAAGGCATCCGAGGGCGTTCAGTACGAGCGTGTTGTTGTGCGCATTGTGCTTCCCGAGGGGGCGCACAATGTTCGTTTCCAGACTGTCGAGGGCTCTTCCAGCAATGGCCTTCCTGGCGCCAACCAGATCCATGCTAGCCTCTCCTCTTATAAAACCTTTATGGATACTCTTGGCCGAACCACGTTGACCCTGGAGGTTGACGGCTTGACTGACGAGGCACGGGATGCGGGGTTGATTGTAAGTTTCCTACTCACTTCGAAGGCCCTTTTCAATTCTCAAACATAGCTAACAATGACATAGGTCGCATACGATTACACCCTGATGGATGCCCTGCGCAAGCCGCTAACCCTCTTCGGTGGCTTGCTTTCCGTTTTCATTGCTCTATGGGCAATTAGCAATATCGATGTCAGCATCAAGAAGCGCTAAAGAAAGTCTTCCTTTGCCAGGGTGCATGTTTCATATTGTTTTTCTATAGGCCCTGTATCTGTCTCTATATTGAATACAAATCGAGTTATCTCTGCCCATTGGTTATCCGCTAGTAGTATCGTCTTCGAGTTGTCGGACAATTTAGCTATTTTGCAGGCATCCCTCTAGCTCTAACAATGTTCTTGAGTACCTAACAACCCCGGGTACTCTCTTTGATACTGTTTAGAGAAGGAAAAATATTTCTGTTGAAGCGCAGATACTCCATGTTTCCAGACCACCTACCTCTAGGCTTTCTTTCCCTATTTGCCAGCTTGTCATTCAAACGCATCTCATTCGACGCCACCTCATACATAGATGCACCCTGAGGAATGCCAATGCCTTAGTTAGTATACTAATAACACAACATGGAGTAAGTCCAGGGGTAAGTTCCATCGATTTTAGTAGTGATGAAATTGATGACTCGGAAGGGCCCGTCATGGCGCGTAGTACCGCCCAGAAACATAATATTATTGAATTTATGAGCAATGCTTCCAAGGTTCAATGTTATCGTTAAGCATCCGCAGCGCAGCTCTTGGAAAGTGCGTTGCTACCTTCGTGTATAACCTAAACTGTCATGTTTCACCAGTCCTCCGTGACCTCGTAAGCCCACTGTACATCAAGATAGTGGTTGTTCTCGTCCGCGAAAGAAGATGTTACATCATATCTTCCAAAAACCCCCATGCCTGACGGAACCTCTTCGCCACCAACTGATAGAAAAGTCTTAGTATTAATATAATGGTAGCACCAAGGTCCAAGGTGTTGTCAAATAACTCACATGTCACTTCAAAATCAGGCTGGCCCTCTAGAACAGGGGCATATGCACCCTATTGGATCCGTTAGTGGCGTATTATCAAGACGATGACGTTATTACTCACCATGAGAGTTTCACTCTTCTCAATCAGAATGCCCTGGCGTTTCTTTTCCTCGAGGTAATTCAAACCACGAATGACATCCAATCGCACCGTGAAGACAATTTTCAGTTGGTAGGTGGCGCCCTCCTTTATTTTGACGGGGTGTTCGGATAGCTTCTTGCGCGAGTCCGGAGTTGAGATATCAAGAATGATATCTTCACGTCCCTCAATCTCGAGGACAATAGACAAGAAAATGACGTTTCTCCTCTCCACGGCCATTTTGGTGGTTATATAGAAAAAATAAGAAGATAATTGAATTAAAATGGTGGTCAGCCTCCACAGCTGAATATTCTTCAAAGTTCGTTCGGTGCGGCTCTGTTCGTTAGGCGGTGGAGATAATTTTGCACGTTTTGAGCGTGATCTAGACAAGGCGGTGTACTATTTACTAGAACATGTCTAGTTTGGAGTTGCACTTCATTCATCCCCATTTCAACGCTGAAATAACATGCACATACTCGATGACGCTTAATACTAGAGAATATCAACGGGAAATTCAACAAACTTATCCCGAACATAATCCAAGAAACCCTTTCCGAAGCCATCAAGACGGCTCGAGCTGCTCACTCCGCGACCCAGAATTCCATAAACAACAAAATGCACAGCATGTATATGAGGAAACTCAACGCGCTCGATAAAGAAACTGTCATGCCAGTCTGCTCCAATAAGTTGGCGCATACGATCTTTGGTCATGTAACCCTGCAGCCAGGGCCAATGGCGAGGGTTTTTAGGAAAGAACCCCACGTTGAGATTCCCTCCCTTATCCCCCGATCGACCTAAGGCGACATCCCCTAGTCTAATCTGTTTAGTGTCGCAGGTGTATAGCTGTGGATCCTTGGGGTCATAGTTATCGCGCGTGTCAAGTTCTTCGTATCGGGGTGGGTGCCCAGTCCCGAAAGTAGATATCTTGTTTGGTCCGTCGATGAAGTTGATCGTCTCGCTGATATCTGATTGGTTGACTATTGCTGGGTAGTAGGCAAGAAATGGTCGAGGAATCGCTGTTCGCATATCCAACGAAGCATGAAAGCCTTTGACGCGAGCTCATTGTCAGTTTTCTTTCCCCTTTCATTTTCTCAGATTAAAATAAAGTGCAAAGGATCTTGTTCATACCAGAGAAATGTTTGAGAGAAATATTCCCCATTGCCTTTGCTACCGCGATTACAGCGCTCTGGCTTCGAGACGTACTCAAAACTCGAAGGTAAGTCGTGCTGTTTAGCTGAGATTGTGGGTTCTGAGCAGGAACTCCGGCTCTGGCTCCATTTATTAGCTCTATTCTGGAACCCGATGAAGCTATTCTAGAGTTGCTCGGCTGCTTACCGTTGAAACTCTAATGTTTCCAGATCTTTCATGATATCTGCTGGAATAAAGTGACGGAGTTGCTTTTCTAGAAGATCCCACTTCTTGGATGTGCCATATCCAGTCGCATTGAGAAGGAGCTGGGCTTCATATCCGCCTTGGTAAAAAATCGCGCATTTTGTTGTCGGCGGTGGCGGTGATCCTCGAATGCCGGATATTAATACACTGTAATTTATGAATCAGTTCAGTTACACTGACTGCAGGGAAATGAAATCAGATGTTCAAAGAGGCATCCGCTTCAGCGAAAGCGCACATACCGATCTTTCCCAGCCTCCTCAACGTTTACGTTGGCGATATGGGCGCTGACATCGCTGTTAAGGTATGTATTTCCCTGCAGTTCATACAAGAACTGACAGCGAACAGTATCCATGTTGATGAACCCATCTGTCCCGGGATGTTTGGAAATCACGCATGTACCATCCACAGCGATTTCAGCGATTGGAAACCCTGGCTTCACAAGGCTATCCAGGTCATAATTATCAAAGTCAGCGAAATTACCACCAGTCACGTAAGCTGAACATTCAATGAGATGGCCCGCGATCAAGGACCCCGCGAGCTCGTCATAGTCTGTTTCGCACCAGTCGTGCCAGAACCAAGCAGCAGCAATGACGGGGCTGGCATCAGCTACTCGGCCACAGATGACAATATCAGCTCCCCGTCTCAGACCTTCGACTATTCCTCGAGCTCCGAGATATGCGTGTGCGGAAATCATTGGTACTGGGTCCCCACCATTGCTGAGAAACGCATAAGTGAGCTCAGCTGGAATTGTGGAAGTATTTGCAGAGTCTAAGTGACGCAATTCATCTTTTGTGGTTGGCATATTTGGGCCAAGGGTTGGATATAGGTCATCACCTGAGAGATACGCAATGCGAAGATTGAGTTTCTTCTCGGATACCTATCAAATCCAAAGGGTCAGCAAATGAAACTCCGGGCTTTGTAGACAGGTATAAATCCAAGACTATTCACTAACCAAAGCCTCCACCTTCAGTGCAAGCGCTTTAGGATCGAGAGCACCCCCATTGATGACCACTCGGATGCCCTTTTGGGCAATTACATCTATTGTCTGCTGAAGTCCATCCCAGGCGGTTGGTTCATATCCCGGATGCTTTCCGTTTCTCCAAGCTTGTGCGTTATTGGCCAGGTTAACCTCTGGAACCCTCCGTATCAGCCAGCTGCTAGTCCAGTAGGTAACCGATGCAGGATCGGGTGTAAGTACAAACCTGCAAGATAATCGCCAGTGATAAAGTCAACATCGCCTAGGGTGGCCTGTCGATACATTTCGAAAGCCGGGTCCCCTACCCCGCAAGATTCAACAAAGAGCCCGAAGGCATTTAGTGGGGTAAACTATGAAAACATACCATGATAGCCAGAACAGTTGGCTACTTTCACTGGTCGCTTTTTAGTATGAAGTACCATTTCGATGATGGAGGGCCGATTCAAATTTAAGATTAGTATCGAAGTTGGATACTCTAATGAACCTGTTTAAAAGGATCTACGGCAATTCTCAATTTAGACCCAAAGCGCATCTTATATCCGTGTTTCAACATTTCCAGGAAGAAGTTAGGATTGCAAAATTCCGTGGTCCGAGGCCCACGGACTACTTTTTTGGCGCTGTGGGGTAATACAATACTTTGCAATGATTTGACCGAGGTACGTAATGTCCATTGCACTAGTTCCCGGATTTGTCGTATTTGTCGACAAACCTAGAGAGGGGTACTAGAAAGGTAGTCATAGATCAGGTTTTCCCCAAACCCGGTGGACTAACGCGGGACATTGGGTGGGGTTCCCCGTGGCCCACGGAAGGCTTGCTCCACGGCCCGTGGGGGCCGAAAGAAAACAATAAGGGGCTCAATTTTCAGTGGAATACTATTCATTTTTTAATTTTTGATTGCAAGCTTTGCCATTGACCTTTTTGACCCCACATTTCTGTGGCAGATCTCTCTAACTTCATAACTCGATTAGCATTGACGCTCTCCGTCCTACTGTACATCCAGACATACCCATTTCACCCAACATGGCCATTCCCCACGAAACAATCCCTGGCACAGATGTGTACGGCCCGGGCACATTTATCGACAAGACCGTCCTTCCCGTGCCAGAAGATGCCAAGCGGGTGTTTGAGATAATCGCGTCCAGAACACCGGGTTTCACCCAGAACAAGGCCGCATGGGACACCGTTCACTTTGAGGGGCAGCCAAAGCCCATGGTCCCAGGTCCAATCAAATCCGCTGTTACAAGCGCCGTGCTTCATGCTATGGCCGGTCTGGTCGGAAATGAGTTACTGGAGCTTCGTGATGGAAAGCCTGTGACGGAGGGCAGTGTGACGGTTGACACCGACCACGCTGGAATTTGGCTTGGCTCCGTCTTCACCACCCACATCGATGGCATGGACATGTCGGCATGGATGAAGTCGGGGAAAATGGGCTCTTTGTTTCCCAAAGACTATGAGCATGGTGTATTCCAGGGCATCGCGGGCCGAACCACGGCGATTTTTCAGACCAAAGATCCTAAAGTCTGGTATCAGTTGCATGGCTCTTTGGATGCTGCGAAAACACTCGAGTCTATGGGAATTGACGCTAGCGTCAAATTTGACAACCCCAAGGAGTACTACGACTATATTCAAAAACACGTTCTTCAATGGAGCCCAGACGAGCTCGAGATGCACAACGTGCGCCATGGCCTCTGCGGAAGCATTTGCTACTCACCTGACGGCTGGAGAAAGACTGAGATGGGTAAACGACTGAATATGCACCCTTTGGTTAATTATGCGGAACAGAAATATGCTAAATCAACATCTCCCGTGCCGCTCGTCAAGGGATTGCCTGATCGTCGCCCCCTTGCCGGTATCAAGGTTCTGGAGATGGTTCGAATTATTGCTGGTCCTCAGATCGGCGTCACACTAGCATCTTACGGAGCCGATGTCATTCGGGTGAACTGTAGCAGACTGATTGATCTAAATGTAAGTTGCCTTGTACTCTGGATGGTCACGGCACGCGATTCCAAGATTGACAATATACTCTAGGTTTTGCAACTCGTCCTCAACGCGGGAAAACGGACTGTCGACCTTGACATCACCAAGCCGGAAGATATGACTCGTCTTCAAGAACTTCTTGCCGATGTTGACATCTTCATTCAAGGCTTCAGAATGGAATCTTTGAAAAACAGGGGTCTTGGCCTACATGATCTTTTGGAATTAGCCGCCAAGAGAAATAAGGGAATAATTTATGTTGACGAAAATGCCTATGGACCGGATGGTCCTTTCCATGCACGACCAGGCTGGCAGCAGATCGGAGACGCTGCATCCGGAAGCTCATATGTTATGGGCAGATCGCAGGGGCACGAAGAAGGAAAGAGTGTGCTACCACCTCTCCCGGTCTCCGACATGGTTACTGGAATCGTGGGCGCATTAGCAGCCATGATGGCAGTTCGCGACCGTGCGATCAAGGGTGGCTCATACCACGTTACTAGCTCCCTTGTTGCTGCGGATGCCATATCTCTGGACCAGGAAGTCGGCTTGTACCCGATCGACGTTGTTCAAGATACTGCCAAGCGTCTTGCTTTCCCAGACACTACCCCAGACCAGTACGTATCAGAGGTTTTGGTATCGGTTGTGAATGGGTGGCAGAAGGCTCTTCCTGGTTATCTGGACGAAGTCTCGAAGCTGATGACAACCTTCGAAGGGGGATTCTGGAAACGCCAGACTATCTTGAAGCCTGTGGCACGACTCGGAGATGAGGAATCAACACCAAGTTGGACATCAGCTCCCGTGCCTCATTGCCATCATGACCGCTCATCAACTTGGCTTTAGATATGATCATGGTGATCTAACAGGTAGATATCCTTAAGCAGTGACTCATAGCACTGTCAAGTCATTTGTATGAAGAAAGGTCCTTGATTGGTATGCTATGTCATCGAGCCTTTTAATAATGATCAAATCGAAAGTCTTAAACAATGCATTTATCCTCCCTCTGTTCAGTTCGAAGGTGATGGCATGCCGATAAGCATATCCTGCAAATTCCAGAACGGCGGAACTGACCATTGTGCATTAAACAACTCGGAGTTAGTATCTGTAAGAAGGTCAACCTCATTGAAAACACTTTGGTCAGCGTAGGTACTAGGCTGCCGCTGCTGCTCAGACATCGCACTGTCTGCATCGACGGCATCTTCGTTGAGACCGGTTGTTTCTGGATTGACGACATCGTTCTGCGCTTGGTGAAAAGCGCATTTGGCAGAGCGTTCCAAATCAGAGCACACACTCAATATGAAATCGACAAAAGTGCCTGGTTCCTCGCAAGACACACTTGCGAGGAATGTTGTCGCTTCTTTGATCATGCTTAAATCGCTATTGGCATTTCGATGGGTAGGATGAGCGTAAATTTCAGATGATAATGCAACAGCTGCCGTGGCGAAGAAATAAAGCACGTTCCTTATTGATTCAAGATTAGATGGTGTTTGCGAACGTTTGCTATTACTCAACTCACCATCTGTAGTCAGATGCCAGCAAGCGGACATATGGTAGCAAAGAAAGCGCAGATCGCGCAGAATCAATGGATCGTACGCGAAGTGCTGCAACACCTTTGTCAACCTCATATTGGATCTCATTAGATGAATCGTTGGCAGACGACGTAACGAAGGGCGTTTGGCGGAGATTCGCATAGCAACAGTGGTATGCAAGATTCAATCGCAGGATGTGGTCCCTGGAGTTATTTGGTTCGGAATTAAATATCTTTTCTGGTTCAAAGATATGGATAGAAGAGTTTTTCCATTGCAATAAGGCCTCTTCGCAAGCCTCGGCCGATTTGAAAGCTACCTCTTTGGATCGTGGGATAACGGCTACGGTCTGTAGATGCCGGTAGATAAGTCTCTGTACTGTTGCAAATTGGGCCAATTGGCGAAAAAAGTTGATCGAGGTCCCATTAATAGAAATAATACCTCGGCTATCGTGGGGCGACTCTGCTGGCAGTGGCGTGTTATAATCATCCATGTCTTGAGCCGGCGGACGCCCAACCCGGAGGGAGATATCTGCATCCAAAATGAATGATATCCAGAATGTTCTTCGTCTTTCTTCAATCTCCACGGGCGTGAAACCCGAGGTAGTGTTTCGATGTAATCCAATAGAGTGGGCTAGGCGCATCGCCGATGCCGCAAACATGAACAGGGCTTGAGCATTAGGCGTGCCTTGGAAGTAAAGAGCCAGTCCCAGTAGCCCCTGTACAGCCGGGAGGTCGGCATTCCGTAGGAAAAGGTCCACCACCACATTCATTGCGTTTTTGACGTGACCCAGTGATTTTTGCCAATCACTACTGGAATTGGTAGATGTTTGCGCTCGCTCTTTGTAAGAAAAAGCCATCACAATGTTTAGCAGTATCCATGACGAAGGACTATCATCCGGATTCCAAGAAAATTGTCTCTCCGCCAAACGCAGAAGAGATGTTTCATCGACCAGCGGAATAGTGCGATTGAAGTTAGAAAGAAACTCGAACACTAGACTCATTGCGTCCTCTTTTGACGGCAAAGGCTGGACGGCACGATGCTCAAATGTGTCTTGAAGGATCCTTGGCATCCAGTTTGTCAACGGCCACTGGGTAGCGCTGCATCGGGCCGCATGCTCCCAGTCCAGCTTTGGTTGTTTGCCCTTTGGGCTCTTGGAAATTTGATTGCGCTGCACTCCAAATCCAGAAGATGCCCCTGAATTATCAAGTTAAATTCCGAACGCCAAGAGTAATGAGATAGACTCACCGAAGAAGCGCATCTTGCCGTCCTGCGTTCGTAGAACGTAAGATGGTTGATCAGCTGTGTCTAGACCGGCCTGAGAAAGTTCGTTTTCCGGGGACAAATTTTCCATCAATATCGTACTTTCTCCCCTCTTCCGTGTTTCGAAGCGATCAGGCGCTGCATCCTCAGGCCTATTCGTACTGGGCCGAGGGGGTGTGAAGTTATGTCCACTCTGTTGAGGTAATTTCTCACTTTGTCTCAGTCGCTGCAATTCATCGTCCATCCTCTTGACCCGCTGTTCTAGTTCCTCCACGTATTCCCTGAAAAATCACAAGTTGGTTTTGTTCTTCTCATTGAGGCGGCATGTAAAGAAAAGAAACCTAATTCACCTGTTGGAGCGACTCGATTTTGTTCCTGTGTCTTCAAAGCCGCAGGGAAGCTTGAAAATGACACATGACGAGCAAGTTGGTCGTTTCCCATCACACTTGACCTTTTTTCGTCGGCAAGTATTGCATGCCTGAACTGGGTCAGACTCAATGCAGGCGACTGCTATCCCTAGGTTGGGCTCCACGAACCTTGGCCGGGCGGACTTTCTCAACACGAGGTCTTTGCTGCTTTTCCATTCCTGGAAATCTATGGTAAACCCAGCTTCTATTTCAGCTTCTCAGGTGCCGACACAAGAGCGTGACAGAGCCGAGGCTGGCTTCCTCGTCCACGTTCGATTTTGCACAAACTAGCTATCTTTTCACAGGCAGTTTTATAAGAAACGATATTTCTGACAATCACCTATTAAGAATAGGTCAAATGGGACCAAGTCAAGTGACAAAAGCTGTAATGACAATCGGACGAATACAATCAAGCGCGACATCCGACAACATGCGAGATATCACGTGACAAGGGCTCGCGTTGGAATGGGCCAATCAGAAGGAGGAGCTTGCTGTGTACAATTATAATTTCCGGATTATATTTATTTTACATGAGGCTGTACGAGATATATGCATATATGATGTTTTATCCTACCGAGGTACCTGTACTTGTATTGAGGCTGGAATACAGGCAGGGCACAACCAATAGCGTCATTGTAACCTTGGAAGTTCTTGAAGTATGGGTTCTACCGTTGCAGTGCTTAGCAACAAGTTGGAAACTTGAATTCTGAGATTACTAGAGCACTATGGTATTTCTTACAAGCTTGGAAGCATACTAATATTAAATAATTAAGTTGGTGAGTTTGAGCTTGATCAAATAGCATACCCTTTAGTAGAGAATTGGAAATTCATTCAAATAATACCATGAGGCTCTCCACGGACAAAAGAGTGGCCTCGAATTCATTACTAGACACTGTACAAGGTAAAGCGATACCGCGCGAAAGAAAAGATAAGCGCACTGGGCTCTATTTTCAAGACATGCACCTCTCCGTCATCACAAATGGCCCTACGCTCTTTTAAGAGCGGGGAACACCGTCAGCGACCTGGTGGCCAGTAGGATACTTGCCGAAGCAAGCATGTTGGTACTGGGCATTCTTTTTAAGGGTCGGAACACCATGCAAGAACCGATTCACAGGGCAGAATCCATTCTTAGCACCTTCACAGCCAAGAAGGCCCTTAGTCGGCAGCGGGGCACCGTTCAGCACAAAACGAATGTACTCGGTAGTATCGTTCCCTTTGAGAATCGGGTTGGTATAAAGCACAGGATCCAACTCCTCGAACGAAGTATTGGCAGGGCAAGACCAGATCTCCGACATCAGTCTAGCCCCGAAGGGGGTCATATCGCTTAGGGCAAAGGCGCGCTGGGATGGAGCGTGGGGCAGATCGCTGGGCAAACCGTGGGGACCGAATTTGAAGTGCTCGAGGCCGAGGGCGTTGATTACGGACAAGATGATGTCATCGTGGGACATATCCAGGTAGAAGGGCTGATCGAAGGGAAATTGGGCTTCGTTGTTGTCGTATGTGTAGTTAATGCTGGTGTCACTTGTTGTAATCAGCTTGTGTTGCAGGCGAGCAGCCAGTTCGAGGACGTAGCCGATGCCTTGGGCACGGCCGGTCGGTGAGCCGTAGGCGTAGTCACCGTAGTACTGAATGTCGACGTTGTAAGCGAAGTCCTTCCACTCTTGCTCGGTAAATAGCGAGCAGAAGGATGAGCCAGCGAAGCTGGTGTATTCGTATGCGCAGAGGTTTTGCATAGCTAGAACGTCCATCGCGGTCAGGTTAAAATCTTTGGGGAAGTACTGCGAAAGACGGATACGGGCATCTTTGGTGTATCGTGAGATGAATGTCTCGGCGGCATTGTCACTGTAATCTAGTTAATGTCACCTCCTCGCGTGGGACGGACGGGGGTAAAAATGCAGACTCGCTTACCCCTCAGTCATATCTCCGGGGCAAGACTCGTAAGAAGCCAGAGTGTTGTTGAACGGAGATGTCTCAGGGATGATGACCAAATCATACTGATCGTACGAGCTGTTGGCGCCGCTGTTACCAAAGTAGCCACCTATCAATGGGTAAGTTGTTGTTCATGTATAGGTTGGGATGAGGTTTCTGCTCACTGAGCCACCAGCGAGCACTCTCCAAAATGCGGCTTTGGGAAGTGGTTCGGAAAACAGGCTTGGGGCGAGCAGTCCCGTTTGGCCAGACATTCAGAGACTCATTCCAAGCAGCAACATGATCCCGGTCAGGACGATACAGAAGTCGACCGTACTTAATCCAGAAATGAGCACCGGAGGTAGCTTCGGTAGCTGCACCAGTTTCCATCAGAATATCCGAGCCAATAACATAGTCC
The DNA here is from genome assembly GCF_028828005.1 of Penicillium manginii. Lineage (NCBI taxonomy): Eukaryota > Fungi > Ascomycota > Eurotiomycetes > Eurotiales > Aspergillaceae > Penicillium > Penicillium manginii. The sequence goes on along the minus strand of NW_026643110.1, from coordinate 2,501,434 downwards.
CAATCATTCAGGAATTTCAATGGACCGGTAGCAATATTTTTGCCGGGGTGGGCTTTGCTATAGTTGGTGAATTTGGCTGCGAAGTCTTGCATGCCTGCGCCGTCAAGAGGGTAGTCTGTGGGGTACCGCTCTGCATGACGATGCAGAACGTGCACCTGCGATAATTCACATCCCTGGGGCACCCCCTTTGGCAAGCCAAAGCTAGTAGCATCTTTGTATGGGCTTAGGTTGGCCCAGCTCTTGGTCATGTCAAACCCAGACGCGTAGTCGCTGCCTGTTGGCGCAGAGGCAGAGGCAGACGAAGTGCCAGTGGCAGTGGCGCCGGCGACAAGAATAGCTGTCGCTCCAATGATTCCCTTCATGGCTGCTCCTGTTCAATTGACGGGCAATTGGATTCGAAATGAGGGGGGTTCTTATCACGGAAAGCTTCCGAAAGGGGATGTTGATGCCGAGAATGCGACACCTGTGCTCTACTTTCTCTTTATCAACCACGGAGGTGAGATTGACGTGACGGCAGTCCTTGCAAGTTTCAATTCTGCAATGGAGAGCAATTGAAGATTAACTTCCAAGGTTCCCTCGCGGAGGTATCTTTGAATCCGCAAATTGTCCCACTTAGTCGGGCTATTGTTGTTCCACAGCCCTGGAGCCCTGAAGAGGCTGGTTGAGCGCCGATCCTTTCCGGAAGGTTTCCTGGGAATGCGACATAGGAGGATGACCCCCGCGTGGACTTCTCCGGTCGGAAATTAAAGTAGGTAGCCCGGAGCTTTAGTCCTGAGGTCGATCATGATGCTGTTTAAACTCTTAAAGTGAGCGCTGGGGATACCTAGTACTAGTAGGTAGAATGGAACTTCAAGTTCAAAAGGCTTGTTGAAGATCCATGGATACTAGTACTACTATTACAATTAGTACCTAGGTAGTAGTAGTTATATATCTCCGAGTCACGATCCGAGGTCATCACCTAGGCAGTTTGAACTTGAACTTCAAGGAGTTTCCTGCAGGCGGGAACTTCCTAGTTCAGGGCTGAATGAACTTCAAGTTCAACCTTCGGGGCTTGGAGGTTCAAGTTCCAGCTAACCTGTGCCAGACCTCGGCGGAAATTCTCCAGGGCTTGAGGCCTGGGTCTAGCAAAATCCTTTTTTTTTTTTAAAAAAAAAAATTTAGTATTCGCATTTTTAGATGTATTGTTTTTCAATGGCATATTTTCTATTTGCTCACCACACACCACCTGCCCGTACAATACCCAAAAAGAAAACGACAAACCACCTGAAGATGACACATGTATAAACGCAATCATAGGAATAAAAATCAAAAAGTAAACTCCGATAGGGGGAATCGAACCCCCCGGCTGCCGTGTGAGAGACGGCGATGTTAGCCACTACACCATATCGGATGTTGATGAAATCTGTGGCAAGACTTGACATTATAACCCAAGGAGACCCTCCGGTGAGAAATCTTGACCCACCCCACCACTCCCAGCCTGCCCAAGGTTCTTATCACAGTTTCAGTACTTTTAGTTTCACGCTGTTGCTTTCTTTTTCCACGCATTTTGACTCCTCTAGTGAGGCATTTTTCCTATTGATTAAGATACACAAATTCCGCCACACCTGGAATCTCTGACGCGACACACCAGCCTATCTCTCTCGTCTTCGCTCTATCGACCCTATTATTCCTTAGCTTCAAACCCCGGGACCCATTCGCTCAACACCTGGGCATACGCAATCTTACACTGAGTTCACTCCAGCGCATGGACCTGTAGCCCTGTCACATCTATGATAATTGGTCGGTTAATTATCAGACCTTGAACATGGATCTAGACGCACTTATCTCGCATTCACCGTGCATATCCGAACTGAGACATAAACTTTCTCGAGAACCTCATTGTCCAAAAAAAAGATGAGATACTCAAGTTTACATGTAGGGTATCCGGAACTACGAAATAGAGCGCAATTGGTCTCTCTGTATATGTTTCTGCCTTTGGATCGGAGTTCCAAGACAAGCCGAGACGGTTGGGGCGAAAGCGAATCGGGCCGGGTGGCTTACCGATTCAAGCTTTTAATCTATGCGAGGTGTGAGGTGGAGGGGCTAGCGGGAGTTCTATAAAAAGCACACTGTTCAACAGCCTCGAAACCAAATATACCATCCTTGCTACTGGCTCACTCGACACGAATTGGGGGGGCTTACAGGATTTTCCTTCTGACGCCTCAGACACGGAGTTATAGCTGTGGGGCGATTGTTGGAGCGATGTTCAAACTCGGTGAAACAGTCTAGCGAAAAAAATCTCAGCCTGATGATCGAAAGATGCTGGCGGAAAGCCGGTTAATAATTTTCCTTTACCAGATATAGAAACTGGGATGAAGGGATCTTTTGCAAGTAAGATTGATTGACCGCTTCAGGTGAATCTTGTCCAGAGAGCTTTGAAAACTTTGAATCGGCAGGGCATTTTCACCGATCAGCCGCGTAGGATCATTCGATGGGATCTGTCCGAGACACTCAGCTAAGACGTGCCCCCACAGCGTGCCCATACAGCGTGGTTGATAGGATCGCAGTTCGTGGGTCTGTCCTTATTGCGGAGCAAACTGACTGCTGCCAGTCCCGCTCGGCCCGATAAGGATCTGACGCGATGTATAGAGTACTCGAAAAGATTTCAACTTGGAACATTTGTCGCAGGTAGACTGATGTAGACATGTACCTTCTCTGTTTCTTCAATCTAATTCTCGTATACATTTCACATTCGCTTTTTCCAGACTTTTTTCCAACCCATTTTTTCCCATTTTGTTTCATTTTCAGCGTATCAAGATAACTTCATTCGTTCCCATCGTGTCACACAGTTGCGAGTGGCAGGATCTCTCACAGGCTCATCAGGCGCCCGATGTGCAACATGCAGCGCTCAGCGTTGCTCATACTTTCGTTCTTGAGCACTCTGGTTTTGTCTTGGCCTTATGACGAGTCACTCTCCGATTATAATGTTAACGAAAACAAATCTGCTACTGCCCCAATCGATTACTGGGGGGAATGGCCAAATCATGAATATCACCCGTCGCCGGATAACTGGCGTTTTCCTGTCTACACGATCTTCCTCGACAGGATATCAAATGGCGACCCAACAAACGACGATATCAACGGGACTACCTTTGAACATGTCGTCAACTCTAATCAAATGCGACACGGCGGAGATTTAGAAGGATTGCTGGATACACTAGACTACATTCAGGGAATGGGATTTAAGGTAAGTTGATGGTTGGGTATCATGCCGATGATCCATTGCTAATCCATTTGTTGACATAGGCTATTTACTTCGCCGGAACCTATTTGATGAACCTCCCCTGGGCCTACGATGGCTATTCACCGACCGACACCACCCTTCTCGATATGCATCATGGTACACTAGACGACTGGAGGCGGACTATTGCAGAGATTCACAAGCGTGACATGTATGTCCTTGTGGACAATACAGTGGCTACGTAAGTTAAGGTCCGATCTCTCGAAATACCTTCGACGTCAAGAAGCTAACCTGGAAATAAAGTCTGAGTAACCTGATAGGATTCAAAGGGCACTTGAATGATTCTGCCGACTTTAATCCTGACGAATACCAAGTCGAATGGGTCACCGAGAGACGGTACGCCGATTTTCAATTCGGCAACGACTATAACGATACCTGCAACTTTCCCAAGTTCTGGAACGAGACCGGCTTTCCGATAACCTCCGGCGGACCTGACGAGTTGAAAGGTTGCTACAACTCAGACTTTGACCAGTTTGGAGAATTGGAGGCATTTGGAAACTTCCCCGACTGGCAGCGCCAGCTCACAAAGTTTGCCTCGGTGCAGGATCGCTTACGCGAATGGCATAAACCAATCCGCGACATCATCACTCAACATTCCTGCGCTCAAATTGCAAGTTTGGATGTCGATGGATTCCGATTTGATAAGGCTGTGCAAGCAACTCTCGAGCCGTTGAGTGAGATCATGGCTGTCTACCGAGAATGCGCGAAGAAGTACGGCAAGGATAACTTCTTTCTTCCTGGAGAGATCACGGCTGGAGATACATTCGGCAGTCTTTACCTTGGGCGCGGGCGTCAACCAGATCAGCGCCCAGACTCAGCAGGTGCTGGTGTCAAATTGACAAATAACTCAGATGGAGCTTTCTTGAGAGATGATGGATTGCAAGCATTGGATGCCTCAGCATTCCATTACACAATCTACCGTTCAATGACCCGATTTCTAGGAATGGATGGTAATCTAGTCGCAGGATTTGATCTGCCGACCGATTTCATTGAAGCTTGGAACGAAATGCTCGTTACGAACGATTTTATCAATGCTTTCACAGGAGAATTGGATCCCAGGCATATGTACGGTGTGTCCAACCAGGACAACTTCCGCTGGCCTTCAATCAAGAACGGCACAGATAAGTATCTCCTGGGTCTTTATATTGTCACACTGGAGCTACCTGGAATTCCTCTCATTCTGTGGGGTGAAGAGCAGGCAATGTACGTGTTTGACGCCACTGCATCGAACTATCTCTTTGGCCGACAGCCCATGACTTACCAGACCGCATGGTGGACAAACGGTTGTTTCAACCTGAACACGTCAAAATTTTTTGATTTCCCGATCGAAAAGGGACGAGATGGTTGTAATGACATAACCGTCACCTATGATCAGCGAAACCCTGCCCATCCACTCCGCAACGTTATGAAGCGGATGTTTGAGATTCGGGCACACTATCCGGTCGCAAATGATGGCTTGTATCTCAGTACCATCTCTCAACTGACAAAGGACATATTTTTGCCGGGCTCATCTACCACTCCCACAGTGACGGGTCTTTGGTCAGTCCTGCGAAGCTACTTCCCAGGTGTCCAAAAAGAATCGCAGACAAATGAGACCCTCTGGCTAGTGTATCAAAACGGAAACTCGACAGAAACTTTTGGCGGTGACTGCAGTAACAAGAGTGCTGCTCTACTATCTCCATTTCAGTCGGGGACCAAGCTGAAAAATCTCTTCTATCCTTACGACGAGATCACTCCTCAAGATGGACCCGATAGCGACTATGGCTGTGTGAAGAGCATGGAACTTCTCCCTTGGGAGTATAGGGCGTATGTCAAGAAAAGCGATTTCGTGGAGCCTGGTCCTACGGTCACCGACTTCTCACCTGGTCACGATTCCCGATTTATCTCTTCACAAGACACGGGCGAAACTTTGCCAATTGAATTGGGTTACTCGACAGAGATGGAGTGTGCCAGCATAACCAAAGCGATCACTCTGAACTCGACAACCGAGAAGGGAATCACTGCCTCTCTTGATAAAGACAGTGTCAGCTGCAAAAAGATATCCGCCCGAACAACTAGCAACAACTTCGTCGGCGAGATTCCTACTGTGTGGACTTGGTCCGCGAACGTGACTAATGTTTACCACGGCATTCACCAGCTTACTGTCGCAAATGTTTCTTCGTCTGGAGTCTATACCAACTCTACTGACAGGTTCCTTTTCCGCGTCGGTCTCGAGAACAATCCACTCATAACCCCACTCTCCAATTACTCCACCAGCTTGCTTCACAGATCCGATGATGGATTTTTCGTCAAGCACAGTGCTGCTGGTGCTGATAAATTCCGATACTCCACCGATTTTGGAAGTACATGGTCCAAGTGGGCATCGTATGAAGGTGGGAATACAACCATTGATGTCTCTGCTTTCACTGGAACAGACCAGCAGAAGTGGAAGGGAACACATGTCCGAGTCCAATATTTTTCACGGCTCACCGGCAGCAGTGACTACATCCAAGAGGGTGACGCTGGATGGGAAAACGATGGTGTCCGGAGATTTCCTCACTTGTGGTTCAATGGCCCCTTCAATCAATACGGCTATGACCAGGGACTGGCGAGTGAAATGAAGTTCGACACTGAGACCTCTCGTTGGAACTACGACTTTGTTTACGAATGGCCATCGATAGGACAGTTGAACGTCTGGGGAATTGACAAGGGTGGCATCCCAGACACAACGGAAGTTTACGGCGACGTCGGAAATTCTTCTAATGTGCAAAAGCTTCCTCCCTCTTACCTGTCATCCAACGTTATCAACATCACAAATTTGCCTCCATTTCCACACCTTGGCTGGAAGATTTCTCTCAACGACGCCAATTTGAGGTATGAGTTGATTCCTATTGGAAGCGGTTGGGCTCAACTTGTGCTCTACGTTCTTCTTTGGGTTGTCCCGATTTTGATGGGATTGGCCGGAATTTTCATTTTCATTCAAACCTTCTACCGTGTCAAGCTCAACAAGGATGGAAATGTGGCCAAGGATGAAAAGCTACCGGTAGCTCTTTATCACAGAGTCAAAAACAGGCTTTCCACACGGAAGGACCTTGCAAGCTCATTGTCCGAAGATGGCGTACCGACAGACATTGCCGTGGCAGGCGCTGGAAATGATCAAAGGCGGACCGTTTTGATTGCTACCATGGAGTATGATATCCAAGACTGGAATATCAAAATCAAGATTGGTGGGCTTGGTGTCATGGCCCAGCTCATGGGTCAGAATCTGAAGCATCAGAACCTCATCTGGGTGGTGCCCTGCGTTGGCGATGTCGATTATCCCACAGACACCCCGGTTGAACCATATGTGGTGACAATCTTGGATAAACCATACCTCATCAACGTTCAGTACCACGTAGTGGATAATATCACATATGTTCTGCTGGATGCTCCAGTTTTCCGGCAACAAACGAAAGCTGAGGTCTACCCACCCAGAATGGACGATTTGCCATCGGCAATCTATTACTCTGCTTGGAACCAGTGTATTGCAGAGACAATCAGACGAGCACCTGATATTGATCTTTATCACATTAACGATTTTCATGGATGCTTAGCTCCGCTGTATCTCCTGCCCACGCGAACCATTCCGGTCTGCTTATCCTTACACAACGCCGAATTCCAGGGGCTTTGGCCACTCCGGACCCAAAAGGAGAAGCAAGAAGTGTGTTCTGTTTTCAACCTTTCGATCGAGACCGCAACCAAATATTGTCAGTTTGGCAACGTCTTCAATCTACTCCACACAGGTGCAAGCTATTTGCGATTCCACCAGCGAGGCTTTGGCGCTGTCGGTGTCTCTAACAAATATGGAAAACGCTCATGGGCCAGATATCCAATTTTCTGGAGTCTGAACAACATTGGCAGCTTGCCGAACCCCGATCCCGCCGATACAAAGGAGGAAGATGTGCAAATTTCGGTCCAGACGGACGAAGAATCGAGCCATGATAAACTCCAGGCACAGAAATGGGCAGGCTTGAACGAGGATGCCGACGCTGATCTCCTAGTGTTTGTGGGACGATGGTCGAAGCAAAAGGGAGTGGACTTGATTGCCGATATTCTGCCCAGTGTCCTTTCTGCTAGACCTCATGTGCAGGTTATCTGTATTGGCCCCGTCATTGATCTTTATGGAAGACTGGCTGCTGTCAAATTGGAGCGTATCATGGAAATGTTCCCCGGTCGCGTGTTCTCGAAGCCCGAGTTTACGGCACTACCTCCTTTCATCTTCTCTGGCGCTGACTTCGCTCTCATTCCGTCCCGAGACGAACCATTCGGCTTGGTGGCTGTTGAATTCGGTCGCAAGGGTGCTCTGGGTATTGGTGCACGCATTGGAGGTCTTGGACAGATGCCAGGCTGGTGGTATACAGTTGAATCTGATTCGGCTCGCCATCTTTTGCATCAATTAAGAACCGCTATTGGGTCTGCCTTGGATTCATCGCCAGAGACCAGACAAGAAATGCGTCTCAATTCAGCCAAACAGCGCTTCCCTGTTCTCGAATGGGTTCGGAAACTCGAAGTGCTGCAGCGAACAGCAATTCACACTCATCACTCCAAGAACAAAGACACTGTCAGAGGCCCATCGCGCGAATCGCATATTTACTGGGAAGTACAAGGCCTCCAATCCTCCTCTGGATCTCGGCCAATGTCGAGTTATTCTACACTCGGGGCTTCAGAAACCCAACCAGCGAGAATCTCTCAGCTTGTCCAACCGTCCCTTCTTGAGCTACAGGCAGCCGAGCTAAGAGACATGCAAGATACCGATAGTAGCGGTAAGAATTCACCCCGCCGACAATTGTCACTTGGTCGACGATCTGGGCCTGGACAAGGAAGAAAACGCTTGGTCAAGAGGTCTCTGAGAGAGAGCCAGATGCTTGAGAGAATGACGGAAGGGGATGCTACGGACGTGGAGGATGATGGCATTGACGCGCCCCAGGAGAATTTCATCTCCCCCGAGGAGGCAGTGGCCGCAGTGAAGCGTGCCCTTGGCTCCCAGGACGTCGATCCATCTTCTGGAGATAGTAGAAGTCACTCTCGTAACGATTCAAATCTGTCAGCTACAGAATCGTCTCGTTTTGTCTCCCGAGACTCCTCACCAGTCCGATCCCCCCGACGCTCCCGCGACACCAGTCCTGGCGAGGATAATTTTCTTACACCTCCTCAGAATGTATCTGTTCTTTCATTGCCCTCTGTGGTTGCAGACCACGAAACACCTGTCTTCCATCTGCAAAAGGTCGACCCGACTTTCACAGACAGTATGGGTCATTTCACGCGGCGCTTTGAGGAAAATCTCGCCAATCTCAATAAGAAGAACTCGGCTACGGACCACTGTATCGAGGTGTACTTGATGAAGAGCGAGCAGAAATTCTTCAACATGTATACCGACGCCCAGTTGAAAAAGCAGCCAAAAATTGAAGAGCGTCCTGTGACTGGAGCAGGTTTGGAAGAAGTTGTGGATGACTCGGAAAGTAACAGCCTACCACAAACCTCTCAGAACCTCGAGTCAAATGGATCTGATGATATTGATCAATGGCTTTCTCGCCTCGGATATAAGAGACCCATTGCCATCCAAAGATTCATGAGATGGCGTGTTGGAAACTGGCCAGTCTACGCCCTATTCCTGGGTCTGGGCCAGATCATTGCGACAAATTCCGCACAAATCACACTTCTGGTGGGCACAGTCGGTGAAACTGCCGTCAAACTTTACATTATCGCGGCTGTTTACTGTCTCTCTTCGATCGTTTGGTGGTTCCTGTTCTACCGGTTTCCATCAGTGATTGTTCTCAGTCTTCCTTGGTTTATCTACTCGATGGCTTTCATCATCATTGGCGTTTCGCCATACGCGCTTTCAAATCTTGGTCAGACATGGGCTCAGAATATCGCCGCAGGTGTTTATTCTGCTGCATCCTCTAGTGGATCTTTGTTCTTTGCCCTCAATTTTGGTGACCAGGGTGCTGTTCCTGTCAAAGACTGGATGTTCCGTGCAAGTCTCATTCAAGGCCTTCAACAGATTTATACTGTCGCTCTGTGGTTCTGGAGCTCCAGGGTCACCGCAGTGGAAGTAGGAGGAATTTCAACGGCTGCCTTGAATAGTTGGAAGCTTACGGCTGTTGTCATGCCCATCGCTGCAGTCTGCTTTATCATTGGAGTGCTGCTTGCTCTGGGTCTGCCCAAGTACTACCGTCAAGCCCCCGGAAAGATCCTTTTCTTCTACACTTCTCTTTTCCGTCGACGAATTGTCCTCTGGTTCTTCTTCATGGTCATTATCCAGAATTGGTTCCTTGCCTCGGCATTTGGTCGCAATTGGTCTTTCCTCTGGTCTTCCAATCACGCCAAAACATGGGAAATTGTCGTGCTGGTTGTATTCTTCTTCATTGTTGTCTGGGTTGCTGCAATGGTTCTTTTCAGGTTCCTATCTAAAGAGCATTCTTGGATCTTGCCTGTCTTCGGCCTGAGTATTGGCGCTCCACGATGGGCACAAGTGTGGTGGGGAACGTCTAACATTGGATATTATCTTCCATGGGCCGGGGGTCTGACTTCTGGTGCCCTCGTTTCCCGATGCCTTTGGCTGTGGCTGGGTGTTCTTGATGAAATCCAGCAGGTCGGCTTGGGAATGATTCTCCTACAAACCTTGACCCGAGTTCATGTTTGCTTTGTTTTGTTAGCTGCCCAGGCTCTTGGATCCATTGCCACGATTTGCGCCCGAGGATTTGCGCCGAATAAGGTCGGCCCTGCTGGTGTCTCTCCGGATGTGGGTTCATCAATCGACAAAGTTGGTAATGCGTGGTTCTGGATTTCTCTTTTCTTCCAGCTTCTAGCAAGGTCAGTTATTTATCCCTCTTGAATCTATTTTTTCACTATTTGCTAACCCATGTCGCAGCTTTGGTTTCCTCCTCTTTTACCGCCGCGAACAGCTGAATCGGCCGTGAGCTTCTCTATCCACCAATTTTCGCATGTATAGACCCCCGCACATAGAGGCCAGTGGTTTCAGAACTACCTATAATTTTCTTTCATGTACCGACGAGAGGATATATCATAATCTTAATTATTGCTACTGGTAGAGGATATAAGAATACGACAGGAGTTACTTAGGTACTGGAAACAGAGCAGCTTAAAAGGCCAAGAGCCTTGGTAGTAGTAAAGAAAACCTCAGAAGTATAAGATCCCGATTTCAATCTTCCTTGTCTTTAGTATGATTGACTTATATCACACACTTCAAAGCACTATACCTGGGCATTGTAAAAAAGGATCTCGTGTCTGCTGTCAATCCAATGGACTGCTGTAGTCGAGATGATTCCCATGATCCAACCATCGAAGTTGAACATGTCCCTTCAAACCACGGCATATACTAACTAGGTACTAGTATCCATGGATCATAGCCCGCCATGAGTGCCCAACCTTGGAAATTTTATGTATTGAGAGAGAGAATTTCGGGATTGTCGTGAATGAAAAGCTCGCAATTCGACCGACCTCGCCAGAAATGAGCTCGTGTCAATCTTCCTCAAAGTTTTGGAGTACTACGAGGTGAGGATCCAGATTCTCCTTCTTCTGTTGGAAATTATATCTAGCAGAGACTGGGATGTCTTGTTTCTGACTAGCAACCGTGCCAAAAAAATATGGATCCTGCATTCGAATCTCGAATCCACGTATCCATTCGCTATCCAGAACTTGACGTGACCTCCCTCAAGCAAATTTGGACGCAATTCATCGGCGATTCGGGCTTGTGTCAAGTCTTTGACAATGAACTCGAGGAGCTGGCGAAGTTGGAGTTGAATGGCCGGCGGACCAAAAATATCCTTCGGACTGCCTACCTACTCAGCCAAGAGGAGGATGGTACCGGCATCAGCTTTGACAATATCAAAGCAGTCCTGGATCTGCAATCCATCTAGCTCCAAACTTAATGGATGCCATGTGCAGGTGGGTTCAAGGCTGCTTGAAGGTTTTCTCATTATTTTTTATAACACAAAAGTGTGTCAAGATTGTTATCCGTAAGTGTCACAATATATGCTTGTTACGAATATCTTTAGTTAACTGGCTTTTCACTTGCTCAGAATCAGTTAGAGAAATTTACTAGCCCTTATACTTGTTTTCGCAATTCGTGGGTCACAACTAGACCATTAAAAATTTGAGAAACTTTGCAGACTGCTCAACCTCACGTTGAGCCGACGGCCCCGGGGTACGGCAGACGATAGAGAGGTTGGGGCCAAAATTCAAATAATGCCGGCAGAAAAGGTCACTAGCCCTAATATGGAAGGTTCATACCCTAGGCTTGTATATTTCTGCCAAAATATGTTAAGCAAGTATTTCTGGAGAAGGGCAAAAAGTGTGCCTCTATTCAGAGGTCATGACAGAGTTAGACCAAGGCCTCTGGAATTCTAGATGCATAAAACTATATCTTTAAAATCCTGCCTTCTCATTTACTATACTATGAGTTAACTAACTCTGATTGTTTGTAGGTGCTCAAAATCGCCCAAATATGCAGTTTCTGAATAGTTTTAACCTGCCCTCATACCCCTAGAGGCCCTACTACGCGTACTTGGTGGTGATATAGCCGGTGATGCTTCTACCCGAGGGCCTCTGGTGCCACTGCGTCTTGCACCACCACGTCGCAGCGTACTTGAAGGATCTCTTAGCTGCGGTGTATCCTGATGTGGCGTAACCTGCCGCTGAGGAGTAGCCCTTAAAGTAGCCTCTCTCCTAGCGTCAGTAGCCGGCTGTTCTGGTGGTGGGAGGGTCGTCCAATTGCTAATGTCGCTGGCCAAGCTCGATTCGCGGCTCATTATAGGCTCAGGTTTGATATGAAGCTGTTCCTCCTCACGTATAATAACAACATAAATCTGACGAGCTCCACCGGCCAAATCAAAACGCTCGCAGAGATTTGTAGTACATCGCATGTAATCTTCTGTAGCGGATAGGATATATGGCTCCCTCTTCCCCTTTTGACCTTTTAGGCCTGTGGCTAACTGATATCGGTCGGTAGGCATTGCTGAATATACCCCGAGATCAGGACTAAGCGCAGGCAGAAGATATCTTGTAATAAAGTCGTTAAAGCCATAAATTGTCTGTGGAGGAACCCACTGGGAAACATCACCTGTATTGAAGTGCCTATTAGCAAATTGGAACATACCTTGATTAAATTAAATAACATCGATATCTAAACTCACTAAGCTCCTCAAACGTCCATGATTTTCTCTCCAGTGATGCGCTTCGCCAGAGACAGAAGTGGATAAGAGTTGGGGCCTGCTGTGGTGGCTCAGGCCTAGTAATGTGTCCTGGTCTAGTCCTCTTTATCTCTCGCTTGCGAACTCTACCTGCCACTCGTTGGTGTATTATACTATAGGGGTCAGGAAGCAGGTTATGGCTTGGTACAAGCTGAGAGGGTCTTGTTGGTGCTGCTCCTTGGCCAGTAGTATAGGTAGAGGAGGAGGATGGTGAATCGTCATACGGCCCTGTCAAATCGACTAGATCAGGCGTGTCGCTGGAATAATAGGCCATTTGGTTGGTAGTGCTTTGTGGAAGATGCTCAATGGGATATGCTAGGATATTAGGAGATTCTTGGACGTCAGATGACACTAGAATATCTTCTACAACCCCTAGAATAATAAAGTTCTGACAGAACTAGTGCTTGATATTTATTAATCTCCACTTTTATCTCTAACATAAGCCAAGCCTGCGAGCCGCTCCCTTAATTTTATGCCCAATCAGAAGACATAGTGGGCTTCTCGCACAGTGATAGGATTGGAATAGCACCTATTTGGGTATGATAGACGGCTCGCTCTCGTAGCCGAAGGTAGATCTCCACATATGGGCGGGTGCCGTCTCGTGCTGGTGGCCTTTCAGGGTCAAACTGCATTTGTAGCAGCTGAGTATGGCACCATTCCATAGTATGCGTGGGGAGATATTCGTTAGCATCCCAGCCATCCACGTCATATCGTATAGCACTAAGCAAAGTAGGGTCAAGCGTGTGCTGGTAATCCTTGATATCCTGTCCATCAGTATCCTGCCCTGGATAGTAGTAGTTCATCCATGGCTTGCCTGGAACACTATAGGGGCGTCCTTTCTGCTTCCTTATACGATGGGAGTTCCATGTCAGTACAAATTCCGCGCATGTGTCCTTAATAGAAGGCATATATACAGCAAGAAGAGCAATCTGGTCAGGGATAGTCGCCTGAAAGTGGCCCTGGTCCTGTAGCCAAATAAAGAGCTCACGCCACACGAAATTCATAGAGCTTGTAAGCTGTCCCCACCAGGACTCGATGCGTTGATTTTGGACACCACGGCCATACCAAAAGCAGTCAGAAAACTGAAGCCTTGGATCGATATCAATGGCTTTCCGTAAGGCATAGTGAGCATCGGCGATCAGCATCGTCTCAGTGCCTAGGTCGGAGCGGATAGTGCGCGGTTGGAAGCCAGTAGCCGATAATGTATCTATATATTGACGGAGAACGCTGAAACTAGTTCGCGTGCTTATACCTAGGGCAGACAGTCAGATACTCAAAGACCTTAGAATGACCCTATAGCGGTGCGCATACCAACATAGAACCAGGTAACATAACGCGAATATCCATCAATCGCAGCATATATCTCGATCCCATAAGGCTCTAGCTTCATATATCCATCAATGTGCCATACAAAGTTTGGCCCAGGGCATTGATAGGCACCACGTGACCTCTGGAGATTGGTCGAACGACGCTCAAGAGCATCAGGGCGCAAAGAACACCAAATATCGAAGATTCGGTCTCTCGCATAGATATGCCCATGATGGCGTAAGTGGGCATAAAGATGACCCCGTTCGTACCCTTTAATAAGCTCAAAGCCTTGTTCCTCCTCCAGTACCTCTAGTATCTCGTCCTTCTGCTGACGCTGCTCGTCCTTATCATCAATGCGAAGGCGTATACCAAGCCGCCTACGGATTTGCTTAAGTGAGTCATTGGAGATAGGAGTGCCATCACGGGCGAGAACTTCGAGTATCTCTTTCGGAGACAGATTACCCTCACAGATGAGTGTCTCGACGCGTATTTGTAAGGGTCTGTTATTGGTGATGCCTGTGGGTGCTCGTCGCTGGATACACCAGGCCTGCGTACGGCGCTTGAATGTTCTGGGAGAGATTTGGAGACCATGATTTTGGTGCAACATGTCTAGTATGACATTAATAGGTGTATTTTGGGTCAGGAGAACAATGACTTGGTCCTTATAGGGCTCCATGTTGACCTGGGGTCGTCCAGCAGGCATGGTAGAAGGCCAGATTTGTCAAAAACGCGTATCTTAGAGATTTGAGCTCTCAAAACTGGCGAAGATTCGTAAAGATTAGTATGGTGAACCAAAATCTGGAAGAATGTTGGAAAATCTGGCATTTTGGAGGTTTCGGTCTAACTGACCAACACCACTCTATCTATAACGTACCCCCACTGCGCTATTGATAGAGCATACGGAGATCTGGTTGGTGGTGTACTTAGCGGTCAAGCCAGGCGGAACTCATCGCGGTGAGGCCAATGATTGGGTCAGGAATTTTGGCCCCTGCCTCACTATCGGCTGCCGTACCCCGGGGACCTCCGGAACGGGAACAGATTGCTGGACATTTGTATCCATCCTAATAGTTTCAACTTGTGACGAAGGGATAGCTTACGCGCCCAAAAATGAGGCGTCTCACGTGGAAGAAAACCCCCCCATACACGGGCGAACTGATCATATCACAGTATAGGGATAATTCTCCAACTAGAGAATAAATTTCTGCGTACTCCAGAGCTCTGTTAGCCTCTCATGTCAACTGCTACTTGGATAGGTGCCTGGGTAAATCGTAGTTCCCTTCCAAGCTTAGAGACGTCCCTTAATCGGTACAGCAGCAGCATCTCTCGGATCAGCTGGTGGAAGCTCAGGAAGGGGAAGTCTCAAATTCTTTGCAACCTCCTTCGCAGCCCAGAAACCTGTCACAAAAGCCAGCGCCAGTCCGCCCGCATATCCCAAATTACTGAAACCACCAGCATCAACGCCTGCAACAAGAAGTCCAGGAATGCGGATATTATCCGCGGTCAGGGCGTGGCCTTCTTTATCGATCTTTATTCCACCGTATGTGAATGTGATCCTGGAGAAGTTGTCAGTATCTATCGCGAGCAAGAGTCAGCGTGGGTGTGTTATCCTTACGATGGCTGGACTTCAATCGCGTAAAATGGACCCTCGCCTTCTACCAGGGGCATGGGAGGTACCGGACCAATCGGGGCATCCAGACCCTGTTCAGCATCATTGCAGCGGACTACCTTGTCGTACTGTGTAATCGTTCGCTTAGCCCCGACGCTGTCGACTCCCCATCCTGCGAGAATTCGAACGAGATCATCCAGTGTTGATGCGGTCCCGACATTACAACCATGCTCACGGGCTTTTTGGAGACGATCGATATCACCTGCATTGGGGAATAGCGCTGATACGCAGTGCTGTAGGCGGGTTTTTTCGCTGTGGAGGAAATATCATGTTAGCATGAAAAGAAACTACAATTCAAATAGAAGAGAAAAGATGAAGAGGAAGAGAGACGAACTTGAAAATCAAGAAACCGCGCCGCTTCTCTTGTTTTGCGAGATATTGGTTGACGATCTCGTCCCCGGTAGTCTCGTCGGCGAAACGACGGCCGGCCTGGTTGAGGAGGAGGCAATATTTACTTTCTGTGGAGTGTCAGGTATATCTTAAGAGATGAAATGCATTAGGTTCGTATGCCCAACTCACGATATTGCGCCAGTGGCAGATAGTCCTTGGGATCGACCTGGTCTGCTCGTAGAGGTGCGGCCATGAGGTGTCCATAATAGGTGTTCATGCCCCTACTTGTTGCTGCGCCAGCCCCGACCGCCAGATTCAGACCATCGCCGACGGAGCCCTTGTTCGAACGAACGAAGATGTTATCCGCACCCTGGCCGAGGTATTGTGCCGTCAAGCTAGATGAGCCCTGGAACCCACCGGTCGCCAGAACGACGGTCTTGGCTGTGATCTGGTAGTTTGAACCCCCGCGAAAAACAATTGCGCCCTTGATGCGAGATCCTTGAACACCGGGGTTCTCCTGAAGGAGTTTGACCACTATAGTGTTTGTCCAGATCTCTGAGCCGGTATTGCTTGACTCGATTCGCTTGCGATGAAGATCGTGTAGGTGGGGGATTTTGATTGGAAAACCAATCCCTGTAAACAGGAATAAATTAGCAAAGCCAGGGAATTGAAACCCACAACAAAATGGAGTATAATAGTCATTTACCGATTGTCATGATCCCGTCAAATCGTGGTGCTGTAGGGACATCCTTCTCGCGCATCCATTGCACAGCAGATAAATAGTCGGCCAACCATGCACGTTGAAGTTCTGGATCTCCATCAGGGACCCAGGATCTTAGTTTCTCGTAAGTCTGAGGACCCCAACTTCAAGTTGTGATGGTGATTAGTCAATCAAATAGGGAGACAGATGAGCGGGGAAAGGGATACATACAACATTCCTGCCGAATAATTTGACGACCCGCCGACATTGTTCTGCTTCTCAACCACGAGAACTCGAGCTCCGGCTTGTGCTGCAAAGGAAGCGCAGGCCATGCCTGACATTCCCCCTCCGCATACAAGCACATCGACGTCTATAGACTGCATGATAAGTATATGTGCAACCGGGTGCCAGTCTTTCTAAAATAGAAATACTCGGCATTTCGATCCATTTATACTGGCTGTGAGTAGCAGCCATAATATAGGACCATCCGGCCTTTAAATTAAACGGCCGGTCCTCCGCCCCACAAAATGATTCCCCGCATTTTTCCAACGGCAAATTGCTTCTTGACACGCCATCTCAACGATCATGCCATGTCGTCCCCCGGGTATGGAGATGAGGGCTCACAGACACGGCTTCGCTTGGCTGCTGCACCGGCCTGCGAAGCCTGTCGTAGGATGAAGGTATTTTCCACTCTTCTACCCCCGCTTTATTAAGCCATCTCTAACGGCTTAGATGAAATGCACCCGAGCAGCAGAAGGACGCGAGAATCCCTTACCTGATCCTCTCTCCGAGCCATGTGACCGATGCAAACGAACTAATCGCCCATGTAAAACCCCCGAGTCGCGACCGCTAGGTAGGAGGCGAGGAGCTTTGGGCCGGTATCGCGGGCTCGAAAAGGCGTACAGGAAGCTACAGGCGGAGGCGAAAAAGGCGAATATTCCCCATGACCTTGATGAGAGATTTGATACCGTTCCTTTACGCACGGCCGAGGAGGAGCTTGGATTTGAATCTTTCCTGGTTGATGAGCCGTCCGATCATTCTCAAATTACTACTGCAGCGACAACGACAAACGTCCCAGCGGTCCCCGGAACGCCTTTTCTGGGACCTGAAGTGAATAGGCCCGAGACGACAATCCACAATGAACACCATGAAAACGTGGAAGACAATGATAATCCGACACACGAACCAATGAGCAATCCGCTTGCCCTACTGGCTTACGCGTCCGATGCCGCCCAAGCAGCCGAGGCAAGGTCAACTTCAGTCAATACATTACCCAGTCCTTCATCCAGGAGACAACCTGGTCCCGGGCATGGAGAGAGCGAGGGACACCGTTTACTCCACCGACCCGGATATGTTTCGCTGGGCCTGCGGTTGGATCGAACGAGTCTCGTGCAGGGCTTGGATGGCTTGCTCGCCTGTCTTGACGCAGGTCACCAGTCTCTCGACTACTTCAAACGAACAAGTGTACGTCAGCACGATGTTGGACCAGACTTGGATCCGGTCGAGCTAGGGCTTGTCACGATGGATGAAGCGAATTATTTGTTCCCAATGTAGGTGTTTGAGATTTATCAAAAACTTCAAGTTACGATAGGGCTAATCACATTCATTGATTACTAGTTATTTCAAGCGGCTGCATCCAATTAACGGAATACTCGACCCAATGCTCCACACCCCAGCATTTGTACGCGCTCGGTCTTCGTTATTGTTTACTTGGATCCTTACTCTGACTGCTCTGTTCGATAATCCTTGTGCTCCAATTGCAGAACGCCTTCGGTTACATGGCGAAAAGCTATCAAGATACGTACATACTTGCGGGCTCAAGTCTGTCGAAATAGTTCAAGGCTACTACATCTCGCTGTTGTCTGCTACTCCGGCAAAGACCCTAGCTGAGGAGCGCTCGTGGCTATACACAATGTATGCAATTGGTGTCGCGACAGATTTAGGCATGGATCAAGAAGCTGAACAGCCTGGTCAATCTGGATTGTCGGAGACGCAGGATGACGAGGACCTTCAATCACCATCCTCAGGACCAGAATTAAGGGGGAAACCCCGGCAATCTTTAACGGGACCTTTACCAGAACGTGCAATTTACGAACAGCGACTCCTTCGAAATCGTGAAAGAACGTGGCTGAGAATCCTCTTATGGGATCGAGCGAACAGCGCTGCATGCGGTCGCATCCGAAGCTTCCCAGAGACAAATTTAACCCGAGCTGTTGAAACGTGGTGGCTCCATCCACTGGCGGATATGACAGACAAATATACCAGTGCATTTATCTGTCTACGGAGGGCACTTGCATCGCTGCAGGCGGATCTAAAACATAGATCGCAGGATCCTCATTCCGATCCGCATTGGCGGCGAGAACTAGTCGACGCTTCTCTCTACCCCTGGTGCAATGAATGGCTGTCAAACCGGGACGATGGTTTCTCTACTCCATCCCCGAGCAAGTCTCAATGATCTTCCTACGCTACGTTTACGAGCATGGACGCCTTTGGACATTATCAGTAGCATTGAGTGACGTGACCTCACGCGCGCAGGACCTCGACGCCATCCGACAAGATTGCTTCGAAATCGCAATTAATTGCTGTGAAACAGCTGTACGAGACTTGGATAGGATTGGAGAGCCATTATATTGCATGTTAGCGCCTACGTGGGCGATGATATCCTACGCGGCGGTTCTAACGCTAAAAATATTTCCCGCATTGTATGGCCCCCGGACAGGCAGTGACTTGGAGCTACTTGCCCTATTGAGTCAAGTAGCACTACAGCTCCAGCGTGCTGGTACCACGCCGCCTCATCGTTTCGGTATCGCGGCTTTGTTGGGACAACATCTTATGATGATTCTTCGGGCCAGAGCTGTTGGTCTTGGTGAGCCGGTCTCATCAGAGATCCAGAACCATGGAATTCGTCATGGTATGTCTGAATGGCAACCTACACAACCGCAAATGGAACATAGAAGCCCCTTGGTCTCGGATTGGGACCCATTTCTGACGCCGGCTATATCTGACCAGAATGATTTCGGACCCGATGGGTTCAATGATTTTTTCCGCGAGATATTTGGGCCTGGGTTTGGGGATCTGGTTTAGATTCAAGACGGTTGTCTTGATAGTAGAAACAGAGCTACACTTTATACTTGGCAATTGCTTATGTCTACCCGTACGTATAGTATCCTAGATAACTAGCAGTTCCGGTGGAAATTCAGCCGGTTGTGTACGACCGGTGCATTAAATTAGAGACCGAGTCGGTGGGACGTGACCACAAAAGTCGCGATCGGGCTAAACAGTTACCCCGGGGGCTACTACGGGAATAAAACACTAGACAATTACTAGTATGGCACTCGAAATATCTCCGCTTTGCAAAAAATTCTCATCCTTGGACTTTGCTACCGCTTTTCTGGATATTAAGAGGATGAATGAAAGAAGTAGATGATATAGCTAGCGAGTCTTTCTAATTATGAAACACGCTGCAAGCATGCCCAAAAAACCAAAGCGATCACCTATCAGGTATATGGCAGCCCTATAGAAGATGTAGGTAAGTCAACCTACAAATTGGCCAACCGCTTCTGCTGCTTCGCAATCATATCCAACAGAATCTCCTCACTCCCACCACTCACGACAAGAACTCTGACATCACGACTAATTTGCTCCACGCGCGATCCCTGCCCACCACGAGAATACCCCAGTCCGCCAAAAACCTGCTGAGTCTCCCTTGAAACCTTCTCAAGATGGTGCGCAGCCTGGACCTTAAGCATAGCCGCCAGCGGCGAAAATTCTAAACTCGGCGTCCGCACAGACCGGAAGACGAGCTGTTCCATATAGGCCTGAGTAGGCTCAAGCCTGTTTGCCATTTTTGAAAACTTTTGCCGGATCACTTGGTTTTCGAAGAGGGGTTTGCCGAACGTCTTTCGTTTCAGCGCGTGTCGGTAGGCGTCTTCGTAGGCGACTCGGGACAGTCGGAGAGCAGTTATTCCTACCCAGAGGCGCTCGTGAGCGAATGCTAACATAGGTACCAATTCTTAGCGGATATTCAGCTGAGGTCGTATATTTTGCGTGGAATCTTACTTGACATGATGATTTCGAAGCCTTGATTTTCTTTTCCGAGCAAGTTCTCCGCTGGAACGACGACGTCGTCTAGCTCCATGAATGTAGAACCTAGAAGCGACATATCGTCAGTCAATCGAGATTTTCAAGTTTCTCAATCGGAGTTTCATCTCACCGCTGGAGCTCACGCCTGAGTTTTCCATCTTGCGCCTCGAAATTCCCTTGCTGTTGAGGGGGACAATGAAAACCGAGATCCCCTTCGCAGTTGATGGCCCCGTGCGAGCTGCGATAAGTCCAACATCTGCCTTCTGGCCTTGGGTAACCCATTTCTTCTCCCCGTTTATCACGTAGGACTTTCCGTCCGCTGACCTTGTTGCGGTCGTGGTGAGGCCAGCCACATCGGACCCGACTGGAACAGTTGGTTAGCATGAGTTGGTAGACACAGGGACAGGCCTACTTTAGAGAACGTACTGGCTGGCTCTGTGACACCTAAACAGTGTCTCTGTTTGCCTCGTAGAAGAGGGGCCAGAAACTTCTTCTTCTGCTCTGGTGTTGCGTAGTAGTGGAGGGGCGGGCCGCCAACGGCTGCACCCCCATTGATACCCCAGACTGTCCCGAGGTATCCACAGCGGGCCATTTCATCGATGATCTGGTTTTCGTAAGTTTTATAATTGCATGAAGGATGAGATTACTAACAATGGCGTCGTGAAACTCATCCCATTCTGTGAATCGGTTAGTCACTAAGTAACTACTAGCGGGCCGTGGCAATAAGTCGACACTCACCATCCATGCTGAGACCAGCTGGCAGATTTACCCCGGAAAGATAATCCTTTGGGAGAGGAAAAGCAGACACTGCGAGGAATCCTAGTGAGGCATGTCTTTTGAATGCCTATCAAATCGTGAGCTCACAGAACTGATGGTGTAGTAGAACCACCTGGCCTGAGCAGCGAATACGGCGTTCATACCTCAACGGGGATTTCTCCAGCTTTCTCCCACTCTTCCACGTTGGGTGCAATATAGTCGTCCACGTATTCGCGAACGAAGCGCTGAAGCCGGTGGTGGCTAGGCTTGTAAAATGGGTGGTCTTCCTGCTTGTGCCATGCTGGATCCGCACCGGGGATTTCGGAGGTGAGAGCGCAAGTCATGTCGAGAGAAAAAATACAAAGTTTGGCCTTGAAAATGATTATATGTCAGAAATATATGATCAAAGAGCTCTTGAGTGCAAAATATAAATAGCAGAAATAGCAAGTGGAAACCGATAGACCTACATCCTGGCCTCGGTCTCGGGGATCGGAAAATTAAGCCAATATCAAAATTCCGAAAAAGACACACAGCCTCGGGAACTGCATCAAAGTATGTAAAAATACAGACTAAATTAGTATAAATTTATAGATCATACAAGAAAACATCTTTCTACATCTCATTCTAGAATCTTGAGTACATACTTTTCATCTTTCATAATGGCTCAGCGCTTGCAGCAAATCCATCAACAGCTGGAACCTAGTGATCCAGCCGCCGGCCCAGACCGCATAGACGGACAAGTGGTCATAATCACTGGTGGTGCTCAAGGTAAGTATTTGTTGCGGTTTTGAATTTTAATATCCCTATTCTAACAGTTTATTTGTGAAGGAATCGGAAAAGCGACCGCTTTGCTATTAGCCCAAAAAGGAGCAAGAGTGGCCATCAATGATTTGGACAAGGAAAAAGCGGACGAGGTGGCAAGGGAGATTCGTAACCTCCAAGGCCAAGCGGAGGTATTCCATGGAAATGTTCTCGACGATGAGTTCCCCCAACTTTTGGTGAACAGCGTGTTGCAGAGATGGGGAAAGATCAACTGCTTGATCAACAATGCTGGTATGCCCTTGATCGCTGGGAGCCTGTGAAAATCATATATTGACTTAATCGAAGGTTTCTGTCACGATAGTGCGATCCATAAAATGGACGATGACAAGTTTGATATCATTATGAAAATTCATAACTACGTTCCGTTCCGCATCGCGAGAGCACTGTCGGGACACTGGATGGACCCGGTGAACAAATTCATGCCAAAGACAATAATCAATGTGTCTTCTACATCCGGTCTGCATGGATCAATGGGACAAATCAACTACGCAACAGCGAAAGCAGGGGTTCTCGGGCTCACAAAAACAATAGCGGCGGAATGGGGCCGGTCAGTGCAGCTATCGATGTCACTTACTACCATTCATAATACTGACTCTCATTCGCTTCAGATATAACGTCCGGGCTAACGCAGTGGCTTATGGCTGGATCGATACACGCATTACGCGCCCGCCGACTGAGTCGGAAGCAATGAGCCTCGGGGGCCAGGCTATCAGACTTGGGATCCCGGAAAATGCGAAGAAATGGCGAGATGTCTCCGATATTCCGCTAGGTCGGCCTGGGTCAGCGGATGAGGCTGCACGGGTTATACTCTTCCTTGCAAGTCCACTATCCTCGTATGTGACTGGCACCTGTATTGAATGCACTGGGGGACGTTTTATGTAAATTATTTCGCATAAAGAACGGAAGATGAATCGACCACAATAGTTAATTCTCGGCCATTAAGATCGCCAAGCTTCTCCACACCGGCGTATTTTCCCCAGCATTTTATTGACCGGTCTCCCCGCAATATGGCACCGGTACACTCAACAGGGACAAAATTGTATCCAGGATTCATCCCGAATCATTTTGTTAATCCTTTATTCTATCATGAAGCAGTCTGTCGACGAAAGCCATATCTCTTACGTTCCAGAGTCAGCCGATTCTCCGGGTAGCCCGATAGACCATGTCGCTTCCCCTTTACGGACAACAAATGGGAAGCGACTAAAATATATCGGAAAAGCATGGTATTTTATTTCATCTCCCGGGGCTATTTGGATAGTATGCTTTGTGGGGGTCAACTTGAGTTAACAGTCCCCTAGTCAGGATTGCCAGCGTCGTAAAGTCAAGGTGCGATCCTCACACTATCCCTCACTTTGAATATAGAATTTCTCACAACGGCCAGTGTTCCGGGGAGGAGACATGCCGCAACTGTCGCGACAGAGGACATGAATGCGTGTACATGCCTCAGACTCGGCGGGGCCGGAAGCAAGGGACGAAAATTAGCCTTTCGAGTGGGAGGTACGCGCCCCTTGCCAATTCCTCGACTTGGTATGTTACTAAAGGATATGTACTAATTGACCAGCAAAGCGACAGGGAAAAACAGGAAATTGAATCAAGTGAGAGACAGACGTCGTTGAACTCTCCCACGAATGACTTTACTTATAACTTTTGGTGTGTTCTATTCATTGGACCCCTGATTGGTGTACATGCGCCTGATTGTCCGTTTGTAACAGCAAACCACCCTTGCCCGGAACGACAACGAGCAACCATCCGTCTGAAGACTGGAATAATGAAGCTGATGCGTACGATATAAACGAGCTTCGCCCAAAAAGTGTTTCGCTGTCCTCTCAGCTACTATGCCTTCGCGAACTCACGCAGACACAAGGCAAGGAACGAAAATGCCCTGCCTCTGGACGAAAAATGCATCAGGTGCCATTGTTCTCGGTAGAGCTTCCCCGCCCGGGGAGGCTACATGAATTGCTAGATGTATACTTCCGTGATCTGGACTCTTTCTTTCCGTTCATCAAACGCGATGGAACCCAGGCCCAGATCGAAAAAATTCTGCAAAGCCTGGGCCATTCTGAAAATCAGCATATTGTCGATGTGAAACTGGGAGACCACTCGATAATCGCACTTCTTTGCAACATGCTGGCTATTGCCGAGTCCTTTTGCGCAGCTCGATCCTGGTCATATGAGATACGCCCTGGGTGGTCCCTGTTTCTCCGAGGCCGCAAATTGATTCAACATTGCTCACCACTGAAGCACATTGATATCCACCTTATTCAATACCATGCCCTCAGTTCCGAGTATCTGATGGAGTCTGAACTACTACACGAAGCATCGAGGGCTATTTCGAACGCAGCTCAGCTTGCCATGCGGACCAGACTCAACGAAGAACGAGTCTGGAACGCGCTCCCCGAATCAGAAATTCAAAATCGCAAGAGACTGTGGTGGACAATATATTTTCTTGATCGCAAGATCTCACAGAGGACAGGAAGCCCATATGTTATCCGTGAAACTGAAATTGCTTTGTCCGAGTTCTCGCAGAACCCAACTACGAGAACTGATCGCTATATGCAGGTGTTGGTAGATCTTGGCAAACTATGGTCTTTGATCTGGGATACATTCTTTGCCGCTGTTGCGTTAAAGCCCCAAGACTGGAAGGAAGTGGAAATCATGGACACTCGCATTTTGATCGTTCAGAGAGAGCTGGCAGGCGAGCTCACCTGGGATACAGATCTCCTAAAACGGGTGTATTTGGCGGAACAAGAGTCAGAGCCTTACATCCGTCGGCGCCTCGCAATTTTCATTGTACGCTGCCCCATACAAAATTTTCATTGAAAGCAGCTAATAAAAGATATAGAGATTAAACCTTTTACGCTTGACGATTCGGCAAAATCCAATCCAGAAGCGTCAGGACACCAGAGGTCACAGTATTTGTGTCTCCCTTGCATCCAAGACCGTGTATGCAATTGCCGCCTTCACTGATAGCTGCCCTAGCGTCATACCATGTGGATTTTTCTTTAGCACTGCTCTACTAGAGTGTATATACCATCTTATTCTGGCTATGCGGGCGAAACTAACGGAAAAGGAACACAACGCCAGCATCAAATCCTTCCAGCTTGCCTATCAATTACTGGATAGGTTCTCGCAGGCCCTGGATACGGCCAAGCGAGCCCTTCGGGCCCTCAACTCTGTCGTCTCTTTGGCTGCAATAACGAACTCACATTCTGTCGAGGAACTCAGCCCAGATCCTGGACGAGAAGAGGGTCGTGCCATAGATCTGAGCTCCTGTGTCCCGGAAACCATAGACTTCTTCGACCCTATGTCGTGGCAGATTGATGACATCCCTTTGGATGTAGTGGCACTAGTTTCTTCAATGGGAGAGATGGGAGACCATGATGTAAATGATGCTGTTGCAGATGAGATGTCTGAGCAGTCTATGGCTCCTGATTTGTGCCTCTGGAATTGCGAATACGGTATCGACCCTAATTCCATCAACCTTTAATCTCGAATATCTTCAAGCTGCTGTTTGGAAAGTTCCATTGATTTTCATTGATTTTTGTTTGTATTCCAGGCGTTTGTCTCTGTTTATAGCAGTGGATAAAATAGCAAGAAAAAAAAAAGCATAGGGCAGCCATACCAGAGCTATCATTTTGGGGAATACTAGGTATGTGTTACTCACAGAAGTTTTACACAGTAGCCCGGAATATGATCATGGAAGTAGAATTACCGAGGCAGAAGTAAATCCCGAATCCGAAATTGACTTTTCAGGTGACGGACGGATTTACATTATAGTTTGAGAGAGAGCACGTAAAAAGTGAAATTGGGTACCCACGTTAGTAATCCGAGCTCAAACGCCGCAGATATGGAACAATATCAGGAAATTAGAGTATCCTTTAAATGCGGGACATATAAAATACTACTAGGCTCAATATTTCTCCAAATGGGGTCAGCTATGATGTCTCAACTTGCAAGTTTTCCACAGATATCCGAAATTCTCGGCGGCCCCGGGGCCTTGATAACACAAATCCCGCCCGGAATTCTCACAATACCGAGCTCACAAGGATTAAATTATAGAACAAATTGATCCTAATGACCAATTTCTAGCAGACTGCCAGAGAAAAACTCAAATTCAGAGTAAGAACTTTCAGAAACATCATTAATGGCATAGAGTTTGACGTGGGCAATCCGGTACACCATACCCCGGGCCGGTAGATAGAATTAAACCCCGTTTTGCCTCTATGGAGCCGTAGCTTTCTGAGAAGCCTATAGGCGTACCGGAATTGATCTGAGGTTTTCGTGACTTCAATTAGAAGAATATTACTGGACTTTTAGCGATACCCCAGAGTATACCCCGCATATCGATACAGCACTAAGTTGTACCTAGGTATAAAAGAGTTAGCAGTCATCTGGAGTAGCTATCTTTCTCTCCAAATTTGCGGTCAACACACGAAATTTCATTGCAACAATGTTTGACGAATACATCCAGAGTAAATTTCTTCGCCGTTTAGCGAGGTTTAGTTGCTCCGTTGTAAGGCCTTAGAGTTTAAATAGTGCCGAGCTTTGAGGCTGATACCATATCCACAGGGCTTTTTGATTGAGGGCTATCAAGCTGGGGTTCTGGGAGGGGTTCAAGAGACCAAGCCATTTTTGGACGCAATTGGAGTAAGTTGGCTTCTGAATCTCACCGGCTGTTACTGGGTATAGACTTACGTCTCCTAGCATCCCGGGGGTACGGAGACAATACCCTTAATTGCATCTTCTAGTACGTTGGCAGCGGCATTTGTGTCATGTCTTGTCATGATAATCGGTATGCCGCTTGGTCGGCGTAATTGTATTATCATCGGTAATATCTTGATCACGATCGGGGGTGTCATACAGGCAGCGTCCTATTCAGTCCCACAAATTATCGTTGCCCGTGTGCTCTGCGTATGTAGCTCATTAGGCTCCTTTCCTTGTCCATATCTTTACAAAAAGACTAATATCCACGTCAGGGTGCCGGAATTGCAGTATGCTGAACCCATCATTGATCTTTACTGATACACTCAATACTAACATTGGCAGTTCATAACATGCAACGTGCCCATGTATATGGTAGGCGATTACTGTTTTCTCCGCACCCTCCCCTGGGATTAAGCTAATATGAGCAGTCTGAAATGAGCATAGAAGCTCGAGAGCGAGGTCCAGAAGTAGCAATTAACTGCTCGGCCCTATTACTAGGAGTGGCCTTGTCATACTGGGTCAGCTTCGGCTTCACACGCATGACAAACCAGATTTCTTGGGTAAGTTCTTTCTTCGTCAACGTGAATGATCGCTATTCTCACATGACCTATACAGAGATTCCCTATTGCAATGCAGTCTATATTCTCCATAATGTCCGGCATCAGCATGTTCTTCCTCCCAGACACCCCTAGGTGGTACTATATGCGTGATCGCATAGAGGAGGGCGATAAAACTTTATCACGACTATACGGTGTATACCGGAAAGGCATGCCGAACTATCATGATGTTCCAGAGATTCAAGATATGAAATCAACCATCATGGTCAGCCTCAGAGTCGAAGAAGAGTCAGAAAACAAGCTCACCTTCTTGAGTATCATATGGGACAACACTCCTCTCCGAGTTGGCCGACGCATCCGGATCTCCTTCATTATCCTGGGGATTCAGCAGTCGATGGGAATCAATATCATGGTTTATTATATGACTCGGATCTTCTCAGAAGTTGGCCTTTCCAGTTTTATGGCCTCTCTTATTGCCGCGCTGGCGTTGACAGTGCAGTGGATGGGCTCATGGGTTTGTATTCCTACAATCGAGCGCATCGGGCGGCGCAGAATTATGATGTTGACGGGGTCGGTTCAGACATTCTGCCTGCTGATTTTCGTGGTGTTGAACATGATTGAGAACAAGACCGACGCTACGCGATGGGCAGCTGCGATGATATTATTCCCCTATTTGTTCTTCTATGGCTGGGGATGGGTCGGGTGCCCCTGGCTTTATGGCCCCGAGGTATGTTCAAGGTATGGATGGTAACGTGAAAGCTTGTTAATATTCGATTATAGATTGCACCTTTGAGATACCGCCACATTGGCTCCGCAGCTGGACTCTTAGGCGTATGGGTATTTACATTTATCACGGTCTTCGCTGGCGGAATTGCGTTGAAGACAGTGGGGGCCCGAATCTGGATTTGGCCATTGATTTTCAACGTCATCGCGGTGATTTTCGTTTACTTCATGTGTCCAGATGTGAGTATTGCGTTGTCTTGACATTTAGTTTCTTTGCTAATATTCAATCCAGCCCACTGGCAAGACACTTGAAGAAATTGACCAGCTTTTTGCTAAAGATGGCGCGCTGCTGGACCGTCTCAATCAATCAGATACTGAGAAGGAATGTGTACATGAGGTGGAGAACAGCGCATGAGATGCACTTGAGACAAACTTGATAGCCAGACCAGTATTTGGTCATCTGTCCCGGAACTCAGAATGCCGTTGTTCGCTTCCATTTGGCGAGCGAGATAAATATTATACCCGAGGACTTTAATCACATTTTCTCTGAAGCTCCAGGGCTTGCGATGCCCTAAGTCTTGAGTGAGCTGCACCGGTTTAGTTAGTCTCAATTCAATTTGTCTCTTGCACATACCCCGACCATTACCCTCATATTGCGATCATGTATTCTTGTCCGTTTCATGAAGTCTTTGGGGGCGCCCTTCAAGTTGAATTATCCGACTTTCCTATGTGAAGCATGCCCAGGTGCAAGGGGGGCTGATGGGTGTAGCACGACGCGACGTGGCGCGTCGTCAATGCGTTTTCAGAAAAGTGAGTGCGGCGGTTCTTTGTGAGGGAGAAGGGAATTCCGGAGTCGACGTACTAAAATCAATACCATTGAAATCTCACGAGAGTCTACACCTGTGGGCACATGTCCATATCATTCATTTAAATTAAATCTTGACAAACATGAAAATTTTCATGTGATACTATTCGATCATAAATGGCTATTTCTTTGCATATTATCCAAGCGAATAACTCCCTAGGAAAAATTAACAAATGCGAAATTGTACAGGGGTAAAGGATATGGGATCCGGGTTGTACTGACCTCCTGGATACAAGTTGCTACAAGGTCACCATTCCTAGTCCACATCCGCTGCTGGACTAGACCGCGACCGTTCCCTGCCCAACTACTCTGAATCTCTGACAATAACCAATCATCCGCTCGGAAGTTTTCCATATTGTGAAAATATATGGTATGATCCAAACTAACCATCATAGACACCCTCGGCTCTTCGTTCTCGGCTTTATCCTCCGGGGTTTCCAGATGCGGTCGTCGAATCTCAGTGTGTTTCTCAGTCGATGTTGAAAGACCTTTGGACGAAGGATGGAACTCGGATATCGGTGGATCCACAAAGTGCCAGATCTCATGGCTATGAGGCACGCCGGCAAGAAAATAGCTGTCCGACATAAAGGCCAGTGCCGCCTGGTGGACTTGAAAATTGGCTGATAGCGACAAAGGGTTGCTGGCCTTGATCCATTGATGGAAACATTTATCCTCCGGTCGACGCTGTCTGTTCTTGTTTAATACGCCCACACTTCTATTAATGAAAGGGGGGGGTTGTCTCATCTCTGAATGTGTGCATATCATTCTCTGGTATTGGGATATTTGGAGGAATTGGGCAGCCGTGCTGAATATTTTCTTCTCCGTTCCCTGGACTCCGCTTTTTCGCAAAACTGACATTGCAAATGAAAATCGGCCTTCCTCTCTGCAAAGCACGTACGGATCTGGTACAAAATCCCTTTCCATCGCGAATCCTTTCTACATGGTAGAAGAC
Source organism: Penicillium manginii (assembly GCF_028828005.1). Lineage (NCBI taxonomy): Eukaryota > Fungi > Ascomycota > Eurotiomycetes > Eurotiales > Aspergillaceae > Penicillium > Penicillium manginii. The sequence continues at coordinate 2,471,458 of NW_026643110.1, read as the reverse complement.
GGGGTCCTCCGAGTTTCCTGCGTATACAAATGAGCCATGCAGGGAACTCGCGATGAAATCCCCTGATACGGTTTGTTGGGCAGCACTGAGACTTTGCGCAATCGCGAACCCCCCCAAATATTCCATGTGCCCCTGGTCGCCAAAGGGAGGAGATGTTCGTGAACACACTGGGATTGTCGCTTATGCAAACAACATTCACCTGCTTCTCAATTATTGACGGGGCGTTCTGTGTTGACATGGTTCATGTTCGGATGGAAATGGCGAGCTTGATTGGCCTTTGTAGAGCTAGGGGCCTTTGTAGTTTTACAGAATCAATTGAAAGAAGAAAAAAAGAAAAAATAGACTTAAATATGATAGAGTACATTCCTGAGGTCTCTGGGTGATCTTCGAAGCTGGCGGTCCGGCCGATAAATGTAGTATCCGGCAGTGGTTACCTCGGAGAGCAACCAAACGGAATTTTAAGCTCACCACTATAATTCTTCATTTCTTTTATTTCTCCGTTTTAAAATTGAAGTAACCGAAAATTTCCGAAATTAGATTTCTGGTCATTGTATCTAGTGCTGATAAAGAAACTCGTAGTATTGGGATCCTCGACGTGGTCTACAAAGCCTGGTTGATTGTTGGAGGGCTTTCATGTATTACTTTCACACCTTATCGACATAACATTACCGTTACTCGAATTATTCGCCATGGCCCCCATAGTATCGGATATGAAGGTACATTTCCGCCACGATAGATCCATTACTCAGATGATGTTGGAGAACACTACAAATGTCGATCCTAGCAAGGTCATTAGTGAAGATATCCTAACGGGCAAAGCTACTACTTATGGAAATTTGCGCGAGGAGGCATTCAAGGCTGCTTGGATATTCAGACATCGTCTGGGACTGAAAATCGGAGAGACCGTTACTATCATTGGGAGAAGTTGCGTTAGTTCTGCCTTTGCCCAGGTGAGGGATATCTTTTGTTAGATATTTTCTGACAAGCAACTTGAGATATAGGTGGATTATATTATTGCAACGCATGCTATTTGGGCAGCCGGTGGGATTGTCAGGTCAGCTTTTTTTTCCGTACACCTGTGTTTTCAGAGTCACTAACCATGTCCAGTACAATCAACCACTCTTCATCTGCACAAGAGATCGCCCACGCTGTTAAGCTCATCAAGCCCCAGTTTGTCATTGTCGATGGTATATACCACAAGAAGCTGTGTGAAGCCCTCACTCTGGCCCAAACTGGAGATGTGACGATTTCGACAATGGTGTCTAGATTGGATGGCCACCTTCTGGTAAGATACTTTCACCTCGTCAACTTTAAGAGTTAAATTCTAACCAATATAGTTCCCTAGCGACTTCGTCACCTGGGACGCGAAGCGAGTGGAGCCCGAAGCCTACGTTCTCGATGGGCAAGATGCGCGGACCAGATGTGCGGCACTGGTCTTATCTAGCGGGACCACTGGCCTTCCCAAGGCTGTCATGTTGTCACACTATAACTTGACTGGTATTTGTGAAGCACTGCGTGGTCATAATCCCGAGAACTGGAGAGAGTCGATGAGAGAAGTGTTTTTCCCGGTATGAGCCCTTCGTACTCGATCTTTGACAAACTTGTATAATGCTAACTTGCTCAGCCTTGTAAGTGACGGCTAGAAGGAGATAATAAAATCAGTCTCCGTGCTAATTTAGTAATATCAGTATCACATATCTATGGTCTATATGTGTGCGCATTGATGGGGCCTTGGCTTGGCTACTATGTGTGCATGGTGCCTCAGTTCGAGCTGAATACTTACTGTCGGGTCAGTTACATCTTAAACGTTATCATACTCACTCACTGATATCTTCTGCTAGCTTATGTCTGAAAAGTCTGCAACATTGGCACGACTCGTGCCACCAGTTGCTGTCATGCTCGCAGAGAATCCAATTGTTGACAAGTATCAATATCCCAACCTTGAGTACTTTTCCTGTTCGGCAGCACCATTGAAGGTTTGCTCATATCAATTCGAAATCTCGGCCAAGGATTAACTTCGAGGTAGCCGGCAATTGCGTCAAGACTACGAAATCGATTTCCTTCAGTTAGCTTGTGCCAAAGTAGGTATTTGATACCCAGCTTACGGAATGATTTAACTGACTCTAAATTATAGCGTACGGCTGCACCGAGTTATCATCTTGCATTGCACAGAGTGGCGTGAGAGACAAGGATGCTCCTCTAGTTGCTGCGGGCACTCTACTTGCCAATGTCAAGATTCAATTCCTGGACGAACAAGGCAAAGAGGTACCCACTGGCCAACCAGGAGAGATTGTGGTTTCCACACCCACCATCATGCTGTTAGTATTTCACCGCAAAAACTTCTCATGCTAGTATATTGCTTCTGACTCACCTTTGCTTGAAGAGGGTACAAGGATAATGAGGAGGGAACACGCGAGAGTATGCATGGGCCGGAATGGTACAAAACAGGAGACCTTGGATACCTGGACGACAAAGGCTATTTGATAATTGTGGACCGACTGAAGGATGTCATCAAATACAAAGGGTATTTTATCCAAGCGTCTATCGATAATTTGCAGTGCTAACTATAAATTCAGTTTCCAGATTAGCCCCACCGAGCTAGAGGAGATAATTGGAAGACATCCTATGGTAAAAGACTCCGGTGTCACTTCAATCTGGGACGATGTGGAAGGCACTGAAATTCCTCTTGCGTTCGTTGTTCCGAAAACCCCGATTTTATCGATTAATAGAGAGAGACTGGCGAAGGAAATTCGGAATCTTGTGGCGGGAGAAGTGGCGGGCTACAAGAAATTGAGAGGAGGAGTGTGGTTTATTGATCAATTGCCCCGAAATCCGACTGGGAAAATGCTTAGGCGGGAGCTACGCGAAAAGGCTGCATTGAAGGCACACCTATAGCCTTAGGTAGATCTTCGATATGAGTTCTACTTACTTTCACAAGTTGAATTTATGGACCCTGTCGGGTATTCGGGACAATCTCGGGATTTCCTGTTGAGGTTGGTCGTGGTCCGGAAGATCAGCGCGTCACAGTAGCGATAGTTGTGTCTACTAGAAAAATCAAATAGCACCAAACGCGAGCTCCCGATGTCATTTCATCAATTCGGCTTATTATTCCAAAATTCCGTGACAAATTCCGAGGGTGACTGTAGACATCGGTGCTATTTAACAAGAATGTGGCCCAACATAATAGCCAGCAGCAGCTGTTACCTGGTATTCTGAAAATATCTACCCATACATTAAAATGCCCGCTCTCGACGGAATCCGTGTTCTAGAACTCGCAGGCTTGGCCCCAGGTCCCTTTGCTGGCATGATGCTGGCGGACAACGGGGCAAGCGTGATTCGTGTCGACCGAGTCAACCCACCTCACCAGCCTAGTCCCGACGTGCTTATTCGGAATAAGTCTTCTATTCAAATTGACCTCAAGAGTACTGCTGGGAAAGATATTTTTCTGCGCCTAGTCAAAGAAGCAGATGTCTTAATCGATCCCTTTCGACCCGGAGTTCTCGAAAAGCTCGGCCTTGACCCGACCAACACGTTGCTGAAACTGAACCCTCGCTTGATTGTCGCTCAACTCACGGGATTCCGACGTGATGGGAAATATGCGAAAATGGCTGGCCACGATATCAATTATCTAGCCGTATCTGGTGTCCTTTCCATGCTGGGTCCCTCGCCGCGTATTCCGCCAGACGGTCGCTTGCTTCCTCCGACCCCGCCGGGAAACATTCTTGGTGATTTTGCAGCTGGAGGACACATGTGCGTGACTGGAATCGTGATGGCGCTCTTTGCTCGGTCGCAGTCCGGAAAGGGCCAAGTTGTGCACGCTAATATGGTGGACGGAGCGAATTACCTCGCAACCATGCCAAGAATCTCGACTAAAATCCCTGGTCAATGGGATCAACCTCGTGGCGAGAATCTCTCCGATGGAGGTTGTCCGTACTATAACGTATACGAGTGCAAGGACGATGGCAATTATATGGCCGTTGCTGGGCTCGAACCACAATTCTTTTCGGAGTTGGTGAAGGGCTTGGGATTGAGTAACCGATCCTGGGTGGCTAATAGGGACGATCGGAAGTTCTGGCCTGATATCAAGAATGCATTTCAGAAAAGGTTCCGAGAAAAGTATCGCAAGGAATGGGAGAAAATATTCGATGGTAGCGACGCCTGTGCCACGCCTGTGTTCACCCATGCGGAACTGGAAGCCGCCGGATATGAACAACGCCCTGGAGTGACACTAACAGGAACGCCGGCCGTGGATGGAGGTCTAAGGTCAGGTTGGGACGTTCGGGTTTTGGGACTTGGCGAGGGTGGCGAGAAGGCATTATCGAAGTGGATGGGCTGGAAGCAGGGAAATCATTACGAGTCAGTCAACGGGGGGTTGCAGCTTAAGAATATCTCTAGGCTGTAAATGGCGAGTAGAGATGGCAGAAATAAAGTACTTATTGAAGCCATTTCTACATTTGGAATATGGCAGGCACTGAGAACTCAATTTCTCTGCGATACTTCTCCCGCCTGTCGCTCATTGTTCTTCGCAGTCATCTCTCCCTTTCATTTCATATATTCCAACAGGCCATGCTATCTGTTTCTTTGAACCTAGGGTACTGTGCTGCTTATCGTATTTTTTTGGTGGGATAGGGTTCAGTGGCTCTAAGGATAATGTGAAATAATACAATTGAATATAGTCTAAAAGTGAATGTCGACAGGAATACCATCACCTGCTATTAGTGCAGTGATCACAGCCTCACATACTTTCACAGCGGCCAAACCATCTTCCTCCGAGCATCTAGCCTTTTCGCCTTCTCTGATGACTCTAGCTAGATGTTCCACCTGTTGCTGGAACGGAATTCCATCACCCACATGCAAGACATTCCTGCGGATTGGCACATTCCATCCTATCTCTAGGCCCAATCTTTCGGAATCCGTGGCATCGTACCCCCACAGCACACCATCCGGTTCAGTTAGCGTACCCAGGGTGCCGAAAATGCGATAAGAGTCAACAGCCACAGGAGCGACCGGATACAAGGGATTATCGCCTGTTGCGGCCTCCCACCCGAACGGACTAGGGACATTATCGCTGACGACGAACGTCCCAACCACGCCATTCGCAAATTGCAGCATTATCGACACGCCTTCCTCAACAAGGTCCGCGGGAGGCGCGGTGCTATTCTCTCTGTGTCGAACTGCTGACAGCGCCCATATCCTGCTCACTCTTGACCCTGTCAGATAATGTAGCACGTCAATATCGTGGATGAAATTCGTCCATATCGGGCCTCCGCCAGCTGATCGTAAGGCGCGCCATTGAGCCGACGAATAATAGATGTCAGGTTTCTTCGCAGTCCAGGTCCCGGTGATAGCGGTGATTTTTCCGAGCTTCCCATTGCCAATTGCCTCGCGTGCAGCTACGATGGACGGATGGAAGCGGCGGTGATGGCCAACTAGGATCTGGCAAGACTTTGATTTTGCGAATTCGATCAGCCGTTTACCGGCATTGGAATCCGTGCAGAAAGGTTTCTCGATGAGGATCGCCTTTGGCCGTCCGTGGGTAACCACGTCTGTGGCGACATGTACATGAAGGCTTGAAGGTACACAGATAATATACGCGTCTGGGCTTTGAATTTCTGAGCGGAGGAGGGACTGTACGGAGTTGTAGTATGGAACACCGAGTTTTGTTGCCAGAGTCTTGCCGGGTGGAAAGGGATCTATGACAGCCGATAGCGAGCATGTGGGCGAGGAAAGTAGGTACTCTGCATGCAGAGGGGCAATAGTTCCGCCGCCTACAAGAGCAACCGAGACTTTAGGAAGATGAGTTTGAGGTTCCATGATAGATCGATATAAAAAAGAATTACTTTGCACACTATCCATTGCTCCACCGATGAACAATCGCGGATTTTAATTGAGAGACGTGGATAAGACTCGGGGATTGATCTGACTGCCGGTAGTTGACTATAGCGGGGCAGCCTAAGAAAGGCTCCGGTGGGCTCTTCTTTAATAACAACCTTGGAAGTGCGTCCCTGTTCCCCGCATCCTTTGTACACTCAGCGCCGTGATGGATATTTTGCGACAATCCTACGCATACGGCAAGTCGCCACTCATCCCTACATCGAAATCGGTGCCCCATAATGCGCTCCTCTTCGGGGGAAGTATCTCAAAGTCTCTCTCGCCGCTCCTCCATGGCATCCTCTTCAAATCGAAAAACGCAATATGGCATTATGGCAAGGTACAAACGATTGACCAGGCCGAGTTCAAGGCTCGGTTGACTTCCAATGATACGATCGGGACCTCTATCACCATGCCCAATAAGGTGACATTTGGCAAAGCTCTGGATGACCTCACTGAAGAAGCTCGCGCCATCGGAGCAGTGAATACCTCATTCCTCAGAATGACGCCAGACGGACGTCGCCTTCATATTGGCACGAATACAGACTGCGTCGGGATTCGTGAGGCAATCTTGCACCGGCATCCCTCAGCCATATCAGGAGCCGAGGGTAGAGCGGCCATGGTAGTGGGCGGAGGGGGAGCTGCACGCAGCGCCATCTACGCCTTGTGGAAATGGTTCCGGCCATCGGAGATCTACATCGTCAACAGGCTGGAGTCCGAAGTTAAGGATATGGCCAGCCACTTCACAGTCGCAATTCCGAGCATTAAGCTCCGGCATATTCAAACAATTGATATTGCGCAGAAAATGTCGGCACCATACATAATCGTTGGAACTATCCCTGATTATGCTCCGACACAGCCGGGCGAAATCATCTGTGCGAGAATCTGCGACGTATTTCTACACAAGTCGGACAAAGGATTGCTCGTGGATATGTGCTACATGCCTTCTCCGCAAACAAATCTCATCAAAACTGCACAAGGTCAAGGATGGAATACAATTGTTGGGACTGAGGTGCTGGTCCGGGTATGTGTCGCTCAGCAGATTCTGTGGGTTGAGGAAGAACCAAATGAAATAGGCGTACAACAAGCGTTAGCAGCAATTGAGGAGAAAACAAATACTGAGCTAGCTAAATTGTAACTGTCAATAAATCCAATGAAATGAAATTTCTTTACTGAGAATTATGGTGCCTCATAGGAATATTCGAGCGATGCGGAGTGAAGGGCGGCCGATGCCAACGGGACGCCCGCAGTTAGCAGAGTTAGCGGCAGCAATACTGAATGTTTACAGAGAGTTGTTTCGCCCGGATTCCGAATTTCACGACCGTATCGTTTCCCATTTCCAGCTCGTTGGCTATCATCTTTGCTTTCCATTTCGGGGGTAGATTAAAATTCCGATCTTTTCCTCCATGGGGTTCGGAGTCGCGCCCCTGCGCACTCATCCGCGTTTTCTCGTCTGCGGCTTTGAATACCCGAGGGAGTTCTTCGGTTCCCCGCAAATCGGGCAGTAGATTAATACACCGGGCCAGTGGCAGACATCTATATTCAGGGATTTGAAGTCTTACTTATTGTATCAATAGTAATCCGGAGTGAGATTTTTTTGCTTCGTTCAGCCTTTCAAATATCTCTTTCGCAACAATGGCAGCGCCCATAGCGCCCCTCGCTCAGGTTAGTTTATCGCACGACTTGGAAAAAGCGAATAGTAGTTGACAAAAAGTTCCAGCCCATCACTTTGAAGCTTTCGGGCAAAGTGATCAAAAATCGAATGTATAGGACCCCGCTCAGTGAATATGCCTCTACTTACGACGAAAATAACGTCAAAAACTGCGGGAAGCCTTTACCTCGCTACGCAGAACTGTACCAAGGTATTTACTATCTCTTTGACTGTAATAGATCACAAATGAATTTTGAAAACAGGAACTAATCCTCGATTTGAATATTAGATCTCGCAGATGGTGGTGCAGGCCTCATATGTACAGGAAACATTCCGATCCACCGAGACAACCTGGAGAACTACAACAATGCGGTCCTCGACATTAATAACCCTTGGGATCCCGTGGAGGCATTCGCACCCGCTGTCCAAGCGGCCAAATCCCGAGGTGCCTTATTCCTACCCCAGTTGCAGTTCCCCGGAAGACAGGTCCCCGAATTCCTGAACCCGAATCCGAAGTCGTCGGCTGATCAGCAACTGGAACCGTGCCTTAACAAAAGCTACGGCAAGCCATCGCCACTGACGACAGAAGAGATAAAGGATCTGGTTCAACGATATGTATGGGCGTCGGAAGTGCTTTCCAAAGCTGGGGCCGATGGAATTATTGTATGTTTTGAGGTCTTATGGGGTATTTCATGGCAATGCTAATTGGTATTCTTAGTTGCATGCGAGTCACGGATACATCATGCAGCAATTCCTCTCGCCGTTGATTAACAAGCGCACAGACAAGGTATGAATCTACGACTAGTACATAATATTTCGATTTCTTTCAATATCGGCGTTAACCTTGTCTGTTCTTCAGTACGGAGGAAGCCTAGAAAACCGCGCCCGTTTTATTCTCGAAATCGTCCACGCTATAAAGGCGAGATTGCCGTCTAACAAATTCGTCATTGCAGCTAAGTTGAACTGCCAGGACTGTATGTTTTCTTCAGTCTTCCAAGGCTCATAGAAATAAGGTAGATACTGATGCCTTTTTTTGTAGTCATCGAAGGCGGAACGAGCTTTGCAGAGACGTGCGTCGTCATCAAATGGCTCGAGGACGCCGGTGTTGACTTTTTTGACATCTCAGGGGGCACATATGCTTCTCCCGCGTGGAGAGGAAATATTATGACCCAGTTGGCTGAGCGTCCATCCCAAAAGGAACGTGGGAGGTAAGAAAGCTTCAGAATATCCGGATTCAAGGAAGTTGAAAAATCTAATACTGTACTAGTTATTTTATTGAATGGGCGCAGGAGCTTAAAAAGGTTCTCGTGAGTATTTCCTCTCTGTATAAAAGAGCGCGGCTAATTTATGATGATTTAGTCTCGTGCTGTCATTGGAACTACAGGAGGCTGGCGTGATAGTCATCGCATGTCGGAGGCTGTAGAACACGGCGATATCGACATGATTGGACTTGGAAGGCCATTGCGAGAGGATCCGAACTTCGTTAATCAGGTATTACGAGGAGAGGTGAGACGCAGCAATCTCTAGTCTAAATCATGTTTCTGTAGGGCGCATGGCCCGATGACATTTAGTACCTAGGTACTGTTTCATTTCTGTCTCCATATCTCGTACCTCCAAGAATAAAAATATCGCATTCTATTGTGGATAGCAAGAACAACTCGTGGACTCAAAAACATAGCCAGGCTTGTCTACCCCCCCGTGACGTCGTGTAACGATAGAGATTCACCTTCAATACTTGGCCGAGTAAGCCCCGTTGGTCATAAAGTAGACTAAAAAAGAGAAAGAGAGAGAGAGTTGCATTATACTCGAATTTTAGCAGTCGTGAGGGGCTTTTCCCGAGTCGAAATCGGCCAAGGCCGTGCTATCTTTTAACCAATTCTGATTTTTATACATGATATCCAATTTCCAATCTTGATTTAAAATTCCTATGGTCAGGACTGGCCATTTGGCCGCTCGTACCTGCAATTTTTGTCGGTGAATCTTCGTAGGGGCCCATATGCATCGGGAGCCCCATACTAAACGCCCCAGAGGCCCATGTAAAGTAAAGTAAGATGATCAGGCACAACTGTGAGTTAACGCTCAGAATAAGCCCTGATCACATGATTCTCTCTACTCACGGCATGGTAGTGACTTGAAGATAAAATCATAGAGGAGCCGAGCCAGACTAAGATGTCGCACTGTCTTGTAAAATTTATGTGAGATTTTCGATCTATTTACATCACGACGAGTACTGGACCTCGGGAGCCGACTGACTACTAGTACTAATAGTCCTTAGTAGTTATATTCCACGTCCTCCATCTACCTCCAAGGTGGTCCCGGTCACAAAAGAACTCTGGTCTGTCGCCAGATACCACACAGCATTTGCAATGTCTATTGGCTGAGCAACTCGTTTCATCGGCAGCAGATCCTCGATCTTCTGTAGCCGCTCCTGCGAATCCGCACCACTGCCAATGCTTGCTTGTAGCCTGCACTTGTAAGTATACTATTGAAGGCACTGACATCTGTGAAATTCCTCGTACTTACATCGATGTATTGCCGACTGCCGGTGCAATACAATTGAATCGGATGGTGGGAGCATACTCTAATGCCATTGTTTTGGTTGCGACCTAGGATATTTTATTCAGTTATTTTCACGTCGCGTTCGAGGAGAGGATGGTCTTTCACGTTCACTGCCGCCTTCGAAGCATTGTAAAAGGCGAATCCTGGACGGGGGCGGGTACACCCGGTACTAACAGTTGTTTGTTAGAGATAACACCTAACTACCCTCTTTATCCGTAGGGGCCTACCTTGCAATGTTAACAAAAACACCATTTCCCTGCTCAATCATATATGGAACAATAGCTCGGGCACTGCAGAATATCGGCTATCAGGCGTGACATCAGTAAGTCATAGTATTTCCCACAAATAAAAACCTTGGAAATACCTAGCTAAAAGGCACGTACCCTCACATTCACATTGAATGTACGCTCGTATTCAAGCATGTCTTTCGTATGGACGGGCTAACAAAAGTCAACTAGGCGATCGAATTTCTTTCATATAATGAGAATACATACGCTCTGTGCCCCGGTAATTCCTGCATTATTGACCACAACATCCAGGCGACCGAACTTGTCTCGGGAAAGCGCCAATGCTTGGTCCCATGTTTCTTGTTGAGTCACATCTCCGAATAAGAAGTGTAAATTTGGACCACCGGAGGCTTTCTGCTCCCCTTTCGCTCTATTGATGTCGATAATTATTACTTGGTAGCCCTCATCGTGGAACCGATCTGTTATGGTAGCTCCGAATCCATCTGCACCGCCTGTGACAACAGCTACTTTTGCCTGCATATTGTGGGTGTCAAATCAGGTGGATAATATAAAAAAAATATATGGCTTGATCATTGATTATTTCAGGCGGAATACCATGCTGATGTAGTTATTGAACCCCCGCAACCCGGGCCTTTTATTTAATTGCCGGGCCCCAGCATAACATCATCTAGACCTCCAAATCCTTGCCTCTCCCAGCACTGTCCAACACCAAGAGCGAAATTCCTACCTACCAAGAATACTCAAGATGTCCACCATCAAAGTCGCAATTGCCACAAACTCGCTTGGAAAGTCAGCCGCCGGACATACAATTCATCGCAAATTACAAGCCGCCAAAGCACACGGATTTGACGGTCTCGAAGTGGCCTTTGAGTGTCTTGAGGCTCATGCCGCAACTTATATTTTACATCAATCCCGAAATGACCGTCTTCTTGCAGCTGCTGGAGACATATACAAACTTGCAACATCTTTAGGCCTTGAACTGATCGCTTTAAATCCGTTCGGCGCGTATGATGGCCTCAAGGACCCCCACGATGTTGAGATCCGGCTTCAAGAGGCTGAGCTATGGTGCCAACTTTGCCAAGTTATGCATATTCGTATTTTTCAGGTGAGATAGATATTCAATTGGAAGTCGCTGGTTCTATTGCTGAGACCAGGAATTCCACATAGATATGCACCGCACTTTACGGAATTGACGAAACCAAAATTACTGATGACCCAACAGTCATCGCGAGGAATATGCGCACGTTAGGTCATTTAGCCCAGCATTATAACCTTCGTGTGGCTTACGAAGCCCCCTCTTGGGGTATCCACAACAACACCTGGCAACAGGTCCAAAGAATCCTTGATTTTGTCAACATGCCGAGCGTTGGTCACTGTTTAGACACATTCCATATTGCGTCCAAAGTAGCCGGTGATCCTTTTAACTCCAAATCCCCAATCCGAAATGATGGGCACCGAGACCTCCAAAGTAGTCTCGAGGAGCTGCGACGCACGATAAAACCAGAGAATATTGTATATTTTCAACTGAGCGATGCGACCGTGGCAGATCCAGATCAGGACGGTTATCCCCGGCGAGATATTAAGCAACCATCGTTCATGACACAGTCCCGCAATTGCCGGATTTATCCTTGCGAAGAGCACAAGGGAGGTTGTCTACCCGTTATAGATATAGCTAAAGCTGTATTTGATCTGGGATATTCAGGTTGGGTGTCGATGGAAGTCTTTCATACCGATATGTGGGACCAGCGGAGCTCGTGAGTTCGGTCCATTATTATTCACAAGATAATTAAACGGTCAGTGCTTACATTGCCACGCAGAGTTCCAGACGATTGGGCGAGAAGGGGAATTGAATCTTGGAAGAGGCTAGCTCGCCGTTGTGGATTGAATTATAGTAAACTATAGGAGTTCCTTTCTGCGCATTATTCGACGCGGTCTAATAATCTGGTGGAGCAGAAGCTTTGATTAGGAAGTATTGAAGATTTTTGGACTGATGGAAATATTTTGAAACGCGTTTGAGACACTGTGTATCAAGCCATCTTTTTCTCTTAGAGTGTTGACCTAGGAATTTCAAGATTTCACCAACTGTGGGCACATATTAGTTACTAACTATTACTTGTACGGTACAATGTCAGCAATCATCATTATCATATTCTCTCTGTTGCTCTGCTTATTAGTTTTGACCGCAATACAAATTGTTCCTAAGTTAAGCGCCGATTATTACCCAATTGCAGGTTCTACGTGAATCTAATCTAAGCAATGACTATTTGGTACATACAACCCTAGGTCGAGGAGAACAGGGCTTTCCGTACGCTCAGTCGTACTTAAGCCACATGCTAAACGCGTTCAATTCTCAATGATTCCTCACTACCCCCGTGAAATGAAAACGGTGACACAAATCCCGTTAGCGTGAGTGTGGGTTATATGTGTGAGAAGTTTCGAGGACGGGGTTTACGATGGCAACAAGACGATACCAACTCCGCTCTTGACACCGAGCACTTCCAGAATATCCCGAGTATTCTCAATCTCAACCCGGCTGAAGTAAAGGTCTTTGCAAAAGATGATCGAGCCCCTGGCTGGTCAGTCAACGATAAAGTTCGGTCCAAATTCCGAGCTGCAGCAGACGCGCTGGTAAAGCCCACGCGGGCCTCCATGGCTCGATGACGATCTTCATCGTGACAGGGTTGATATGGGCAGGGCTGTGTGAATCCTTTGATAAAGGGCTATTCTAGGACAGGCTCGCTTCTAAAATGTGGAGTCGAGTAGATCTGATTGTGTAGTTGGGAGAGTACCACATAGAAAGGTTGGTCTGACTTGGCGCCTAAAATCCAAAGTGGGGGCAGAAAGCCTCATGCTGGAACGTGTAACAGATGTCAAGGTAATCCTTTTTTAGCCAACCAGTGGTATTTCTTATCTCAGTCATCTGCAGATCAGGCCACCACTGGCATGATGCATGCTTTGTGTGCTGTTTTTGCTTGGCGCTTGATTTTTGGACTGCATAATGTGGCTTCCAACGGCTATCATGACGACACGGAGCGCTGGACTCAAAATCAGGAGTTCGTGGTCAGTATCTCTTGGCCTGAAAATCTTGCTTTTTCTCTACTTATAGGCGATCATTGTAAAATAGTGGTGGGAATGGTAGGTCAGTCTTAGAGAACAGTGGAATTCAGATAATCATGCTGTATACATCGACGCTAAGTCTAAAATTGAAAGGCCGTAGGTACATCATTATGTTCGTTGAATCATTATACATGGAGATAGATCGTCCTCCTTTGTAACTCGTTTAGCGTTGTCTGCCATTCCAATTTCCAGTGGCCATCTTCTCTCAAGAGTCGAAGATGGGACCAAAGGCTGGTATGCCGCTAGCTCTCAGCTCATAAACAATCTTCTTTGTGAGGTGTGGATTGCTTATAACACAGACAGCCTCGGCATCAAAGTCACGCGCCATTTCCTGGATAGTAGGAACCATATCAATCCGCCCACTATTACCAGTATCAATGAGAAGCGGGTTCGGATCGAGACGGTGGACAAGGCTGAGGACATCGGGTCCGTATGTGCGTTTCGGATTCCGGGTCTGCCAAATCAGTCGCAAGTGGGGGTTTCGTTTCTCACTCAGGAAAGACAAACAAGGCCCAATGCCAGATCCTGTTGCGACCACAACCACCCGACGGAACAGGCGCATGACATGGATGAACCCATACATCAGCACACCGCGCTTCCAAAGATGCGTGGGCTGCTCCGCAATGCATCTTGCCGTCCAATCACCTGCACGCGAAACTATCACAGACCAACTCTTGCTATCTGGATCAGGGAACGTTGCGAAACTGTGCCAGTCTTTGAGAGGATGATTGGAGAGGCCGATGACCTTTCCAAAGTTGGTGGACGTGTGGTCGAAGTGGAGTCGCGTCGCATGGGTTGATAGGGCTTCGGGTTTAACTTGGACCCGGCGGAGGAGAGTCCACGGATGCACGATGGTAAGAACAATCAGAATCACGACCCAGAATGCAGGAAGACGAATGAGGTATTGGCCGTAGGATAAGCCTTGCGCCTTTCTCGCTTGATCGGAAAAGACCAACAGCAGGGTAAGGAAAAGAGCCACGGCCGTCCATGCAGAGAATCGGTGGACCAGCTCGAAGTAATCGTGTCTTTTTGCGCGGAAGGTTGGATGAGCAACTAGAATGATACCAACAAGGACACCGAGTAAAATATAAGCTATCACTATGATAGGCAGAGTGATGGTTCCCGCCGCGTTATCCGCCCAGTATTCTCGAGAAATCAATCCCACGAGCCCAGTGTACCACAAGAAAGAGGCGACACCGCATCCACTGTGTACGCCACCGTAATGATATGCCTCTGCAGCTTTTTTCCGTAGCCAAAAGGGGGCCGAGACAGAGACACGGCACACAGTCAAGAAAATAGCGTTCACTACCATCGGATGACGAGCAAGGCCACATACTAATAAATTGATTGCCGCCGCATTGACAAAGGCCAGTGTTTTCTCACGGCTGCACGCCATGATTATAATGAAGGCAATGGCATTGGCAATGTAAACAAGCGTAAACAACCGTCGATAAATGCTGAAAAGGTGGTATCGCAATGAAGCCAGGATCGGAAGAGACTGCTGAGACTCGAGGTCTTTCGTTGGTGAAAAGCGATTCCAATCCCATGTTTTTGTGTCCACACTTAGAAATGTATCAATGGAGTTGGCAAAACTCGGTTTACTCGTATGAGTTGGGCGAGGCTTCTCAAGAATTGGCAACGACATTCTGTAAACAAGAACAGAAGCTGTATAAATGACCAACTGTCTCCAGGGCTCTCAAAGAATGGATTACACCCCCGAATACATGGAAAAAGATCGATAAAGTTCGTTCGGATCCACGAGACGAGATATTTAAGGAATCAGACCGATCTGAATCGCGCTGATCCAAGGGGGTTGGCCAGGTGTTTGTCCGCTGACCCGGTGAGGTCCGGCCAGGCTAATCATCCCCAGACCTCTTGGCTCTGGTTCTTTTTGGTTCATGCTGGTAACAATGACAGCGCATTAGCTGGACCTGAGGGCGGACCTAGGAACGCATGTTGGTGGGTTACCAGCCGCCTCTCTCTGCGGCTCTATGCTCCTTTGGGTCATAGTATGACAAGGATTACAGCACGTTGTAATATCAGGAAGGGGGCGAATGCATGGCAGCATCTCCAAGGGTGCGGGACCTATTTAGGTATGTTTCAAATTGCAATTTGTGCGTGAAAATGGAAAGTAGAAACGGCGGCCATTGACGAAACACCGTTTTTCATGAGAGATAGAATTTCAAGGCTTTGGAATTAGAATCTGACTCTATCCACAAACATCTGCCCCCAACAGTTCTGTTCAGCATCGGAAGGTTGAAAGCAAGATTTATGGGCCTTTTGTCGCACGAGTCCCGAAAGTTTGTCTGACTTTATTAGCGCGATGACTATCGAGGCCGCAAGCTGATTAGCCCATCAATTGAGGAACAATATGCATTATGTGGATCCTCTCCGTTTTAAGTGGAAGGTTGACGGCCCGCGTGGATCCGCACCCGAACCTTTCAAGACACTCCTGTCAGTCCACGAGGTCAGCTCCCCCAATCGGATTCATGAACACTTCCAAGGTTCTTCCGTTCATTTCAATGAGATAACACATTCGGCTATCATGCAACGCGCCCCACTCACGCTCCCATGCCATTTGCAGAAGGAACCGCGAGTAGCGTACAATGCTGTACACTTGGCTGTATATTTGCCTGGTTTCATGCCGGTCCATTGTCCGTCCTTATCTCCAGGGCTGCAGCTAGATCCCAAAACATCCGTCATACCACCTTGACCATAAATGCACAGGACAGCTGCATGGAAAGTCATATGCCTTCGGCCGTGGCCATTTTCCAGTCTACAGGGCTCTAGACGCCACCACATGGAGATGGGGGCCCCGTTTTTCATTTCTGAGCCGTACGAAATCCTTTGGAACTTTCAAAACGCACGGGGCGCACATTCTGCGCTAAAAATCCGTCTGGTCCATTCCGTGCCTGGCAGTGCCGTGCCTGGTGGGGGAAAAGGCAAATCTTAGCCTAATTGTCTTCCATGGTGCAATTCCTCTTTGCTTGCCCCGTCGGTGGGTCACAAGTGGGAATCAGCATGATTTCTCCGGAAAGCAAAGGGAGAATTCCAGAATCCTTTCTACCCTGGTCGCAACCCTGCAGCTGCTAACTGAGACCAAGCCTCCCTCATTCCTTGTTTTTCTAAGGAAGACGGACTACGGGGTAACTGCGCGATTCAGCTCTAGACCCACCACCGTGCAGACTACTGTGCCATTGACCTTGCGTACGGAAGGCGATAGGGGCCATCCCTGGGGCTCAGGAGTCAAGACCTACCCACCTAATTTTGGATGGTTTTGCGTGTCGCACACCATACCGCAACATGGCTTCCTCCAGCCTGACAGGGGACGACGATGGCGCACCTATCTTTGACTCGCTCGCCAAGTTCTACACCTCGGTCGCTATCGTGTGGACTGTGTTGATTTTGTCTGGCGCGAGCCTTCTGATTGCTAATCGTCATGAGCAATACATTCGCATTCGCAACTTGCCGCTTGTTCTGAGCGCCGTGGGGTGTCTCCACGTCTACTGGATTCTATGCCTGGTCGCATACTCCATGAATGGCCGGTACCCTTGTGTGGCAGAGTACTGGGTAATGAGCATTTATCTTCCGTTGGGAATCGCCCTATTCCAAGCGAATAGCATGCAGCTTCTGAGTGTCTTCGGTATCCAGGAGAAATTGCTTCTAGCGGCCCATCGCCCGTATGTACCCCACTTGACCAGTCGCACATATTCTTCAGGAAGATATTTGGACAAATGGAGGCAACTGAACCTGGTTCAGCGGACTGAGTTCGGCATTGTGGTTGGAATGGCGATTCAAGTTAGTAGCTATGCGCCGATGCGTGCGCGCCCGGCCGGACACGATTTTCTTTTTAACATCTGACACTGGATATTTATCAATAGATAATTCTGTCGCTTTGTATCTTCCTCACCTCTCGAAAATTTCAAACTTTCGGCACCTGGGATATGCGGGTCAGTCCTTCGGAATGTCGACGCGGACCGGAATGGTGAGCCCCCCCAAATGTGCTATACATTGGTTGAATTGCTCTGACGTGGAAGTATCGAAGGATTCCATCTATCCTCTGGCAACTAACATGGTCGTGGCTATTTGCCCCGTACATGTTGTGGAAAATACGCAATATCCACGATGTTCATCATTGGCGGCTCCAGATCACAATCTGCCTGATAGCTAAGTATGTGTCCAAGGAGTCTCGCCCTCAAAAGACCAGGCAATGCAAGGCAGTAATTTCAATGCCATCGAATATCAAACTAACAGTTTCACAGCCTGCCCGGCTCACCTATGTGGTTTGCAGCCCTATACTCTACCACTCCAACGTGGGCGGCTATCAACAAATACTGGGTCCCAGCCCTTTGGTATGAAAAGTGCGACTATAATGCAAATCACAAAAACTGACAAGGATGAACAGGTTTACCCCCGGAATCGTGATGATGGAAGCTGTGACTATTTTCTTCCCAGTTTACGAAGTCCTCATCTCCAGACGACGAAAAGCCCACATGCTCGAGCAAATCCAAGTCTGGAATGAAAAGCGCGCCTCAAAGATTGATGAACCTGACTCCGGAATCTCACGCAGCCAAAGCGAGATCAGCGGTCCGCGCCTCCCTGAAATTTATTCTCGAGACGCACTTGAGCAATGTTTACTCGATGACTCGGGTACACTTCTCAGCTTCGCCGCAGCCAAGGAGTTCAGCGGCGAGAACATCATCTTCCTGACCTACGTGCGCGACTGGAAAGCCGCGTGGGCAAAGATAGGCGAGTCCCAGCCGGAATATGACTGGGTCCAAGATCCGGAGAATCACCGACTGCACATGTTCAAAATCGCAGTTGAGATCCATGCGTCCTGCGTTAATCTCGAGACTGCGGAGTTTCCCATTAATATTGAGTCTCAAATTTACTCCGATCTGATAGAGATATTTGGCGAGGCTTCTGTGGTACTCGTGCGCGATGCGCAAGGTGGTGCTTCGCGATACTACAGGGATATGTCTGATGGCTACCCGATGCCGACTAGGACGCATAGGAAGAAGTTTTCGACCGTCATCGCCGTTGAGGAAGATAAGCATGCCCTGTGCTTTGATGCTTTTCCTTTCGAGAGCCATAGCATCATGCTTGTTGAGTCACGGCTTCCTGACTCTGTGGTCGTTCCTGGGAAGTTCTCTTCTAAGGCGTTCGACCAGGCAGAGAAGTCTATCAAGAACTTGGTGTTTACGAACACATGGCCCAAGTTTGTGGAGTCTTGTTCGAGTACGTCCTCGATTCATTCGAAGTGAAGAGATGAAATCCTGCATTGAATTTGTACATAGTAATAGAGCTCAGGATTTTCCACCATTCCCTCCCATAATAACGCCCTTACGTAATCCACAGTCGATGCGAATCGCTTATCCTCCCTAGGAAGAGAAAACTGAACAAGTGGGCCTACTCCATTGTCCTGTAAATTGCCAACCTCATCGAAACGAAAGATTCCCAATTTTGTCAAAACATGAGCTATCAGAGTAAGCACGTCCTTCTTATGCTCCAGCGGCAGATCCCCCCCCAGAGGTTGTAGAGGTGCTTCCCTGGAAGCCTCTCCATAAGAACAAAAGGGGCACCAATTAGATATCGTGGCACACATCCTGATAGAGAATTTTGGCCACTGAAATCGGCGAGTGGTCCTTGACATATTTCATGGTGGCGAGTTCACTAGTCGCCTTTGCAACACCTGAGCAGGTTCTTCGCAACGGGTTCGCCTTGCGATACCTAGGTACTAGTATGTTTCATTTTAACGTTCGGAGAAATTTAGGGACAAAATAGGAAGCACTACTAGTAGCTATTGGCGGTTTCAAAGAAATTCTTCAACGAGGCGTCTTGGATGCCATCGAGCCAAATCTTGGCCACTTTCCTGTACCCCAGGTCTCCCGGGTGCGTTCCATCGACAAAGTCTTTGGATCGAGGTCCTTTGTCAGTATGCATGTCCACGATCACAAACCTGCCGGCGGCGGCCTTTTCCTCAACTAAGGCCCGAATCTGGTCCTTGACTCGTAGAATACGAGAATTGGTTTGTTGGTCTGTGTTTAGCAGCAAAGTCGATAGTATGACAGTTGAGTCAAGGCACTCCAACCAAAGAAAGTCGAGCAAATTGCCCATACGTTTCCCGAAGGAGTCGATCTCAAGATTCTGGATACAATCATTGGATCCCGGCATTCACTGTAAAGATATTTGGCTTGAAATTCGTGACCGATTGCATAGCTTTCTTTTCAATTTCGTCTAGTTTTATACCGCGCCACCCCTCAAGTTCATTGGCTGCCATAGAACCGGTCTTTCGCGAACCCATAATATGAACATCAGCACCGCAGGACTGGATCATGTCGAAAAATGCTCCCTGTAGCCATTGAGGTCCGAAGATCCTACACCATGTGTGATGGATCTTCCCAGTGACATCAAGGGCATTGAAATAGTGGCTAGTGATGACCGGGAATATCCTGGAGCGTTATGGAGTTAGTTAAATCGTCGCGAAACGCGTTCCCAGCCTCATGGCCCCAGGTAAGGGCGTGAGTTGTGAGTTGGGGGAGGAGAGGGCAGGCAATTGATATGAATTTAATTCACGAAAACTTACCGTGTGATATCAATGATGAATAATGGGGATGCGCCTTGGGGGTCAGGCGACGTGTTTTCATGCATTTTGGCAAGGGAGCCTGGTGGGACGCAAGTGGTAAGCTCGGGGCAGCAGTCCGACGCCAGGCAGGTAAGAAAGTCGATTGGAACATTGTCCCAAGCTCGATGGAAGGTTACACGTTTAGTGGAGAAAAGGAGACGGCAGAAGAAAGAAACCAAAAATTCTGACAAGTAATACAGCTTTCCTACTCTTGTCGACCGGAGAGAGAATGTCCAGCGTGATTCCAGTCAAGTGAAAGCGGACCGAGTTCTCGGATCGGTGTACATTCCATTCCCCCCGAGTAACTAACTACAACCACACCACAATCGGGTATCCGACGCGGTCAACGCCATGCACGTAACTCTTTCACATGAGTGTCTGGGGCAAATATTCCGTTGAATTAGACCAGATGGTCCTTTCAATTCAGTAATACTTCATCTTCTTACTCAAAGGGCTGACCCGGGCTTCTTCGCCAAAGACCACTTTCGCAACCATGTCATTGCTTTCCACAAATCCAAGCCGGATGCGCTCATTGGCAAGAGCTTTGAATCGGTCCTCCGCATCCAAGGGGCTCTGTTGTGAAGCTGAAGTCATATACTTGTTCCCATAGGTCAGGCCCATAACAGGATCGAAGACATTTGGAGCTATCGTGGCAAACCGTAGGAAAAGTCCGATAACTCCCATTAGGAAGAGGAATGTCGCAGAGATGGCGAGAATGGCGACCCAAACATAATAATTAGTAGGTTGGTAGACCTCGGTTTGCCGCGTCACCGTGGCATTGGTGGATGCCGCGACGAAAATTATTGTATCACCCAATCCAGCAAATCCCCCGTTGATGATATCAACGACCGACAAGGAAGATTCATTGAAAATTGTGGCCAGACCATCGGTTGGCGTGTGATCGGGACCATACAAAGCCAAGTTGGTAGAAAAGTTACCCGCAAAGCCAGTGGGGCACATGAAAGCCTGAAGACCCGTGTTCAATAACACAGATGCTCGCGCCGAAAAGAGATCAGCGCTAACGGTGGACAGATTTGTCACTGTATTTCCTATCGAAAAGAAAGTCTGCGCCTGCTGCAGTGGAACAGCGTTGGAATTATTCAGGAACAACTCGGAAGTACTCGCTCCAAACGTGACTTGGCTGCCTCTGGCTTCATCTTGGCTTGTTTGGGAAATCATGTCCAAAACCGCACTGGCCCAGAAGTCGAAGCTAGTAAAGTTTGCCCCTCGATGGTCAGCTTTTGATGGGCGAATCTTGGTAGCAGCGCAATCATCCTTTAAACATTCGATGAATACCTCCACCAGGCGTTGAGTTATGGTGCAGGCTGCTTGTGATGTTCCATTGAACGAATGTCCGCCAATGGTATTTGCAGAACTAAACTGAATTGTTCTCGGCTGGGTGTATGATGCATTCAACTTCTGGGCTGCTGTAAGCTCGGGAAAGGGAGGACCGAGGAAACCTTCTAGTCGCGTATTATAGAGGTCACTGCTGCTGGCTGACCGACCGCAGTCTAAGCATGTGATGTTTATTCCACGAGTTGGCTGTTCATTGGCTATAAATTCCACCTTTGGGCATGAAACGTCCACATATGAAGTCTCGATAGTAAACTCGACTTTTGCAGCATCGAGCCCGGAGAGACCGATGATAGGAATTCCCAAGAGCGATGAGTACTCCTCAGGTCGTATATTCCCTCTGGCCGTTGAAAACCATCCGTCTGAATCCTCGTCCGAGGTGTTTGCATCTGGCAGCCGCGGTATCTTCACATTTCCAAATTGATCCAATGGCCCAGTCTTAGCTTTTACACCCTGCATCAAGCCAGCTAAATAGATATCTCTCGTCGATAGCGCGTAGGAGCCGTCGTTGCTCGTCCATACCCAGTTATATGCGTATAGATTACCTAACGGGCCACTATCCCAATATCGTAGCCCATGGATATCTTTAGTATTGGAATTGGATCGGTGCATAAGCCTCAGGGATCCTTGACCTCCTAGTGGTGATAAAACCCATGTAAGAACTAAACACCATACCAAGAGCCGTGGGGGCCAACAGATAGAACATGGTGATTTTCGTGGCAATTTGGGCACAGTGAAAATATGGGAGAGGGAATCGGAGACCGAGTTCGTGTTCATCAAGGTCCATAGAGGCTAAAATACCCTTAGAATCTCGATCACTGAGGGTAGGGACAAGTATATACCATGAGAAGCGTGCCTTTCTGGGCCATGTATCGACCAATACTCTTCAGAGAACGAGAAAGAAGTGCCGCAAAGATAATTGGATATATTGTGGGGCCCTATTCCTCATCAGTGATCACACAATGTTAATTGCGATTCCAAGGAAGCTGCAAAATTGACCGCCCATACGTACCAATTTCATCACTGACTCTACATTGGACCCGATTTTGCTTCCTGTGGGCTGATCTTTCAACCAAACTGCCAGGCCAGCGAGAGCTTCATGGAAGATTAGCGGCGGCAAATTTGCGGATGTTCAAAACACCTTACCAAGGAAGCAAAGAGCAATGACAGAGAGGAGAATGTCCAGCATGATAGAAAGCTTTTTGCCAGATAGCCGACTTAACCTTTCAGAGTTGTGACCATTATCCCGAGTGTTCTGATAGCCAGGACTAAGAAAGCTCGTTGATGAAGAATTAGCCTGTGCTAGATGATTTATACTAGGCTGAGAGTTGCTGATAAAGGGTTGTAGAAGGGTCGCTCTAGATTCCATCTCAGCCATATTGGCCCTTGTAAAGGAACCAGAAAAAACTGATGTTTGACTCGTGAGAAAATTCCAGATCGCTCGCTCTTAAGGATTACTTTAAGCCACTAGTCCTGTTGAAAGCCCCTCAACTTCTAACGATGTCCGAGCGTAAAGCAGAGGCTGTTCAATCACTTCTTGAATAGTTATTGGGGGCAAAAGACGTTGATTGGAGAGCTACCGCGGCGATCATATCTATTATCAGTACCGTACATGAACGTGTCTCACACCTTCCAATCCACTGCGTCTACAAAAAGCCAACAAGGAGAAATCTCACTGATTTGCGAACCGCCCCCAATCTTTGCTTTTGGGGGTCCGGATAGATCTTAATTTGAACTGACTTAGGCAAAATAGATACCCATTAGCGTCTGCCAAGGTCTGGTTCGTTTTTGACTCATATATCTTTAAGCTCTTTTGAAGAACGCTGATGCAAAAGTGAATGACTCGGTCCTGAAGTAGAAGGGAAACATTTATTCGCCCTCTTATCACAGAAACCAACGGCTGCTACTACTATTTGATTCCAACTTGATGGTCGGTCAGGGTTCCCGTGCCTTTATTATGATGATCATCATCCGGCCAAAGGAATTATCTGCGGGGGGCCTTGCTCGATTGGCGAATGACTCGGGCGCTCCCGTATATACCCTGTCTCCCAGTGGCGATGCATGGTGGCTACGCGATCGTAATACTCGAATCTTTACCGTATTAAACTACTACGGTCTTTCTCAGCTAGTAACAAAAGGCAAGATGATCTGGAGGAATACAGTCGATCATAGCCAAGAGAAACGCAGGGTCACAGAATTATCGCAATCCAGGCTAGTTATTGTGATATGGAAGGTGTAAAGAGATGACGAGACCATGATCATGATCTGGACTGGGCAGCCGACAAGTTTATGGACAGACAGTATACTCCGTACAAGGTAGTTCTTAGTAGTGTATTCAACAAATACCCAGGTGTATGATACCTACTAGGTATGATGGTCCAACCTTAGGAATTATAAAAAGTTCCCCGCTTAGTTTGGGTGGGCCGGTAACTCAGCCTCCTCGAGGGTCACCCGGGCGATACCCACCGGATTATCAGCCGCATTTGAACCGCACACCGGTGAATTCCAAGGTTGTTGGTGAGTTAGACAACCAACGCATATACATGATCCTAGGCTTGAGTTTACAGTCAGTGTAATTTTCTAGCATGTTTTAGTCGCGTAAACATTCGCGAACTGAGCAGTTTGATCATTCAATGAAGCTGATTAAACGGATACCGGGCACCGTCAGTCCCGAATAGAAAATTCCTCCAGGGTTGCTGTTAGTTATATGCCGCGTGTATTTTTCTCCAACCTGAGAACTGAGTTCCAGGGTTCCAAGTTCCTACCTAGTGTAATGGGGATCCTCGCTCTTCAACAATAGAGATCCCGTGACGTGGCACCTCAGCAACAACCTTGGAAGGTGATTCCAGGGTTCTGGAGAGAAAATAGGTAGCGCGCGCAGTTACAATCTTCCAATCTTTCTTATTCATGAACCACCCCTACGATTACTAGTATCTGGCTTTCTGGGATATGAAGTCCACTTAGTTCAGTACTGGGGACAAGCCTATCTTCCTGCACAATACTACGCCTTGCTTAGTTCATGCACCCTACGGGGGGTGTGGTGGTTTTGTTCTCTGCGATCGACCCGTCTGCTTACGCAGACAGCCAGCGTGAGATTCCCATCTTTCACTAGGTACTACTGGTAAGGTTGTGTCACCCCACGGAACGACTCTAGCTGCCTTACATTGCGCCCTAAAGAGAACTTTTCACAAACCGTAGGAATACCTAGTAACCAATTCTGAAAGTTCTCTCCTTGTACGATAACCCAGCAAAGGGTAAAGATCTGATCATCCCCGTCAACTCCAACTGCGATGAAGAGCGCCTGTTTGTATCTACTACTAGTAATACAGTGACAAGCATCAATAGCTCCAGGGCTAGAAAAGGTCTCATTGATTGCCACGCGTTTCTGCAGGCTGCCGGGCAATTAAACAAACAGCTAAATCGGTCGGTCGCTTTTTCAATCACAAGCTCGGTTCGGCTTGAGGGATCTTTAGCTTCCGGGCGGTTATGACTTAGGCTATCCATCTTCGCGAATTCATGTTCCTCCTTGCCATCTAATTCCTGTTGAAGTGTTTGTCTGTATCTATATGGAGCGGGATACGTGATACCATTATCATATAGCTGCTTTTCATTGCACTAAATCTAACAACTCAACATCAGAACTATGTAGCAGCGCATCACCCTCCACCACCCTCCAAATCGCCTCGATCTCCCTGTTGGTCCATTTCCGCACAGATACGAACATAGAGGCCAGTGGGAGTGTACGGTTCGGAATGTGGAAATAGAAAACGTCCCTGATGTGTTCTTGAATGCTGTTTAGCTATGCGTTGCTCAGGGTTTTGCCCTGAATCCTTGATCCAGACGGCCATCCTCGACTCTGAGTGCGGGGTTCCTTAAAAAAATACTCAAGATAGAAAGATACGCCCTCCGCAAAACCTTCTTTCCAAAACCACCGGAAGCCGATCTCTCGGATCTCGACCGGCGCAGCTTCCAACGAGCTGAGATCCCATTCCCCGATATAACCGAGCAAGAGGTACACGATGCCATCCGGAGGGCACCTTCGGATAAAGCACCAGGCGAGGATGGTATCCCTAACCGCGTATAGAAGCTATTGGCAGACCAATGCAGCACATTCGTGCAGGTGGTTGCCCGAATCTTCAATGCGTGTATGCGAAAGGGATACAATCTAATATGCTTTCAACAATCGATCACGGTCACCCTCCGGAAGGGGGGGTCCCGCGATTACCGAAAGCCAAAGTCATATCGTCCAGTAGCCCTGATTAATACATTCGCGAAACTGATGGAGAGGGTCATTGCGACACGCATCTCGCAAGTGGTGGAGGCTCACCAGTTACTTCCAGGAACCTATCTTAGTGGCCGCAAGGGTATCTCGATCGATTATATCATTCAGCTACTACTCGACCGAGTTCAACAGGCGTGGGGAATGAGATGGGTAGTCTCCATAGTGTTACTGGACGTTACAGGAGCATATAACAACGTCTCTCATAAACGTCTGATTTTAAATATCAAAAAGCTAGGTCTAGGACAACTGACACTGTGGATAACCTCCTTCCTGACAAATTGGAGCATGTAAATCAAGCTCCCTGGATACCTTAGCAAGGCCTTTCCGACACCCACGGAAATACCTTAAGGATCCCTAATTTCCCTAATATTGTTTCTCTTATTTAATACTCCGTTGATACAGGTATACTGCTTTGAACGCGGAGACGGCAGGACAGAAGGCTTCGGGTAGGTGGATGATACTACGATTGTAGCAGTATTAAATTCCTACTATACTAATATGTAGTTACTACAGTGTGCCCTAGGTAAGGTAGATCTCTGGGCAAGACAACATACAGTGAAATTTGTACCCGATAAGTTCGAATTGATCTATTTCAGAAACCCGAGAAGCAATAGCAAAGACCAAACAGATATTAATAATGCTACAGAGATCCTATCGGACGTTAACCCATACAATTATAGAGCCAATCATCCCTAAGGATATAATTAAATATCTATAGAGGTCCCTAGAGGCCTACAATTATAACCCTTGGAGTATACTAAATACCTTAGAATCTGGCTCGACAAATCCCTATTATTTAAAAAGCACCGAAAAAACGTTATCACTAAAGTAAGTGGAAGCCTAGAAGCACTCTGTGGAGTAATAGGATCAATATAGGGTATCTTGTTGTATGGTATACACAGGGTTTACTAAGTAGTAGTCATCCTACAGATACTCTATAGGCTATTAGTATAGTACTGCCTAGCTATAGGTATAATACCAGTACTACAGAGAAATAGGATGATTAAGGCCCTAGAGTGTATCCAGTAAAGGACAGTTACTATAATCAGTAGTGTGTTTAGGGGTGTCTCTAGGGAAGTACTTAATATAGAACTCTCTCTGTAGCCTATCTATCTATAAATATAATAATTTATCGAGGAAATCGCTATCCAAATTATAACAGGACTGAAATAGGTCTATTCTGATATATTAATATATCAGAGAACCCTACAGTAGTATAAACTAGAGAGATAGTACCCCCTGGAAGTCCTTTAGTGGAAGAAAAACTAGATATTACATACTCTTACACTAGTATTAGATACTTAGGAGAGCTAGAAGGTATATATACTAGTACCCTAAAAACTGTGAATCAATTATATAATTGAAGAAGTAGAGGTAGCTAAGGTCTCTTATAATAGAATCTAGAATGAGATACTGGATTGGCAGATTGAAAAAGTGATAGAGCTATACTTACGGCTTTGGCTAATTAAGGATTAATATCTAATAATCCCCTTCTTTACCGATAGGAGCGGATATTAAGGTTTAGTAGATATGGTAGTAGCTACTCTAGGAGTAGATATCTACCTATAAATCTATCTGGGAATAATAGAGGATTTGACGGTCTATATGGCCGAACTTAATAGGATTAAGATAGCATTTGTTCGCTTTCTTTAATAGAAGAGCTAAAGTGTAGAGTTAGAACAGAATTCTTGCCAGTTGAGGTAGGGTTCTTATAAAAGTATAGATTTGGAGCTAACTCAAGTCCGGGGGACTTATCCAATCAAGATAGTTATCTTCTCTAATTACTAGGCGGCTATCTAGGTAATTATAAACCTAAAGTGATCTTCCGGCTAATATATGCTTAACTTGATATACTAATACGTATAGGCCCTCTAGTCGCTTATACCTATATCTAGCTTGATTCCCGCTAAGATCTATTAGATCTCTGTATACGTAGGTATGCCTAATAATAAGATAGCTGACGTTAAAGCTAAGTTAGTAGCGGAGAATCTAGGTAGGGTGGATTATTGTAGTGCTGAGATCCGATTGGCCTTATCTATACGGTGCTGGGTGCGGTAGTGAATAAAGGGGAGATGGATGAAGGAATGGGGAGTGAGTAAGAGGGTGGTTTGTTACTATAAACTGATGGAGAGGCCGTATAAGAAGGTTTTAAAATTGTACCAGGGATTGCTGAAACTATATATATCGATCGTTATATAGATGCGGACGGAGTAGATTGGATTAAAGTATTTCTTATATAAATACGTGATGTAAAGATGTAGAGGGAATGAGAATATGGAAGAAGAAGATGAATTCAACTGGGGTTGGTGTTATTGCGAGGAGGGTAGCTAGACTCCCTAGTATATTCTCCTCTAATACCTGTTATACACTGGCCTATGAGCAACACTACTCAGTAAGCTCTGATATAAGACGGAGTTGGGGAACTCAACCGATTACAATATGATTATATCGGACTCACAGACCATCCGCTATGTGGCCAAATTCATGCACTAAACCGGTCTCCTTAGACAGTTCTGTTATATGGACGCGGAGGAGATCGAATACGAACTAAACATAGAGATGCTAGAAGAGGCTAGCAATGGACACTAGGAGGTGAAGACGCTGTGTATAGAGATTAGACGAAGGGCCGCAGCAACGAGAAGCTGCCGTCCGAGGTATCGGAAAGAAGGAACATAAACAGGAGGAACCAGGATGTGACTGAGGTCATAACCAGGTGTCGGGGGAGGGGAGATTGCGGAGATGAAGGTGGCCGTATAGCACTACGCGAGCTGGCAGTAGCCGATTACATTCATTGTGGGGGTTTTGTTACCGTTTTGTGGGGTTGATTACCTGTTTTACTATGGCAATACGCCGTATCTCCTTTGTCTTTTGTTACCATGGTGTGGCGTTAGGATGGTTCTGGTTCCCGATGGAGGGAACGCCTACATAGCTATACGTTCGAAAGTGTGGCTGAATTAGGTTAATAGAATCTTGAATTGAATTGAATTGAATTGAATAGAAAGATACGCGTCCATGACAACTTCAGCATCGCCAGAAGCATATCGCTCGCTTTGCAGCTTGAGAATGATCAAGGGATCCTTGTTAGGATCATCACTCATTTCCAGCACAATGTCATATGGAGTTTTAGCCCGTGAAGTGCGGGACTCAACAATATTCGCTCGACCGATGCTTCCACTTTCCGCTTGGCCCTGCTTATAGTCGAATATGGCTTGGAATAACGGTGCTTGAGACTCTGGATCAGCGTCTGAAGGGTTCGACAGACCTAAATGTTCGAGAATCGCGCCGTACGGTACAGCGCTATGCAAGAGAGCCGCTCGTGTTTCGTCCTTGACAACCCCAAATGAGCCTCGGAGAGGAGTGCTTGCGTTCATGGCATTCTGGGCTCCGCAGAGTCTGTCGCCAATTTTGACGGACGGAACATGGGGTCCAAGAGCAACAACAGTACCAGCATAATCGGTTCCAAGAATGCCGCCGACCGTCACGAAGTCGCCACGCATCTTCGTGTCGCTCGGACTCACTGCTACTGCATCGGTGCGAATGAGGAATTCCCCCGTTTTTAGCTGAGGGAGCTCGATATTTTCCTGTATATGCACTCTTTCATCAGTGCCTATGATTATCGCACGCTGAGACGGCGGATATTTGATAGAATCCATGTTCGTCCCCCGTAAGTATTACCGAAAAGGGCGGGAACCGATCGTTACTCTCCTCTCACTCTACGTAGCTATCATCTATGGCACGCTTTACCTCCTCTTCGGGGCTATGCCAATAGTGTACTCGATCAATCGCGGTTGGAGCATCGGTATTGGTATTCTCTCGTTCCTTGGTTTAGCAGTTGGTATGGTAGCAGCCGTGATGTACACAGTATGGGACAACAGCCATCGATATATCAAGCTCAGCCGCGCCGCTGTCGAGCGTCGAGAAATTGGTGCGGCTCCGGAGGATCGCCTACCACCAGCTATTTTTGGGAGCATTTGTCTTCCAATTGTTCTTTTCTGGTTTTCATGGACAAATGGCGCCAGTACTCACTGGATCGTCAGTATTATCGCCACTGTCCCCTTTGGATTCGGAATGACGCTGGATTTTTAAGCGGTGGCTAAGTATCTGATCGACTCTTATGTGATAAATGCCGCGAGCGTCATGGCTGCCAATAGTATTGTCCGCAGTCTATTCGGCGCAGCTTTTCCCTTATTTACGCCGTACATGTACCAGAGGCTGGGCATCCATTGGGCATCATGGGTGCCAGCATTTCTGGCGCTGGCTTGCATTCCTCTACTACTGTTGTTCTATAGGTATGGCGCTGGAATTCGAGCAAAGTGCGAATATTCGCGAGAGGCCTCTGAGACTCTAGCCAAAATGATGAGGAAGCCAAGCAGGTAATGACCAGCCTAATGCGGTCAACGGGGTACATAATACAAACAGAATAGTTAAAGGAAGCAGTGCTTATACGTAACAAACAAATAAAAACTTTAACGAAGGCTAGGTTGCCAGGTCAACCCTCGACCTTCAGTCTGTGGTTCTGGTCTGGAGTTCTCGGGCATTTCTATTCCTATTGATCACTGATTTTGCCTTTGCAAAACAAATATCAATTCCAAATATCTTCGATTGGAGCAGGGATTCTACAGCAAGCCAGAATACCAAGAAGATAAGTTAGATTACATGTAATTCAATTATGAAAGCCGAGTGAAGTTGTTGGCCCAGTTTGAAGGTCAAGGAAAGTTCCACCGAAGATGCTTCTGTGACACGCAGACAAATGTCTCAGGATCGTCTGGATCTGTGTGTGACTTGAAAAGCCCCCTCCCTAACCCTCCACCAGCTCTAAATGTTGGGTGCAAGCTATGCGAAGCGTAGACTCCGCTGCGAATGCAATCGCTAACGCCCACGCCATCGTAGCTACTTCCTGCAAGAACAAGCCTGCCCTTATACTTGTCCTGCAAAGCGCGGCGAAGGGTCCGCATACGGCTAAGATGGTGCGGCCCATATTGCGGTATGCAATTTCTGCGCATTGTTGCGCATGTTGCCACGGGCTCTGCGGTGATTCCCAGGTGGCGGGACAGCAGGCTTCTAGCTTTCGAGATACCATCCAACGCTGATGGTAGATGCTTTTCAGGCCAATTGTCCCAGTAATGGCCCCCAATCATGACAGTGAGCTTGGTGCCCTGGACTGTATCTTGACCCTGCAAAGCGTCAGAGTCAAAGATAACGCCCAGGCCGCATTCCGGATTTTGGCCGGCCGGTGTGTCTTTGGGAATAAGGTACCCAAATCCTTTGACTGGTAGGAGGTGTAATTCGGCGAACCATAAGTTCACCACCATAACATTGACAGTTCTATTAAGCTGCAATATCTTCTTGATTTCGCGACTTGTTTCATCCATGTCGATGTCGATGTGGTCGGAGCACAGTAGTTCTCCTAAACTTGTGCTTGGAATTGTTGAAATCACATCAGTAAAATGGCGCTCTGTCTCTCCGTTCGCACCAGTTTTCACTAAGAGACCACCACGGCCATGGGTTCCATCCACGTGTATCGAAGATACCGAACAATTTGTTTCGATGCTGACCTGCGGGTCGCTCCGTAGCACTTCCTCCATCTTGTCTGGTAATTGCTGAATACCTTTCTTGAAGCTGTAAATGCTAGAGCGCTTCGCTGCTTGCAAAGCTGCTTTTCTCCCTTCCATGCGATGCCCTTCGATTCTCTGATCTCGCCGAGCCTCCCAGTCGCGGGTTATCTGCTGGGCCGTTAAAACGTCATGCAACGGTAGCACGGCCTCATCATACCAAGCTCTCCTCATGCTGTACAACATTCCTCGCACTATACCACCGTGCTGTTTCATGTAATAGTCAAGCTGAGGAAAAATCGCATTGAAACCCAGCGTCTGAACATTGCCTGCGTAGATGCCATGAAGGACTGCTGAAACTAAATTGACGATATTCGGGTGCAAACGTTCAGAGATAACATCCGCCACCGAAGCATCGCTTCCTTTGACAGCCGATTTATAAGGTTTGATGGCGTCGTTCAGAATTCCGGGAATGATGCCTTTGGCCAAGGGCTCCCAGAGCAAGAATCTGGGAAGCTCCGCAAGGGAGCTCGGTACCCGGATCAAACGGTCGGGGTGATAGACATATCGATTCCTTGCCGCCGCTGAATCCCTGCTGCAAGTCAACAACTCTTCTTCCAAGCCAAGGTGATGGATCATGGCAAGAGTAGTGAGCCCACTTGCTCCTGCGGGCCTGAGGGTGCGGCAGCCTTTTTTCGAAAAGCACTTTTCCACCAGGAACATCGACAAACTCGGAGGTAATCCAACCTCCTAGTCTGGCTTGACTCTCCAGAATGGTGATGCGGCAAGGCTCCCCTTTCGATAGTATATCTGTGGCTGCTGAAAGTCCAGTTATACCACCGCCGAGAATCGCAACGTGGCGTTTCTCCTTTTGCGGCGCGGTCACAAAATCGCGACGCCGTTGAGCCCACGGACGCTGCAGACCGCCAGAGTTCCGGGTCAACAAGCGTCTTCGCGTACGTGAAAAGACATATCTGTAGACCGTTTGCATGAATCAAGAAACTTTGGAGATCAAATTGAGATATTTTCAGGACCAGAATTCGGTCACTATCGTCATCTAGGGTATTGTATGGAAAGTATTGTATGGAAAGGGGTGAAAGTCTGTCTCAAATTACTAGTAGAATACCTCGAAAACAACCTTGGAAATATAAACGAAAATAATCCGATTACTAATAGAGTGCCCAGGTGCCAAGCATTCTAGGCGTTGTAACCACCTGATTCCAAATTGAAGGTTCAAGTTCTCGATAGATATAATAACTAAAGTATTCATTGCACCGTCACCACCCCACACGCCGGTGAGTACGAACAAAATATCGGCGATCTTTCAAGACATGCGTGGTAAGTTAAGTAAACTTCGCCGATCTACAAAGGCTGTGTCGATTGACAGCTGTTTGGCCCTATGCAGTAACGTTACTACAGGATGATTTCTATGTCCGAAAAATCCCGATCGAATTTCAACATGTGTTTCAGGTTGGGGGGCTTAACACTAACGTTTGCAGAAATCACGTAGTGCTAGGAATCTCAGGAACATGGGAAACATGGTAAATAGTCACAACTACATGTATTTTATCGGAGATTGTGTTTTGGGGTGTTCGGCCAAGACTGCCGTCCGTTACGCTGCTGACTGCAACAGAGCTAAACTAAGTTAGTGCCGAATGCCTTAGTTCTGGTAAACAGAATCACCGAATTTCACCGGCATGCAATTCTCTTCAATAGCTTGGAAGCTCTGATGATCTTGACCAGAGTGCTAGAATGCTATCAATGACCTGAAAGCTATGTTGTGAAAGGAAGCTAGTAGAAGGTGGTTTCAACCGGCCACCACAATGTGGGTGTGTAAATTAAGATGGATTTCACCCGATCTTCTCCCAACCTTTTCACGCTTGGAGTCCTTTGATTGACTTACAGACTCACCATGCAGCCAGCCAATGATATATTATCACTTCCTTTCATCTTCTTTATACTGGCTTTGAGCGGTGCCGCGGTGAGTCTCTACGTTACAGAGCAATACTAATAGCCATCTTCTCAACGCTAATTGAGTTGATACTAGTTTTTCATACATTCCTCCTTGACAGGACCACCTGCGCATCTTCCTGGCCCTTTATACACCAATTTCACGGGCGTGGTCCAGTTTATTAGCATTTTCCGCGGCAAGAGACACATTTATCTCACGTCTCTCCACGCTGTATATGGTTCGCGACCTCGATTCACCCACGTAGCATCTTGAGCACTGACCTGATATTGTACAGGTTCAATTGTACGCATCAATCCACGGGAGATCTCGGTTTCAGACTCCGAGTCAGTGAAACAAGTGTTCAGAACCTTTCTCAAGCCTGTTTTCTACGAGAATCTCGCTACGGAGCCGACGCCGAGCGTTTTCACCACTACGGACCCGGTGTACCATGCAAAAGTGCGGGAGCTGCTGGCCGGCGGCATGTCCGAGTCCTCGCTGAAGAGTCTTCAGCCAGTCGTTCAGTCGAAAGTAGGTGACTGTTTAGGTAAAGTCCGCGATTGAATCGCTGTAGCAATGAACCCATCAAGGCTTTGTCCCAAAGATAGAATCGATCCCCTCATCAATTGAAGCTCTCAGATCATATGACAGTGAGACTGAGGATCAAAGGTATTATACTATCGAGGGTTAGGACTCTTTTGATCTTCCCAGACTTGAAACTTTGAAAATCACACAAGGTGCATTACTAGTATGGATACACTTATGTCTTCCCTATCGTTCAGCGGCATGACCTTCAAGAAGTTCGGGAACCAGGTGGGAATCAATATTGGAACGATTCATCTGCCCCCAAGTTAAGTTTTCACAAGGCATGGCCCAGCCCGGCCAAAACTAATACTAATCACCGCCTCTTCCTTGGCCCAGAGTGACCGGAAACCCCACCGTCCCCTCTCTCGGCTGTTCCCTCGGTTACTACCGCTTGCCGTTGGTTGGATATCGTGTTCAAGTTTTGGCACAAGATAGACTCAGGACTATTGCTGAACTTACTACCAGTAGTAGCACGCTAGTGGGCTTACCGCGTGCGGCCCGCCACAGCCAGCTTCCTTTAATTGACCGGCTAACGCAACCTGTGGACCCACCAGAGTATAAAGTGAGCGAGTAGTGGCGTCGCAGTGCCTTCGAGGCGTCCCCCCTCGGGGGTTTCGGGGTGTGGGAGACTTCCGAGTCGGGGCTATTCGTCCATCCTACATCCACCCAATATTTCTAAGAAATATGTATACTACAAAGGCGGTCCAAAAGTCTGAAGACACCGCGCTATTTTTTTAGCGCGATTTTCGCGTCACCCCCCACCCATCTTCTTCAACTACCCCCTACACCACCAATATGCGTCGGTTTGGCACTGAAATAAGTGGCAATCGAAGACCAGGGGGTGAGCTTTCATCTGAGGCCCGCGCAGCTATTATATACGCTCATGAATGTGGTGTATCGCCTACTAAAATGGCTGCTGAGTTCAACGTCGCACGCTCAACAATATACTCTACAATCAAACGATTCCGAGAGCACCAAACGCTCAAATCACTGCCTCGTTCAGGTGCCCCTAAAGTCTATAGGTATTCAACTATCAAATATACCTGTTTACTTGCACGCCGTGAGCCTTGGCTAAGCCTTAGTGAGCTGAGCGCCCGTATACCCAGTCATCCATCTCGATCAACAATCAAGCGATTCCTACGTTCAAAATTCCTCCAGCGCTATCGAGCAAGACGTTGTATCCCAATTTCGAGAGAGAACGCCCGCAAACGAGTCCAATTTTGCCGAAATTGGAGGACCGAACGCTACAATTCCCAACTACAAAGCTTCATATTTTCCGACGAATGCAGCGTTCAACGTATTCCTAATTTAAACGGCCAATATGTTACCCGGCTTAGAGGAGAAGCTTACCGGCAGGGAATGGTGCAAGTTAAGGTTCATGTGAAGGATATTTGTCAAATGGTTTGGGCTGGAATATGGCTTGGAGGGCGTACAAAACTTGTTATTATAGAGCGTGACTTTTCAGAAGGACAGCGAGGTCACGGAGGTGGTTATACAACAAAATCCTACCTAAAAGCACTTAAAGAAGGATTTATTGAGCACTATGAACCTGGAACTATATTTCAGCAAGATAACGCTAAAATCCACCGCTCCTACGTTGCTCAGCGATGGTTTGAATATCATGGTATACATGTTATGGAATGGCCGCCACGCTCACCAGATCTCAACCCTATTGAACCTGTGTGGCGTATGCTCAAACGTAAATTATATGAGCTGTATCCTAATCTACTACATTGTGGTACATCTGAGGCAGATTGGAAGCTATTTAGGGAGTGTATATCGGAGGCCTGAGATGTGCTAGATCAAAATAAAATTGATAGTATAATTAGATCGATGCCTCAGCGTGTAAGTGAGACTCGTAAGGCACGTGGCTACTATACTCGGTTTTAGCAATTGAGATTCTATCATATATTTTGTAATTGATTAATCTATATCGTAACTAATTTTGGTGCAATAATATTGCATATTGTATACAATATATATATTTGAATGTAGAGTGGTCATATGGCAGAATTACCCGATTGGGCGGTGTCTTCAGACTTATGGCCCAAGATGGTATCAGGTCGAAAACCTTCAAGTTCTTTCCCATATCTGCATACACAGAGCTGTGCACTAGATGAGAACATGGGTGTCTGCGAAGCGTCCCTGCAGCCAACTAGTAGGTATCCCATCGCTCCAGGGCTGATGAGGCTCCAGGGCTTTCGGTTTAAAAAAGTGAGATGTGTGCATACCTACCTAGGCAGGCCATAGTGGAACCCCCCCCATTTAGTGTTACACGTGTGCCTTGTCAATTGGGCAAGAGCTCCGAGTCCAAGTCTCTACTACCAATTAGCCCAAGTCAAACTTGAAGTCGAACATCCCAACAATGCAACTTCCTATGGTATCCATGCAACAAGGGCTTGGCGCTTAAAGATGTCAACCCCCACAGTCAAATTATCATCATGGTCCTCTTCATAAAATTTACGACCGCTTCTAAAAGCAGGCACAGAAGAGTTCGAAATTGGCTTCCATGCAAAACACGCATGAATATTTCTCGAACCCTATGGTGAAACTTACTATACTATTTGTAGTTAGTGCAACTACACTGTCTGGCCAGTGTGAATGAGATGCATTAGTGTGTATGGTGGCAGTGCTAGGAATATTCTGATCTGAAAAAAGCTAAATTGTCATCCAAATCCTCCTTCAGTTGTCTTTTCCTCCGATGATTCAATTTGCGGCTGAGCAATGTGGAGGGTGATGTTGCAACTGAAATACGCCACTCTTTCGAAGTGAACAATTACGATGCCTAGGTAGGTACTATTATAAGTGACTGATCTCGAACTCGATAACAAGATTTCCAAGTTTGATAGTAAGTGTACTTTTCTTACACTATATAGTTACTAGTAGTGTAAAATACGTGGGCTTTTCTGGGAATTTACTCTATACTACCTAGGCCGACAAATGCGATCTGAACACTCTCCACAGAGTCTTGATTTTGTGGCAGATCAATTAGTGTTCCAACATCAGCAAAATATGGGTCGCGACGGAACACTAAACCTGCCGCCGATCCAGTCCACCGCGACTCGTGCGGCCTAGAACTGTTGAGGACGGATGCCCAGGTACCCGTGCCTCAGACATCCCAGGACACATGTCTGCCATAAAATATAGAGGAAAAAAAATTATGACAATGAATACTCCCGAGGTCCTTTCTAATATTGTCGACGGGATAGAGAAATTCCAGCGCGATTACGATCAGGTAGAAACCGACGGGGTCTCGGCTCGGCGTACATTCCGTCATGATCCCCGGGGTATCAGCTAACTATGAGATAGTAAACACCGGGTTGGTGCCTTAATAATGAGGGTTCGACAAACATAAGGTTCGACCCCCTGTTTATCAGCAGGAGATACATAATTCAAGGTTGTCAGAACCTAGAACCGTGAATTTTTTTCACGTCCCACAAGGCCGAATAATTGCACTAGCCGACGCAATTGTGCTAATATTTAAATAAAGATATTCAAAATTTCAGTACCAGGATGTTGATGATGACTAGCAGTGCATCGATGACAAGAATATAAGCCGCTTTGGTATGTCGAGATTAGAAATCTACTGAGGATTCATAATTCTCATCAAATTGATCAAGGCCTTGCGAGTAGGTATTCTTGACAGCGTCTTCCAAAAATTGGGTCTCAAGTAGTGGATGGGATAGCAGTAATTGGAGCGAGTGTCCAGTCCACGCATTGATGTCATTTGACATTTCCTGCGGAAACTTCGGTGAATGTTGACATACTACTGCCTCTGAGATAATCGCGGGCCCGAGATCGTTGATTGTCTCTGAAGCTGTAGAAAGTTGGGCATGTGTGGTCAAACTTGCATTAATTGCAGCTAGATGATGACAACATTCATGAGCGAGATAGTTCCCAGCCTCGATGCTTCTTCAAATGAATCGCGGTCAGCCTGGCTACTTTCCACACCCAGAATATCAGAAATGGCAAGAATAGTAAGGGATGAAAATCAATATCTTATAAAAAAACAGTCGAATGTAACGAAAGATGAAGGGAGACTACTTTCGGGTCATTCGGTCCAGTTGATGACTTTTCAATTTGAATCTTGGGTGTTGGCTGATTCATCCAGGCCTGGAGATCTCGAAGAACATCAGATACCCGTTTTGATATTTCCTTGCCTTGCTTGGGCCCGTGGTGGTGAATCATCAAATCGTGAATGAATACCCCTTTCCACTACTCTCTA
Source organism: Penicillium manginii (assembly GCF_028828005.1). Lineage (NCBI taxonomy): Eukaryota > Fungi > Ascomycota > Eurotiomycetes > Eurotiales > Aspergillaceae > Penicillium > Penicillium manginii. The sequence continues at coordinate 2,433,442 of NW_026643110.1, read as the reverse complement.
TTACATACGACCATAGGGTGTGGAGAACAGGGCTTCCCGTCCGCTCAGCCGTACTTAAGCCACACGCCGGCAGGTTAGTAGTATGGTGGGTGACCACATGCGAATCCCTGCTGTTGTATGTCCGTGTTCACCCATTTCTTTTTGATTCGTCGGGCAAGTGCCCTTGCCGCTTTACTCTTCAGTCCCTTCAGCCCCGCACCTGAACACCCTGAACGGATGACGTGGCCACTCGGCTAAAACTGCCGTTCTTCCCAATGCCATTTCAAACACCTTCACGTTTTGCCATCTTCTGGGGTCCTACAACCTGGGGCTCCTGCTAACGCTGTACAAACGAGTTATATTCACTATTTGGTCTTCTGTTCTTGGCTACCTTCTCTGGAGGGACGCAGTGAAATTTTTGTCGGCGAAAGAGGCGCAGTAGCGAATATGACAAATTAAGAAGAATAACGGCATTCCTTGAATCAACGCCCTTCAAAACAATGTATGTATGGGCCATACGCAAACATTATACATACACACTATGGGGCCGTGGTGATCTTCTATTGTGGTCCTATCACGTGGATCCACCGCTTATCAGGGCTTAGTAATCGCTCACCTTCAGCACGAAGAGCTTGCCCAAGTACGGAATTACAAAAAAGGACAAAGTTGAATCTTCACTGCATACCATACCGACCGGTACAAGAAGAAGCTGACTGTATAGAACAGTGGGAAATGTCTGGTTATGCATGAAAGCTTTTTGTGATTGAGAGATTTCATTCGCCTAAATTTATGTTTAGAACGCTACCATAATCCCCAACACCAGTTCTCTATTATTATCTTATTTGGTCGTAAATTGAAGATTGTTATAATTACATGTCTTCTTACACTTTTATGGATATAGAAGGAAACATATGCCCCTATATTGACCAAGTTGAGAGCTTGTCTGAGCATTGCATCTTTCATACTTGCTTTCTGAGGCCGGCGTGAAAAGCTTAGATTGCGGTTTTGGAGGTACCGTCATTCTCGAAATCGGCGTGACCAACAAACACTTGATAACTGTTTTCTAGACGTAGAGCTAAGTCCATGACGTAGATCATTCATTGAGGGAGCTGCATTAACTTGAAGGATGTTGTAACATCCAACCCTCAAGGCTGACGACAATGCTGTGATCTCAATCAAGTCAAAAGATAGAGGCGGATTGGGTACATGTCCCGTTCTGCGCGAAGCGGGCTTCGTTTCAAAAGAGACACAGGAAGCTTCTCTCAAACGAAAAATGGATTGTTATTATTCCCCGCCTATCAGACGATCGGAGCGTGACGCTACGAGAGCGAAAGCTTGACCACTAATGGTTCTTCCTTCCTGCAACCATCCCCTACGAAGAACTCGGGCCAAGGAGAACTCGGGCCAAGGAGAAACGGAGCTTGTTTGATGGCAAGTATAGAAGGCACGGTTCTGCTACTAAATTGGTCAGGTGACTGTAGTTATCTTTGCACTTCGGTTCGACTTTCTCTTTATTCTATTGACCGTACACTTAGTATTCTTATGTTTCTTAGACAATTTTCCAGTTTAAGATTAACCACACCATATAACAACTTAGTAAGCACAACACAGGACTCAGCATTATCCAAGCTTATGGTAAGTAGTGTCATAACATCCTATCATTTATAACCTCTTAACTGGCCGCCACTGACCAAACTTATCTTTGAGTCGGCGTTGATTAATATATATACCTGAGGAGCTTTGAAGAGACAACTCACATTTATTGTGGGCAAAGAAACAACATACATCGAAGACAAGTGGCTGATCACTATCTATATCAATGCCTACATTTGTGTACTAAAGGTCTCCGTGTATAAGCGAGGGCTTCACGACGCGACCTTCATTCTCGAGCGGTCTCAGAAGTCTCGGGATAACCATTTGAAAAAGGGCGTCGGAGAGAACATTGAGCTCTTCACTGGGTCCTTTCCTCTGGATCTCCAGGTCAAGTGCCTGTCTCATTGTTTTAGAAAAGAATATCTCCTAGCTATCTTCCCATCCAACAAATTGAGGAAGGTTTCCCGCATATGTTGTTATGTGGAAGCCGAACTGGCCAGTGGGGGATACACTTTTCTGATGCAGCTTTGACAGAAGAGCGCCAAAACATTCAGGATCAGGCATATCGTCAATCATGTCACGGAACTCGCAAAGGAAAAAGTAGGTGTCTAGGATTGTACTGTAGGTCCCACAGGCAATAGGCTTTGGAACAAACTCCGGAATGGTCTCATGCATCGCGCTCAATGAGTGAAATTCACCTCGGGTCATATTCATACCTAGTTCATGCGAGACAACTTTGATGAAGAACACTTAACAATCTTTACAATAGTACAGTAGTAATATCTGTATTTCAATGTGCTCTGTATTGGAGGTCCTGTTCTCCTTGTCTAACGAATAACATGGTTAAAATAATGAAAATTCTGGCCAAATTAAGCATAGTGTGCTAATAACAACCAAAAGTAAATCTTAATAGCCTCAACAAATCGTCTAGATAGTGGCCAGGAGGCCAATCAGGCTTATAATGACGCTGTTCCAGGACGCCATATTCAACTATCAGGGGCGGCAAGCTAGCCATAAGCCTTTCCATCACCACCTCCACTCTATGCAGTACACTTTCCAGGGAATATAATCAGTTCAGGTTGGTACAAAATAATTGTAGATTGTAAAAGGACTTACACTTCCTATATTGTAGTCCCTAGTAATTGTGATACTATTAGCCTCTCGCTAAGGTAAAAGAGAGAAACAGAATAATAAGAAAGCATGATGTGACTTACCAGTGACCTAATCCCCTTTTGTATGTAGTTCCATCACAGGACTATTTATTCAATGCATTAGATAAGAGACGCCATAGTATTTGAGATACCTATACCATCAGGAGAGCCGTCCATCTATCTAGTCCGAACAGTAATACTAAAGCTTTTGGCAGGCGTGGCCATAGCTATAACTGTGTGTTACACGCTTGGCTAACTGGTCGCGGTGAGTGGTTAGATCGGGGTGAACAACTTACCAGTTGTTGTCTGTGTCGTTGGTCGTGCGTGATACCTATCACTCGTGCTCCTTAAGTATCAACTCGCAATCGTACCGTTGCTGTGCTAAGCCTTACACGGACTCGGATCCTGTAGAGTAACTTCAAGGAGGCGCCAGGTAGTGCGCCAAGTAGGTCAGTCCGAAGAGCTCCCCTACTTGTAGTATGTTTGTCACAAGACTAAGACTGAATGAAGAGTAATCCCAAAAGGTATACTGTAGTAACTTAGATTGATTAATCGCGAAGAACTAAATACATGTGCGTAAGGAGTGTCCTATATATATTCAGTTCCTCCTGTCCTTCCGAGAGGACTCCCTTCCGTTCGTGAGGACAGGTCCGCTCTGTCCGAACGGATCTGTTGGTCTGCGCTATTAGCGAGATCCCTTTGTCCCTGCGTCGGGCCCTGTCCTAGGATCCCCCATGGTTCTTCTTGATTAGCCAGGAACCCATGGTCCATCCTACGATAGTCCGGTTCCTGAGACTAATGGCGTCGTAGGGCGCGGCCCACCGTACGGATCGTTCCGTCGTGGGTTGGTAGGATTCACACGGCGTTTCCTGCCCTGGGGCTGCGTCCTTCCCACGTCGCTGGGCTTCCTTTACTAAAGTCCGTGGCTTCCCCTCTGATACCCTAGTTATTGCATATCGGACGGGTACGGTGGAGCTTATTCGGGCCTAGTGTGATACATTCTTGGTTTAGCGTGGTCGGTCGCTTTGCGCTCCTGTGCGTGGTGGTATATAGTTCTCGACCTCCCCCCTCCCAACCAACACTTCCACAAATTCTTTTTTTTCGCCCCTCCACCCTAGTCCTTGCAGCTAAGGCATTTTTGCTATTGATCCAGGTCACAGCACTCCAGGGCTTCGCCATCCCCTTTTCTCTAGCCTTCATCATTATCGGCTTTTCGGCGCTTCTCGTAACATCAATCCACCACACTCTCAGATAGACTTCCTCTATTAGCTTCGACAACAGCACGTAAGAGGAGCTAGACCTTTGTAATATAGAATTTCGGACTCACCGCCAGAAATCTAGGCCAGTCGGCCGGGAGTTAACTATCACAGATACCGATACCTTTTGATCTACAGCCTTTAAAGACTACTACCTACTCCTAATCCGCAGACTACCGAAGTTCATTAAGATCGCTCACTTATAGTTTACATTAAACCTGTTTACTTACTTCCCACACCCAGAGACCGATTCAGTATCTATTATTTCGTTGGCTACAACTACAACCGTTTTTAGACGGCCGTTTCAACTTAGCTTACTTAAGAGCTAAGCAATAGAATCAAACATTAACCAAGTATCTATTCTCCTTTACCACTAGCCGTTTTTATATACTTAATTCTCAGACTACTTAATTACAAGACTACTTAATTCCAAAACTATTTAATTCCAAGACCTCTACTATCCTAATCCTCATTATCACACATACCCTAGGACCAGAACCTATACTGACTACACAATTTATTAGCAGAGAGAGTAAGATAGACTTATAATCATCCCTAAGACCCAATCATATCTAGATATAGGTCATATACTTAGGATTAATTAGTAGATACTAGGTGATAGAGCTATATTATAGTATTTAATATCTAATTTAGGGAGTTAGATCTCTACCTTACTCTTCTAGATAGCTAAATAATTAGAAGCCAGTGTTACTTAAGCTTCTTAGATATATATCGAGACACACTACTATACAGTCAGTTATCTAAAATTTAGAGAAAGCAAAAGCAGATATATATAGAACAGGGATATAAGTAGCTCTAGTCATACAGGCCCCGAGTAAGCCCTAGAACTATTAGTAGAGATATTTTTATTAACAGCAAAAGTATATTATATCTAATATTAGGAACTAAACTCTGTCTACCTTACAAGTAAGCTAAAAATACTTTTACTATAACATTAAATATATAAATTTATATAGACAGCCTATATATTTATAATTTCACAAATCCTATATAGTCTCAATTTTAATTTTCCAATTTATTTATCAATCCTCATTCATCACTTCTCATTACAAATTCTATCAACATCAATCAACAAAATTATATTTTAGTATATCTAAGTATAGTAATTCCTCTAGTATACAAATATATATCATTTATATCCTATACCTTTATTACAGAATCTAACAAGTACTAGATAGTTTTCCCCTTAATTCAGTAACTCTCTAAGTTTACAGTTGTCTACTAAGCAAATATAGCTCAGAAAATAATCCTATATTCATCAACAACTCAGACTCTCTTCACTCACTATTAGATCATATCCTCCTTAACTATAAAGATTTTAAGTACAGCGTTTATAGCCCACCTATATAGGCTCAAGGCACTATTAAGTGTCCTATTAAGCTCAAAATTAATAATAAGACCTAGAGAGAGATATAGAGCTAGGTTAATGTAGATAAAGTCTAGGATATTAAATATTAAGTAGACATCAGGCCTATTAAGAAGATAGATTTAACTTATTCAAATATTTCTGCCTCTACTCCTAAGGGCACTAAAGTATTCAAATCTATCTTAGAAGACATATACTGTCTTAGTACAAGCTCTCTTATCCTCAAGTTTAATAAATCTAAAGACTAGGTCAATACTACTTCTTCAACCCCCAAGATCAATAACAAAACTATCCTAACCAAGTTAGAAGATAAAGAGTAGGCCAGTCTTAGCTTTTCTACTACCAAGGCCGACAGTATTAATATTATCTCAACTAAGCCAGACAATAAGACCAATACTAGCTCTACTACCCCTAAGATCAACAATAATATTATCTCAACCAAGCCTAAAAATAAGGACTAAACCAATACTAGCTCTTCTACCTCCAAAGCCAATAATAATACTATTATCTCAACTAAGCCGAAAGATAGAGATAGGCCTAATACAAGCCCTATTCTACACAAAGCAGATCTCATTTCAAAAGAGACCAAGGAGACTTCTCTCAAACAAAAAATAGAGTTATATTCCTTTATACCTATCAGACAATCAGAGTATATTACTAAGAGAGTAAAAGTTTGACTATCTAGAGTCAGACAGACAATTATATTTAGTACTTTTTAGTAAATAGATTTACCGTTATAGACTTTCTGCTAAATATTACAATTTTAAGATAAAATAATAGATTAGCTATCATTAAGAAGTACTAATAATAGTACTATTAAGAAAAAAAAATAACCCCTAAAGAAACTTTTCCATAAGAGACTTTTATTTAATTTCCCTTAATAACTATAAGTTCCCTATACAACCACAATCTACCAAAAAGCAGTAATTCTCTTTATCTTTTTAACTAAATAAGTACTAGATTAGGAGGCTATAAATCTAGAGTCATCACGTGCTGTTATCTAGTATATAATATCTTATCACCTATCCCACTAATTCACCCTTCTCTTAGTTAGGGATAGACTGCGGCACGGTTTTGGGTTTGGTCTTCAAATGCTAACCAAACCCAAATCGATTTGGTCTGCGGCTTTCATATCTTTACCAAACCCAAATCGATTCGGTTTGCGGTTCTAAGATCTTTACCAAAACCTAACCGCAAATTTTACGGTTAACCAAAACCGCAATGCGGTTACCTTGCGGTTAACCGCACTAGCATAAAAGATGAAGATCTTACCTATCTAAGCCACCCCACCGTTTTTATACACCTGATAACTAAGCTCAAATAATGCATTCTTACATATGGTTTCGTTATTACTACTGTAATCATTTATTTTTCTTACTTTCTGTTGGAAATAATTTGAAATAGAGCGGTATTCTAAAAGATAAAATATTAGTCTACAAAAAATTCAAGTTCGAAGTTGGATTTTGGATATTGTTGGCGAGATTTACTGTGTGTTGTGATTAGTTTTTGTAATCGAGTATAGTTATCGCAGAAATATATATTTGACTTAGAGAGATTATGCTGCATCTTTAGGTCAGTAGAACATGAAAAGCCTAACTTGACTAATTTTTAAGTATTCTGAATTTTGATCATATGTTGTAAAAGAGCTAGTTTTTTTTACCTATCCCTAATAATTTTTAATCTAGTATTACAATATAAAAGTGTTAAAAAAGTGTGTCCTAAAAGTGCAAAGTTGCAGTGATAAATGGTTATCTTGCGGTCGTGCTGCGGTTACCTTGTGGTTATCCTGTGGTTTTTGCGGTTTTCAGGGGTATTTTGCGGTTATCTTGCGGTTATCTTGCGGTTTTTGCGGTTTTCGGTAATCTTAGTGCGGTTATTGTGAGGGGTCTTTGCGGTTAACCGCAGGATAACCGCATTAGTAGCTCTAATATCCAATTAGAGTATATCTTTGACTCCACTCTATAATTGCTTTTGCAACTCATCAATGTCCTCGGTCGCGTCTGGTGTTTGTGGTCCTCTCGTCGAATCTTGTAAGTTGTTTGTCTCTCATTTACACATATTGGCTCTTAAGACCATAGCCAAAGATGGCCTATACTTCATCAGTCTTCACCGATCAGCATTCTGATACTGACTTTCTCCTACCAGATGACCTACCATCACTCAATACATATTGTCGTACTGCCACCGAGTCAATTACACCATCCATTTGCTCTCAACAACTGCAATTACCGCGAGCGCCCTTATTCCTTACACGTACTGGGCCACATCTTCAGCGATTTTGGATCCTTGTAGAAATGGACCCCGCAACAGGCCAAACTCGGAAGGATTTCACTGAGTGGTGGCTTCAAACAGAGTATGGCACAAGAAAAGACATCGAGACCACCATTCATTGGGACCACAAAAAGAGAGCTTCAGTCTGGGATCACTTTGAGCAAGTAGCTCATGAACGGACAGGAGAGCCTAAAGTTATGTGTAAGCGTTGCCTTACTACACTTACTCATCCAAATATTCGGCGTGGAGGAACATCACCAATGAACACACATCTGAAAGGGAATACCTGTCATCCAAAGCATGGGATTGGCAAGTTACTTGCGAAGCAGGTAAGTATATATACTCTCTTTAAGATACTGCTTTTAGCTAATAACTTATAATTTGTAGTCACAAACTTCAAGAGCAACTTTAACTACTTTCTCTGAAGAAGCGCTTGCCCAGAAAGTCCTTTCTCTTATCCTCGTCGCACGGCTCCCATTCCGTATCCTTGATCGTCCAGAATTCCAGGAATTAGCTGATCTAATTGCTGTTGCTCCCTCACGGGTCAAACTACCCTCGCCCCGGACGATTAGCCGACAACTACACTCGAATATCCAACAAGGACAACAGAGTATAATAGATATGCTCCCAGAGGATAGTAGACTATCTCTATCACTTGATTGCTGGACATCACCTTTCCAGCAGGGCTTTATGGCTATTACTGGTTATTTTCTGGATAACGATTGGGAGTATCGAGAGGCTCTACTTGGCTTTGAACCCTTACAAGGCTCACATACTGGGAGTAACCTAAGCTCAGTAGTTATTGGTATTCTCGAAAAGTATAAAATTGCCGATCGGGTTCTGTCAGTAACAACTGATAATGCTACCAATAACAATACAATGATGCTCAGTATTCAGGATGAGCTCAAAAGTCAGGGTGTTGGAAGTGACGGGCTTGGTAATGGTATATTTCGTGTTCCATGCCTGGCCCATGTGATCCAACTGAGTCTGAATCAACTTCTCGGAAAAATAAAAGCAATGCCATCCAATAATGAGGCAGAGGATGGATGGTCAGATGACCGTGAGCGCCAGGCGCGTTCTCAGCAATCAAAGAGAGAGATTATCCAGACATTGAACAAGGTATGTGATGATTCAGCAAAAAGAGAGAGAGAGAGGATAACAGCTAATAATAGTTATCTGTAGATCCGAAATCTTGCTATCTTTATTAATGCAAGTCCTCAGCGCCGAGCTGCATTTCTTGTAATCCAGTCCCAGGAGCCTCGACTGCTTCCTCTTCAAGATGTACGGACTCGATGGAATTCTACATTTCTGATGCTCGGCCGAGCCAAGCGACTACAGAAGAGCTTTCAAGAATACTGTACAGCACACGGCTATCTCCATTTTCAGCTTGACAAAGAAGAATGGCGTCAGATCGACTACTTACTGTGTATCACTGAGCCATTCTTCAAGTTCACAACTGCTCTCTCAAAAACAAAAGACACCACAATCCATCTTATCTTTGGTGTTTACAATAAGCTTTTCAATCACCTGGAGAACTCCGAGAACCAGCTTCGCCGAAAGAGACTCCCATGGAAGAAATCAATGCTGAGGGCATTGCAGGCGGCAAGGGAAAAGCTTTCTGAGTATTATCAAGCAACTGATAAGGAGTTTTATGGGGATCTTTATGGTATTGCTACCATTCTTGCCCCATCAAAGAAACTTCGATTCTTTACCTCAAAAGATTGGCAAGGGGATATTGATTTTGGTGCAAGATATCGTGGGCGTCTTGAAAAAGAGTTCTGGCGATACAAACGGCGATTTTCAGATCAGGCTGAAGAATCATCCTCTAATGTCCAGCAGAACTCCAGTGATATTAATGAGATTGAGATGCTGTGTGACTCACAGACTTCATTTTATGCAGCAGAAGTACCAGCAGAGGAGGATGATGATGAACTGGCTCGATATCTTGCAAAAGGTAAGTCTAATTGCCTGTCTGCCTATCTCAGATACTAATTTTATCTAGGCCTTATTTCACAACAGCCCCGTTTATTCTGGAAGGAGCATCAAAAAGAGTTCCCAGTGCTGGCTGCTCTAGCCCGGGATATTCTTTCAATTCCTGCGAGTGGCGCAGGTGTTGAGCGTCTTTTTAACTGTGCTCGAGATATTTGTCACTACAGACGGGGCCGCCTTAACGCTGATACTATCAAGGAGTTGATGCTGCAATCGTGTGCTGTAAAATTCGAGGTTGAACAGAGAGAGATTGACTTTACAAAAGAGCTTGTACTAGCGGGTGAGGCAGCGATGATTGAACAAGACAGAGGATCAATAGCCCCTCTTCCAGCATTGGATCCAATTAGCGATATTGAAGAGAAGGAAGGAGAGAAGGAGGAGGAGGAGGAAGAGGAGGAAGATAGACAGGAGCCATCAGGAGAGACACAAAAACGAGCGCGTTCTGGAAGTACTAGCTCGCAGGAGGATCAAATGGAACACGAAGGCACACAGCGAGCGACGCGGATTCGCAAGAAGCCTAAAATGCCAGAGGGGTTCCAACTGGCGCCTTTGTAGCTTAAATACTGTCAGATTATATTTCTTGATTTGTTCTTCTATCCAGTTTCTTTGTTCTGTAGTCTCTGTATTCCGTATATCCTGGAGATGACTCTTCGCCTGAAAATTAGTCAGAGCTCTCATACATGACCAAAACAACAAAATTACCAAAAAAACTGCATAAAAATCTATCTGCCCAGCAGGTCACGAGGCTTAGCATGTTTGTATTGTTTACAAGACCGCGGTTAACCGCAAAACCGCAGCGGTTTTCATTTGAAGACCAAGACCGAACCGCAAAATTTTGCGGTCTTGGGATGAAGACCAAAACCGAACCGCAAAAATTTGCGGTTTTGATATGAAGACCAAAACCGCTGCGGTTTTGGTTAGGTTTTAGGTTAACCGCGGTCTTTGCGGTTAGTGCCGCAGTCTAGCTATAATACTCTTACTAAAGGAATCTACTCCCTAGACTCTACTAATACTTTTTGTAACTCCTAAGTCGGTATATTAGTAGAAGATAGAGGTATTAAGTACTTCTTACTTAAATTGTATTACCTTTAGTATATTATTCTGTATAGGGCCTATTCTATAGGAACTTACTGTATCTAGAAGTATACTAATAGATAAGTAATTCTTAATTACTTTATCTACTATTACTAAAGATAAAAAGAATATAAGAAGGTTTAATATTAGAGGTATATACTTTGTATATAATTTATAAAATATATAGATAGGAATTTACTGTTACAGACCCCGCGACACGAGGGGCCGCAACTTACAAATGGGCCATCGAGAGCCAACCATTCTGCAACCACCACGACCGCCCACAGGTCACGTGCGAAACATCATAAGGAACCATGGCCTTCCCACCAGAGCCACACGATACAAGATAACTGGGTCAACAAATGGAGAAGCCATGATTAACCCAGGCATCGTGCGGAAGGCCTCGTCTTACGTCAAGCTGGTCCCCACGAGTCGTTCCACCCTACGACGGCTCGGTTCATACGACGAGGCAGGGCGCGCGACGGAAGGCGCCGCAGGAACCAGACCATCGCACGAATTACCACGAGTTCCCAGTAACCCAGAAGAAATCGTGGAGGTTCGCATGATAGCACCCGACGCAGGGACAAGGACGCCATGCGACAAGCACGTGATCACAGGGTATACCAGCGGGTATACCAAGAGGTAGATGGAAGGGCACGACCTGGTATACCACCAGGTGTACCCTCCGATATACCACGCCACGAAGGATTAGAGATATAAGGGACGCTCCTTACGCACATGTATTTAGTTCTTCGCGATTAATCAATCTAAGTTACTACAGTATACCTTTTGGGATTACTCTTCATTCAGTTTCAGTCTTGTGACAAACATACTACAAGTAGGGGAGCTCTTCGGAACTGACCTGCTTGGCGCACTATCTGGTGCCTCCTTTGAAGTTACTCTACAGGATCCGAGTCCGTGTAAGGCTTAGTATAGCAACGGTACGATTGCGAGTTGATACTTGAGGAGTACGAGTGATAGATATCACGAACGACCAACAACACAGACGGCAACTGGTAAGTTGTCCACCCAGATCTAACCACTCACTGTGACCAGTTAGCAAAGCGTGTAACACATTAATCGCCCTGTCAACCGAAACTCTGAAGTTTAATCATTATGGCACCGAACGACAGCCCCAGCGCTTCGCAAGCAGGAGGCAATCGTACCCCTGCACTACCAACCAACCATCAGCTCATGGAGATGATCAGTCAACTCCAGGAACAGCTACAGGTTGCAGAAAGGCGCAACACGGGAGTCAAACCTCCTAAACCAGACTTCTTCGAAGGAGCACGAACTAAGCTTCGTAGCTTCCTTACGCAGATGGACATGCAACTGCGTATTATCCATTGCGATGGAGAAGCCAACAAAGTCATATACGCATCCACCTACCTACGTGGACAGGTATTCAATTAGTTCGAACCCTACATCCGGGAGTTTAACGAGAAAGCTTAGGACGATTGGGGAGACACCATAACCGCCATCTTCTCGTCCTATGCGGTCTTCAAGAAAAAGCTTGAACAAACCTTTGGAGATATAGATGCACAACGCACTGTAGAAAGACGCCTCGAACGAATCAAGCAGACCAGTTCAGCCAGTATTTACGCCGCTGAATTTCAGCAAATCATCTTACATCTCGATTACGATGACGACACCTATATCTGGTTGTTTGAACGAGGACTTAAGGAAGATGTCAAGGATGAACTGATGTGGATCGATCGGCCTACCGAGCTAGCTCGAATGATCGAGATCGCAGTTAAGTTCGACAACCGACTTTACGAACGAAAGCTTCAGCAACGTGAAGCACGTCAAGGAAGTAACCAAGGACCGCAGGGTCAAGGATTCCGTCGCCACAGGGGGCGACGAGGAAATCAACAACGGTCTAGGGAAACGTACAACGACCCCTATGGACCCCAACCTATGGAGCTTGACGCAGCGAGGCTACTAATGGAAGAACAGAAGCGAAGGAAGGAAAACCGACTCTGTTTCAACTGTGGCAAGCCAGGCCACATGGCAAAGGATTGTCGTAGTAAGGGGGACGACAAGAAACCACAACAATTACGTGCAACTCAAGAGAGAGGAGCATACGATACCACTGGGATGAAAAGAGTGCAACGACTCTGCGCCACCTAGGAGGGTAAGCAACCCGAAACGAACCTCGAGGGAACAACAAGCAAAGACGACCCTAAGTGGATGGCAAACTGGCCACCAAAAGACGCACAAAGTATAGCAAAGGCCGAGGAATTACGAGACCAACTCAAGGCAGAAATGGACAATGAAAAAACTAGCCCTGAAGAAAAAACCAAAAAAGCAATGGACATCCTCGACCAAATGTACGCGATGACTTAACCCGAGCCCAAGACACAGGAACTTAGGGCTACCAACGAAGCCGACGCAGCTTCAGTCGACTCACAGCTCGCAGAGTACGACAGACAGGAACAGTATCTGCGGATTGACCTGAATACAGTAGAAAGTCAAGGGTGGACCCAATATACCTGGGAAACCGTTGACACCCAGGAATCAACAAGTGAGTCCCTGGGAACGCCTCAAGAGTCCCTACGACAGGAAATCGAAGAAATCCCAGAAACCCCACCGGGGGGGATACTGGATGAGTTATCAGGAGGAACGAGAACTTCGACGACTCTACGAAGCAGGTGGTATGGCCCCTGGAGACCCTCGTAGGTTCCTCTTTGACGAATCAGACAACGACGAACCAGCACCGTATGTTACTAGCGCGGAAGGAACATGCCCGTGCAACAGGGAAGATTGCGCTTGCATCGGATATGTACGACACCCCAATCACGGCCTAAGAGCTACAATTGGATGTTATGACTACGACTGCAAGATGTATATGCAAGGCAAGCTGGACTATGGAGGGATCGAACCCAAGCCATCGCCACGAATGCGACGCCCAGAGTGGAGACAGTAACTCGCAGCGACAGCATGGGGAAAACACATGAAGGTGGAAGCACTGATAACCTTCTACGGAGGAAACGAGATCAGTGCACGAGTCATGATTGACTCAGGAGCCGCAGGAAACTTCATGGATCCAAGATATGTCTTGACTGGTAGAGTACCAACCGTTAGAAAAGATTAGATTACTCCACTTGTTGGACTTAACGGAGAAAAGCTAAGTAAGGGAATCACTTACCATACCGAATGGATCGACATGGTCATCGGGAACCACATAGAGTCAATATGCTTTGATATCACCGATCTAGGAGGGTACGAGGTGGTACTTGGTGTCCCTTGGCTACGCCAGCATAGCCCAAGAATTGATTGGCGAAGAGACGAGATCTACTTCGAACACTGCGACTGCACGCAAACAACAACCAGATGGACTGGAGAAGAACCACCGAGCATTAAAGGGCCTAGCCCCGGGACGGCAGGTACCTATTGCGGCCCGCACGAGGTTGACCCTAAGCGGAGCCAGCAGCCCAGAGGCGGGGCATCAGGTAGGATCATGGATGTTGACGTTATCGCGACAACGGAACAGCGACCGGACATGTCGGACAATGAACTCAAGGACTACATCATGATACACCATGAATCACGACAAACCCTCTGCGCGACAGGGGAAGAAACACAGATACCTAAGGAGTACCAAGAGTACTGGGATGTGTTTGAGCCACCAAAGGATGGTGTGCTCCCAAAGTATGGTCCGTTCGACCATGAGATTAGGCTCAAGGAAGGAAAGGAACTGACCTTTAGGCCAATCTATCAGCTATCACCAATCGAAATGAAAACCTTGAGGGAATACATCGACGAAAACCTCAAGAAGGGATACATCCAACACTCATCGTTATCAGCCGGATATCCAATCATCTTTGTACCAAAGAAGGGGAATGAGCTTCGACTTTGCGTGGATTACCAGCAACTAAATGACATTACCATCAAAGATCAACACCCATTGCCTCTCATTCAGGAAATGCAAGACCGCATTCAGGGAAGTGTTTACTTTACCAAATACGACATCACTAACGCATACAATCGCCTCAGGATTAAAGAAGGCAACGAATGGAAAACAGCGTTCAGGACAAAATACGGGCATTTTGAGTATACGGTAATGCCGTTCGGACTCACAAATGCGCCCGCAGCATTTCAGCGATTCATCTTTAGCGTACTAGAGGAATACCTAGACATCTTCGTGATGGCATACCTCGACGACATCCTAGTGTTCTCCAAGACCATGGAAGAACACGTTCAGCACAACAAAAAGGTGCTACAGAAGCTTAGAGAAGCTGAGGTTACACTCAAACTCAAGAAGTGTGAGTTCCACATACAGGAAACAGATTTCCTAGGATACGTGATCAGCAAGAACGGATTCGGCATGCAGGAAGACAAGGTCAGAAGCATCCTAGACTGGCCAACACTCAAGAATGTGAAGGAAGTCCAGCAGTTCATGGGGTTATGCAACTACTACCGACGATCAATCAACGGGTTTGGTAAGATTGCGGTCAACCTCAACAAACTGCTCAGGAAAGACCAAAAGTGGGCTTGGGATGACCAAGCAGAAAAAGCGTTTAACGACCTCAAGAAAATGTTCGTTAAACGAACGATACTCGTACCGGCCGATCCAAGCAAACTATACACAGTGGAAACCGATACATCAGATTATGCACTCGGAGCACGGCTCACTCAACCAGGGGACGACGGAAAACCAAGACCAGTGGTATTCTGGTCTAGGGGAATGATAGCCGCCGAACTCAACTACAACATCTATGACAAGGAACTGCTAGCTATAGTGTCAGTACTTAAAGTCTGGAGAGCGTATCTAGAAGGGGCAGAGCATCAAATACTTGTTAAATCAGACCACAAGAATCTGACGTTCTTTACCAGCACAAAAGAATTGACAAGACGACAAGCAAGATGGGCGGAAACCCTGGCAAGATACGATTACAGAATCGAACATTGCCCAGGAACGGCCAACAGTCAGGCGGACGCACTAAGCAGGAGACCCAACTACGCGTTAGGAATCAAGGAAGCCGTTCCGGCCATACTCAAGACAAATGACAACGGTCATCTCAGTGTACAATCACCAGATATTGGCCGCCACCAGTCAGATCCAAGACAATGAATAGATCAACAGGCTAAAGGAAAGTCTGATCGATGACCCGATCCACAAGACAGGACCCACCGAAAGAATCACCAATGAAGACGGATTGATCCACATCCATGGATTGATCTACGTTCCACAGAAGCTTCAACAGGAAGCGATACAGCGACACCACAACGACCTCACGCATAGGCACATAGGAGTGGAAAAAACGGTAGAATTCCTATCAAGGAACTACTACATCCCAAGCATGCACAGAAAGGTCAGAAATTACATCAGGCAATGCGACACTTGTCAGCGAAACAAGCCATCGCGACACACACCCTATAGCGAGTTACAGAACTCGGAAGTACCAACACAACCATGGGAATGGATCACACTGGATTTCATCACCAAACTACCAAAGTCAGGAGAACATGACATGATCATGGTAGTTGTGGACCGATTGACGAAATATTCGTACATGATACCAATAACAGAAACGATCGATGCCAAAGCCATAGCATCCCTATTGTTCAGATATATATTCGCCAACCACGGAACACCCGAGAAGATGACATCAGACAGAGACAAGCTCTTTACAAGCAAAATGTGGAAATCATTCGCAGACATCGTAGGCATTGAGCATAGACTCTCCACTGCCTACCACCCTCGAACGAACGGCCAAACAGAACGAACGAACCAAACTTTGGAACAGTACCTAAGACACTACGTGAATTACCAGCAAGATGACTGGGCAGGACTGCTACCATTAGCACAATTTGCGTACAATAACGCTATGCACGCAACCACAAAAGAGACCCCATTCTTCGCAAACTATGGGTATAATCCCTCAATCATCGGAGAAACCATTGGAAAACAAGCAGAGGCAGAATCATCGAGACTTCTGGCCTCAGGACTCAAACAGCTACACCTCCAACTGGCAAAAGACATCGAGTTCTTCAATCTACAAATGAAGCACTACTACGATCGGGGCCACTAGGAGGGACCAGACCTAAAAAAGGGGGAGAAAGTGTACCTCCTACGTCGGAACATCAAAACCAAACAACCAAGCTCGAAACTTGACTACCTAAAGTTAGGACCATTCGAAATCGAAGAAAAAACAGGACCGGTCAATTATCGCTTGAGACTACCTGACAGCATGCGACGCATTCATACGAATTTTCATATATCGTTACTCGAACCCGCACCAAAAAACGCTAAACTCGCTACAAATGGGGAAATAGAGGAAGAGACCAAAAACGAATATGAAGTCGAGAAGGTCCTAGACATAAAGCGTGTCAACGGAAAACCCCACTACCTAGTGAAATGGAAAGGTTACGATACCTCGGAAAACACATGGGAACCTATCAAGAACCTGACGGACTGCCGCCAGCTGGTTCAACAGTTCCACCAGGAGGCTGGCCAAAGACACCATCAAGGGAAGAAGCGTCCGGGACAGCCCAGAAAGCATCTGGCATCTGGTCCAGCGACACCACCATCCTCGTCAGACTCGAGTCTGACGTAGCAGCCAGTTGACGAATCTCTTACTGCTCGGCCAGACGGTCGAACTCCGAAAGCTCAGCAAGAGATAGAGGATCATCCTCGTTGAGACGATCCGACACCACTAAGTCGTGATCCAACATCCGACCACCACGATCTCTGAGAAATTGTTGATGTTTCTGCAAGCGAAGAATTTTCGCCATTACCTCATTCATTTTTTGAGAATACTGAAGAAATTGTTTTTAGGCCTCAGTAAGGTCCGCCGAGACCTTCTGCTCCTCCCGTTGTAAGTCATCCCACTCCTTGTCAGTATAGAAGCTTCGTTCACACACCTGGCCTCGACGGGCGCAGGTGGAACACTTTTTGCTGTTCGCATAAGGACTCATAATACAACACTTGCCACGGACAAGACAATAATCACAAGGGGATAACGCGGGGCGACCAGACTGTTCGATTCTAAGAGCAAGACGATTATTGTCAGCGTACTTGTTACGTTTCGGCTTTTGAACAGCGGGTTTAGGTATATTGAACCATGACGGAGAAAATTGAAAAACAGAACGGACCAACACTTACCTGAGGGGGGTAAACAATTATAAAGGATTCTCGAGGACGAGAACCAAGGAGAGGGGAGGATGATGTTACAGACCCCGCGACACAAGGGGCCGCAACTTACAAATGGGCCATCGAGAGCCAACCATTCTGCAACCACCACGACCGCCCACAGGTCACGTGCGAAACATCATAAGGAACCATGGCCTTCCCACTAGAGCCACACGATACAAGATAACTGGGTCAACAAATGGAGAAGCCATGATTAACCCAGGCATCGTGCGGAAGGCCTCGTCTTACGTCAAGCTGGTCCCCACGAGTCGTTCCACCCTACGACGGCTCGGTTCATACGACGAGGCAGGGCGCGCGACGGAAGGCGCCGCAGGAACCAGACCATCGCACGAATTACCACGAGTTCCCAGTAACCCAGAAGAAATCGTGGAGGTTCGCATGATAGCACCCGACGCAGGGACAAGGACGCCATGCGACAAGCACGTGATCACAGGGTATACCAGCGGGTATACCAAGAGGTAAATGGAAGGGCACGACCTGGTATACCACCAGGTGTACCCTCCGATATACCACGCCACGAAGGATTAGAGATATAAGGGACGCTCCTTACGCACATGTATTTAGTTCTTCGCGATTAATCAATCTAAGTTACTACAGTATACCTTTTGGGATTACTCTTCATTCAGTTTCAGTCTTGTGACAAACATACTACAAGTAGGGGAGCTCTTCGGAACTGACCTGCTTGGCGCACTATCTGGCGCCTCCTTTGAAGTTACTCTACAGGATCCGAGTCCGTGTAAGGCTTAGTATAGCAACGGTACGATTGCGAGTTGATACTTGAGGAGTACGAGTGATAGATATCACGAACGACCAACAACACAGACGGCAACTGGTAAGTTGTCCACCCAGATCTAACCACTCACCGTGACCAGTTAGCAAAGCGTGTAACATTTACTACTTATTCTTCCTATAGTAGTTCTTAATAAACTCTCTTTTATAGGTTAATATAAGTATTAGCTCTTTATCTATAACCTTAATAGTAAGTATAAAGTACTATTTATATAAGATAGGTATAACTAGTTACTAGGACTATTAACGTGTTCCACAACCGAACGGGCCGGACAACCGAACGGGCCACCCCACCCCATTACGACGATATATATTGAATATAACTCAACCACCATATAATATATTGCAAAAACTAGGCGTTATTCACAACTGGGCACCTATTCCGCTTGTGCCCTGGCTCCCTGCAATTGCCACAGCGCTGTATAGGTCTCTCAATCGTCGTCCTGGTTGCGCGGCGTGGCGCCGGGGGTATTGCCAATTGGTGCTCATATTCAATTTGTACACGCAATTGCAGGTCCTCTGCTGTAATTCCACCTTCGTAGGGTAATTGCCTATTTGGTAAAGCTTTTTTTCTTTGCTTACGTCCATTTTCGGCCATTACACGCTCATATGTTGTCTTTAACATAACCATCTCATGTGCAAGTAATTGTGCACCTCTGGTAGTCTGCTCCAATTGTCGATATATGTCATTATCAGGGGTTATATCCCTATAGACTAGTAATCGCTTGATTGAGGATGCCTGCCGTTGAAAATTGATAGCTTTGGATGGTGTATGAGGTATGAATTCACGACTGCTATCACTACCATGTGATGGTGGTGGTGTAGGCGATGGGGGATGAATATCAAGTTTTGATAGTACTGTCTCTGGCGAATATGGAATAATGCCCGCTGCCATAAAACTGCTAGCAATTATAGAGGTTTTGTATGTTGCTGCGCGTGCTTTAGGGTATAGACTAAGAAAGTCAGGCTTATCAATATGTGTAGAGCCCACACGTGCAAGATCTTGTACTGCCTGACCATAGAAGTGCTTCAATACACTAAAACAACCTACATCTAGTGGTTGTAATAGATGCGATGAATGAGATGGCATACAAATTGGCACAATATTGTTCTTCATGCAGATAGTGTCAAATTGAGGGGTGACATGACTCCCATGGCCATCCATAACCAAGGCAGACCAGGCACCATGTTGACGCTTTTTGACGTATGGAATGAAGGAATTTTCGAGCCACGAAATGCCAATTTCATCAGTTGTCCATCCATTAGCACTGATCTCAAAGCGCCAGTCATTCGGGACAGTACTACACCACGCTGCCATCAATACCTTCGCTTTAAAGATAATAGTCGGAGGGAGAACACCATCCAGATGGACACACTCAATTGCAGTAACCCACTCTCGGTTACCCGGTTGTAGGAGTTTGCGCTTCCCCTGCCACTCTCGACTGGTAATAACCTTTGAGGTGCTAGTAATCCCCATTGCAAATCCAGTCTCATCGAAATTGTAGATATCTTCGTTAAGAATACCATATTGAGCAATAGTATTGCAATATTGATTAAACCATTCACGAATAAGCTTCGGATCCTCACATAATGCACGCTGTGCAGCGTAGCGACGTGAAAAACGTGTTTTAAGCTTATCGCGACGTTTGACAAAGTTCTGTACCCAGTTTATACCGATTGTAAGAGAGGGGGTAGTTGAACGTTGAGCGAGTAGTAAATTGGCCATTTCTCCTGCAAGAGCAAAGGTAGGGGCCTTGCCACGTGCATCTAGATCCAATATCCAATTCTCTAACGAATCCTCTTCAATTGCATCCAATTTTGTGCAATTTGCGCGAAGGGTTTGGCGATAATGTCTTCCCTTGAAACGCGCTTGCAATGTTGCACGAGGTACCTCAAAAACGCGCGCAGCTTCATTCAGAGAAGCTACTTTTTCATTTCTTAGCGCCTGTATAGCAAGTTCAATCCTGCCTTCTTGCTCAATTCGTTTTTGAGTTTTTGCAGTACGAATTGGTGGCATGGTGGTGGTTTGAAAAAGAGAGCTGCAACACGCGACGCGTTTTTTAGGTGGGGTGGCCCGTTCGGTTGTCCGGCCCGTTCGGTTGTGGAACACGTTAGAACTTATCTTATAGTAGATAGCTATAGTATAGACCTTAAGTATCTTATCTAAATCTACTTTGTTATACTATCTAGCCAACTTCTACTATATAGTTAACTTATAGACTTTTCCTATTCTTATAGAGGTAAAGTAATAGAGTAGTATTATAGTACTTAGCTAGATCTAGGATTAATCTAGGGGGTAGCTATAATATTTAAGTAAATCTTAATACTAGAGTTATATTATTACTATTATTAGATTGTTTAGGGAAAATATATTCTTTTTTATCTCTGTAGTAGATAGATAAGGCCTTAGGTCACTACTAATATACTACTATAGGGTTAGTTAAAGTATACCTTCTGATTTAAGGTAGTTTAGATCTCTTTAAGTATAGTGGAATACTCTGTAGTAAAGATAAATTCTCTGAATTTCTATATTTCTGCCTAAAAGTCTCAACAGAACCCCTACAGTGTCTCTAAAGTAGGTTTCTCTTTGATACAACTATATTTATTTAGGGCTATCCAGAGTAAGAACCCTTTACTTGTTTAAAGGTTTAGCGGATTTTGAGATATTGGGTGTAACTCAATAAAACTGGATCATTAGCCAGAAACAGAGCCGCTGAGGAACGGATGTCTTACATATTAAATAGATTTAAGGTCTCCTTGTAGTCTCTTTCTGTTTGTGGTAGTACCGTACGGGCTATCTCCTTGTTGTCGATACTATCAAGATCGATCAAGAGATACTCGCTCTTTTTGTTCCTTATGGTGGAGAGCAGCGAAGAGTCGACCGAGTGAGGGATCAATAGCGGCAGCTAGGTGAAGAGGTGAAGAGGGCACGGTGAAGAAGAGCGAAAACCGTTCATTTTATCCCTCGTCTACACTCGGGCACCTCGTCAAATCTTTCCCTGCTGGAATTCATAAAGGTGACTTTTGCATGTCAGTTCCGGCCCTTCAGGTGAAGGGCTGAAGGGGCGCCCTGCTAGGGCGGCGGGCCGCCTAGGACAGAGTCGTGGGCGCTAGGTGACCACCGCCATACAATATCTGTTGTATGTTTTTTTTTTACTCCCACTGCTCGCTCACCTGGGCACTTGACTCTTCCCGGCCTGTCACCATCTCTGCCATGGTGTTCTGGTCCAGGTGATATGCAGTCAGGCCACATAGGAATGAACTCTTAGCTTGTGCCTCCCTCCCTTGGCCACCATCCCACGTCACATTTCCCATACTTTGAGGCCCTAACCTGCAGCTAGCTTGCTGATGTTGTACTAGTAAAAACCACTGGCACCTGAGCAAATATATCATAGGAAGTCAATATAGCTCTAGCAATCTTTGAAAATGCAAGAACCTCCAAGTTGGAACTTGGTAGTCCTTATGCTGAACCTGTGGCTAACCTTGGAAGCGAAGGCTCCAAAAATATGGTGAAGAACCTCTGCGGCCTTCTTCCCATTAATCTTTACGATTCAAAGTAGTTTTTTCTATAATAGAGAGCAAGGGATCTAAATTCATCGATTTGAAGGAGGTGGAAACCGTGGAAGTGCGGCTCGAGACAGCCCGGGGACAATGAGAATGATCAATTATCGTAATTTTGGCGGAGCCCTGCCAGTGGTTATTCTGCACAATCCAATCAAGCGCCCTAAGATACAGTAGCAACATACTAGTAACATTCCCCTTGCTACTCCCAGTAGTATCGGTGATCAAGAGCTGGAATCGAATTGTAATAGTTCTGTCATGTACAAAAACATGCCGGGATTCGTGCTATTGAAATTACAAATTGAAGATTTTCGCGTCATGCCAGCTTGCTGACGCATCTCTTCCAGAGATTCTTGACCTCCGCTGCTCCTAAGGTCACACATCACTCCCCAAAATGACCTGCAACATGATGCGCCACGGCAGCCTCGTCACCCTCAAATGCGTTGCAAATAGGACATGAGACAACCGCGGTCGTTTTCTGGGCAGAGGAACTTGAATTTTTAACTGTAGCATCATCTCTCTCATCGACATTCTTCTGGTCCTGGGGTTTACCACCACGCTTCTTCCCCTTAGCTGGACGAATGTACATATCCAGCCCCAGCGGTTCTGACGAAGGCTCTTCCGGGCCGTCAAGGCGCATATCGTGCGCACCAAAGCGATTGCGTCTCCCACTTGCATCGCCCCCCTCTGTTCTTAATTGCATTCCACCCTCAATCTCTTGTATACTTCCGGACTCTCTTTGGATTTCTTCTTGTTTCGGAATAGATGGCCCCTCGCCACTGTGCAAGCTCTGCACCCTTCCGACGCGCCCGTCAGTGAGACGCACTTTAACGCCTCGGGAATGATCCCCGCGCGTAAGCAACTCGCTAACCGCGCCTGTAACTGTACGACCTGTGGGCTGGTCGGCCTTGAGAACGATGTTGACGAGTGTGCCGGGGTTGATGGATCTTGAGGGGGGCACGCTTGGGTGGGAGGGGCGCGAGCCGCCACGCCCGCCGCGTCCACCGCGTCCACCACGCCCACCACGTCCACCACGTTCACCATGAGATTGGCGATTCATTTTGGTATGAATTTGTTTAGGACAGGGCGTGAAGAATGATAATGATGGAAAGGGGCGTGTCAAGACACTCGCTCGGCTCGGGAGGTGAATCATGAAATCTTTGAAATGTTGATGTGGGTCCGGGTATGATGTCGGTGTCAATTCTTATCACCGCAATACCCCCAAGTCTATCAGTACCGAGTAGCTGATGGAAGTTCAGGATCAGGAAATACGGCGCTTGCATGCGAATATCAAAAAAGAAGGGAGCGTGGCAACAGCGGGTAGACGATCTTGATGCCTGAGGTACCCGCCTCAACATTAGCGAATTGCAGACAACACCTTTTCTGATACGCTCATGCACGGAGGCATGGATATTCTAGCCCTCGAAACAGGGTATAAAAAAACGAGGATCTCCACGTTAGTTTTAATGAACAGGATTAACTCAAGAAGCTCTAATTGTAAAATTGTATGCATAATTATATGACAGATGGAAGATCACTCAACCGTGAGGGTTCCCGTTTTGGAGATCAAATACTCCTCGATTGCCACATCTTTGCCTGCCTCCTTCCCATATCCTGATTCTTTGATACCGCCGAAGGGTGACTCCGCACATGACGAGTTGCCTTTGGTGCTTTCATTAGTATTCACGTAAGCAGTTGGGATACCAAATTGATGTCCACACACCTGTATTCATGCCGATCATACCAGCTTCAAGGTTTTCCAAGAGTCTCCATGTCCGATCGATATTCTTAGTGAAAAAGTAAGAAGCGAGGCCCATGTTGGTGTCATTGGCCTGCTTAACAACTTCCGCTTCGGTTTCAAACTTGTATAGCCCGAGCAATGGCCCGAAAATCTCTTCTTTGGTTGTCAACATGTCGGAGGTCATGTTAGAGATGATGGTAGGTTCAAAAAAGTAGCCCCTGGAATTGTTTGGCTGTTTTCCACCGCATAACACTTTACCACCCTTGCTCACTGCATCGGCAACATGCATCTCAAGCTTCTCAATACCTCGGCTTGTGCTGAGAGAACCCATCGTTGTAGTAGTATCGACACCATGTCCAACCCGAAGTTTCTGAGTAGCATGCAATATCAATTGGGTGAATTTATCGTAGACTCCGCTTTGGACATAAATTCTGTTTGCGTGAGTACAAGCTTGGCCAGCAGTACGCCACTTCAGAATCATAAGCGCGGCAACAGCCTGATCAAGATCCCCATCGTCAAAAACGATGAAGGGGCAATTTCCGCCGAGTTCCATAGTAACTTTCTTCAAGCCCTCGCTACAATGCCGGGCGACTATGCTTCCCACTCGAGTACTCCCGGTGAATGTCACCTTTCGTACAAGCGGATGTTTGCACAGTCGCTCACTCACATCAGGAGTATTCTCGTTATCTGTCGATATCACGTTCAAAACTCCAGCTGGAAGCCCAGCACGAAGAGCAAGATCGGCCAAGGCCATCACACTAAGGGGTGTTTCGGGAGAAGGCTTCACAATCATAGTACAACCCGCTGCGAGGGCTGCAGCGACCTTTCGGATAATCATCGCGACCGGGAAGTTCCAAGGAACCAAAGCGACGCTGACACCGATAGGCTGCTTGATCACGAAAGTGCGGCGATTTGAGATAGAGGGCTGGGCAACAGAGCCTCGAACGCGCTCAGCCTCTCCTGCAAACCACCAGGCAAAGCCCAAAGCATAGTCAACCTCGCCAACTGCCTCGGTCATAGGCTTGCCAGTTTCATAAACAACAATTTTGGCAATATCGTCTCGGGCGTTGGTTATGAGTTCGTGCCACTTGAGCAGGATTTTGGCTCGTTGGCGAGGATTGATGGTTCGGTAGCTCTCGAAAGCGGCTTGGGAGCTTTCGACATATTGGTCCACGTCAGTGGTATCATTCGCAGGGCATGAAGCAAAGACTCGTTTCGAACCAGGATCTATGGGAGCAATAAGTTGTTAGCATCGCGAAGTGGTCACTCGGTGATAATTTCGCAGAGACAAACCTTCCACGTCAAATGTCTTGCCCGATTTTGCCTTTACCCATTCACCGTCGAGCAGCGATGCTTCATGGAGGAGCGAGGGGTCGTTCAACTGGTAAAGAGTTAGGACCTTGATCTGTTGAAAACTTGAAGGAAGTTCGAGCAGGGAGGGATCGGACCGTGAATAATTCTGACTTGGTCATCTTGCTGGGTCCTGATTCACTGGTTTGAAACTGTTATGATTTCTGGGTCGCGATTCAGCCTTTATTTAAACACCCCGTCCCTCATTAGACGACATGATTCTCCCGTCTGGCTACAAAGCCTGATCATTGAGATTACTAAATCTCCATTTGCCTTGATCGAGGTTCACATCAACTAACGATTACGTGAAAAGATGGAGCAGTCCCCGAGGCGGCCGGAAACCGGCCATGTATCCGACTTTTAGCTAGTGGACTATCTTTGAGAAAATTCGAATGACGGAAGTAATCATTTGATTAGAAAAAAAAACCAACTTAAGATTCACTCTAGTCACGCATCAGTTTCCGCGCAGAGGGGTGCAGAGGTGGGGTGGCGCAGAGGCCTCGGGACAGGTACGGAAAGTCACGTAATCGAACGATGACCGATGGTACTCAGCACTGATGCACTGGTAATCGGTCTTAATCTCATATTAGCAACTTGTTTCTTTTAATTATTTAAATCCCAATAAATCCTAGTCCATGCAAATCTGGAAAACCCGATTGCTTGGATCTAGCCATCAAAATACCAGTCCAAAGTTCAAGACACAGAGTTCTCGAAATGGCGCCTCCCAAGCAAGTCAATATCGCTGTCATTGGTAAGTGACTTAAAACCATTGAGGGTAAATTCTATCAGCGTCATCTTTAACATAGATCTGTATTTGCAGGTACCGGTGGAGTGGGATCAGTATTCATGTCTCAACTTTCATGGATCGCTAAGAATACACCATCAACACATTTCAGCCTTTGCTATATCGCCATGATCGACAAAGCTCTGTATAACCAAGACTACTCCGAAATCGACATCGATACGGCGGTCGAAACTATGGGAAAAACAGGCTCTCCGCCGCCCACGATTCCCGCCATTATCGATTATCTCTCAGCTGCACCTCACAAAGTGATCATGGTGGATAATACGAGCTCTGGAGCAATCGCCGAATCATACCCGAGCTTTCTGAGACGAGGGATAAGCATTGTAACTCCCAATAAGAAAGCTTTTTCCGGAAGCTACCAGCTCTGGCAAGATATTTTCAGTGCCGCCAAGTCTGGCGGATCACTCGTTTATCACGAGTCATCGGTCGGAGCAGGCATGCCGATTATTTCAACCATGAAAGACTTCGTTCAAACAGGCGACGAAGTGACAAAGATTGAGGGTGTCTTCAGTGGAACTATGTCATATCTGTTCAATTCTTTTGCCCCCTTAAACGGAACAGGCAGCAAGTGGTCAGATAATGTGAAGAAGGCAAAGGAGCTCGGATTCACGGAGCCCGATCCCCGCGATGATCTGAATGGTCTGGATGTCGCTAGGAAATTGACCATCTTGGGTCGTTTAGCCGGATTGCCAATTGAAGATCCCAGCTCATTTCCGGTCCAGAGTTTGATCCCGGGCAAGCTGGAATCTGCGAAAAATGGTGATGAATTCCTCCAGAGACTGCCGGAGTTTGATTCGCAAATGGAAGAGCAAAAGGTTGCAGCGCAGAAGGCTGGAAAGGTTGTCAGATACGTTGGAAGCATTGATATGGTCAGCAAGCAAGTCAAAGTTGGAATGGAATGGTTCAATCCCACCGACCCTATCGCTACGCTGAAGGGGAGCGACAACATTATCAGTTTCCACACGAAGCGTTATGGAAGTATGCCTCTCATTATACGCGGCCAGGGGGCTGGTGGAGATGTCACTGCTATGGGTGTTTCTGGGGATCTTCTAAAGGTATTGGTTCAACTCGATTAGTTAAATTGAGCAATGCTATTGCTTTTTCCCCGGCAGATGGGTTATTTGGCCGATCTATCCTCCGACGTGGCGGGATTTTTAAGTAAAAAAGTAAAAAAGGAGATACCATGAAACACGTACTCCTCATCTAGCATAGTCTTCACACAATCAATACAACCAAATTCGAAACATATCATCATGCTCGTAAAAAAGACATTATTCAACATTCACCCTTTGATCCATGTTTTCCAAATAGGCGAGTCATAGGAGAAGTCGACAAAGTTCCGGTACGTTTGAAATGTCTGTGTATCAAGTGGTTTTGGACAGGTCAGGCGGCACTGGACATCCGGTCTTAAAGGAATACCCTGAGCTGCAATATCGAAGTTATGATCATACAGCTCCGGGTAGCTTCCAAAAAATGATGGATCGATCTTATAGATAGAAACACCACAAGCCATGTTAAGCTTATTGAAAACAGCCCTGGAACACAGAGGGGATGTAAAGATAGTTGCAACATCAGATGCAGGAAGAGCAGCTTCTAAGGTTGCAGGGTCCTCTTCTACCTTTGATTCGAAGTTGGCGATGATATCTGTAACACGGATGTACGCTTTGATTGTTGGAGCTCCGATGATCAACTCGGACATCCAAGTCTCGACCACATAACTGCTCACGGTATCGCAGAAAATCTGGTCAATCTGTGGGTTGGCTGAGTGAAGTTGAATGAGACGGTCGCGGATGGAGGGGAAGGGTATCCAGTCAATGACGCTGGGATATGGCGTCTGCAACTGCAATGCGGTAGGCCTATATTGGGGATGAATTGAGTTGTATGTTTTTGTACACGGGTTTATTTGCCATGCTGTGAGATTGACGATATGGTAGAAGCGAGTTTTCGCATACCACTTCATCACATCTGGTCTTGTGAGACTATTGAAGAGAGATAACAGCATCATGACTTCTTGGTAAAAGCTATCAAGGGGTCAGTCAATATTATTTCACATGAAATATCTGGGTGCAAACTCACAATAGCATAGCAGGTCCTGTTTTGGGTGTGTTGAGATCCACCTTGCTTTTAAGGGTTGTGCGCAAGCTTTGAATGTGATCCGAAAATGGGGAATTGGTTTCGGTCCAGTCCTTGTTTAGTCTCATTCTGGAGTTCTGGTTGCTAGATAGAGCTCTGGTATATGGATCGGTCCCCATCTGATAGTCAAATGACCAGATGCTAGGAATTTCCTGGGCTAGGCTGCTGACTCTTTCGGAGATGGACTCTGGCCTGGAAGAGGTTTCGCAAAGCTGCTGTGACCCTGCTGATAGATCTAGGCAAATTCCAGTTGGGGATTTAGACTGGGGAGATCTTAGCAAAACAGCCATTTGTTGCGGATTGTGAGATGGCTCGGGGATTTCAATTATATCGTCTTCGATTGCTCCGGATTCAAATTCTCCCAAGATATCGTTCAAATCAATGGAATAATCGTCTGTAGTTCGGTCTGGCCTGTCCGGTTTCGAACCATCGATTGAAGTGGAGACTGTCTCTGATAAAGACTGCAAGTTCGCAGTCATCCTGGACAATTTAGCGTGTACCTCTATGAGACTTTTCCGAAGCCGGCTATTCTCCTCTCGAAGTTTGCGAATCGTTTCATCGTGCGGTTCGTTATTTGAACCAGCACGGTCGCGTAGTTCTCGCAGATGATCTGCCTGTCTGCGGCGAAAGGCTCGTTGCGCTAATCGATTACGAAGCTTCCTGCAGACAGGTAAGTTTCAAGGAATGCCACCTATGCATAACATTGTTGATAGACGAACCGTTTCTCCACATCAATATTCGGAGATCTATCATTCTGCGGGCTGTCTCTCGGAGCCATTCGTTGAGATGCAACCTTGCTACCTCGCATATTCTTGATACAGTAGACTATATGGGTCTCGGACACGCGAGATAGATTGAAGAGAAAAGTAATTGATCAATTACTCACGGGCGCGAAGACCCTACTAAAACATTGGGGAAATCAGGTCAGTCATTTGCGGGGAGTCCATACCGGGAATGGTTTCCCGTTCTACCATTCCCGTGTAAAATACTAAAAAGAGCGATAGTATGAGCAGGACGTCTGAAATTACCAAAAATGATATGAATCAGACAACTTGGATGAAAGATAAGGATTTCGAGGGACATCGGTAGCCTAATTAAAGCCCGCTGGGCTGGGACATGTTATCTATTACGGGTATGAAGTAAGTGGGCTCTCAAGAAATCGTACTCGATAACTACTGGTCAATAGGAAGCTAGCTGTGGGTTGGAAGTAGTTATAATATACTATCAATGCTCACAAATTCGAAATCTGCATGGAACAAAGCTTGAAGGGCACCTCTGTATTTAAATGATTGTGAGGCTCTTGCATGAAGACCATGGCAAATGCGATAAAGTGGAGAAGAAAAGATCTCGGATCAGCCACATGGTATTGTGACGCAATGACAGGTGCTCAGCATGGCTCAAACCCGAATTTGTATCGGCCTAGATGCATGAAGTATGGAGTAGCTTATCCAATTTTTTCAGGTCTTTGAATTGACAGACTGGTGGAGTGAGTGTTGGTGATTGTGATTGGCCGGCCGAAGAGTAAATTTCCCGAAAGCCGAGAATTCTCGGCTCAGACAGTCATCGGCTTTGAATTTTGAGGTTCGGTTCCGATTCTTCGGCTTACAACCACCATGAAAAGTCAGATAAAACAATCGGCTTTGAAAAATGTGGTCCGATTTCACGAGAATAACATCTTGCGTGGTGCCTTTTTTCATTATTTCTCTTTCTTCAATACTCTGCAGTTGTCTATTCAGTACTATCAAGATTACTCTTTTGCAGGTCATCGAGCTCGTTATTTGAGTACATTGATCCAGTCTGGTAAGACAACACTTAAAACATCATAAGCCTCGCCAAACTTGAAAGAACTTTATACTGACTACCTGAAAACAGACTTTTAAGATTATTTGGACAAAACTCAAAGACGAAACCAAAAACAACAATGCTTTGTCCTAATCTTTGCGGCATGGTTAGCTTGCCGGAGCGGGCTTTGACCTCTGCCACTCCCAATGTCTGGATTGAGTTGGCCAACCCTAAAGACAACATCTACACAACATCAGATGAAGTTCGCGGGTATATTATGATCGAAGTTGAGCGGGAAATTCCCCTAGAAAAGATCGACATCTCACTCGAGGGAACTTCTTCTACATCTCTAAGCCGAGCTATCGCATTCGTTCCTGGCCGAAGGGAATCTTACCAAAGGTTCCTGCAATTACGCCAGCCAACAAATGAACTGGATTATCCCAAGATTCAAACGCTTCTTCCAGGCCAGCGGTATCAACTCCCATTCACTTTCGTCATTCCCGAGCAGATTCTTCCCCAATGCTGCACCCATGAAACCCGGAATGCCGGTGTCAAGAACGCCCACCTTCGTCTACCACCTACTCTTGGAACCGGACCCACTCCATTCTGGGATCTCCGCTCTACTCGAGATGATTCCTCAGAGATGTGTCGCATTCAATACGGTGTCCGCGTCCAAATGTACGGCAAATCATCTCCCCAACCTATCTGCGACCTCTCGCAAGATATCCGGGTGATGCCAGCGACTACGCAAAGCGAAAAGGCCGACGATCCCTCAGTCCTCTACATGCTCAAGGAACAGGCTCTCACATCTGGTCTGGGCCGTCGTGAACACGGGAACTTGGAAATCTCCGCCACCAAGCCTACCCCGATCAACCTCGAATCCACCAAGACCGGCTCGACCAGCGCCTCCCCTACAGCGGTGCAGTTACATCTTCGCTTCGACCCCGTCAACAACGAACTTCCTCCCCGCCTCTCCTCTCTCAAGTGCAACCTCAACACATCAACCTTCTACGCCACCGTTCCCTGGGAAAACTACCCAACCCAAAACGACATCACCCCACTCCAAATCGACCGCGAAGTCTACGAAAAGAGCACATCCCTCTCCTCTCTAGACCTTTCATCCGTGAAATGGGAAAAACTCCCCTCCTTCTCCGCAATCTACCAAGGCAAACTCAAAAGCGACGACGAATCCGACGCATCGTTCATCCCAAGCGAGGAGCAAATCGAGTCCTGGGATCAATGCAGCTACACAGCAACAGTGACCGTCCCAATCATCCTCCCAACCAAGAAAGACTTCCTGCCAACATTCCACTCCTGCTCCGTATCTCGCAGCTACGCGCTTGATATCTCTCTGGGTCACCGCTTGTCTTCGGGCCTGTGTAGCTCTAATACGAGCTTCAGCGTGCCGGTTGAGATGGTTTATTCCGGCAAGGAGTAAATTTCTCGCGGGCTTTCTTTCTTTTCGATTTCTTTTGTTCTATACCACTTTGTTTTTGTTTTCGGTTTATACTACCACCCATACCCACTTGTTTTCTACAAAAGCGATGTCGATGAGGATGGATGCATACTTGAACTTGAAGTTCTTCCAACCCTCCTCCAGGCAGATCATGAATACCCATACCTTTTCATAGAATATCGATTTTAGACATACATGATTGCAAATACACTATCATTTCATCCAAGTTCTTGTTCTATTCTATATTGAGTATATTCATAAATAACCTATTGTACAAAAGTTCAATAGTAGGCAGTAATCGTAAAGTGCAATGCTGCCACATCTGTATGTTGGCCCTCGAGACTAGTCTAGAGTGGAGGATCCAGTTTAATAGGCCTGAGTCTTGCTGGCCTTAGGGCTTAACCAGCGTTTTTCACCGACGTCAAAAGTTTCAGTCACAAGATAACGCACCTACTATTGAGAAGAAACAGGGCGGATTGGGGGTTGACTAGGTATTTTGAGAGGTACATAATCTACCAGGAATGACAGATGCATGAAAACTTGGTAAGCTACTCATACAGACACAATAGCAGTACTTGCAGTCGTCCAAGTTGACAGGCGGTGAGGTCAAAATTCATGATATTACTCGTAAAGATACTCTGTCCGCCAGCGACACTGATTCAAATATACAGGGAGGGCGGGGGAAACCCAGGAGAAGAGAAGAAAGAGTAAGAAGATGAACATCGGGATAGACCAAGCTAGGCCCGTGTAGGGAGGAGGGCGGGCGGTTTAAGTTAATCAAGAGCTCGGCGGAGATCACTCCATTTTTGACGAAGAGTTTCGTGGTTTTCGGAGATCTGAAGAGAGTGAAAGAATGATCAGTAAGTCGTGTTCCAGGTTGGGTTGAATTTCCAACGTTGGTTGGATTGATACGTACCTCGGCCCACTTCATCTTAGTGGCAACCAACTCCTTCTCCATATCGGCCATATTCTCCTCCATAGCGCGATTCTCATTTTGCACCTCGATGTTGCGCTGCATGATGCGTTCCATCTCTTGGCGGAGCTTCTCCTCCACTTCGGCGGGTTGTTTGTCCACGACGTTCTTCAGCTCGCTGACCTGCAGGTTTAGGGCTTCTGTTAGGTCTCGCAGTTCCTCGTTCTCGACCTTGGCGTGGACGAGCTCGGAAGCTAATTGGACGTGTTCTTTATCGGATGCTTCGGCGCGTTCTTCCAGCAGGCGGATCCGGGATGATTGCGCGGTGGTGGTGTGTCGGAGGTGTTCGAGTTCAACTTCACGCTCCTTCTCCGTTCTGGTCTTTTCTTCCCATTCGGCTGTGTATGAAGTAAGCATCTCTTTTGTGAGTGGGATGTCACAAGCATCCTGCACGAGAATGTCTGCTCGGTAGATTCCCTTGTCTGCGGCACCGGAGCTGCCGAAAAATCCGGATTCCAAGATTGAGGATGCAGATGGTTGCTTATCAATGTACACGTCGAAGATGCGCTCCTTGAGGAACGTTGTGAGGGCGGCCATGTCTTTCATTCCCAAGAGTGTCTCTGTATTGCGACGCATGATCGCAACAGCAAATTTGACGATGGTGTTCTCAAGACCCTCTTCGAAGATCAAATCGTAAATGCGAAGGACAAGTTGGAGAGGGAATCGGTAGGCGAATAGTGTTAAGAACCACTGTGTAGCGTATAATTGCGGGGGCACGCCACGGCGGCGGAGATGGCAGTAAAGAGCGGGTTCGAGGTCCTCCAGGAGTCGTTCAAACTGGAAAAGACTGCGATGAAGACCGGGCATGTCCGCAATAAACATTTCACGAAGACCGTACTTATTCATCAATTTTACAAGCAATTCAAAGGCATCTACCTCGTCGTTCTGCGTTCACAGTTAGCTCAGTCCTTGATCGGCAATTCTATTTTAGCACTTACGTTAAAAAGCAAAGGCATGACGATGAAGTTCATGCCCTGGGCGTATCCAACGGCTTCATCGTAAAGAGCGTAGGCTTTACAGAGTCCATACAGGCTTTCTTGGCTTCCTTGAGAGATGAAGTACTTCGAATAGCTTGTCCGAGCACCCAAATCTCTCCGGATCGTCTTCTCCAATTTTTGCAATGCGGTAGCTTCTTCCTTCGCCTTCTTTGCACGGGCGCTCACACTGGCAGCCTGTTCTTTGGCCAGTCTCTCGGGATCCATCTCCTGAGACGGACTAGGAGTGGTGCTCGTGGGCTGTGTTGCGGAGCCCGAATGATTCGAACGAATGGATGATCGCGATGATGATGTCTCGGCGGTGCCGTTGATCAGGAGATCGGGTGTGCGGCGGTCCTTGTCTGTTCCTCGCGCGACAAGATCACGATAGATATCCTCCAACTCCCCGGTGCGGCAATCGGACAATATTTGCCAGATGACGCCTCGAATGGTCTGCGGTATACCGCGTTTGATGGCTGCATTCAGTTCTTCCGAGCTACCAATAGCCTGAGGTCCGTTGTTTACCAGCTGCTGCCAAAGATCCCAATCAACGGGTGTGGATGCGTCAGTGGCGGTCGACTGAGAGCCCCCAGGGGATGTTGCTCCCGCGGTGGATGCAGGAGCGGCCAGAATACCTTCCTCTCCTTCTTCCGGGATGATAGGCGGACTAGCCCCAGTATGGCTAATGCTCGCGTGACTGGACCGGACGCTGCCATCGTCATTCTCGTGGCCATGGGCATGGGTATGGACCTCTTCTCGCATGCGCAGCAGCTTGAACTGGTCCTTAAGGCTGTTCCTCCGTGGCTTCTTCGAGTTGACGCTCGAGGAGTCCCCATCCTCACCGTCATGTGATCGATCCAAATTGCTTGCGAGTGTAGAAACGGAATTGGCGGTGTTTCGTCGGCTGGTAGACTGGGGAGACTTGATCTCCTTGGTTCCGGTCGAGCTTCGGGAGAACCACGCAAAGGGGCCACTGGGTTTCCGGGTAGGCGCGGGAGGAGGAGCGGGAGGAGGGTTCTTATTCACTGGAGGCGGTCCCCAAGGCAAAGATGGCAAAGCTCCAGACAATCCCATAATGCCTCCGCTCGGCGGCGAAGCGACTTCATCCTTGGCAGGGACCGGGGGCGATTCTCGTGTGATGTCCGGGGTCGTAACGTTGGGGGCAATCGACTCGTCCTCCTTGGTGTTGGTCAAGACCACTTCGTCCAATGATGAGGTGGTTGAGAGACGGTGGGAGGTGAGTAGGGGGGGACTTTTGCGGGGGACTCCTGACGGGCGTGCGGTCACCATCTCCGAGTTCTTCGGTCTCCAGGGGTCCATCTAGCTGAGCCTGCTCATCCTTCTGGTCCTGGTTATCATCAACCTTTGCTTCTCCGACGGTCTCGAGGTCCACGGTGTCCTCCACGGCATCCCCTGGGCCATCTTCCACAGTGGTGTCACCTTGCTCGTCGGCCTCGTCTTGATTTTTGCTTTTCTTCTTCTTGTTCTTCTTCTTGTTTTTCTTTGCGCTTTTTGATTCACCGCCGTCGGTCCCGTCGTCCTGCTGCTCGTCCTGCGATGCAGTAGGGAGAGGCGGCTTCTCCGTCGCGTCGGGAGAAGGGGCTGTCCCGATGGGTGGGCTGTCGGTCAACGACCTGGTTGAGGAGGATTGGGGGATTTTGACATTGAGATTATCTTGGTGTTCGGGGGCATCATCAAAGGACTCCTAGAAGGGGACGGAGTAATTAGCGGACAAGACGATGAAACACGACAGCACAACACACTCACCCCTACATAGTCGTTGCTATTGCGATTTGACGACATGGCGAGGAGGGGGGGGGTCTCATATAATCAAAAAGCGTAACACCCCATAAGAACGAAATTTATGGTAAACCGGAGGTCGGGGGAGGTCACGTAGAGGAGAGTAGAGAGTAGAGAGAGAAGGAGGGGAGGAATGGGAGGTGAGTTGACTTGCGTTGATCAAATGGAGACAGCCAGGCACTTCCCGCGCTGATTGGTTAATGATGGTGGACCAACACTCTACGGAGTCAAAACTAGTGGAATCCTATAGGATCACTGACCTGTCGATCGGAACTTTGGGGAATGCTATCGACTTTGCATGGGATCGATCAAATATGCGACGTCTGATATTGATATGCAGGGGTGACATTCCTGCATGTCCGTTGGGCTGGGATTTGTCCATGCACTCTGGCCACGTAGACATATGGAGTACATAGAATACTAGTTAAACATACAATACCCTAGAACTAACTACCTCCGTATACCATTACGAGTATACTCTTGTCTTGCCCACCCCATTCCGGTACAAGACACTGCATAATTATCGTACAACAGATAACTCTGTGGGCCAGCAATGATCATTGTCAATGTCTCAACTAGGTAGCTGCTGTGATCTCGGATTGCAATGTTTTCTCCAAGTCAAGCCACCGTTGTCGCCGTAGTGGGTCCAACTGCTTCAGCTCCGAGAGCCAGTTCAGAGCCTGCCTGTGGTCTTCAGTAGCCATGTGGCCTGCCACTTTGGAGACCAACAACGTGCATTCAATCAAGGACTGATAGATATACTTGCAATCTTCAGCCCCATCGAGCATTTCCTCGATCTCGGCAATCTCCCCCCGCAAATACTGAAGTCGGTCTGACGTCTCCAGGTTCGGAGCCATGGTCCGAGCCGCCACCGCCGGATCAAAGACGCACATCAAGTTCTGATGATAAAACCATAAAGATTGGTCGTAGGGATCAATCAGGGCTTGGTGGATGAGAGCCAGCTCTGTAGTACATGGTAAAAAAGAAAATGTCAGTTTATCACGGGGTTCTCTGCGGAGGGGCAAAAAAGAGGGAGGAGGGAACACAAACCGTCGTCCAACATAGCCCGGCGCTCCTCATCACTGGCTGATTGTTCCTCCAATAGCCGGAGAATAAGCTTGGTACGGTAGTGCCACGCGGAGAAGTTCGATAGGTTGGCACCGATCATCTTCTTTGCGTACTCGAATTCTTGTTGGGTCATGTTTCTAGCCTCTTCTTCCGAGCCCAATTGCTTCAAGGTCTCCACGACGAGCCGTCGGTATCCCCAACCGTGGAAATTGCGACTATCGAGAGTCAACATCTTGCCCACTAAACCCAGTTCTTCCTGCCAAAACCGACGGGCAACGGATTGGGGCAAAAGTCGCCGAGCTTCATCCAATAACCAGAGACGATAATTCCAAATCCAATAACATTTGGGGAAGCTCTTTAACAGGGGAATGAGGAACATCAAATCATCCTTGATCAGTTGGACAATCGACTCGGCCGCACTCTCCGCGGATTCTCCCGCATCTCCCCCAGCTGTGGAAAATTGATGCCGAATGGCCTGTCGCCGGTAGTTCCAGACAGTGTAATATTCTGGATTGCGACTCAGCAAGTCGCAGATCTGTCTCAATGTCTCGGTCGAATACTCTTGCGCAGCCACCTAGCCCAGTCAATATTTCAATCCCAATTAAACTATCATGGATCACAAGAGGTGCCCCACCTTTCCAGATACAGAGTTCTCAAGAGACTTGTACTCTTCAATTTGCTTCAATTCTCGTTGGTGCTCTTCTGGAGTCTTCTCCACTGGTTTGAAGCGGCGAACACCATGCTGCGATAAGAAGTCAGCCAGGTTGAATGACCGATGAGGATATGTCT
Source organism: Penicillium manginii (assembly GCF_028828005.1). NCBI lineage: Eukaryota > Fungi > Ascomycota > Eurotiomycetes > Eurotiales > Aspergillaceae > Penicillium > Penicillium manginii. Next base: position 2,396,365 of record NW_026643110.1, on the reverse strand, counting down.
GTTCCACTCACACTTGCCATGATTATGTATTAATGTGAGTGTCAAGGTTGATTCTATGCGAATATAAAAGGTAACACCAAGAAAAAGTCCAGTCGGAGTTGCCTCGAAGGCGGCGGGGAAGCCACGACGGTGGATCACGTAAGCGAGATATCCCACTACTACAAACTACCCCTAAGAGTACAAACTACTTCCAACTTGCACTTCATCCAGTCAACACTCCTCAACAGAATCGCCTCCATTCAGGGTGGAGGTCTTTTGGGTTTACTAACGTTCCTTTTTTTTCATTGAAATATACTTATCGCGCGGCTGTTTTTCCCCGAAAAATGGTCAATTCGCGATGCCATTCCTTCGAGGATATTTCCTCCATTCGCAACCAACATGCCTCACTAACGTATTCATCTCAATCTGAAACTTCAGATGATGGAATGATAACTGGACTAACCGAATGCTTCGCAACGATCAACCTTTCGCTTCATGAACTGCACAATACCTCTCAAATATCATTGACCCTTCCTCTGGCGAATACCCGTCGCGATACCCCCCCATCCACTACTCAAGGAAAACAGAAGTACAACTCCCAGCTCTCCTGAACGAGGTCGAGCGAAGACCAGACTTTCTCCAAGTGGTGATTGGCCTCGTGGAATCTTTCGCAGTCCTTCGTCTCCGGATCGGTTCATCCCAAAACGAGACTATGTGGATCCTGCCTCCACGCCTTTCCGTGTGAACAAACACCCACATCTACTTTCCCCCCCGAGAGAGATTTCTGCGGAGACGGGTTCCTAGTCATGACCCTTTCCTTCCAACTGCTCGCCGACCTCCAAATTTCCCAGGGCAGAAATCAATTCCCACCCGCCTCCGCCAGCGGCCTCATCAGCGACCGGGTCTAGTCATGGGGTCAATGTTCCTGGGAGGCGATCGGACTGATTTCTTGAGACAAGTTAGCCATGGCTCTGTCTGGGGTGTTGGCGGTATCTCGGCCATTCCAGCCGATTCCTCAGCGGCGGTGTCAAATGGTTCAGGGCATGATGCGGGGAGAAGTACCACAGCACCGAACTACGTGGCCAGATTCCTTCCCAGAAGGAATACTGCTGATGATCATAACAAGCATGAGTCGCGAATTGCACTTGCGTTAGATATTGACCCGACAGGCAGACTCCTTGAGACATCTATTGCTTGTGCGGAAGATCACATTCGCCCAACATCGACAGCCCATGAGCGATATGCACCTTTTGTATGGAAGGACAATGCATGGACAAAGGCCGAGAAAGACAACTGTAAGTCCACACTGTTGAATTCTTGTCAATCCGTTCGTAAATCTCACATGGTACCTTTTTCTTTGCGGGCAAGGCTAGATCTTTCTATTGAGAACATATACTTGACATCTAAGCATATCTAACCGCAGGTTGCGATAGTTGCCACTCACAGATTCGTCTGTGGCACCAACTAATTCTCGGGGATGATAACCAGGGCCACCCACTCGAGTCCGACGAGAGGTCGTTCCCCCCAAACCTTTCCGCATCTTGGACGCGCCTTTTCTCCGTGACGACTTTTATTGCTCGACCCTGGCATACTCGATCACCTCGGGAATTCTTGCTGTTGGCCTCGCACAATTTGTTTACCTATGGTCAGAAGGAATTTCGGTGAACCATCCCCCATTCAGTGATGTTCATCCGTCAAACTATGTGACATCTCTGTCGTTCTCATCTGAAATTGGGGGTCGAAGCATCCTAGCGGTCGGTCGTCAATCCGGTCAACTGACACTCTGGAGCGTTTTTGACAGTACAGTCCGCTTCGAGCTCAGTCATCCTAACAGCATCTCGTGCGTGACATTCAAACCTAGGACCACACGCCGAAACTCTGAACGATTTCCTGGCTTGGAAGTCGACACGGAAGAGCTTGTTGTTGGCGACGAGATGGGAAGTGTGTGGTATTACTCAGTCGAATGGCCAGTCATTCAAAACAAGTGGAGCTGGACTGGTTCCATGACACTACTCGCCAAGATTTCTGCTCATACCCAGCAAGTGTGCGGTCTGGCATGGTCCCCTGATGAGCGATATCTAGCCACCGGCGGCAATGATAACGTCTGCCTGCTCTTCGATCTGCAGGACCTTATTCCTGCACCAATTCTCAACCGCTCGGCATATAGTCCTGCCCCATCAAGCCTAGGCTCTCAGGATGCAATGACCTTCCACGCCTTCCCAGGCCTCAACATCAGTAATAACCCAGGCATCAATCGGGGGAGACTGCGATTATTTAACAGGGAACACATTTTCAATCAGCTCTTACCTTCGTGGGCACATCCGCCAACGATCAAATTCTCTGCGGCATCTCCTGTTCTGAGCAATCTGGGAACTCTCATCTCAGGACTCGGAAAAACAGTGGTAATTCCGCCAAACCGTCAGAAATATCGGTTACAACACGGCGCGGCAGTGAAAGCAATCGCCTTCGCGCCCTGGCAACCAACACTGCTCGCGACGGGAGGAGGATCCAACGACCGGGCAATCCACTTTTTCCACTCCAGAACTGGAGTCTGCCTTGCAACAATCAACGTATTAGCCCAAGTGACGAGTCTCATCTGGAGCCAAACCCGGCGCGAAATCGCCGCAACCTTCGGATACGCCCAACCAGAACATCCTTTCCGCATCGCGGTGTTTGCCTGGCCGAGCTGTGCACAGGTTGCAGTTATTCCTTGGGGGCCGTATGGAAGCAGCTGGGACGGACACGAACGCGATATCCCAAGTTACGACTGCGGGCGAGCTTTGTGGGCTGTTGGATATCCTGGTCGCAAATCCCGCCTTTCGACTCCTGCGAAGGAAGATGATAGCAGCATTAATGACGAAACCTCTTCTTCACATGCCCCTTCTCCTGGATATTCTACGTCGAACCGCCCGCAGCCCGCCTCGACAAGTGGAAGTCAAGCAGATCGCTCGGCCAGGAGAGACCGGACGACCGTTCAGCCAAAGGAAAAGGAAGGCGGGATTTGGTGTACACGTACGATTGAGGAGGGATGTATCATCGTCGCGTCGAGTGATCAGACTGTCAAGTTCCATGAGATTTGGACCGGGCGTCGGACGAGCATTGGGTCGGCTAGTGGGTTGTTTGGGGGTAGTGATATCCTAGAGACTATGGAGGGTATTGAGAAATCCGGCAGTGAGGTTATTCGCTAGATTAGCTGCCCTCTTTCTTTTCCTTTCTTGGACTTTGGGTTGGACTATCTTTATTTTTTTGAGGTGGTTTTTTTTGAAATGCTTGTATAGGATGCTGGTTATCTTTAAGTTTGGTGTTGCAGAATGACAATGGGTATCCTTTGTGCCCGTCGGACTTTTGAGTTAGGGTACCTATTTAGTAGTCTGTAGCAGATCCGAACCTTTTTACCTAGGTCGTCCAGTGTGTGCCAGGCTCCTTGCACTTTTCACTCGATGTATACTACTAGTAGTATCGCCTGGTAATTTCTAAATGTAAAGTTCGAGATTGCAGATATGATAAAATTGGAAGCTTCCAACCTTGGAGGTTAAATATACTATTAGTACCAACCTTGGATCTTGAATATACCTAGGTCGACCTGCGATGGGATTAGTACCAAGCTCTGGAATCTTAACTAACAACTGTAAAATCTGTGGTGGGCTTTTAGAAGCCATTCTAGGTCAATTTTTTTGGCCCTAGAAAACCTCCAAACTTCCAATGGTGTTGTTTGCCACCTGGGCATTTGCTATTAGAAAGGCGCAGTCACGTTTACCTATTCAGTATCTCTATATAGTCTCACCTGCCTGGCTAGTATTCAACCAATCTATTTGTCATTATATCACATATAAATTTATATTTTTTATTCCCAAGTAGAGAAGTTATTCTCAACAAATCGCTCGAAGGGGGTCGGCTTAGAGTCAAGGAGATTCAAACTCGGCTCAAGGGGCTCTCCCAGATAATAGCCAGGGTCCTCTAGACACAAATGGGTCTCAACAAGCTCCTGACCAACACCAGGTGGCAATGGGGCCATATACTGCTCATTGGATATCTGAATGAAGGCTGTCTTCTTTCCTGAAACCCGAGAGATTATTTCCACAATCTCTTCGGGTGTGTAGTAAGTAGTAGCTGCAAGGATCTGCTTGTTCTTCAATTCACCAGCATGCTTTAGAATTGCTTTCACGAATAGGCCTGCACCTCATGGTCAATTTTTTGTCTAAAAGCACGGAAGACTGGGTCATCTAACCTGTATCCTGGGCGGCATCAAAGAGAGGAAACTTGGCGTGTTTTCCGACAGGAAAGGAAACTTGATAAGAACCGTCCTCGGCCCGTTTGAGCTCCTTTTTGAAATTACTCATATAGTACCCAGCAAGTATAAAGCTGCAACCGATTCCCGAGTCACGAATGTACCCTTCCACTCGAACCTTGCTATCAAAGTGAGGAAGATGAGTGAGAAGCCCTTTACTTCCCTTCTGGACATCGGACAACGAAGAAAATATCAGGTGAGAAACACCAAGGGCCTTGCAAATATCGGCAACGTTCTTGCCCTGGGCATATTCGACATTCGGATCCAGGATTTCCCAGTAATTTGTGACCAGGAAAACAGTGTCGGAGCCCTTGATGGCTGCAGTCAAAGAATCGATTGAGTTCAGATCAGCCTATATACCGCGAAAATGCAGCTGTTAATATTCTTTTCTTCTTAAAAGACCACTTTTGGCAGATGGGAAGGGATTTTCACAGTAACAAGTTCAACACCCCGATTTGCCAGATCTTGGGCTGACTTTTTCGTGGCGTCGCGGGTAACGCCACGGATTTTGAACTCATTCGAAAGCTGAGGATCGGTGAGAATCGAATTTATCACGGAGCCGCCCTGGTTTCCGGTGGCGCCAAAGATGGTGATAAGCTTAGACATGATGAGGGGTAGCCAAGCAAACGGTGGAAGACCAAAGTTGAGAACGGGTCTTCTGCAAATGAAGAATATAATAGTTCAAGGGGTTTTATCCATCTTTTAAAGGCTTTTAGCATCTGGCGACTCTCTCGCGGGGTAGTTGGGCTAAATTAGCAAGCTCGTCCTGTCCATGCATTAGTGCGGGGATTTGAAACAACGACGAACACTCGCGTACTAACTAGTAGATTTTAGACTCCTTGGCCCGATTCAAGATGGGTCCGACTCGCTTATGAACATTATGCCGTCCGAACCGGAGTGTGTTTCTCTGGGCAGGCTGCGCGATCTGACTATCAGACTCCCCGAGAGGTGTTAGTACTTCAAGGGCCTTTGGCTGGCCGCCGGTAAGGACAGCCCGAAGGATTACATATGGCTTAAGGGGGAACCAGTAAGATCCGAGTCTTCGCCGTGCTCAAGTGGGGCTACCAGTCACCACAATTTCTCAGGGAGTATACAACTTCAAAGTTGACAATCGAATCTTTTCGAAACCTTGGAATACACCTCATTTTAATCACAAAATTCGTATTAGCCAACCTTGGAAGCGACTAGTGTTGGACTACTGAGTATGATAGATTTGCAGTTCAACTTGGAATCGGACCTGCCATCCATGGATAGGGAAGCTGCCAGTTATCCTTCAAGAAACAAATAAATTTGGAGTTTATTACTAGCTAGTAGTACTATATACCAGTGTACGGCTAAGTAACCATACAGGTTTCTGCAGCTTCAATCCCAGAACTGGGTGCATGCTATGGTCAGCAAGTACTAGTAGTTACTAGTTTTATATTAATACTCGTAGCGACTAGTACTAGTAGTATGCAACATTATATTGCTTAGAGTAAGCTTACACTTGGCACATATCACTGTAGTGAGGAGTAGGTAGTACTGGCACTATTTAAATGGTAGATGTGAACCTTGGAAATACTCTTACCTGATGACAGCCAACTGTTCAGGCCCCTGACACCGAAAAAAAAGAAGATTCAATCCAGCGACCCCTTCATTCCGCATCAAGTTCGAAGTCTCTAAGCAACCCAACGATCAACCTTGGAACAATCTGAATAAAAAAAAAAGTAAATCCTTCTTGCTAAATACACAGCCAAATACTAGTAGCCCCGGCTCACTAAATCAGGAGAAACGATTTCCCAAGCAACCAAATCAAGAAAGATTACCCACCGTCGATCCCCCCCCCACACCTCTTCAAGATTCTTCTTGGCATCATTCATCCTCATTATCCTCATATCTTCAACTTCCTACAACCGAACCACCAGCTCTCAATCGCATAAGAACAATCTCAATTTCAATCCCAAATTAACCATATATCGTCAAAATGCGCATCTCAACCCTCGCCCCCTTCCTGGCATCCATCGCCCTCACAACAGCAAATACTCTAAACATCACCGTCTTATCCGCCCACAACAATCGCTCAACCCTCGAATGCTGGGCCCTAGAACCAGGCTTCACAACCTCCACAACAGCCGGGCAATCCGGAACCGAAGTACTCAATCTAGGCACTGTCGGCGGTCTCAATGCCGGTAATGCCTCGTACTCGGTTCTCCCAGCCAAATTTGATGGAGGGAGACATAATGCGCCCGCGCTACAGTAAGTTCCATGCTTTATTATTGTTTATTCTGGAACCCAATCCGCCCAAAAAGGTCGTATAGATAAGAAAAGGAAAATAGTACCGTAGCTAACCGCATCTCCTTCTTCTTTAGGTGGGTCGTCTTCCTCTCAGGACTAGCCCATATTACTCTGCCCAACTCAACGGCAGAGGCATACATCCCCGGAGGCAAAAACGGGGCTATTCTCGCCCTCGATACGGCGGATGTTAGCTCCCTGGGTCATATCACTAAATATCCTTCCGAGGAAAGTACTGTTGCGTTGATAATTCCGCTTGGACAGGGGGGTATTCCCGGTCATGCCGTTTTGCATAATGGGGCTTGTAAGGGGGTGGAATTGCAGGTTTGAAAGATATTCCAAGGTTGTTGAATGGAGGGATTTAGATTGGATTTTGATGATGGGTGTATGTATGTATGTATACCTAGTAGCTATTTACTAGCTAGTAACTACTAACGAATGCTTAAAGCCTTGGAAGAAGAGGTCTGCGATGGATCTATGAAGACAAACTAGTACACTCCTAAGTGCGCATCTGAGGGAAAAGAAAGTTCAAGCTTGTAAATTCATTCAATTGAGTCGATTCAGTGTGTGGCTATAAACACAGTTTCCACAGACCAGACAAGACGCAGGTCATGCATGCCAATATATAATTCTTTTGAGGAAAAAAAGGAAAAAGAGGTAAAGTAAACATGTCAAACATTCAAACAAAAGCCAACAGAGAAAAAAAAAACGTCTTTCCCCGAATTCGTACATAGAAATTCCATCCCTCTTCACCTTCTTCTTGATTCTGGTTCGTCCTTCTTTCCAGATATCAAGCGCTTCATTTCTTACCACCCTTCTTCTTTCCACCCATCTTGGCCTTCTTCGTTGGTGGCGGCACAACCTCGACAGCATCATCGGATGCCTCATCTTCAGTATCAGCGACGAAATCCACCATCGAGCCCTCGCTGTCCTCGTCGTCATCCTCGTTCTCTTCGAGAGACTCCTCAGCATCGGAAGAACCAGCCGACTCTTCCGCCTCGATGTCAAGGATATCATCACCCTCATCCTCATCATCGTCTTCGCTTCCATCATCCTCATCGTCCTCCGACTCATCAATACCATTCATCATAGACTCGTCCTCGTCAAAGGCCTGGTCACGGATAGACTTCGTCCGAGGCTTAGCCTCAGTCTCGCTATCCTCCTCATCATCGTGACCCTCGACGTAAATAACATTGTCCTCATCTTCGCTATCCATACCCTCATCTCCACCGCGGATCGACTGTCGCAGACCAAGCTGCGCATCCAGCATATCCAGCTTACCCTTCAGCAAGAGCAACGAGGGCAGACTAGACGACCGCTGATCCATGACCTTGTACAGCGTAGCCATGCGCTTCAACAGCTCAGGCTGACCAGCCAACGCACCACCGTGCGCGACGCAGGTCCACTGCACCCAGACAAGAAGGTGTCCATACCGACCAGGGCGGGAAGAGAGACGCTCAGCGAGACGCTGGAGCAGGGTCGCCGCGAGCGAGGACTCGAGACGCTGAATAGTTGTGCGGATGATGGAGGTGTCGCCGGTGTGGAAGCAAGACTCCAGCATAGCGTTATCATTGGTCTTCAGGGATTGAGTCAGGACAGTCGCCAATGAGACACCGGTGGGGATCTGCTGCACTGCCGCTGTAGGTTTGCCGGGGATCAGGGCGCCGGGCAGGACGTCGTCATCGAGTTCGGCCTCGACATCAACTTCTTGGCCTGCGTTTGCGCGCATGAGTTCGCCGAACGAGGGCTCGGCACCTTCCTCTTCCTCTTCCTCCTCGTCATCTGACGCAGCGTTGTTCATCTCGACGTCGGATTCGGCGGCGGCGGTGTTGCTGGTGGTCTTGTTCTTCTTCTCGGTAGGCTTGACGACGTCTTCGTTGTCGGAGTCTTCGCTTCCAGAAATGGAGATCGGGTCGTCGCGGGATTCGCCCATCTCGATATCGTCGTCCAGGATGTTACCCTGCTCCACGGCCATGTGCTTCTCATCAACACGGCTCTCGCCGGAGCTCTTGGCGCCATTTGAGGAAACTGAGGTCACGGCCTGGCTTGACTTGCTCTTCACGACGGCCTTGGCGCCTGTGAATGCGAGTTCGTCGGTGCTCTCGTCGATAACCTTCACGCGCTCGAAAACGGGGATGACGCCGCCCTCGGTGTAGGCGACGATGATCTCATTGCCGTTGAACAGAGTTGATACTACCGGCACGCAGGCATCTGAGGAGTCGGAGCGGGTGATCTTAAGAGTGGCATTGGCCTTTTGGGTCATTTGTTTCCGGTTAGCCTTGGCGCTGCTGCCGGACTGCGCGTTCTGTGGCTGGGAGAAGGGTTTCGTGAAAATTTCAATGGTGCCATCTTCGGTGACGGCGGCCAGAATTTGCTTCTCGAGAGCGGCGGAGCTGGCGTTCAGAGAGACCGAGGAAACGTCCTGGTCGGCCACGAGGTTGCGCACGAGCTTCTGGGTTGCGGCGTCGAAGACGTTGATGAATCGATCGCCGTCGGAGGCGATGAATGCGCCCGTGCCAGCGGACTCTTGGGAGGAAGAAATGACGGTGTGGATCTGGTTGCGCATTGCGGGGAACTTGGCCGGCTCGTCGGAGTTTTCCACATCTATTAAGAAGGGGGTCTGGGAAGCACAGATAACGGGCTGGTTAGAAGGGACGGGGCGGGAGAGAGCAGTGAAGATGGAAGAGGTGGGCAGGTGAATCGTCCTAGTGGGAGAATCCGTCAGTAAAATAGAAGAATAAAACGCATTGTCAAGAAATCACGACTCGATCCCTCGGGGTAGATCATACTTAATGCTTTGACCTGAGCGCAAATCCCATTGGACAAGCTTGTTATCACCTCCGATACTCCAAGCCTCCTGGGCGGGCTTTCCAGCAGTGAACTTGAAATCCTTGATACCCTTGTCATGTGCGCCGGTCAGGGTGCCGACAATCTTGTCCTCGGACGGGGAGAACATGCGGATATCCGAGGTGCTGGTACCGAACGCAACGACAATATCGCCCTGCTCTAGACCGTCGACGGCACCGTTGACATCGGATCCACGCTTGCGCTTCTTCTTGGACTGATCGCGACTCTTTCCCTGGCCTCCATAATACCCCCAGTCCAGCGAAGTGATTGTCTCCTTGGGGCTGAGCGCATGCTCGCACTGTAGTCGACCGGTGTTGGTATCGTGGATGCGAAGGTGCTGCGCATCGAGACCTTGGATGACGGATGCGAAAAGTGCCAATTGATACTCCGATGGGGAGAATGCAGCTCGCAGGATAGACGACTTGCTACCAATTGACGAGAGGCCTGCGGCGGGCGATGCGGCCGACGAGACCTTGCTCGCGGGGCGAGATGTCTTCTTGCCCATTTTTTTGGTGGTTGGCGGTAGCTTTTTTTTTTCCCGGTTCCTTCACGACTTTTTGTCGGGTGGCGAGGGAGATATGGAGAGGCGAGGTGACTGGTGGTTGACGGTCCCCGAATTAACAAGGAAATCCCGAATAAAATCACAAAGCCCGGGGGACGACAGGCTGGAGGTTCTGGGACTCTGGAGGTCTGATGCGGAAAGGAAAAAAATGTTTGAGTAGGCTCCGGTTGGAGCTAGTCTTGATGTGGTTAGCGTAGAGGTATGCTCTTATCTAATCGGAGTCAGCCACTTTCAGCCACAGTTAGATACCGCCACAGGTGTGGCACCAGCATCAGTTCGGTCCAAGTTTAGTTGACTCGAGAAATACACCTGGGCATGTTTTGGAATAATCCAACATAGGAATTCTTCAAGTTACTAGTATCTACAGTTCTAACCCTTCCTTTTATATCTTCCAGTCTCTAGTGTCCAAGTGTTTTGGGATCCCGAGTCAGTTTAGTGGCGGGGTGTATGATAATGCACACCTGGGCAGACGATATATATACCTAGGTATTTTTTGAAAACCGCCTGCCTGGGCGCGGGCGTTGTTGGAGACCCGGGGTGGACTTTGCAATACTAGTAATTAGAACTACTAAAACGTGGGCTTTCAAATTATATGCCTACAGGCAGCTTGAATGATTCTAAAGGCGAGCGTATTATATTGAGTCTTTTGACTGTGCCTAGACCGTGACCTGATCTATCTGTGAGGGCCCGAAATGGGGAACGCTGATTGGAGAATCGCCCTAAGGTGCAGGAGGAACGCCGAAAAACACAGCTCCAAGCCCTACTGGTATTCGTAGTCGTAAATTTGAAGATTGAACTTGAACTTGGAGGGTTACAGATTTGGTGTAGGTCAGTAGTAATTCTGCAACCTTAACTTCTCGGTGCTTCATTACTTCCACCCACCGGCTCTTCTAGAGTTAATTGTGGTTTTTTTTGTTTACTATCTTGCAGACCATCGTACCATTCCGAAATAATATATGAGTAAGCAAACTTGCACATGAATACTTGAAAAGCATATTAGAGTGACCAAGAGTGCTAACCACTCATACCTTGTTCGGGCCGGCAGAAAAGATCAGCCGCCGAGGCGAGTCGAACGGCGGACCTCGACCATAGGCAAGCCCCGGGTCAGCAGGTAACTAGTAGTTACCCCCTGCAAAGAATGTCGATGGTACCTTTTCGCCATCCCAAATCATCAGCAGAATTCCCCAACAGGCTTGGCGTCTCTCGAGCCTCGGGATGACAGGCGCTAGCATGGGGTCTGCATCTATACCTCGCTTGTTGGAAATTGTAGTACTGTATATAAAGTGTAGCTTGATATCATGATTATGATTATGATCAGTGCTCTAGCTAGATATTCACACCATAGTTGACTCTGTAATGTGGAGTTTGTACTTTGTACTCCATCCTCGATCAATTTATAGTACCGTATACTAGTACAACCGATCGCCGGATGGGGAGATCACGTGTGGTGACGTCGGGACTCGACGGATCAGACGCTCGAGCCAAGGGCTGACCAGGGCAGACCTGGACCAGGGCCAGATGGAGAGGAAAGAGGAAAGAGGAAAGAGGAGAGAGGAAAGCTAGAGTTAGGAGTCGAATGGCCATTTACATCCCCTGCAGATTCGGTGACTCATTGATTGCGACAAAGACCACAAAACACAGTGGTGATTTAAGATGCTTCTAGAATGTAAATTGTCATAAATTAGAATTTGTTAGCAAGAAGAAAAAGAATTAGAAAAAGAAAAAAGCAAAAGCAAAACAAAGCAAAACAGTATGTATACTCTCATACCGCCAGCCCAATCCAAGCTGAATGCAAATTTTTTTTCCCCTGCAATACGGTACGGTACTCAGGGCGGGCCAATCAGGGGGGGAGCCAACCAACCACCAACCAATCAACAACGAGCGGACCCAGCAGAATCCGGGCGAACGAGCCTGGTGGAACTCGGTGCGTTTGTACTTAAGGATTCTTATCCCCTCCGAGCCTTTTTCTTGGAGCTCCCTCCTATTTTTACCTATTTTCCTTTCCTTGCCCCCTTGACCGCCCACGTATCCAAGGTTACCCTCTGGTTCCCCCTAAAACATAACACAGATCCTCCGACGCGTCGCGTGCCCCCTTTTATTTTTTATTTTATTTTTTAACTGGTCACTTCCCCCACCTTCCCCCTTTCCCCAATTATTATTTGATAATTCCGCTTTCCCTGCTTTTCTCCGAGTCTGGGCCACCCTTTCCCACTTCAGTCTCAAGCCTCAGCCTCAGGCAGCTCGCCTCTTATCCCTTATCGACCCTGATCCCGTGACTTATCTGTTACTTCAAACCACGTGATCACTCGACCGCCTTTCTTGGCAGTATTAATTTCTTTGCCCCCGTCGCATTCTCCACTCTTTCTATCTTTTGGACCTTGCGCCCAATTCCCCTACAAGCTCCATCTTTTTTCGCCAACCTACCCCCCTCTACCCCCTCTACCATTCCTCCACCTCATATTATCATCGCGTGTTTTTGATTCCTCCCGCGCGACTCTCCCAAATTAGCTCGTGATTGCGCGCGGAGAGCAGAGTGTATCCAGTTTCCAGCTCGCGCAACCCGATATCTCTCACCTGTCCGTGACTTCTTTTTAAAGCCTGTACTTTGCTCCTCTCGTTGCTCCATATGGCCACTCCGCCCCCAGAGGCTGCTCCTGTCGTCAAGGAGGAAAAGCCTCAGCTGCCTCCTTCGCCGACTGGAGCTTCTGCCCCCGATGTCGCATTCACTAGGTAAGCTATCTACCCGTCTTTGCCCATCAATCTTGGCCCCGCGCGACTTGCGCTGACTTTCTCTCCAGTGGTCAGAATGCAGCGATTGGCCTGAAGACAGATTCTCCCGCTCCAACTCCCACTCCCGCAACGGAGAATGTCCCTACCACAAATGGTCACTCTCCTAGCGTGCCTCCGACTACAAACGGAACCAGTGCAGCCGCATCACCTCCAAAGTCTCCCGCACCGGTGCCTAATTCCCCCTCTACTTCGGCACCTCCAGCTGCACCAGCTACAAGTGAACCAGCAGTGAGCGCAAGTGTGACCGCGAGCGTGATCTCGACCGCAACACCTGAGATCAAGAAGTCCGAGGAGACCCCTGCTCCTGTTGAATCGCAACCCCCTGCGACCTCAGTAACTGCGAGTACTCCCGCTGACAACACACCTCAATCTGGATCCCAACCCCCCCACCAACAACTCTACCAATAGTCCCGCTGCGTCAGCAGGTGTTACGGACATGAAACCCGTCGAAAGTGAGGACAAAATGGCTATCGACAGCCCCACAACTCAGGCAGCTCCCTCAACTCAACTTCCTCATCACCCAACCACCACCGAAATCACCACCCCCATTCTTCCGTCAATTCAAACTGATCACGAAATGAAGGATGCGCCAGTTGCCCCCATGTCTCCTTCTAAGCTTTCTCGTGAGCGCGAGGCAGACCCCGCGGAGGAACCAGCGGCAAAGCGTACCAGAGTTGAAGGCCAAGATGCTGCCTCCAGGGAATACAGGATGGCTGTGCCCCCCCACTCCTGCTACTGCGATCCCCGCACCAGTGTCCTCGAACAGTGGAGGCAGGATCAGCAAGGTTCAACAAAAATTCATCCAAAAGTCTCTGACGACCCTGAAACGCATGCATGATTCGCGTTTTTACCGTGAAGCAGTCGACTGGGTGAAGTTGAACATCCCCAATTATCCTCACGTCATCACTCAGCCAATGGATCTGAGCAGCATGGAGAAGAAGCTCAAGAATAACATGTACTCATCTCCCCAGGAGGTCTTCCGTGATTTCGATCTGATGGTCAACAATTCTTTGGTTTTTAACGGCCCCGACCATCTGGTGTATCAGGAAGGTGAAAAGTTAAAGCACACCTTCCATAAGCAGATGACCAACCTGCCCAAGGCCGACGAGGTTGAGGAGAGGAAAACAAAGAAGTCGACTGAGAAGACCTCTGCCGCTCGACGGGAACCTCGCACCTCGCTCGGAAGCACCACCGCCAAAGCTGCCTCTCCACAGAGTACCACCTTCGCATTGGGACCGGAGGGACTCCCCGTCATTCGCCGGGATTCCACGAACCCGGATGGCCGCCCCAAGCGTTCGATCCATCCTCCCAAGCGAGACCTTCCCTACGCTACCAAGCCCAAGAAGAAGAAGTACCAGTGGGAGTTGCGATTTTGCCAAGAGGCCCTGGAAGAGCTTTGGAAACCCAAGTATTCGCTGAATGCAATCCCCTTCTACGCCCCCGTCGACCCCGTCGCACTCAATATCCCGACTTACCATAGCATTATCAAGAAACCGATGGACATGACCAGCATCAAGAGCAAGCTGACTACCGGCCAATACGAAAACTCGAAAGAGTTTGAGGCTGATGTCCGTCTCATGTTCAAGAACTGCTATCGATTTAATCTTCCTGGAGATCCCACCTACCAATGCGGTAAGGCTCTCGAAGCCGTCTTCGACCTCAAGTGGGCGCAGAAGCAGGAATATCTTGACCGCCACGAGCCGCACCCCGAGCACAACTCCGATTCTTCCGACGATGATAGTGATGAGGAGGCCGAAAGTGACGAGGATGATGAGCAGCTCAGTGAACTCCAGAGGAAGATCGCTGAGATGTCCCGTCAAGTGGAAATGATTACGCAAAAGAAAAAGAAGACACCCCCTACTAGCAAGAAGTCTGGAACCAAGACCAAGGCTGTCAAGAAGGAGTCAAAGAAGACTACCACTAAGAAGGAAAAGAAATCCAGCAAGCCCGCCAAGCCGGAGAAGACGCGCTTCGTATCCTACAACGAGAAGCAGATCATCTCCAACGGAATTAGTGCTCTTCCTGACAAGAAGATGCAGCAGGCTCTCCAAATCATCCAGAGCAATGTTCCTTCTTTGAAGGTAGGCATTCCATTTTTGCCCCTCCCCATACTAGTTTGTGGACTTTAGCTAACATGGGTTCTCCCTTTTCACAGAACACTGCAGAGGCCGAGATTGAACTGGATATCGATGAACTCCCCAACGACGTCCTCCTTCTCCTGCTCAAGTTTGTCAAGAAGAATGCCCCGAATGTCGTGGATGACGAAGAGGAAATCCCCGGAAACCCCCACGTTTCCGCCGCGAAGCCCAAGAAGAATAAGCCCATGAGCAAGTTCGAGCAGGAAGCTCAGATCAACATGCTGCAGAGCAACCTTTCTCGTTTCGAGGGAGGTGGCGGTGGTTCACCCGAACCTATGCCCTCGGTCGAGGCCATGGACTCTAGCGAGGATGAGTCGGATGATGACTCGGAGGAGAGTGAAGAGGAGTAAATTCTCTCTTTTGAGTTTCCATCCACCTCCTCTGCCTGGCTATTGCTGTTATTTGCGTTTTGAGCGTTTTGATTTCCCTTTCTACTGGCGAATCTTTCAATTCAACTTCCACCCTTTTTCCCCTGGCCTACGACAATCTCCTTTCCAAGATCCGGATCGCTGGAGCTGCCTGCACCTTTCTGCTTCTCTGCCGTCTTTTTCTCTCTCCAATGCGAAGTCTATGGGGCCAGACCCCCCCAACCCGCCCCTTGTACATACTTTTCTACTTTCGTCTTTCGTCTCTCGAAACAAAACTGAAGCAGGCAGCTCAGCTTCACTTGTATGATTATGAAAGAAACGCGCCAATGCCGAATATCTGCTTTTGGTGCTTAGCTCCTTGAAATTCAAATCTGCCCTGGAATGATCCTAGCGTAATGCAGTGCTATACTTCTTGCCAATGGCAGTCCTTTCTAAAAGTGGATAGATCACTATTAGTAGTTGTACCTAAAGGTGGTAACTAGTAGCTACTCACTACTCCGCAGTAACTAAAGCGGATCTCGATGTACTCGGGTCAATCCCCGGCGGTGAAGTGAACCTCCCCTTCATTCTCCCTCCAACATGATTCCCCCCTGCGACCCCTCTATTCTCGAACACAACCCCAAGTTCAAACGACTCTATGAGAACCTAACACTCAATATCCTGAACCCGGATGGTTCGACACGCGTCCACAGCGCCGACCCGGCGCGCACAGTCGTTGCGGAGGTAAGTCGTGGTGACGCGCCTTGCCATGTCACACCAAACATATATGCCAGTGGCTGTATGAGAAACAGAGCAGCAGTTCTAACGATCTCCCCGTGTCATGAGAACAGGACCTGAAGCAATGTCAAATCCAGAGCAGCAAGCGGCGAATCAAAGAGCGCATCCTCAAACAACTGGCGTTTGCCTCGGACAGCGGGATACCCGAAGAGGTGAGCAGTACAAACGAGTTCATCCCTGCCCATGGGACAGGACACCGATACTGATACCATACTCTCGCCTCCTATACAGTGTCACGATAATCTTGCCATAATATCGTTATACCTCGAAACATCATCCGCCGCAATCGAGCCCGAACCACTAGTTCCAGCATTCGGCGAGAACGAGGAAGAGAACGAGAACACAGCTCTCTCTCTCCTACTCCCCGAATTCTCAACCTTCTATAACACAATCCCAACACTCTCCCGGCACATCTCAACCCAACTCTCAAATTCAATCGCAGACCTCCGCTCTCTAACCACGGACGACCCCTCAAACGAACCCGCATCCTCCCGCTCGACATCAACATCAACATCAACATCAACAACACACCACGCCCGCATCAGAGCCCGCGACAAACGGCTCCGAACCTCAATGGCACCCGTCAAACTCCTCTCAACACATCTAGCCGAGCAAGTCGCATATCTGCGCCGGAGACAATTATTCGAACTACCCACCGCGCGACGCGCGATGGCAGCGACGGCGACGCAATTATTAGCTGCCCAGGCTGTTGTTCTGGAGCGTATTGTTGTCATTCTTGAGAGGGGCATGCATGGGGCGTTGGCGAGGAGGATTAAAGCGAGGGCGGATCATTTGGGGACTGTTGCACGAGGTGTGGAGGGGAAAGTTGAGTACGTATTCCATTTCCCATGCCCCATCTCCCTGGGGTTTTATTCTTATAGAATACTCTGAATCATTGGGAGAGGTTGGCTAATTTGTTTGTTTGGTGAAGGGTTACGAAGCTTGAGATCGCTGCTATGCTTTATACGCCTGAGACGCTTGCTGCGCTGGGGAGGTATCGGGATCATTTGCGGGAGTTGAGGGGCCGGCTTGATGAGCGGGGATTTGTGGCGAAGGGGGAATTGAAGAGGTATGGGGATGTTGGGGATTTTGACGAGGAGGGGAATGGGGGGACGCTGGCGGAGATTGCGCGGCGGTATGGGGGTTTGTTGATGGAGGTTGAGAATGTGAGGATGGAAATTGCAAGGATTGGGGAATGATTTCTAGAGAAAAGGTGTTTCCCATTGGCATGTGTGCAGCTGCTGGGTATGCAGCTTGCGGGAGTTGGCTGCATAGCACATTGAGGTAGGATGAGGTGTCGAATATATGGATTTCGACCTCTATTGGGAGATGTGTCTTTATTTCAAGACAATATGAACATAACTTGAATTTGTGACAGAATGAAATCAACTTTCCTCTTAGGTAATGCTGAGAACTGGCGTGACTATGTCTCTACGCAATGCCGCGCTTTCTCAAGCAACAGTAGCCAAATGGCTACAAACCGGCACATTCTCCTTCCTACCAGGCTCAGGGAATCCAGAAACATCAACGCCCTTCCGGAAAAGCAGACAATGAGTAGATCCACCAAAATGGAACATGCCAATTTCATCACCCTTCTCCACACGCTGACCTTCTGAGACAGTGATATCGCAAGTCGAGACCTCCGCCATACCCACGCCAATAAAAGCCATAAGCCCGATAGAAGGCTCATCCGCCTCGATAAAGATCAGTGCACGCGTTGCGGCCGCAGTGATATACGCTTGGGAGATGACCTGGCCTTCTAGATCGATATCCTGAGAATGAACAGCGGGATTCCCAACACCCTCAAACAGTGGCTCAGAATAATATGTCCCGTCAACGACATAAGCCTTAACAACCTTGCCAGTAACAGGTGCATGCCAGCGGTGGTAGCTCAATGCACTAAGGAACGCCTGGTAAATGGTTCCACCGACAAACTGCTCAGCAAGAGAATCATGGCCCAGCATATCCAGAACTGAATACGGCTGAGACTTGATCCAGAATCGATCACGAGCTTTGACATTATGGGCGATCCGGTAGGGCTTGGACTCGCACGCGTTAGCAATGACACTGCCGTTTCCAGGCTCCGCAACTGGCCGCATGCCATCATGCCATGTTCGCGTGAAGAAGTCGTCCCAGGACTTGAAGCCGTGATTTGGCGCTGACGGGTCACATTTGAACATTTGGTGGAACTCGAGATTCTCTGCGGCTGTTGGGCCGATCTTCGCCGCGGCTGTTAATTCACCGTATCCCGTCTGCCCGAACCATCCCAGAGCAGACGAGCCCAGGACATTAGCTGAGGCAGGTGAGCGCAGGAACTCGCCCCAGGCATTCAGGATCTTCTTTAGCATTGCGTTGATTTCGGGGTCCAAGAATGCCGCATAGCCGCTGGGTGTGCCCATGGGCCAATCCAGCAGTGCGTTGATGGGCAGACCGACTAGACCGACTCGATGGGCTTTGTCGGTCCATGATGGTGCCGTGGTGAGTAGGTGGTTGAGGACGCGGAGGAAATGGTGATAATCGCGGATCTCGGGGTGGCCGGTGGGGTCTTGTCGGTATGGTCTTTTGTGAGGGACTTCTTCGAGCATGCCTTCGATGAGCATGTAGACTCTGGTGTTTGTTTCGATGAGCTGCTTGAATTCTTCCACGACTGGGTGCAGGGTGTGTTCTTTTTTGTCGACGTGTTGGATGATATCGCCGAGCCATTCACGGTGTGCAGTGTGGTTTGGGTGCATCCATTCACCGATTCTGATTTGATGGTTAGCTTCGTCAGCTTCGAAATGTGAGATACTACTTACTTGTGGAGGTGATGAGGGTCTTCATTCTTATTCGTCGACATTTTAAATAATATCTGCCGTGTAGGTAGTATTCAATGGTGTAGAGGAAAATGTACTACTAGTCAACAAAAATCAAACCCCTGGAATTTCTTTGGTTTTAAACAAGACAAATGCGGGGTTTCCAGGTGCGATCGTATGATATAATATAGTTCAAGTCGAAAGCTTAGCATTGAACTAGTTTATGTACTTGACGCTGCCAAGCATAAAACAAGAAACGTCGATGACGTCACGACAGCTATATTGTCGACTCGGAACTATTCAAGTTTATGTGACACAACAGGTGAGGGATTATTTGGACGGATGCACAAGTCGTAAAATAAACAGTCATAAAAATGAAACTGACCACTTGAATGCCATGATACCTCAAAACCAAAGCTCTTGTGCCGGAATCTACCGAGATATTTGAACATGATTTTTGCTCTACGAGGATGGCATGATGTTACTAAGAATTGCCCACCTGATAGTTATTTATAGTAATATGCTTGGGTTTCCAGGAACTTAACACTAGGCAAGTACTGGCATATTCAAATTACGCAGGGAAATACTGTTTGGTTAGGGTGGGAGGCTAAAAATGCTACAGAATCAGGAATCTGTCAGAAAAAATCTATATACTGCATTCTTTCAACCAAACGAGGTCCTGCAGACTTCTGGATAAGCACCATTAAATTTGTGGTGGAATTTGTCCCTGATAAAGGCGCGAACGTTGAAAGGAAGACGTTTGAGACCCTCACACCACTCATCATAGCGGCGGGGTTGGGTCACTTTGAGGTGGGTCAAACTCTCCTAGATCACGGAGCAAAGGCTGGGAGAAAGAACCATCGTGGCCTGACGGTACTGACAGCGGCCATTCGAGGAGGGCACAAGAAGGTAGTGAAAATCCTTCTCTAAAACCAGGCAAGCGTGACTCAGAGAGGGTTTGAAGACAATATGCCATTTCTACTGGCAGTTGACAGCGGAAAAGACGACATAGTGCAGCTCATGGTAGACTCAACAAGCAAAAGTGGCCGAATAAGAAGAGAGTTCCACGAGCTGTCGGAATTAAAGCTTCAAGTACTAGTAAGTGCTACATGTGTAATATACCTAGGTATATGTACAACAAAGTTAACTAATTCGTACGGCGTTGTATACTCCGCAGTCACATGACTCTCCGCAACTTTTTCCGCCAAGCCAAACTTTGCTTCACTTTTTGCCTCTTTTCTTGGTTCCTGACTCAACTTTCACCCCTCAAAATAATCACAGACAATACAAGACAAAAAGTTATCCTCCGAGTCTCTCAAAATGGCTGACGACGCCCTCTCCATCTACGATGAAATCGAAATCGAAGACATGACCTTCGACCCCGCCATGCAGATCTACCATTTCCCTTGCCCATGCGGGGACCGCTTCGAGATCGCCATCGATGATTTGCGCGACGGGGAAGAAATTGCTGTGTGTCCGAGTTGCTCTTTGATGATCAAGGTTATTTTTGACTTGGTATGTTTGACCCGGGGAAGAGGCAAGCGGGCAAGTGGGGGATTGCGCGCTTTGCTTAACATTTGACCTGGCCCGGCCTTACTAATTTCTTTCCCTCGACGCATAGAGCGATCTTCCTGCCCCGGATAATGGACCTGGCTCGGGCTCTGTTGCTGTGCAGGCATGAGTCACCTTCCGACGATACAATAGACGTGAGACATGCAAAGACGTTGTCTCAACAGCGCCAGCGCGACTGCCGGTAGAATGGAACATACTGCGACTTTGTCTTGACAGCGCCAGCGTGACTGCCGGCGGAGTGAAACACGCACAGGGCGGATATGACGCATCGCAACAGCTATCCACATGTACACTGTGGAGTACAGCGCATACCCACCGGCTTTGCAGGTTCCGCGTTCGTTCGCCAATTCGTTTTACCAGTATGTCTGGATATGCGCGTGCGCGCTGGAAATCGGGTCGCCGCACGGGCATATGCTCTGCAGACGAAAGAGATCCCCCCCACCAAGAGACTGCTGCGCGGCGAGTTCTTCTCATCGTGATAAAGATTTTCCGAAACAATTCAACTTGATAGCTACAAGATCCTCACGCGCTGTTCAAGGGGCCTCGGAATCGCCGTGAGAAATTGTTTTTGTCTACTTTTTTTATAATGAGCCAAGATGGTACTGTTATTCACTTTGCCAACAGATTGTCTTGGCCTGACCACAAGGTTCTCAAGTCCAACCGCTCGAATACAAAGCAGTTGGGCTTAGACACCACAAAAGAGACCTATCAGCTACCAGGCTCTACAATACAAAGCAATGAACCCACTCGAATGCAAAGAATACAAGTCAATGATTCATACCTCACAATAGTAAATGCAACCAAAACCTAAAATACAATGTCCCATCACAACCAATCTCCCACAGAGCCAGCCCTCTGTGGTCTCAAGATTCCTTGCCCGCCGTATATTGCAGGCAGACAGACACGCCGGGCGGAATCAATCTACTCCACAATCTGCGAATAAACATCCTTCGGCAACTGAATACTCAACTCCGTATTAAGCAGATCCGTCAGGTTAGATCCATCCCGCAAATAAATCCACTGCCCATTGGCGAACTCCCGCGTCTCCGCCTTCTCGTGCATGCGGTCGCCCTCAACGATCCAGTCGTACCGCTTGGGCCCGGAGAGGGGGAAGAGAGCCAGATTTGCTTGTTTGGTGGTTGTTTGTTCAGGACGTAGGTTCCAATACTCGGAACGGAGACGTTTAGAACGCCGGCCTGGTCAAGTTAGTGGGTGTGGTGTTTGAAAGGAACTGCGCCGGGTGGATTTCTGGCTGGTCTGGTCGGAGATAAATTGCACTTACACTATACTCTGCTTCAACATCGCTGCCTTCCTCTTGCGCTCTCTCCAGCTCTCCGAGTAACACGTTGAAATAGTGCTCTGAGTACTCATAATACTCTTCCGCGGAAAGTGGCGTGGGCTCTGTGACGTGTGCTGCGGCGCCGGCAGCGGGTGTTTGGGTGGCTGGTGGTTGGGGGTTCTCTGTATCAGGCTGCAGGCCCTTGGAGAAGGAGCCGGTGGAGTGGAATGAGCGGGCTGTGGTAGCAATAGCTGGCATAGAGCTATTGGAGCTTGAGCTCGGGCGGAGGAATCGGGTTGGTGGAGTGTTGAGCGCGGCAAGACGAGCCGGTCGGGCTGTGAAGCGAAGGACTCTGGGGGCTGTTCGGGAGAGCATTATTGGTGGTGTTGGGTCTCTCTTTTTGGAAGGATTGAATGGATGAGTTGAGAGGAGAAGTCTATGGTGGAGGCGGAGGTCGTTCTTGTTGCGGAGAGGGCTACATCATCGTGCAGTACACCGCCTTCCGCATCCGGTATGAAGTGGTGGTTGTCATTGATGATGTGCTTAGTGGTTTTATTCGGGCTTGATTATGCTTGAGTTGAGTTTCAATAATCAAATTTGTGTATATATGATAATTCTCTATTTTAAAAAGTCAACATGAGAATGTGGATGTGGAAGTGGCCGCGCAGGTAGTAGTAGAGTAGATTGCACAGAATAGTTAACTACTACCTTACTACTACCCTGTCTATCAAAGTGAATTGAAAGACAAAACAGTACAGATTGAAAGATAGTCTGATTTTACATTGGTTTAGTTTTTCCTTTTCCTAGCTAGTGGTAACTTTGTGTGAGCCATTTCCCCTATCAGGAATTATTCTCCCAAAATAACGTTCTAAGTATTTTTAGTATGTGTCATGAGGACATCCTGATAGAATTAGGGAAGCACTAAGATGGCTTGCTCTGTGAAACTAGGTGGATACAGGGATAATAACATCTTTCAAAGTCTTGATTTGGATTTCGCTATGCATATAATTAGTAAAATGAAGGGAATTGGGAAGTCATTCTCTTACCTTCAAGCTCGGCCTTCTTTGTCCTAAATCTCGCAGCTGGCTCCCCACTTGCGAGTCTCTCCGAGAGAGCATCGGTGGCATTATAAACAGCCAGGACCCGTTCACTCCTGAGGGGTATATTCTGCAGCCGCTTTGTCTCCATCATACTGGCACCGTCATTGATCTGAAGCTGTTTCTCCAGAAATTGGACGACGGAATCATGGAATCCCTCAACAGGGAATACTCTGTTGACCAAGCCCCAACTTTCCAACTCCTGCACAGTCAACTTTCGACCAAACATGAGGAAGTCATTCGCGCGAAGCACGCCAATGTGTCTCGCGAGGTTGGTCGCAGATCCTGCTTCTGGCACCAAAGCTAGCGAATTAAAAGGTACCTGAAGATATGTGTTCTCGGCAGCAAGGACAATGTCGGCGATTCCTTGGAACCAAGCTGCACCTCCTCCAACCCCAGGGCCGTTCAGGGCCAAGACAAATACTTTTTTGTGGTCGATGAGTGCTTTGAGCAACTCGATTACTAGTAAACTTGGTCAATAAAGAATCTGAATTTCGTTCTGGAAGTATCTTTCTTACCCAACGAAAAACGTTCGAGATGGGCGACTTTCAGTTGAACTTTCGTCAGGCGATCAGCTCCTTCATCAAGTGGCCGCGAACCTATTTTTTCATATATTTAGAAAAGTATTTGAAGAGGAAGACTTTGAAAATCGTCTGACCTCGCACATCAGCACCGGCTGAGAAGAAGCGACCTTCTCCCGTCAAGACAGTAAATACAGTATTTGGGTGTTCTTCGAGTTCTCGCACTGCATGTAATGTATCCACAAGAAGATTGCCTCCAAAGGAATTCAGAGACTTGGGACGATTAAGCTGAGATATGTAAGTATCTCAAGATATTCGCAAGAAAATGGGGCTTTGTACTTTGATGATCCCGATCTGACCCTTCACTTCAACCTTGATATCTGTGTAATGATACGGCACCATTGTTGTAGGCAGTATTGTCGACTATTGTCTTTTTTTATATATATATTTTTTTCGCAGTTTCAAAGAAGAATCGCTTTCTTGTGTCTTGATCAAGAGGGTACATCATCCCTTACAGGGGAATCCCAGCAGACATTAAGACCGCCAGGCGTCGGTACCCCGCACGGAACGCCTCGGATATGCCCCACAAGGCCGAGGCTGAGGCTGGCTTTATGTTCAAGTTCATCCTTCATGCTGCTCAAAGGGATTGGGTCTTTGGTGAGTGAAACGGTCATTTGCTCTGAGACCCACCGCGCATCGATGACGTGGGACGAATTGGTTTCAGTTAACCCTGCAACTAGAAATCTCATCCTTTCAAAGACCAGCTTACGGAACTCCCATGCTTTGACTACACACGACGTGTTCGTCTGTGACTAGTCATAACACTCGGAACAAATTGTACATCGCCTGCTTTATCTCGTATTTGCACTGACCACTATCACCACCGATCGCTTTATAGAGTCTAAGACTTTCCAGGAATTCGCACGTCTCTCACTCGTCTCACGACCTTAGAAAAGAATGATCTGACAGGCTCTTGCAGCCACAGCGGAAAGGCTCTCAGAGATCCGGCGACCCTTAGGTGCCGAGGAAGCACAATTTGGCCGCTCTTTCGTTCGAAAATATGCTCCAAAACTGCCTGCGAAACAACCTTCGGGCTCATCAGCTCCTGACCAAACTCTGCTTGATATTCTGTAAAACCCTTGATCATAGGTGTCTTGACCCAGAGAGGATGAACGATACTAGTAATTATGAGCTGACGATATTCCATCTTCCGATCGTTGGAAACTAACCTAGTTCGCACATTCGGCGCATCGTACCAAAACTTCAATTCCTGCCGAAGGCCCTCATGAAAAGCGAGAGCGCTGGCTTTGGAACAGCAGTAATCAACCATCTCGCCGACAGCAACAAAACTCGCAATACTCGCCATGGTAATAACATGACCTTTGTTCCTGCAAATCAAACCAGGCAGGAATTCCTTCATGATCAGAAAATGCGAGATCGTATTGACATCGAACGTCCGACGCAGCTCACTTTCTGATTTTTCAAGGATGCTACCGTGGTGAAAGACGCCGGCATTATTGACGATAATCGTGGGGTCTCCTTGCGTCTTTCGAATGGACGCAGCCACTTCGGAGAGAGAAGCAGCGGACGTGATGTCTGTTTCGTAGAAAATTACGTTTTTCGGAAGCTTTGCTGTTGGTCGCTGTATATCGAGAATCACGACACGAACGCCCCTTTCGGAAAGGTCTTGCATGATTTGTTTTCCGATTCCTCCGTTGCCTCCTGTCAGAAGGACCAGCTCATTCTCCGAGACCCATGGGTCGCTGGATTGGTAGTTGTTCAAAACCCTTTCTGAGATTCTGGAGTGGATGTAGTAGACAACGAGCAAGCTAGAAAGAGCTGCAAATATTTTGAAAGCGGCTGAAGCATGCATGATGCTAGACAACGATGCAAGCCACCCGAATGATGCGTCAAGACCCTGACCTGCCATGCTTTAGGATAATGATTTCAAGGAATAGGCTACTTGGACAAGCGAATCTCCAGGAAATTTGGGGAAACGAGAAAAGCAGCTTCCAAGCCTTATTTATGGACAAACCCATTGACTAAATTCGGGTCTACTGTGATCAACCAGCGGAAGATATAACCGACTGGTGGGCATTACTTAGAATACATAGAGGTGGGTAGTAGAAGAAGGAAAAGCGCATGGCAATCATATACTCGTATCACCCACAGCTGAGGGGCTAGCTGAAGCGAGCGAACCCCGCCTGAGCGACCTATAAATATTGAGTCACTTTCGCTCTTATTTGTCACTGAAGAGGGCATCATTTTCAGGTCAAGTACCTAGATCAAACTAAATTGTAGATCTGTGACCAAAGCGCCGAATAATGATCCCGGGAAGCTTGTGATTGATGTAGGGGAGGCATTCGAGGACACCATCATGCAGTGCTTTTTGTACTCAGCCCCGCATTCAGCCAATCGCTTCGAATTCACCACTCAGCGATATTACAAACATACGGACAACTCAAAGGTAGAGCGCTTAGCCGAGGAAGATCCAAGAGGCATTTTTAACGACAGATTTGCGCCATGATCGAGTACCTAGGCACTAGAATTTGTTTTCAACGAATTATAGCTCGAATATATGCAATATAGGAATCTAGACTACAAGGCTCTGGTGAAGCCCTTCGCCCCCAAATGGAAGCAGACTCCTCCAATTAGAAGACTTTGCACCACACCTTAGCATTGTGTGACGTAGCTCTCATTGTTGATTGGCCTCTCCACCCCCTCTGATTTGGGGGCTTGCATGATCTGATATCCGTGAACCTTCTCCAAACGGTGATATCCGCAAGTCCATGCGTCTGCAATCATCGACTCTCGGATCAAAAGTAATTTGACTATAAATGTACTGTTTTGATATCTGTGGAGGTCTCATGAAGCTGAATCGAATCTGGGGTTTCTCTTTACGAACAACTTTAGCACACAACAGTCCCGGCGTACTTGTTTAGTTGCCATTTTTGGACAAGCTCCAGTACCATCTTTAAGATCAGCATATACTAGATAGCAACCTCCTGTGAGAAGCTGAATAATCCTGCTCAATGGTGGGACCTATACTGGAGCAACAGTATCAACCTGGGGACATTCACGTCATAATCTCAAGCTGAGAATTTAGGAAAAACTTTGATTAGAAGGGCAAGGAGTGTGGATTTGTGGTTTCCCAATACAAACACACGCTAGAAGTTCCTGTTTTGATATCTGGTTGCTTATTTGGTCAACTGAGTTCTCATGAGGAAGGTCAGGTCTCATTAGGGGAAATGGGGCCATGGGGGCCAACCCACATAGTGCAATATAGAAGAACAGCGGACTCGGTCTCCATCGCGAGCACCAGTAAAAGTAAAAGCTAACACCAACCCATCAAGATATACCCAGCAATCAATGCGAGGAACCTTAAAAAACCCAAGTGGCCAATGTTTCATTTTCACCCGTCTTGGAGAATCGAATATCAGACTCGCTATATATAGCTCGCTGGAGAAATCTAGTAACTACGTAGCTTTCAGTGAGCCTTCCCTCATCCTTCCTTTTAGTAACCTGATAGTATTAGGGCTCAATCTGAAATTTGCCATATTCAAAAGTGGCTTTTGCAGGTTTCATCATACTCGGAGAACAACAAGAGCCAATCAAAATTTTTATTCTCGTTATCAGTAATTTTTGCTAGATTAGGATTGGTTTAAATTTGTAGCAGTTCAGTTGCGAAGAGATCAAGATCAATAATGTAATAGCCTTGAACGCGAATACTAAACATGGAGCGATACGAAGAGGAATATGCATGAACTACATAGATACCAAGATATTACCTTCGAATGTCTAGGTGCTAAGGCATGCTAGCGAACAGCTTGCAATTCGTTACAGAATCAAACCGAAATTGCCGTCAGTGATGGTAAAATTAAACAAGGCTATAGGGACGAGTGCTCGCTCAGTACTGTAAGCCTGGATCCAATTCCAAGAGAATCGCTCTAGCTAAGTGCTGTTCGATTCGAGCAATCTGATTAATCCACGTAGGCGTATTGTATAGCCAGTCTAGACCTTTGTGCCCGTGCTATATCGTACATTAAAAACGGTATCATAGAGTCACAGTGTAAATGACTATGTCGGTCTCCGTAGATGATACATCAAATCAACCTAACTCGCCCAGCCTCGAACACCCGACAAACCAGCCAAGTTTAAAAGGGGGTGGGAAGATCCCGGATTCTGCATCCCCGCCCGATCTATCGACCAGCCTAAATTTAAACATGGTCTAGATGCGAAAAGGGGCTTCTTTCATCCGGATACCCCGGAACATCTCAAAATTAAGAATTGTCTACGGGATATCGTACGATCGACTAGAGGATGGAGGACTACCTCGGCGATATCCGACGTCAGGTGCACTGAAACATGAGGCTAGACTAGAAGGCCGGAGGAAGTCCCAGGGCGGGCTGGACTACGAGGGCTGTTAAAATTAGAGCGCGCTAAGGCACTAGTTAAGTGATCCTCCCGGCTGACCTGCCGGCTGGGGCCAAATAGCGTTGACGTGGTGCCTGGACTACGTGGAGGAAGAAAGTGTTTGCGACTGGTACGCTGTATGACGAGTCTGCCGCATCTCGAGCACTCTGAAGCGTGGGTCTGTCCACATAATTCTAGAGATCAGGGGAGATCGGGGGAGAATCTCATCGAAGTGTGGCAACCCCCACAGTCGCCGGTTCCCCTCACGATGAAAAGTTATCGGGAGGCCAAGAAGAGGCAAATTTGAATGATGGCAGTGCTTTGAGTTGGAGTTATTGGAGTCAAACCCAATATCCAACCGCCAGCCACGTTACTGAAGCCGACCATGGAAAATTTTCCCAGTGGAAAACGTCTTGAGGCAATGTTCCTGAGCCACTACCATCACCGACCAGTGAAAGACGGCCTATAAGAGAAGCAAAAGTTCTCGCCCGCCCCAATGGGCATCGTAACCAATCCTCCGACTAGTCATCGGGTAGCGACCGGGAGATGGAAAGGAAATCAAACGTGTTCGCCATCCCATCCATCTGTACCACCGGGTTACGAACGGAGTACAGTACACAACGGAGCCACACCGACAAAAAGACTTCATCTTGGCCTGACGTCGATGGAAGGCCAGGCCTTCCCCACCATTCGCCAAGGTGGATGCCGAGTCGTGTGCGCCGGCGAGGCTTCGCCTGGCTAGCGCCGTGCCCTAGGGCATGGGGCTGATCATCGGCCCAAAGTGGTGTCTCAAAAGTGATTCATTTGGCGCGCAGAAGTACAGAAGTACAAAATAATGGGTCTCAGTGATCCGTTGTGTGGTGGCCGGGACTCTAGCCCTGAGGAGTCAAATGTGAAACAATGGCGTCGATCGGAGGAGGAGGCCGGAGCGACTGTGACTGGCGGGTGTCGTCATGTGGTGGCGCCTCCTGCAGTAGTCAGTTTATTCTGCAGTTGATTAGTCCAATTATTGCTGATTCATTGACAAGGCTGTGCCTGTGCCTGTGCCTGTGCCTGTGCTTAACCTATGTCTTTGTTACTGAAGTAATATCATGGGGGGGTTGGAAACAAGTCCCTTTGGATGTGACTGAAAAACATGTGGGAAATTGCGACCAGAGAATCAATATTTTGGTCTAGATCTGATTCAATGTCAATGGATAACCCCTCAATGCGATCCAAAGAAACCAGAGTTAGGGTTAGCCATCCTCGGCCTATCACAGCAAATGCCCTGAATGGAACCGCTGGAACCACCTCAAAGCGCCACCGGATCACCAATCACGTACGCTAGACACGCAAGCAATTCCGTGGTACTTGGATCCACCTCACATTATAATTCGAATATTATTACTGTATTCAAATAATATTATTCATATTCACATGGTCTGTGCCCACTGTCTGAAGTGGCCAGCATGAAGAGGGGAATTGACTCCCTGCCTAACCGCCCTCCCTAGATGCTGCTAGTCAGGCACATTGCATCAATTGGATATAGCTGTACTCCGTACCAGGTGAATTGAAACTTGAAGAGGATTTATAGAATGAACTCATAGTGTCCAAAATATAACCTTGAAATTCGTAAAACTTTCTCTGCTGGTTCCTGTCCCCGCCAACGGTCTAGACATTCCAAAGTGGAGGGATTTAGATCTCTCGTGGAGTAGGCACTAATGATCCACCTTCAGTAAAAAATGTATCAAGTGAAGCGCCCCGCTGGTGCTTGAACCAATAGATGTACAGTGTAAGCCTGTCAGGTCTCGTCTTGCCTCCCCCTGGTTTCTCCCCGACTTGCGTACCACGGTAATTTCCAAAATTTGACGCTGCTGGTTGGGCCAAGCGGGTCATTGAAGAAAGAAAAATAAATCATTTACTAGTACCGAATCCCCTCATTCACCGATAATTCCCATGTGGCGCCGGAATGATCCAATAATGATTCCTCCCCTGATCCACCACCAGCGACAATGAGGATGAGGAACGGTCTGGTTCCAGTCGGGTGGTTTGGCTGGTAGGTTTGACGCACAACGAGCAGGGGTATCGGCGGTGCATTTAATAGCGCTTCTTCCCCCGATGCATGTACACTTTCTCTCCTTCCTTCCTTCAGTTTACTCAATCATTCATTCCTTCGGTCTTCGGTCCTTTTTTGCTTTCCTAGCTCCTGTGCCGTGCACGGTCTAGTCCTTCCTTTATCAACTTCACTCATTTCGAGAACAGGCTTCTCTAGATCTTCTGATCATTCCAATCCTTCGATCCTCATTCATTTTCGGATCAATCCAACTACTACAACAAATCAGTCAAAATGGTTTCCTTCACTAAGCTGTTCACTGCCGGCCTGATGGCCACCTCCGCCCTGGCTGCCCCCGTCAAGAAGCGCAGCACCAGCAAGCGTGGTGCCGCTTACAACGACGTCTCGACCGTCTCCGCCATGACCAGCAGCGGAAACGTTGCCTGGGCCTACAACTGGGCCATGTCCCTGTCCGGCGACTTGCCCACCGGTATCGACTTCGTCCCCATGCTTTGGGGAGCCAAGGACTTCGGCGGCTGGGTCACTGCCATCGAGACCGCGCTTTCTAGTGGCAGCGAGTACATCCTAGGCTTCAACGAGCCTGACATCGCCTCTCAGGCCGACATGTCTGCCTCCGATGCAGCCAGCTACTACATGAACTACATCACTCCTTACTCCGGCAAGGCCAAGCTCATCTCGCCCGCCGTTTCATCCTCCACCAACGAGGGCCAGGGTCTGAGCTGGTTCAACTCGTTCATGAGCCAGTGCTCTTCTTGCCAGATCACTGGTCTCGCTGTCCACTGGTATGGCACCACCATCGACGAGTTCAAGACTTTCGTCCAGCAGGCTATCACCGCCGCTAGCGACAACTCTCTGTCCGAGGTCTGGATCACTGAGTTCGCTCTCTCCGCCGATGCAGGTGGTATTGCCGACCAGGCTACCACCAACGCCTTCATCACCGAGGCTATTGCCTACCTCGATAGCGAGTCTGCCGTCACCCGCTACTCTTACTTCATGTCTGCCGATAACTACCTCCTCACCAACGGTGCTCTCAACACCGTCGGCGAGACCTACTGCAACTAAAGATCCCTTTTACCAGGCATGGTATGAGGCGAAGTGTGAGGTGTGAGGTGTGAGGTGAAGCAACAAAAGTCTCGGCATCGGCCGAGTCGGGGCGTTACGGACATATTCTGCAACAAAGATGGGTTTTCTTTCGGCGTCACGGAATGAAACCGGGCATGTGCGCATCCCGGCACTCTTCCAGCGTTTTGGCGCATTTACGGGTCTCATCTGGGTTTCATTTCTTTCTTTGTCCATATTAGATATCTAGGTTGAGTCAATACGAGAATCTTTTCTCTAAGTTCTATGTTCTTTTCGAGTAAAACACACGTAGATGTTGTAGTCGCATTGGCTAAAATGATGCGAAACCAAACCATTTAGGCACCGTGGCTCAATATCAATAGCGTACATTTATTTTCATCTACCACTTTCTATAGTGTCTCTTACTCGGTTATACTTCAAAAACCGTTATCAAAGCCTCACGCCTCATGGAATCCCGTAGAATCTTGGCAGTACCGGCGATCCGACCTCCAAGACTAGTATTCTACCTAAGAAAGGCTATATCGGTTGATTAGTGGCCTAGAAAGCGGTATATCAGTCACAATCATGGCCGGGGCATTCCGATTTTACTTTCCAGGGTCCAGCGGCAGGAATTTGATCATACAGCTAATTTCGGCACTGCTGTATTCACATAAGTCGCTGCGAACATGTCTTTCCGTGATCTTCCCAACGAAGTCATATTCATGATAGCAACACACATCGATAGCGAAAAGAACATTTCGTCACTTACCAGAACATGTAGATCATTCCACAATGTGCTCAATAACTATCTTTACGAACGAAATGTCGACCGCGGAGCCCCGGCAATATCCTGGTGCGCTGAGCACGGCCTCGAGAAAAGTATTGGGCGATTATTGAAAATTCAAGCCCGCAAGAAATCAAAAAGCTCTCTCCAACAGGTCAATTCATTCAATTTTATTGATTCGCCTCTCCGGTCCGCTATCTGTCAAAACCACGCTCCAATAGTCAAGCTCCTGCTTCAGTATGGAGCGGGTGAAATAAGCGGCTTCCCGATCTCAACTCCCCTCCATACCGCCGTTGAATATAGCAGTGAGCAGGCTGTGCGAGAGATCTTGAACCATGGGTGTGATATAGATTTAATTGTTCCAAGGGGAGCAGAAACCGCCCTCGTCGTCGCCGTGAGAACGCAAAAGCAAGAGATTGTGAAACTGCTGATTGAGCACGGGGCGTGTCTGAATACAAAGCCACACGTTCCAGCCGAGGCGGCAGAATGGGAAAGACTTATCTGGACAACCCCTTTCCATACCGCCGTTGATGGGCAATATGGAAATCGTGAGATGGCAGAGTTGCTCCTTTCACTGGGAGCTGATGTCAATGTTCGATGTGGGGACGGCGGCACGCCTTTGCATTGGACAACACGCGATATGAATTTGGATGACTCTCGGTGGCTTTTGGAGAAGGGGGCGGACCCCAATCTCGTTGATGATCGGGGGGAATTCTCCACTTCATGTTGCGATTAATCATAGCCGTCATGGCGCGAAATTTGTAAGGCTTTTTCTTGAACATGGGACCGATCCGAATTTGAGGTGCAGGACGACATCTATGAACGAAGAAGCACCGAAGCATCCATTGGAATTAGTGGAGGGATTGAATAGTCCAGAAGTTGAGCAGTTACTTCGGGATTATGGCGCTGAGCTTCCAGAGTCTGCATAAGTAGTGAAAAGCTCCAAGATAGTATGTTCCTTCAAGTTCTGATCGAACATGAAAGTTACGAAAGCTTAGCCCACTAGGTAGTTTAATTCTACAGAGCAAATTTTCTTTTTCAATAAATTCAAATTCTCTGATTCTTCAATGTGGCAGTTGCCGAGTAACGATGGAGGGGACACTACAGTACTACTAGTAGCGGATCGAACTTCAATGACCTTGAAAATTCCAGTTACCTAAGTCACCACCGTTGGAGGAATCTTGGGTTGAAATAGTCGACACCGCGCGTTGAGTCTCTCCGACACAAGAGCTATTGACTCAATAAATCTCGAGCTAATTGGGAAAGACATTCGGATAGCGAAAGACCAGAGAGAAGGTGCGGGCGAAGACATAGAAAAGAGAACATAATAAAACAGAACTAGCAAATAAGAGCAAGTAAGGGTATGAGGTAGTGACGATAAAATGTAAATAGTGAACAGAAGAATGTGCCATGCAAGCGCTTGCCAAGGTGCACACCGACCAGAGTAAGAATACAAACTTGACGATGACCTATAATGCAAAACCTCCGAAGGGAAATAAAAAGTGGAAAAAGGAATGGTAAAAGTACGCCCGAGTCCCTATGCAAAAAAAAAGCAAATTACAGAGTGGTAAGAAAGGGTAAAAAGAATAATAATCGCAACCTTTTCCCGCCCGCTGACAAGTTCATAATACAGTCATCCCGACCATATTTCAAAAAATACAGTCCTCACAGCCATATTGCCGTTGTGATATGGTATGTTTAATGTATTCAAGAAGTGATAGTGTATTTATTTCAAAAAGGGTTGACCTGACCTAATTTAGATCAAGATATACCTAATAGTTATATCTTTGATCTTCTGATTAACTTCTGCAGGTTTGAACCTACTAATCTTTTAAAACATCCATGGATCTGAGCATGAATTTACGAAATTCGATATATCTGGGCTTTTTCTTCTATAGCCCTGGAATTCTGTAACCTCAGACTTCGAAAGTCTCGCTCCGGCTCAGGCTATCCCCAATCTAGAGATCTACTTCCGTAACCTTGGAAATTTACCCTCTCCCCAAGTCGTGGTCGATACCTAGGTATTTCTATGTTAACACAGTCTAGTGTGATGCCTGTAATACCTGTCCAAAAGTATATACCTAGGCATGAGATAAATATACTGTTATTTTAACCTCTAATATCCCATCAACTTGAAGTGAGCCTATCACTAATACCTCATCGAACTAAACCATAACTATTTTAAATATCCCAGACAAGTCGTTCATTGAACGCAAGTTATGGGCGGATGTTCTTCGCCTATCGGCTGAACAATATGTCGCTATCGAAAGCACTATGGACTCACTATCCGAATACTTTGATGTCAAGCAAAGTCCAAGATCCTCGCATGAGACATCCGGTCCTTCTTGTAAGGATCTGGTACCTAGGTATTAAGTGATACAAACCCTCCAGAGCTCATTCCTATCATATATCTCATCGCTTGCTCTTTCTCTTTTTTTGTCTAGGCTTATTTTACTTTATACATGACATAGAGCCAATTTTACTGCCGTGAATTTTACTGCCGCAATACTACATGTTATTAGAACTGTCAAAATGCATGATCTCGGGGCGGCCGCTATTATCGCTCATAAAATATGGATCGTTTCGGAAGACTCTTCCGTTTCCGTCACACCACTAGTACCTATCAGTTGAATGAAATGACTGAGTGTGCAAACCCGCGAATCACTTCCATATCGTCCAAATCTTTATCATAATATAGCAAAAGAGACATCGGTTTTGCTTTGCACCAAGAAAACTAAAAATTGAAATGAAGTATAGAAATGTAGTCCGTCGGATTGTTAGTATTGAGGGTAGACCAGTATCATGACGTAATGGATATTTTGGCGGCACCGCCGAATCACAATCAGCCATTCGGTGAATTTCGCAAGCGGTGAAGGCTCACAGAAGATGTGAAGTTGTGACCACTCGAACGGGTGAGCCTTCCGATACACATTCTTGTGTTTCGGGCGATATTCTAACCAGCAGATCATCCTTGCCTGAATTCAGAGTGCGACAACACAATAATATTGTGAGATAATGAATACACCCCGGAGAAAACAGCGACTCTCAAGAGTGACGAAAGCGTAAGGCGATCCCTATTGAATAAGTTTTACCGAACTGAAGTCTTTCCTAGTTGCGAAGAATGCAAAAGAAGAAAAATCAAATGCACAGGGAAAGATCCATGCGAGTCTTGTATAGCTAGACGCATACCATGCGCATTCAAGCGAATCTCGAAGAAGGTGTTGGTTTCCGAGAGGTATGCCATGTAGGGTCACGACTTTTGTTGCAGAATCTCTGACCCTGTCCGATGATCAGCTATCTGCTTTCATTGCAGTGCCAGACCAATATTCCATCGAATGAAAATGTGGGAAATGAACCCAACCAGACGTCCCTGTCACCAGTATCTTCTCAGTCAGCTGCAGCTCTTGGTACGATACAAGGGCTTCCAACACTTAGTGTGTTGCTCTGATTGCTGATTAGTTATCCAATAGAACAACCAGAAACCCCAGGAACTAAATTCAGATCTGAGCACATAACAAACCCGCTAGTGTCCCCGACGTCATTTTATCTTCAGGATAGTACCGGACGATACCGTAAGCCCAGCCTCTTGACAACCGAAGATGAAGCTAATTTTCATAGGCTTTTGTGGGCCATCTTCCACGTGGGGGTTTTCACAACGAGTTTTCCTGTTGCTAAAATCAGCTATTCCCGACTACCCATCCCCAACCCTGCCATTTCACATTGACGGGAGTACGTGGAAGCTGAATTGGACTCGAACTGGTCAGCCAAGTACCACCATCCTAGATGGCCTACCATCTCTCGATGACTTTAAGTACCTTCTTAACGGAATAAAGTTCCATTCCCACCAAATGCTTGTTATGCTCGACGATGAGGAGTTTTTCCCCATCTTACCGAATTTTATCAAAAAGGACTTGAGAAAGTGAAAGAATCTCCCCTTTGGTTCATCCAATACTTGCTCCTTATATCTCTATCAAAAGCGTGTGCGGGAACATCCAGTCATTCCGAGTCTCCTCCGGGGCAAATATTCTTCGAGCGGGCCATGTCGATGATGCCCGATTTTGTGGGACTACATCGTCAGCCTAATCTAGCCATGCAGGTTCTCTATCTTGTCGCGCTCTTTCTGTTGACAGTCGATATGAAAGATGCTGCGTATGCATATGTGCGTTTTCATTTTTCGCTCAAACGTATTCTTTTCCCTTATAATGCATTGTGTCTGCTAATATTTATGCCCAGATAAGCCAATCACTCCGTATGTGCGTCATCGAAGGCCTGCACAATGAGCCCCCAAGTGAAATATTTGGACGCCAATTTGCCGCCCAGTGTCGGGATATCTGGTGGTCAGCCTACATCCTTGATCGCCAACTATCAGCAGTCATCGGGGCTCCGATATCAATACAAGACAGCCAAATATCGTGCACACTTCCAAACTCATATAAGACTTCGGAGGATGCGGAGTTCATGACCATGCATATCAAGTTAGCCAAAATTGTTGGTCAGATCTTGGGATGTAGGTTTTAATCAAATTTTCAATGGCCCTGCCCAGACTACCTTTATGGATCCGGACTTTGCTCATGTCTTTTCAGCTGTCTACAGTGGTGAGAATAAACCTCGCCGACCGTTCACCGGAACGATTCAAATGGTTCTCAGAGAGATAGCCCAGATACTACAGGAGATCGAAAGCTTAACCTCCTGTGCACAGAACGAAGCATTCAGCGCAATTTCAACTAGAAATTGTCATCTTTATTTGACTTACCACCAGGTAAATTTTCAAATCTATAGGAAAACCCAAGAATGTCAGCGGACTGGATTTAACAATTTACAGTGTATTATTCTCGCAACTCGGCCGCTTTTTCTGCATTTCCTTCATCATAGAATGGAAAAAGGCTCTCATTACGACCAACAGGGCAATGATTTGAACTCTTCGCACCTCCGACCACTTCTTGAGGCATCTTTACAATCGGCTAAGTTTTCCGTGCGGACATTTCTCATGCTTCACGAACAAGCATCTTCAGGTAAATCACCCGCACCAAAGGTCGATTACATAGGGACAGCTTGGACTAACAGCGAGGATTCGACAAAGTAGTGCCTTTGTTTCCGTTCGGCCTTGAGAACCTCTTCTCGTCGGCTTTCGTTATTGTCATAGCATACTTCATTGACCCGTCACTGGTGATGGACATGCAGCAATATGTCAATAATGTCACTCACATCTTGGTTGATTTGGCTGGAAAAAATAATGCGACTGCAAAAATCAGACAGAAGGAACTCCACATTCTACAGGAAATGCTCAAAGAGATTACAGCAAGAGAAGGGAGGCAGATAGAGTCGAACAATTTGCTCACAGCAGAGATGAGCAGCAGTTTGTCCAATTTTACACCCTACAATTCCGTCGATGAATGGGTCGGAACTATGGAAGACATCAGTCTTAGCCATACACAGATACTGAGTCTCGCACAGCAGTTGGATGGTTTGGACGGGACCGATCTGGATATGAATCTTGGATCTGGCGGCAATGATTTCTGGATTTGAAAATTTAGGAATATGGAGCGTGGGCAATTGCCCAATCGCTCTCACTGGGCACAGGTCTGCAAAACAAAACCACTCTCACCTATCAAGTCTTCCTCCTCGACGGTGAATGATAGGGTTCCAGTGTAATAAGCATTCCCTTGAACATATATCACCACACCATGTCGCGTTTCGCTGTTTTGACCTTCTATGGGGATACCCTCTTCCACAATCGTTGCGGTGAAAGCTCCAGTATTAAAATGATTCGACACAAGCGAGTTATACGCCCAGGCCTGGCCCTTGGCTCTCAACTTCTTTTCATGAGCCAATGCCATTCGCGCTGCCACACATGATCCTGTAGGAGATCGATCAATCTGATCACCGGCGAAGTAACATAGACCTGTCTCTGCCCCTGCAACGCTGTCAGGCTTGAACCCAATTTCGTGATCGACTACCATAACAGAATATAAGAAGGATAGTCTCTGATCCTCCGGATGCTGCAAAGCTTTGCGGACTTGTGGATCGGTTTCCAGGTGGCGCTTCAACTTTTTCACAGCGAACGTGACAGCGTCGAGGTTGAAGTTACGCAAGCCAGTCGAAAATCCGAGTTTTTGTATATCGACCAACGCGTAAAATGCGCCACCGTATGAGATATCGACCTCAATGGAAGTTTTGTCACCAAGCTCCGGCCACCTCACCTCGGCAGGGATAGGCACCTGCAAGCTTGTAGCAGCGCAGTACGCTGGGGTCGAGAGGAATGTGACAGGGCGAGAGGGATCGGACTTTTGACCGTCCTCGGATGTAGGAACTGTAACGCGCACAAGACCGCAGGGCGCATGGATGTTGACCTTGACCTCGCGAGCAGCAAGATCGGGCTTCAAATCCTTTCGTCGTGGGAAGACGGTGAGATCATGGGTGTCGACTAGGAACCGGCCAAGGGCGATCGTGGCATGTCCACACATGGTAGAAAAACCACTGTTGTGTGTGAACAGAGTTCCAATGTGCGCCTCGCCAGATTGAACTAGTTCGGTTTCCGGAATGATGATCGCACCGTACATGTCGTAGTGTCCACGGGGCTCCAACATAAGTCGCTTTCGAATTTTGTCGTATTGGCTCTTGGCCTGGTCACGCTGTTCGAGAAGAGTTCCCGTCAAATGAGGGAAGCCGGAATAGATGATGCGAGTCGGCTCTCCGGTGGTATGCATGTCAATGCACTTGATTGCGCCGTTCTGCTCGAGTTGTTGAACCACATCCATGGTGGCGGGGTAAAACGGTGATGATAGTCTAAAAAAAGATTGAAGTGGGGGATGAATGACATGAAAAGTGAGTCAGGGTAGTTATTTATGAATAAGAACTGTTGTGCATTGAACTGGGTCATGAATCCCTTCCCCACGTTGAAAGTGGGCCTTGTCGGAACGGATGATGCATCCGCGGATGAGCCATCCGACGCCTGCGATATCGCTGGGTGGCCACTCGGAGTATGAAAACACCACCTCGACACACAAATTGTTCGAGAGGGTTTGGAATTCGTTTTGTAACAGGTCACGATCCTAATTATTGACAATCAGAATTTTAATTTGAACGTCCCAAAGAAGTTGATTCTCTCAGACTCTGATGTTTCGAACATCCTCCTCAACCTCTCCCCCGAACAATGCAGGCAACTCATATCCTCTTTAGAAGAGGCATTGAAGAATTACGCGTCTGATCAGGTTTCATCTGAACAGAATATATTACGCCAGCCACACCGCAGCAGTATCGTCAACAAATTAAATGATACCACGCTGGTGATGCCTTCGTCGGATACTACGAACACAGCCGTCAAGGTCGTCACATTACCCCAGAATGGCCCCGCGACAGGAGCGATTACAGTCATGGAAAGAAGCGGTAGGCTTTTCAGAATGCTTAGTGCCGCTCAAGTCACCGCATTCCGCACGGCATTGGCCGTCATGAGCCTCTACGCACAGGTGGACCATATCTCCAAGAAGAACATCGTGTGTTTCGGTTCTGGGAAGCAAGTCCAATGGCACATTCGTCTGGCCCTCTTACTTTCGCCTCTCGAGATAGAAAATATCACAATTATCAACCGCGGCAGATCACGTTTAGACCAGCTGGCCGAAGACACAATTCCTCTTCTTCGCGCAAAATACCCACATGTGAACTTTCAACTCATCGCCAAGTAGGACACCCCGAGCTATGAATCTGTGCAGCTAGAATCCGCAGACGTGATATTTTGCTGCACTCAGTCTACCGTCCCGTCATTTCCGTTCAAATACCTATCCTCATCTCCCAAGATCCGCTTTATCTCGGCGATCGGATCTTACAAGTCACACGTGCATGAAATCCACGAGTCAACCCTGTTCTCAGGCGGGGGAAAGATCTTTGTTGACTCTTAGGAGGCATGCTTACAGGAATCGGGGGAACTTATTTCGGCCAATGTACCGGAGGATAAGTTGACCGAAATAGGCGAGGTTCTTTCGTTGGATGACAAGGCATCGGTATATCCTACCGGCAATCTCAATTTTAAATGTGTTGGCATGGGCATCATGGATCTAGCTATTAGTAGGAAATTGCTGGAGCTTGCACAAAAATCCGGAATCGGTAGCCAGGTGGGTGGTTTCTGAAGCGGAGTCCAAAGTGAAGTCCAGGGCTGCAGCTGTTCCATCCCTGCCAATATTTAGTTACAAGTATATAGTATCAAGAGGTGCTGCGACCCAAATCCGTTGAATACCTGCAACGCCACCTGCCATTGGGCATGTGGCATTTCATCACAAGACCAAGTTGAACCTTCAGAACTTGAAAAGTTGATGTTACTTGAATTGTGTAAAATCGCGCAAAAATACAACGACATTCTTAAGACCGCGGAAAGAGTGTAGGAAATTAGATTGATGATGGCCCGGCGGTTTACAGATAAGGCTTAGCTGGAGATAGGGTGGCATTGTCATCCGAAGGGCGTCCTATTGGTCCACACGCCCTGCCATTA
Source organism: Penicillium manginii (assembly GCF_028828005.1). Classification (NCBI taxonomy): domain Eukaryota; kingdom Fungi; phylum Ascomycota; class Eurotiomycetes; order Eurotiales; family Aspergillaceae; genus Penicillium; species Penicillium manginii. The sequence continues at coordinate 2,356,293 of NW_026643110.1, read as the reverse complement.
CATGTCTCAGACCTTCTGACAACCCACAGGCGTGAACACAACATTTGCTCAGAAAGATAATTTAAATATCAACTGGTTTCCTCAGATTGGTCTGAGGCATAGATACCCAGAAATTTGATTGGTTTCTGAGGTCGCACCGCTTTCAATCGTCGAAGGAAGAAACTCCACCCGCCCCTGCAGATTCACCGGCAAAATGACCGACATCCCCGAGAGCCTCAATTTTCGCACTGCCAGCGCAGATGATGCATCCGCCGTCCAGCAGCTCATCCAGGCCGCCTTCCGTGCCGAGGATAGCAGGCAAGGATGGGTTGCCGATATGGCGATCAATTCGCGCTTTACGGTCGACATCGCTCATATCGCCAAGACAATCACCGAGCCCGACGGCGACTTCTTGATAGCTTCCAACAAGGCCGGGGATATAATGGCGACCATTGGCGTCTCTATACGTGAGCCTGATCACGCTCGTATCTTCATGCTGGCTGTAGACCAGCGGTGGCAACAAGCAGGGTTGGGCCGACAAGTTCTTGCCTACGCCGAAGAATACTGCCAGCGGACTTGGGGCGTCACAAGACTAGGTCTAGATGCTTTGTCTACGCGTCAGGAGCTCATTTTGTGGTACCTTCGACGTGGCTATTCGAAGACTGGAGAGACAAAGCCATTTCCCCGCGAAGCATACAGTGACCTCGATCTGCCAGAGGACCTTGTCTTTGTTCAATTTGAGAAATCGATGAGCCCATTGGGTGCGTGAAAGGACAAGATTTCCATTTTGGTGGTTCTGTTGGGCAGATATATGGACAGAATATCGGGGTTGGTCCGATCACGCGGTGCGTACAATATGGAATTTGAGTTCAGTGGGTTTGAATTCCAAATCCGGGATGAATTTAGAGAACCATTGCACAGCGGCGGCTGTCGGTCGAGATGCCGGGAGTGTCGGGTTCGGGTTTTGTGCCACCAATGAAGAGATAACGGGTTATCCGATGATCAGAGATACCAACTGGCAAGATTCCCCAGAGTTGCAGTTTGCCCCAGCGTGGTGGAGATGTTTCATCGTCATAATCATTGCGGGGATTCTATTCAGGTTTTGTCTGTGGAGCTTTTTGAGTCTATAGATGAGCTAGAGGCCAAGTAGCAATAACCGAATAGCTTGGATTATCATATATGATCGGTATCTTGTACCGTAGTGCTGATTTGGTGGGTCCTGTGCCTGATCTGGGTAATCGAATGCGCAAGATAGGGTTGCCTTGCCCAATCGGAAGCTCGCCAGAGCGGGTTTGCGCGTGCCAACTCTAAATCGGGTTGCAGACCACATGAGCACTGTTTAGACCTCGATACTGCCGTTTGATCTATAAAGAAGCCATCGCATTCGCCACATAATAGCTCTACCAGAATATCAAACAGATACAGTTTTCAGATATCTCTAATTCGGATCTCGAGATCACTATGGCATCGATGCTTCACTACCTCGGCTTCGGCAAGGACGCACCTCCTACTAAGGAGCCTGTTGACGAAACACCTATTCGAGCTCTGCCTGCGTCATGGTATACATCTCCGGAAATGTACGAGCTCGAACGCCGCGCCATATTCTCCCGGAGATGGATTTTCATCACACACAGCTCTCGACTGAAGAACACTGGCGATTGGCTCCGCTATGAGATGGCGGGTTACGACTTTATTCTTACTCGAGATCGTCAGGATAACATCAACGCCTTCCACAATGTCTGCAGACACCGGGCCTATCCCGTCATCGAAAAGGAGGGACAAGGCAATTCGAAAATTCTGTCCTGCCGATACCACGGCTGGTCCTATGGACTCAATGGCAAGCTCGCAAAGGCCACGGGCTTTAAGGAAGATCTGAAAAAGGAGGAAAACGGGCTTTTCAAGATCCATGTCAAAGTTGACGTGAACGGGTTTATCTGGATCAACATGGATGCGAAAGAGACACCGGAAGTTTCATGGGAAGAGCATTTTGCGAATGTCGACAAGCAAGAACGCTATAAAGCATACAACTTCGATAACTACGATCTTGATCACAGTTATCAATTGGACGGCGAGTTCAATTGGAAGATCCTTGCCGACAACTTCAACGAATGCTACCACTGCCCAACAACACATGCCGATATTCCAGACATTCTGAACCTCGAATCATTCGACAGTGATCTCAAAGATGGCCATATCCAGCACCACTGTGAATCCACACCGGAGCAGAAGGCTGCCGGTCTATACACTGCTAGTACATACTACTTCCCCGCTACAGCAATGGTTATCTCGTGAGTGCTCCAAACAAAACCATAGCACCAAAGCATTATTCTAACAACTTCAGACCACACTTTATCATGATCCAGAAGTTCATGCCCAAGGGCCCGAAAGCCTCGGCTATGGCATACGAAGTTTATCGAAACCGGCATTCCTCCGAGGCTGATTTCAAGAAGATCAGCGAACTATATGAGCGCGTGATGAGGGAAGATAAGGTACTCTGCCACAATGCGCAGAAGAACCTCGACCGTGGTGTCTTTGTCAACGGCCAGCTGCACCCTAAATACGAGAAAGCACCTATCTTCTTCCAAAGTACATGTCGGGATGTGGTATCAGAGCATTTTGAACGCGAGAAGGCCGAGGGACACGAAATTTGGCCGGCTAAACAAAAGGTCCCTGGCAATGCGCCAGTCAGCGAGAAAGACGAGATGATTTGCGCTGGACTGGCATGTGGACCCCAGCAGGAAGTTCTGGCCTGGTGAGGGTTATGGTGATATGAGGGCCAATATTTTGGCTTCAATGAATTGCTGTTGATTTAGCGATATGTCGTACATTATAGCTTTTTAGAATGAGATTGAATATATGCTGTGATTATCAGATACTAGCAGGTTCTGTCAACTTATTTAAGAGTACGCGCAATTGAGATATCGCAGAGTAGTATGTTTCTACTAATATTTTAGTTGGTGATCAAAGACTTGACAACTCCGGTGTGGCTTTTTGTTTCCGTGAGTCAACTCCGAGTGGCCTAGATACAGCTCAATATTCTTGCATTGGAATTCCATTTGCCTCCAAAAATTCTCGGTGCCGCTAAGTTCCATTTACAAGCTTTGAGAGAGCATCCTGGTCATCAACTTCTGCACCTGGTTACCATTTTGGGTATTCATGTAGCCATTTGGATATATCAAAAAAAAATAGTGCCGAAGGATCCTAGACAGTTTACTGATTTCTGCCTGTACATTTTAATTATGCTTCAGGAAGAATTAGGCGCTCACAGTTCTCGTTTAATATGAAAATCATTATCTCGGATTCTTGATCGTTGAGGGGTGGGCACCAGGTGAATCCAAGTCACTGTGCTGACTTTCCATCCCTTCACCCCCTCCGAGCATGCAACGGAGTGAAGCTGTTCATAATGTTGCTGTCCATAATTAGAGTTGTCTCCTACGCAGTGGAGCCTTTAGCGCTGATTGTATCAAAATAGGCTAATCTCATACATCAATGCTGCCGCTGTTGAGTGCCTAAACTACTGGTGAAGAAACACCGCAGAAGGCTACGACGAAAACAGGATTCGGAATAAATTATTGTGCCTAATTAAACTATGGAACTCATTGTGTTGAAACTACTGCAAGTCAAGGCATACACTAGGCACCAGGTCGTATGTGGCCTCCATAGCAGTAGCCAGTCCAATGAGCCCGACTATCCCATTAGCTTCCTGTACCTATAGGCTTCCAAGGGTTGCATATAATAGAAAACCATGCCCAAAAGTAGAGTGCGGTCAGCATCCCGAAAGGAAATTTCCAATAAATTGGAAAGATGGCCTAACAATACCCAAGGTAGTATGGCAAAGCGAACCTGGCATTGGTAGCCTCAGAAGCTACCAATAAGTTCTCCGCTAGGTACCTGGCCAGGTAAACGAGAAGATTTGACAACTCAGTGAATATCTCAATAAGATGTGTATTGAGATAGTAACTATCCTAGGCCACCAAGGCTGTGCGTCAAATCAGTAACTAGTACACTGAGTGCGCCGTAGGTCATTCCATGCCCACCTTCCACAGAGCTTTTGGGAATTTCATCTCGTCACCATCCATCCATCCATCTCTCTGTGATTCGTTCGTCAAAATTCTTTCCATATCGAAATAACCATCCAGTCTCGAACAACATGGCTTCCCAGAAGAAGGCGACCCGTGACTACTACGAGACACCTAACCCAGATGTCCCGACTATCCCGGATAATGCAAACAAGAAAAAGTACTACAATCACCCCGAGCTAGTCTGGTACTGTCGTAAAGGCGGTAGGTCAAATCAATATCCTGGGTCTGAAATGAGGCCTTTACTGATCGATCTATCGCAGACACTGAATGGCGCGAAGGCAGTATTGATAATAGTACACAGAGTAAATTGTTGCAAAAGGTATCACCCTCTCTCCCCAGCAAAAGATACGCCATGCAGTGTCTCACTTTGAGAAGGTCAAAGACGGACAGACCGGTGATATCTACGACGTTCCAGTTGAACGTATTCGTGCTCGATGGGTCACGGCATGACCCCCTCTTTGCCTTCCCGTTCGCCTCCGCCTTTTGCTTTGCCTTCGATTATGATTTCCGATCCCACTGCGTCAAACATGTCGTCCCAGTCCTGCGCAAACGAGAGAATCCATTTCCACAACTGCGGCGAAGTGACAAACAAACTGTTTCGGAGACTCGGCGGTTTTTTTTCGGCGTATTGTCGGTTCCACTCGGAGACCAGCGTTAGTTTCCTGGCTATTGTTTTTCTGAAGATCTTGTTCCCGAGATAATCATTTTCCTTCTTTTCAACTTCCGAAATGGGACTATCCTCTTTTTGAAATTCCTTGTAAAGCTGAACGTAGTGAGGCAAACGACATTGCTGTTGGAAATATTGCCCCGCATCCTGATCAAAACCGTGCGCAAATTCCCAGACAGCGGCAAAGAGAGGGTAATCCCGAATTGAGTCCAGGGTGAGAAGCCGACTCAATTTCCAGGCAACTTGAACTTTGTCCGTCTCCCACAATTCGCGATATTTGCTGATTGTTCTCCGATCCATCGATTTAGGAATAACCTCATAAAAACCATCAATGAAGGGCATTTCGAACTCCGAGCTGAGTTCGTCGCGGTATTGCGGCAAGCCGGGCATAGTAAAAAGCATGAAATCGGGGACGGATGACGCAAACGCCCAGTCTATAAGACACGTAATATTGAAATCCTCATCGACGAATATGTTATCGGCGCTCAGATCGGGGTGACACAAGGGAAAGGTTCCGGGGTTGACAGCAGGGGGTTCGAGTTTCTGTAAGATGTCGCGGAGAGCGTCGGCTAGGACAACGTAATCCAGTCTGTTCTTCGACGAGTCGAACTTGTCTCCGACGCACACAAAATCATTCCACAATAGCGAGGCATTCTGGTATTGTATGTAGGATTGATACTCATCCCGGGTGGGAACAGGTGCCACGAAGCAGTGTGGTAACAACGGCATGGTCTCAGCGTGCTCCGAGAGCGCAGAAATGAGGTTATTGTAGAACTCTGTTTCAGAGCCGAAAGGTCCCCGTGGTATCTCCAACAAATATCGATCATCCAACATGTGACCACGCGAAAGACATTCCTTGGGTGCGAAAGATCCAGCCTCTTCGAACAGTGACCCGATTTTATCGAAGCGCAACTGCGAAAGTTTGAAGGTAATAGCACCCAGCTGGGAAAGTATCTTGTCCTTCTCGCCGGCCTCTAGGCCAGGTTGTGAATTACTGGCTGACTTCCAAACGTCTGACAATTGCTGCCCAGGTGCTTCACTCATAAGGATGAACGGAATCCCGATGTCGTTATCCGAAGAAACACTAATGTGCGTATGTTAGGATCAGAGAAGGGTGAGTCGGGATGGGATAGCCCTTACCAGTAGTCGTATACCTCTGGAACTGGAATGTCGCTATGAGCTTTGAGGTATCGTAGCGTGGCAGCTTCGCTTGCAAGTAGCTTTTCCTCCTGTTCCAATGGCAAGGTCGTTGAGGTTGGGGATCTGAATACCCATCTCACCCCGTCCTCAAATGAAATAAAGATGGCGAAGTTGAACGATCCCGAGGCAGGACGTTTTTCGGGATCGCAAGCACAAGGAACACCCTGTCGTAGTGCGCTCGCTCGACGGCAAAGGGCTTGAAGATCAAAATCGCGATAGGCGAATACAGTATCGTATTTCAAAACTGTAGACATTTCAAAGATTGGGTGGACTTGCAGAGTAATTCGTACTGGTCAAAGGGATGTCAATGTTAGTGTTAATCCGGCAAAAGCAGCAAGAGGTATTCGTCAAGTTGCATTCTACATTGCAGGAACGTAGAATCGGCCCAAGAATGACCAAAATATACTTGCCCAAAGAGATTGCACGGGTAGCTCGTGGCAGAAGGTCGAAATCATGAGAGTGGTGGATGTATGCGAATGAGTAGTGGTCGAGGAGTGAACAACAGAAACGGGAAGGCGATCGCGGATGCCTGAGGCTCCACATCACAACAAAAACCTGGGGAAGGAAAACGAACAGGAATCCCCCACAGGATTCTTTGGAGGGAAGTTTAAGGCTACTTGACTATTTGATGCAAAGATGGATATAGTTCTGAATCACGAAAATACATACCAGATGATATATGTCTCTAAAAATGAGAATTTTCGTCAAGCAAATCACGTATTAGGTCTTACCAGGGCCCTATCCACAGTTACTAGGCTGGCACAAAATAAAATGATGCTTATAACTATAGATGACTGCTAAGAAATAGTACTGAAAGCAAAATTAGTAGGCAAATAGAGAATTTTCTAACATTTTGCCCAGAATCTTACTGGAAAGGGCTAGGTTTGCCAAATCTAACTATGAAATTTCATGGGAGCTCATAGACCTGTCTTCCAAACATAATCAAAGAATGTTTCATCATAACTAATTACTTCTGCCATGGTAACAAAGGAACTCAATTTATTGGCCTTGCATAAACTCAATACCTGTATGCCGAACAACGACAATTCTTGACAAACAAATCCAGAACATCTTGAGCAAAAGCAGGATATGCCGATGTAATAGCTTCGTAGCTGGCCCGGGACTTCTCATCTTCTTGGAAATGACGGAGCCTGTTTCTCGCAAATCGGGTGGAAATTCCTCGGAGAAGCTCCATAGAGGGAGGAGTTAAACCATAGATTCGGGGATAGACTCCAGGAACCGAACGAAAGTGGCCGAATTCGAAGTAGAATCAAGACATGCTTGATATTTCTGAGCAGATAGCTCTGCTAGTCCTTGGACGGCATATTTTTTGGCGAGAGCAAACATCTGGGCATGAAGCTTGAAACATGAAATTGAGTTTGCTGTATGCGTCTTATCACCTTTTTTCTTCGTATCGTAGTCCGTAGTATAGAGGAACAAAACGAAATTCTCTATCACGATTTCAGATTCGTCAACAAACTTGTAGCAACCTGAAGATGCCTCCTTGATGTTAATTAGCTTAGAAATACCCTTGATCGCATTCGCGATTTCTTCTTCATCACTTACCTTGAATTTGCTACTACAAGCAGTATTGAAAACTGGAGACTGGGCACAAAGTAACGCTTTGTGTATTTTGAATTTTCTATTTTCGCAGACTAGCTCGAAGTCTGTATATGCTCCCTCGATTTGTAGTCTTCTGCAACGTTAAAACAAAAGCCTATATAAGGAGGATGAGGTGAAAATACTTAAGAAGTCCTTGTAGAACTTCCATGGCCTCAGTTTTCTTCCGGCGGCAGGTAAAAAGGCTTGATCTAGGTAGTAGAAGGTCCCGGTGGGGTTGAAGGAGACTCGGATGAAGATGGTGTCGAATTGATGGAAGAAAGAAAAGTGAGAACTACTAGGAAAGTTGTCATTATATAGAAAGTCTAATCATGTGACTGTGCCTCTGGGAAATAGCAAACATAATATGCGATTGAATGAAATTTTTCTCTTAGAATACAATGGAAACCAAAAGGCTTACTTTTGAGTGCTTGAAAAGAATCACTAAAGCCATACTGCTAGTATACAATCATGATCCCTGCAAATGTTACATTTCATAAATATTTCTGGCATTTTCTTTCTGTTTAAAACTATTTAGTGGAAAATATGAATATGAAGAAGATTCCCGAAACATTTCGCATACTAGGCTCATTGAACCGTTCGTCCTAAACATCTTGCCTGGGTCTTGTTTACTATAAATTGAACTGTATAACCATATCACGTGATAATAACAGCCCTTCGAGCAGCCACTCAAACATGACCATTTAGCGCCGAGGAGGTGTGCGGGGTTTTCAGCTAAATGGAGGTGAAGGGCGTCTTTTATTTCGCTCGAATCTGAATGAATTCAATTTACCACATCCAAGTCGCGAATTTTTGCGTGACGGTTGACCCAAAATGGCACACGGCGGCAGCCGCGATGAATACACTGTCGGATGGATATGCACCACGGCAGACAACCTCACTGCGGCACAAATGTTGCTTGACAAAAAGCACCCAAATCCAACTTCGAAAGATGAAGAGAACAACGTATATACACTTGGTAGCATCGGTTGCCACAACATTGTCCTCGCATCTCTACCAGCAGGTCAGGTGGGAGCTCATTCCGCCGGCGGAGTGACTATGGAGATAAAACACACATTTCCAGCTATTCGATTCTGGCTGATTATGGGACCCGGAGGTGGAGTGCCAGGAGGAAATGCAGACATCCGGCTTGGTGACGTTGTTGTTAGCCACCCAGTGAATGACCATGGCGGGGTGGTGCAATATGACTTCGGGAAATCGACCCCAAGTGGATTCAAGAGAACAGGCTTCCTCAATGCCCCTCCCGCGATCCTTCTCAACTCAATTGTGAAACTGAAGTCAAGCCAAGATCAAGGGGGAAGTAGCATGACACCAAGCTTGTTGAGACTCAGCAAGGAGCCTAGGTTTAGACGCGACCAAGCAGGCAAAGATGTTCTATTCGAAGCAACATACAGCCATATCGGAAATGAAGGCTGTTCATCATGTGATTCCTCGAAGGAGATAGAAAGGCCTCGACGAGAGACTAACACACCGGAGGTTCACTACGGTACAATTGCATCGGGAAATCAAATCATAAGAGACGGTGTGCTGCGGGACAAGGTCTGCTCAGATATCGAAGAAGTTCTCTGCTTTGAAATGGAAGCAGCCGGCGTGATGAATAATCTGTCGTGCTTGGTGATTCGGGGGATCGATAACTATTCTGACACCCATAAAAACAACAGGTGGCAGGCATATGCTGCAGCGACAGCAGCGGCGTACGCGAAGGACCTACTGCTCATTGTACCGGCGGCGGAGGTGGTGACAGTGCAGAAAGTGAATCTACCGAATACCGGTAAGAGTGCCCATTAAATTTTCATTTTGACCAACCCAGCTCATACTGCATAGAAAGAATGCCGCATTTTTATCTTCCCTTTCTACGGAATCTGCAGTTCATTGGCAGGAGCTCAGAGCTTCGTATCCTCAAGCAGAAATTGCTTATAGACAAAGATTGCCGGAAGATGGCCATCAGCGGCCTTGGCGGAATTGGGAAGACACAGGTGGCATTGCAGTTCGTGCATTTTGTCAGGGAGAACTATCCAGAATTTTCCATCTTCTGGCTGCAGGCGATGGACATGGAGACCTTCAAGCAGGGCTACATGGGGATCGCAGAAGCCATGGGAATAAAATAAGGCCGACGAGCCCAGAAGATCTAGCAGTATTAGCACAGCAACATCTATGTGCAAAGAGTGCAGGGAAATGGCTTCTCATCGTTGACAACCTCGACGACGTGGACTTGCTTTATGGGCAAGATCAAATCAAAGGCCTACTGAACATGCTGCCGGAAAATGATGATGGTCTAACACTGTTCACGACGCGACACGGGGCTGTTGCCCAGCATGTGGCCGGCAGTGACGTGATTGAGTTGGGGGGGAATGACAGAAGGAGAGACGATTGAGTTGCTGGAGAGGTCATTGATTCGGAGGGACAACACCCACGGCAACAAGGACATGATGGATCTACTCACTGAATTGGAATACCTACCTTTGGCTGTCAAACAGGCGGCAGCGTATGTGAACACAAACAAAAGCTCTGTATCCGAGTACATAATCTTGCTCAAGAACACGACAGAAGACGCTTTCGCTATCATGAGCACGGATTTCGGTGACAAAACGCGATGCTCGAATTTGACAAACGCAATCGCGAAGACATGGACGATAACGTTCGACAAGATTCTCCACCTCGATCCGATAGCAGCAGACCTTCTCAAATTCATGTCCTGTATTGAATGGAGGGCAATTCCCTATTCAATCTTACCAGCAGCATGCTCCAAGGCGCGGCTAGCAAAGGCCATTGGCTTACTGTGCGCGTTCTCGCTTATAGAAAGAATCGATCATGGAACCAAATTCAACATGCATAGGCTAGTTCATTTGGCGACAAGAATTTGGGTTAGAAGGAAATGCGAAGAAGAGGAGACAATCAAGGCGGCTTTCAAACAACTCTCGGAGGTCTTTCCGTGTGATTATTACACCGATCATGAAACATGGCAGGAGTATATGCCACATGTGGATTGTATGGAGCGGTATAATCAGCAATATGACTCCTCTGAGAGGGCCGAGCTGTGTATGAGAGTGGGCAAGTTTATATTAGGTGATGAGCGGGTGGAAGAAGCCATTGTCTGGCTGCAGAAGTCCTGCGAATGGAGGGATAAGAATCTTCCCCCGCATAACACACAGAGACTTACTTCACAGCGTTATCTCGCCATGGCATATCGACAAAACGGACAACTCAAAGAGTCAATCGATGTACTTGACTGTGTTATCTCAATTCCATTGGGTGTACTAGCAGAGGCTGACCCTGATCGCCTATCGTCACAATACCAGCTTGCGATATCATATCAAGCAAGCGGGCAGACCGAAAAATCGATCAAGCTTCTCGAGGATATTGTTGGTATACAAGCCATCCTGGTACCGCCTAACGATGGTGAACGACTTGCGTCACAGTACATGCTCGCAATGGCATATCAGGCGAATGGACGAATCCACGAGTCAATTGAACTGCTCGAGCACATTATCGGAACTCAAGGAGAAAGCCTCGCAGAGGATGACCCCAAACGGCTAGCATCACAGCACAGACTTGCTATGGCATACTCGGACAGCGGTCAGGCTGGCGAGGCCATCAAACTTCTGAAGCAAGTCTGTGCCATCAAAGCAAAGTCGTTCGCAGAAGACCATCCTGATCGACTTGTGTCAGAGTACGCGCTTGCGATGGCCTGCAAGGACAACAGTCCGACTGAAGAGTTGATTAAACTGCCAACTCATACCAGTAAAATAGAAGCATATTTCCTCTTGCTATGGGTTCCCGCCGAAAAAGAGAATTTCCAGCAGATTAAGGGGACAGACTTGGCTGAAACTGAAGGCCGGAGGAATCAGAACTGATCTCTAATGATGGTAATACATCAACCATACCGTTGGATCAGATATCAGTACTGCTGTAACAAACAATAAAGTTCCAGGGCTGTCTAATAACCCGAGAATAATGATATGAGACGGGCAGGGCTAAAGTGCATTTTGAGGAAGCGAAAAAAGAGTAGTCTCAGCGCTGATTTCTTGCCACTGCCAAGGAGGTGACGACTATCAATGATAACTTGAACTTACATCATCGGACATACATCGAATCCATTTAAGAGCCTTGGTTTAGAATAGGTCAGAGGTGAATATATGGTTTACCACAGTTATTGTCCCGACTGCTTGCTAGGTGGTTCCTCCGGATCAATCCCAACCAAACAATTAACAGGCTCACCATCAGGACTGATATTAATCTGGTTCCCCTTCGGACCAAGCCAATTCCCAGAAAGTTTGACATAACTATCCAAAGCGTCAACCATAGCCCTACCCATCTCAATAGCATGGTCCGCACGAGTATGCGAATAATGCGTAATCAAGCTCCGCGTAGCATTCCTCTCCCCATTGGCGATCATCACCTTAGCGCTTTTCTCAACCCATTCGATATCTTTTCGAGACTGGTCTTCGAAACCGATGAATGCCCACTTCACAATAGGAAGGTATGTCCGCGGCGCCGAGCACATGTAGTAAAGTACGCGCTTGAATAATCGACCCGCGAATAGACTGGCCTCTTGCAGTTGGTAGTCCGGGTTCAGGAATGTGGATTCCGCATCTTTCGTGAGATAGCGATGTTCGCCGAGTTCTGCGGGGATGGACTCTGCACCGAGCCACCAGGGGATAAAGGGTGCTGCGACGGAACTTGTCGGTGCGATCCAGATGCGATACATGTCGGGGTCGGTGTCTGCGTGTAGACTGACGACCTGGCCATATCCGGCTTCGTCGTTGGAAATGCGTGGGTCGCGTACACGCTCGATTAGGTCTTTCTCAGTCACGGGGACCATTGCCTTGGTGAGTTTCTCCAGCCGATCTGGCGACATGTACTCAGCATCACCACCCGCGGGAGTCTTCTGTCCAGGCTGCAAGCCGTAAACTTTCTTGATGTTGAATGGTTTACCAGAATGATGACTCCACCAGCCTTGTTCAACCGCAAACGAGACAATATTGTCCGAAGCCATGTAGTCAGGATGATTCTTAAAGGCGATCGGGAAATCGTGAATGTATCCAGGGAAAGACACGCGAATATCATTTGGCCCAAGTCTCTCAGCAGCCCAGAGGCCCTTTCCACCAGCAAATTCCCAAACAATCCAACCCTCATCCTTATCAGCGATGAGATGGGTATTTCCACCATAGTCCGAATATCCATATTTCCCAATAAGGTCTCCAATGATCTCGACGCCCTCACGAGCAGAGCTCGCACGCTCCATCACCAGTCTTGCCAAGTCGGAATACGATGGTCCTTTCTGCGGTTTGGGAGTCATTTCTAGAAGCTCTGCACGACCGGGTGCCCACACATCGCGAACTGCGACACCTTTCTCGTTGACACCTCCGTTTGATATTGGCGGCGGGAATCCAAGGTAGTCGCTATAGTCCATACTGATGTATCTGAAAGTATGGGGAACTTGTGGAATGGTCGTCAGGTTCCCTGGAACGACCGCGGCAGATGTTACGCCAACAGTGACGGTTTCAGTGGTGTGGTCGGCGGCAGGGTAGATCTTTAGCCAGTGGCTTGAGACTTCTTCTCCAGTGCCGCCCACCAGGACGGCCCCGGAGGCTGTGAGGTTGGATCCCACATAGAAGGAATAGCTAGCTGTGGCGGGGACGATGCACAGGGCTATGATACCGTTCAACACGGCAATATGTCTTTTCATAACGAACAGATCTGCTTTTAAAGTTGTAAATTGCAGGATAACATGAGTAGGAAACGTCTACTTTTTATAATTGTTCAAAATAGGACAATTTTCAACCACCGTGACGGAATGATACAACTAGCACGCTTGTTCCTCCCAAAGCAAGTAGTATAGTCCGCCAGTCTATAATGTAGTAAACATTAACAGCTTGGAACAAATATCTTTCCTTCTGGGCTTGAATATCATTGCCTGCATGAGCAAGGGCTGCCGACTGAAACTAGTATCAACATACTTGGTCACTGTCCCGAGACCTTAATTGCGGGGTATCTTTTCCAAAAGTCCAAGATACCTTTTCGGGATATCCGGCAAAATGACCTTAATTTTCCCGGACGCTGTTGGCCCTGCCTATTAAGGAAAATGCGAGGTGGCGGAGTATTAAAGAGTTTAAAGTCGTCCTGGACTTGACCGAGCAACCCCGAGATCTGCCAAACCCTAAGCGGTTACCCGCATCGGATTTAACCGCCATGGAAGTCTTGGCCTTTGAAGATCCTAGCGTTGTTGATAGTACTTATTTGCTCCAAGATCTCAGTGGAAGAATGCTTCATTTCTTGTAATATCTTGTAAAAATGTCAGAGGTATCGATTGATGTAGATGTTATCAATTCTGACTCCCGAACATGCAATGCCGAAATCCCCGGCCAGATAGAACACCAAACACCGGGTATCCCCAAATCCAGAAAACAAAATATTCACCCTGGCAGACCCGATGCAAATAGGAAAAGAAGAAAGAGGCTGATAAGATGCAAGCAGTTCCCGAGGGCGGGGAGGGAGGGGCCAGGAAGCGTATGGGTTCAGGTCATCGTCACGTCCTGCGCTGGGGTATTCGCAGCAGAAGTTTCCAGCGGAGTTTCAGCTTCGGCGTTGATTTCAGCATCGGCCATTTCTTGATCCCCATCCTCCTCCCCGGGACTGCGAGCATCCACACTGTTGACGAGAGGAGCAGACGAGGTTTGCTCTCCAGTAGTCCGACGATCCTCATCAAAACTCTCCTCCCACAGTCTCACCGTCAAATCAAGACCACAACTAACCATAAGCCTCTTCCCATCCAACTTCCCCGTATGCACACAAAGAACCGGCTCCGTATGCCCCTTGATCCGCTGCAAAACATTCTTACTAACAATATCCCAGCAAAGAATATCCCCATCCTCACTCCCGGAAACAGCAAAGCAAAGCGGCGGCGAATACTTCGCCTCAGGCTCCCCGTACAGTCCAAAACACCCCGAAATACTGTACTTGGTATTCGCGTGGCCCTGGAAAGTCTTCACAACGCGCGACTCAACGTAGTTCCACATCCGGATACACCCATCCAGCGTCCACGCCAAGATGTACTTCCCGTTCGGCGAGAATTTCACGCACGTGGCGGGCGGGTTGTCTTCGTGAACGAGCGTGCGGAGACACTGGCCGCTATGCGTGTCCCAGACTCGGACTAGGCCGTCGTGCGCGCAGGAGACGATTAGCGTGCCGTCATGGACGACGTCTATGCCGGCGACGGGGTCGGAGTGTGCGGGGAGGGAGCGCATTACGCTGGCTCGTCGGACGTCCCAGAGGAATACGGCTTCGTCGTAGGAGCCGCTGACGAGGATGTTGCCCTTTGGCGCGAAGGCGATTTGGTAGACGTAGTTGTGGTGGCCGACGAAGGGTTTTGTGTGTGCTCGGCCCTGGATGTTGAGAATGGCCCTGGTTAGTCTCGTGTGTATGGGGTAGATAGATGAGGGTAGGCTCCACGTACGGTTTTCACGTTCCAGAATCGGATTGTTTTGTCGTCAGAGCCCGAGGCAATCCACTCTCCGTCCGGGCTCCAGGCCACTGTTGAGATTCCTGCGAGGTGGCCCTCGAATGTGTAAATAAGTTTGCCGGTGAGGGTCTCCCAGACCTTGATGACGGCGTCGGAGCCTTGGAAAGAATATAATTAGCGATTGGAGCACGGTGAACCAGGTGAAGAAAGACATACCTCCACTCGCAATCATGCTGCAGTCCGGAGAGAATTGTACGGTCGAGACGCCGCGAAGATGCGCCTTGAGCACATACTTCTCTTTGTAGTTCAAAGACTCAGGTTTCGGGGTGGGCGGAGGAGTTTCATTGGCGGGCGGCACAGGTGTTGATATGCGATCGGAAACATCGTCTCGTGAGGGGTGATGATTGTGTTCTTCTCGTTCTCGGCGATCTTCAGAGAGCGCGTCCGACTCGTCGAGGGAGCGATCCTCATGGCTTCGTTCAATTGGGGTAGGGCGATCGATGGGAGACGGACTAGGGCGAGAGTGGGAATTCGAGCCATGCCAGTAATCCTCTTCTTCTCCAGCTACCTCACCTGGACTATCAGACTCGTCGTACTGGCGTTTATTGGAGGTCGTGGTCCTGCGTTGCGGGGTGGAGTTCTTCTGTGACCAGCTTGTTCGGCGGCGCTTCGTCTCTTCCCGTTCTGAGCCTGCGGGTAATTCATCGGATGATTCAGCAGGTGACTGGCCGCGACTCTGCCGGCGACGAGTTCTGCTTAGTGCATTCTCCATGGGGATTTGGAAAATTGGGGAATGGTCGCAACATGGCGCTGGACAGCGGAACGCGTGAGCGGCGGGAATTTCCCAGGCGCGTTTCAAGGCGGTGAGAGTGGTGCTCCATCCACACTACAAAATGTTAATTATCAACTAAACTAAACTAGAGGAATGAATCACCTTCCAAGGTTGGAAGAGACTAAAAATATTCCAGGAAGATTAGTATCTTTGGTTTTTAATCTATCAGACAAGGCTTTTAAATAGATACATGTCTGAACAAAGATATGCTGAGCAGTCAATGCTATCCTTACAAGGTAACTCTGACCCAGCATGGGCCAGTCTAATATCAACTTGAACTTACTTCAAGTTGGCCCCAACAATCACAAAGAGTCACTGGGGCATATGGCAAACTGTTGGCAAGCAAATGCATTATGTGATGTATTTGCCATTTGTCCTTGAATGAGGTAGGTTCCTGGAAGACGTTAGATGTCATCAAATTCGCCCTTCCACGTCGCAGAGTTTATATTTATATCCACCATTAAATGACGTATTGGATAATTGAGCCACAAAATCCACCGTCGAGTATATTTCGTAAGATCGACATTTCTTCATAATTAGAAGTATGTATGGCATCAGGCCTGAAACACGAAGCGTACTGCGGAGACGATAGATCCAGCAGCTTCTCGAAACACTTGATATGGAAGGTACCTGTGACAATACTATATGTTAGCCCTAGCCAGGAACGGAGAAGATGGGAATAATTACCCCAACCGAGCTCGTTCTAGCGCTGCGCGGGATTGACTTTGATCCGATGTTTACCAGGCCATATTCTGTCCTGACAGGGGCCAAGATAGCATGTTGCCCCATGGGGGGATTTGGGCGCAATTTGGAGGTAGAATATTAATCCTTTGCCATGGCTGTACTCTTGCGTTGGTCTCCAATTCCAGTCTCACATAATGCTCAAGTTTTTCGGCTTGCCGTTTGATATCGGCTTGGTGATAGGTTTCTCGCCGTTTGTCCTCCGCCGCTTTGGCGAGGAACTCTGCCCCAATATCGCTGTCGTCCCAGTCGGCTTCCGCCGCTATCGAAAGGAAGCCCGTGTCAATATCGGGGCTATCCCACTCAACGTGGTCGTGGTCGGCTGCATTAGGGTGAGGCATATTTTCCATTTCCCTGGAAGAGCCGATAGCTTCGGAGGGAAATAAGGAGAGCTGGATTTCGGTAGTCATGAATGACGATAGAATGGGTTGCAGACGAAGGTTGGCGTGGACCCGCATCAGCGCGAACCGACCCTAAACGTCCACATGAGGAGTCGGTGCGAGGCAGGAACGACCCCGAGGGTTCAGTTGAGGAAGGTGCATTCGGGTATAAAATCGGGATGATGTCATTATTCAACATATTTGACCGCAGAAAGTATATCAGATGACATCAATAATTGACAGTTGATGCTTTAGAGCAAATGGGTGATCGTGGTAGCAATAAACGATGCCCTGTCCAGCGACAAGGCCGACATTTCTCACGCCAAAGCTTGGAAGGCGAGAAGGAGTAGAAAACATACAACCAGCGAGAACTTGGCAATTGTCCAGACTGGGGCCTCGCCTGGATATCTGGTATGGGTGAAGAGAACGAGATAGGCTAGCAGACCAGCCAGGAGGGCTTGAAGACACAGCAGAAAAGTAGTACTAAATCCCACTGGCTGTTGCTTGCCAGCGGTGACTGTAGAGGTAAGCTTGTCCGCCATATTGATTCGCAGGGGCCGAGTGTGAGGACGTTCAAATAAGGATTGGATTGGAAATGGAAATGGAAATCAGGGGGGGGCAGGCCCTAGATCAAGAGGCCCGAGCAGTCTCCGCCCCCACCCTTAGGGCTGTGGGGTGGGGCATAACCCCAGAGTGATCTTGCAGTGAAACGACAAGAGAAGTCACATAACTTTTAATAGTTGTTAGCTCAAGGCTAACTTGTCTCTATAAGGGGGTCGTCTGATCAAGGCATTTGTCACTTACACAACCTTATAGCTCCGTTTAATCTCGAACTTTTGTCAAGTTCGGCATTGACCTTGGTAGTTATCTCGGTTTCGGCGTCAATTGTCAGCGACATCCTTTTCTCCTTTCATAAGTATTCCATTATAGTGATACCAAGGGAGAGGTGTAGCTGCCCATAAACTGTGAGAGTCACACTTCTTCCAATTGGGTAGAGTTGTATCTCAATCGTGACTGTAACAGATTCACTGTCAATGCCATGTTTAATGTGCAAGAATGCTGGATATATGGAGGGAAACTGATGGAAGCTCACAGCCAAAAAGCGGTAGTGCATGTAAAGTATGTGGACGAGGATATCAAACACGGGAAATGCAGTCTTCATACCTCAGGCAATCTCAGCCCTGGAGGCTGTCATCAACAGGTTCGCCTGCGCTCCATCCCCATCCATCCGTGTCAGCGACTACGTTACCATCACTCACAGTACCCAGAAGGGCAGGGTAAGGTCACCTCTTCCTGATATCTTAAGTTTGTCATCTACAACCAAAGCCTCCCCATCCGTGTCGGGCCTTATAAAAACGTCATCACCAAGCTGCATATGAACAGGGAACTGCAAAGATATCCTCGCCCGCGTTGCGAAGAGCCGTGAGGCTGTCCAGACCAAGTCGGCCTAAGGGATTAATTTTTAGGTCTATTTTACCGTGGTGGTAATAGCGTGCGTTTATTCAAGGAGCCCTCAAAAAAATAAAGAATAACTAATCAATACGAAATCAGGCGCATTACGGTCCATAAAGAATGAAAAGGAAAAGATAATATCGTTCTTCTTCCATTCGGTGTCAATTGTTACAGATCTCTGGTATGCTGCTCGGGCATCACTCTCCATTTCACGCTGTCAGATGAGCATAAGCTTTTTGGATTCTTCGAGTTCGTCAAATTCAAGCGGAGAGCCACTGTAAGATGCAGAGTAACTCCCAAGCTCAAAGGAAAGGGGGGGAGGGGGTGGTTTGACGACCCATGAGCTCCTTCTTGATGGGCGAGTTTCCGAGGAGATGCTTGCCAGGAGTGGATGAGAAGTCGATCCGTCCTGGTCTCATCCCACCTGACATGAAAAGACATAAAGAGCAGTGACAAGAGTCACAAAATCAGCACCATCTTTTCGATGGCGCATGGCCTTTCTGGGACCTGGGAGTCTGGGACACTAGCGGATCTAATACCCTAGGTAGGGTCTTATTAGGATGAGTCAGAACTTCGTCGGCTATTTACTAAGTCGTAGACACTGAATCAGTACTGAAAGATGACTTCTCCCATCCTCTTTATGGCTCTTCAGTGTCGCCTACTTTTCACCTTATTATTGACTTGGTAGATAGATTTGATTTTTAATACGCAATCGCTTTCTCAGCAAATTCTTGTATATTGCTTTTCTTAGCTCGGGGCCCGCACTAAGTCCAATTAGGCATACAGCTCGATACTGTACCTTTTCTCAATGTCTGACTCAGCTCGGACCTCTGTAGGTACAGATGTGAACCAATTAGTGCATTCATGTCAGAACATGAAATTTCGGCGTAGGTTTTGTCACATATCTATAATATCTCGGTTGGCCGTACCTAGATATTGCCAAAGATTCTTCTAATGACCTAGACTAAGTGCCATATTTAGCTCGTAAAAATAAGCATGCTTTCGCTTTTATGTCCAAATTGACTTGAGGCAATTCCGGGGGCCTTGCCTTTAGAGAACTGTACGATCAAGCTAACCATCTAAAGAAGGATTTTCGCATTCCCTTCGACGATTGTTCTTCCCTTAAGGAGCCAGGGATTTGGGTCTGCAATAATATTATCAAGGCAACATCAATGACATTAGGCTCTTTCTGCCGACCGTGGTACGAAGGCTTTCGCAGAGGTGATGTTTGATAGAATTCTAAAGAGTTGAGGCGCGGATCCAATAGATGTAAGCTTACGGGCTAAGCTTCGCAGATAAGCATTTCTCTCAGCTCGAATGCGACACAGCGGGGCGCCACATGCAGGCTGCCCAATATTGTCTGGAAAATGATCTGCAATAATCCAATAAATGTCAACGTTTGTAAAAAGAAAATGGCTCATCGTCGTCGAATCTCCTTCCTCTTTTGATACCGAAGAACAAATGCCTCATCGGTATCGAATCTCCTTCTTATCTAGCTTTAAAATAAGCTGACACAAGAGAAGAATTAGCGCCGATCCCAAAGAAATCTCAACTAACAGACTGTATGCATTGATGTATCCTGAATAGGCAAATGAGTCGCCTTGGCTGGCATAGTCAGTAGTTGAAACCGATATCCTGAGCACGGTCGTTCCACATTTCCATTCGGAATGGCTACCAGGGCCGCAAAAAATAATTTTTCCTTTACCTCAATTTTATCTATAAAGCCAATATGCCTTCCGTGGTTCAATTTCCATCATCAACCTCCAGTTTACAATCGTCGATTATCAGGAAACTCAAGATTTCTACCAGGTTCGAACTTCAAACACCGCTGGTTCGTATGTTGCGAAGATATATCTTCAACATTATCTCTGACCAAAACCCTCTAGCCATGCAATTCAAGACGCTTTTCCCATCCATTCTTCTGATCGGCTACGGATCCTTGGCAACCGCTGACTCATTCTACGCCTACACCTGTGATGGCTGCGGTTGCAACGCCTTTGAGGGCCTGGGAGCCAGTATCGAGGGGACATGCACCAATCTCAAGAGCGGCGCCGCTTCTTTCGGTATTAGCACTGGCAAGGATAGCGGCACCTATTGCACGCTGTTTACTGGCAGTGACTGCAGTGGTTCATCGCAGAATGTTGGTCACAACAAGGGCCAGACCTGGGGTTGCACCAATTCAAAGAATGGATGGGTGAACTCAGTGCTTTGCTTCAACTAAAAGCATTGTGAATTTGGGCGGGGGTGCTGTTTCTTTGTGTATTTTAAGAAGGAGGGATGACGGAGCGATGGAGTCGAGAAAGATTGAGCTATCGAGGGAAGAGAGACAGATCTTTCAAGACAGAAATCGGCACCCCGCGCAACATCCTATTCCATGGGGAAGAAGAGCTTGGCAGAAGGTGATAAAAAGTGTATAGAAAATTTTCACAACACCTAGGGTCATCATTACGAATGCATGTTCATTAGATTTGTGGATACTTATCTTATAAATAGCGGACCTGTAAACTACCTATTGGAGTTAGTTTAACCCCACACAATCATCACAAGGAAGAAGTTTTAGCATTACAAAGTCTTATTACGCTTGAGAGGCTCGCGAACCTCTCGGAATTTCTGATGCTAGTAGCCGGCAGATACTATCCCATATTTTCAAAATATCAGGAACGCTAATATAGTTGGAGGTGTTTGTATTTCAGTTTATTTCTTAGCAAATTCACGCTATTTCTATTTTGGCTCAGGCCCCCTGTCCTATAGCCAATACGGTATACAACTCGATGCTAAGCCTTTTCTTAATGTCTAACTCAGTTAAGACCCATAATTGCGGGTACATATGCGAATCAACTACCATTGATTGGTCCTTTAACCCATTCGTAAACAATAGAAACGGTTGAGATACGCCCATCATCACTAATTCAACTTTAGGGTCTGTTAGCATAGAAATATTCTATACCGGACGCCGGCACGAACGGAATAATTTAGGCAGAGACATTAAGGACATTAGAGTCACGTATTTACAGAAAGTGCGTTCCTAACTGTTCATAGCTAGTTAGCCCGTGAGATATAAAATGGAGAAGAGACCCGAGTAGATAAAACCCTTATAGTTAAGCAAAGGCAGGCTATTCACCTCCGTCCTCAATCGTATCCGAATACCTCTATTCTAAGGAGCACGGGGTAGACTTCTGTGGAGTGCTAACTAAACACGAGACGGATTCGAGGTATGTGTTGGCTTATCGAATGCTATTCAAGAAAGCATCTCTAACAGCAATCGGGTCTGTCAGTGAATTTCTACTTCAACACGCCTTAAGCCGCGAAGCATCTTAGATTGCTAAAATTGTCTCCCTCAACATCTTCCTTGGCACTGCCGCCTCACTCGCAGCCCTCGTCATCGCGACGCCAACAACTACCGCCCCAACCACAACCGAGCCCCTCGAGCCGCACCTCGACATAATCATGGTTGACAGCCCGCCAAGCGACCCGGCGCGCCTTGTCCCTAGCGTGCGCTCGTCGTTAATGAAGCGCCAGCACGAAGAATGCTGGAGCAACTACCTTAGCCACTCGCAGCAAGAAGCGTACGAAGATGACTGCCAAAGGCTGCTCAGCTCTATGGAGCGCTCGCACATCACAATCACCTTCGCGCCAGAGCAGAGCAAAGACTTCTTCACCAGTCACCGTATATGCAAGCTCACCGTCCGCAACCAGCAGAAGGCTAGCTGCAACGTCAATACGCAAAGCGTGAATCGCGCCACGATGGGCAAATCCCTCGAGAGAGACGCTTGGCGCATGCCCGTCGCTAGGGGAAAATTGTGGCTGGGGTTTCATCACGGGAAAGCCGAATCTGGTCTATGTTGTCGAGCCTCATCAGCTTGCGCCGCCTTCGTATTCGCCTAGTTGCGAGGATGGTGGCTTCGCTTGAAGTGGTAGCAGCGTTTAATAACCTTTATTAGTGGCTTAGGGAGACCTATTCTGGTGGATTAAAGCTAGAGTGCGGATATCGCTAATCGCGTTAGAGGAATTTATACGAGGCTTTTTTTTTTTTAGCTCTAATTCTAACTTTCCCTTAAATCACCTAAGACTTGCTAGTACATATGTGAAGTCGGTCTACCTTTTTCTAATTTATTCAAATTGTTGTGGTGGTTTGAAGGTAGGGGTGTCATGGTCCGAAATTCCTTTTGGGGAATTTGGTCCAACATGCATTTCTTAGCCATACCCGTGGCGCTGAGTCGCTGACCACCCTACCACTATCTGCCAGGTGGAGGTTGGCCAAGTTAAGGACGGAAGACGGGAAAGTTGGTTGTCCATGAGGTTTTGAAATGTGATGTCCAAAATAGAGTCGCTCGAGGTGACGAGGTCAGATTTTGCGCGGTCTCGCAGGATGACCGCTAAGCGTACAGTGGCGGAACTGAGACCTGTAAGGGCCAGCCAGGTGATGGCAAGGAAAAGGATGGCAAGACGCATTCAAATCACAGGCCCGGCAGTATTAAGAGGCATTTTGTGTCATGTGTCTAGGGATTTACCTGAGGTATTCAACCCCGGAATCCCGGACAGATACAAGGCACATTTTCCGGCTGGGCGAATAGGTGAGTGGCTCTTACAGGCTTACGAGCCAACTAACTACTACTAGTATGCCTGAGCAATCTACAAAGATAGAGTGATAGCATAAACGAGTGTTTTATTTCCTCATAGCTAATTCCGGCGAAATTTCCAGCCAGTTCTCATCAATCATCATCAAAGCCGCAAGACCATAGAGTATAGCAGCAGCAAGTGAGCGAAATTACTCAGCACACTCGCGCTTACGCTCGTCAAAGACAGCCAGAGCTTCCTCGGCAGCCTTGACACCGCTCATAGCCATAGCACCGAAGGTAGGGCCCATGCGGTTGAAACCGTCAATCTCAGACAGCTCCATTCCACCGATGATAAGACCCTTGGTGACCTCACGGGTGTTCTTGACGATGGCGTCCTCGGCCAGGTTCATGTCCAGACCGCGCATGCCACCGAGCTTGTCGATAGCGTTCATGGAGACGAGACGCTTGGCACAGAAGGCGCCGAATGGACCGTCGTGGCCGGTAGTACTGATGATGATGGGGGCGTTAATGGTGTTGGGGTCCATGCAGGAGTGGTCGTCGTGGTGGAGGGTGACCAGGGTCCAGTTAACGACGACACCGGCGAGGCGGATGTCGTTGCCATCGGGACGGGTGATCAGGTCCTCGACGCAGGTGGCGTTGAAAAGCTTCACGTTAGGGAAGGACAGGACCTTGGACAGCAGGGTCGAGGTGAAGAGGGCAGCGTGCTTGACGACCACGAAGTTGGGGTTGTTGGGCTCCTCCTCGAAGGGAACACCCAGCTCTGTCAGGAAAGCGTCTGCGGGACGACGGAGGACCATGGCGGAGAAGAGTTGACCTCCGAGCCAAGCACCACCACCTAGTTGAAGCTGTTAGTCACTGTAGACATGCCAGTGGGGAGGACAGTGGAGCTCAAACGTACCAGGAGACACAGAGGCCTCAACAATGGCAATCTTCAGGTCTGGGCGAGCCTTGGCAAGGACGTAGGCACTGCTCAGACCGCAGGAACCAGCACCGACGATGACAACATCGCTCTCGGCGTAGTTGTCCAGATCCTGGAAGTAGCGGCGAGTCATGGCACGGGAGACCTGGCTCTCGCGGATAGGGGCGAACTTGAACTCATCCCACTTGCCGCCAAACTGATCAAGGAGCTTGCTCTGGCCCTGGCCGGTCAGGGTGGTAGTAGCCGTCTCGGGGACGACAACCTTGCCCTTGATGCCGGTGGGCACAGTGGTGGGCTCGAAGATAGCAGCGGGGGGAGACATTGTGGGTTAGAGGGATCAAGTCGTGGGATTGACTTGGGCCTTTTGTTAGTTTAGACTCCAACGCAGATGGGGGAATGGAGGGGGAAAGCATGATCCTTTCGCTGGTATTATCCAGATCAAGTTATCGCCGTATAATCTCAGGACGAACCCATGTTGATGGGGAGACTTCTCGACAGATGTAAACAAATGAAGAAAAGTCATCCATCAACATGAGAACGAACACCGGCCCACGCCCAGAAGTTACCTGGTATACCTTGATCCCAAAGAGATAATGTGCCCAGCCAAAGCATGTTCATGGCTTCCCTAGAGGGAGGGCTAAATGTACTTGGTAACTGGCTGGAGGAAGGTTAGTGGTGGAACCAATGGTATAGGGGTTAATAGTTACTTGTAGATTGGTAGCTGATTGCTGGTAAAGGAGTTGGGAGAAGTGAAGAAGAGAAGAAAAGAAAAGTTGAAGATGGAGGGGCAGTAGCAACCTTAAATGGGCGGATCTCCAAGGATGCCCCGCCTTCGCAAATCCTGAGTTGTCATTACCTCCGACTCTCTCCGGTGAACAGAGAGGGAAATGCTGATCTCAATCTAATCATGACGTTTCTGATTTGCCTGATCTTACCTATTGTACTCCTTGGCGATCCTGGTCTAGCCGTTGATCCGTAATGGGTAATCGGTCAACCCGTAGCCATCTCGGCCATCACAATACCAGAACTTATCCCATGCGATATCCCAGCAATGTTCAATCACCCAAATATACTGACTCGATATAAAATTATCTAGGTATTTCCAAACCCCTTTTCATCCAAATTGAACAATTGCCCCCAAAAATTATCACTTTTCTCGGTTTGCCTCGGAGATCCCAGCTCCACCAAAGACCCTCCGCGCGGACCTCAGTTCTCCGGTCTCCCCTCCACGACTGCCCACTTCCCAATACGAGGGAATTAGGGTTTAAAAGATGACTTGGATTTCGAACATGCATCTCAATACGCGCAGCTTGTCATATTTCTTCGCGTACTGATCGCACAATCAAGCTAATATTTTCCGAACAGTGACATCATACCCTGTCATCCTCATGCACAACTCATAGCGATGCGGGGCTGCAACAAGTAACTACGATTGAAACAAACACTTTGGAGAGCTATTAAAAGTTCAAGGTGTGTCGGAAATTCCGATGACGAGGTTTTCTGACGGCAGAGAGCGACGACTTTGAATTTCCAGGGCCGCGTAGATATCACACTCCCGTCTCATAGGAAAATTAGCAGTTGACGCGCGCACCTTGAGAAAATACTGCAAGAACTTGACTCAACAAATCTTGACCGGCAGAGCACACTGGATTGAGTCCGGCTCCACCAGAATGTCTTCGTTGATTGTAATCATAGCCCTCTGTGGTTCTTTAGCTGGGGTAGTTCACGCTAACCATGAAAACCTTGAAGCGCAACAGAGTGCGTAATTCAATCTTGCGGTAGTTTCGGTCCAAGGGCGCACCTTGACTAGCGGACTTTCTCATGGAGAGAGTGTCAGGGGGACGGTTCTCGCAATACCCATTTCTGGTAACATCGGATATCCCACAGGCGCGGCCATATAAACACATGATGTGGATATTAGACTTACCGGTAGACATTTTGCCGGCTTCGTAACAAGCCTGTCTTGAAGAGATGGGTGCATTGCTGAAGAAAGTCCAAGTTAGCATGACAATTGAGAGAAGACGGTTGTCAGCAATACATACCAGTAGTATGTACCATGACTAATAATAGTTAGTAGTTCCAACGCAGTCACCGAACGTTGACACCATATCAGCAAACTCAAACAGCTTTCGTTTCACTCTCAAGATATTACGGAGCATATCTAGATTACGGGCAACAAGGGCTTGCAATGGAGAAAGGTGTCTAGGGACCTCAATACAGTGAAAGTGCTTCTCGCCAATGCAGGCATGTATTCACATCAGGCTCTGCTATAGCAGTAGACAAGCGAGGTATATGTCAAGACTAATATCCACACTTATAGCACATACCTAAAGCTCGCGCCATAGTTATCCTCCGACAAACCAGCATCAGGCTTAGTGGGATCAGCTTCCACCTTCGGACCATACTTCTTATCGAGCTGTTTATTCTCCCACATCAAAAGCGTACGGAGACACAGCGCCAGCAAGGAAGTGAAGAACATAAACGCCGCACAAACCGACATGCCTTTAATATAACGCGGAGCCGAGGTATCGGGAAACATATTCGTTCCCAGGAAAGGACCGCATTGGCCAATAACATTGAGCAAGATGATACCGCCACCACGACGGGTATCGGAGCCCTGGTTATCTGAGAACAGGATTTGTTAGCTGAGGAATTCAAAATTGAAACTCGAAGATATGCGTTTGCACTCACTCAAAACCCAAGGCAAAATGTTCGCGATCGACGGAAAGACTCCACAAGCCGCGAGAAATACGCCGAAGTAACGCACGCCGACGGAGCTGCAGGCCACGCATAGGATGTACCCCACACCGCCGATCATCGACAGGACTGCGATCATCAGTCCACGTTGCTGAATCCGATCCGCCACATAAGTGGTTGCGATCGTTGCGATGAAGGAGGCGAAAAAGGGCGGTGCGGTGAGGCCTTGGGCGTTGACGGCTGTGAAGCCCATTTCCTTCAGGATCGTAGGTAGGAAGACAGGCAGCGAGGAGAAGCTGACATTGCAGCTGAAATACATGAACTGGGGGATAGTCAGCGAGGAGGACCTTTTTTCACATAATCGTGTTTCTTTTTTCTTCGTTCATTTCCCCCAGTCGTCCGCAGGCGTGGTAACTACTTACTGCTGTGAACCAAGCTTTCGCGTCGAGCAGGGTCATGGCCAATTCCTTCCATTGCACCTTTCCCTCTCGTTCCGCGTCACCGGCTTGTTGTATTCCACGAGCTCTTGCGACCTCTTTCTCTTCCTCGGTCAGAAATTTGGCCGTCGCTGGAGAATCCGGCACGAAGAACCAGGCCAAGAGGGCAGCCACGCAAACCGGCAGACCCTCAACGAGGAACAAAAGTCGCCAATTAGCGATCGCCGCATGGCCGGAGGTAATCCCGTATGCAAGGGCGCCAGCGAAAGTATTCGCGAGCGGGGCAGCCGATAAGAAGAGACCACATCGGAGGCCGAGCTCATGGCGTCGGTAGAAGAAGGAGAGTAGGTAGGGTACGCCGGGCCCAAAGCCAGCTTCGAAGGCGCCCATCAAGAATCGCAGGGCCATCATGCCTTGCCAGTTTTTTGTGGCCGCTTGGCATGTGGACACCAGACCCCTGGATGTTGCATCAGTATACATGTAACAAACGACACCTTTGCTTGCAATGGAATCATACCAAGAAAAGACGACAAAGGCTGCCCATTGATGTGGCTTGACGATCTTCCACATCAAAGCCTGGAATTCAAAGAGCGTGTATGAGATGTAGAATATCGTCAGCAGCCATGAGTATCGGCCACTGTCCAGCTCGAGGTCCTCCTCCATCCCGGCGATCTTGGCATTGCTATCTGGCGGTCAGTTTTGTTTCAAAATTTCATGCTGTGCGATCGTGGACACACCCGATGTTACTTCGGTCGAGAAAGGCAAGGAGATCTAAGGAGATGGGGGTATCAGTAAAAAATATCAAGATGGCAATGATACCCTCGCAAGAGAACATACAGAAAAACCCCATCAAAGTCGGAACTCGCAAATCCAGTTTCCTCAACACTCTCCGCTCCAGCTCTGGATCAATTGGCGCAGGCGCAGCTACCAGCTGGTTAGGTTGACTGGGTGTCTCTTCATGCGATGGAACACGCTTCTCGATATCCGGATCTGGCGGTGCCCGCTGGATCTGATCCTCAGGGTAATCCGCCTTTCCAAAGAACCCCATAGCTGCCAGTGCCGGAGTTTCTTGTCAATCGTGGGGTAGGAAGAAAGAGAAGCGGGCTTTTTCCGGGGAGGGGGAGAAGTCCGGGGGGGGGGGGCGCTGGGATCTTCTTATGCGTGGGGAGGCACCGAGAAGCGAGAGTGTTGATCGGCGACATTGCGACCCGCGTATGGAGTAGAAGCCCCCGCGGATTTGGAGTATCCTCGGTATGGGAGCATCTGTGGCGGAAGTGATTGGCACCCTACGATGTTCCCCGCTGAATTGTGGTGGAGCTAGTGGTCTTTGACTCTTTGGGGATGGCAAACTCAGCGGGGTCAGCCAATCCCGTCGTGGGGTTCTTTGTGGAGGGAGTGTGCGTTGAAGCTTGAGTGGAGCCACAAAGCTTGCGACTGTAACCCTCGGCTTGCTAATTGCCGTGCAAAATCAGAGGTCACAATGATGTGGGGGTACCCATTCTCATATTTTCATATTCTCAAGGGAATACCAAACTCCATAGTAAATCTCGGGCAGTCTGATCCTCGGCCCGATTTTCGGGATGACATTCGGAAGAGCTTTGGCGCCATCAGAGTGAACACAAACTTGCGGTGCCCGATCCGCAAATGATAATTGATCTAAGTTCTTTTTCCAAGCTTTTTTCATACGATCGAGTCAAACTAACTTTATGTATACATAAAATGAAACTCTCATCAATGGCATAAACTCACAGTGGGGTCTAATTCGCGAGGAATCTTAGTTACACAAGTACTACTAGTACGTACAGTGGAGCGCATCTTGTCAACCCAAGATTGATTTCTCGGGTTCCTATCAAGTTGGAAATCCGACTTTTTTTTTTATCCAATCCCCCGTCCAAAAAAAAGGTCCCGTAGCTCGAGGGAGTTGCTCCCATGGTTATTTCGAAGCAATATCCGCGGCGAGAAAGGGGGCCCTTGGCTCAGTGAACAGGATTAGGTCCTTTGTTCAGAAGAAAAAAGGTTTTTTTTTTGGTGGCCGTAATGAACTTCTAGTACTATTCGAGAAATTGAAGGCCAAACAATCCGTTTTGTCTGCATTATCCCTGCTTGCTCAACCTTTATTGTGGCCTCACACAGTAGGGAGCTTGAAAGCGAATAGGATTCCCCGGAAGATTATTCAATGTCGTCCCATCTTCCGTGGAACTCCATACGAGTATCTATATTTTCCTTTCATGAGATCTATCACGACTTTTGGTGCACTTGGGACGATTCTCCAAGGAAGGAAGGTTGATGCGGATACGAGGCTGCAACTCTTGTCTTGGGCTCTTCGTGTTTCAATGTGAGTCAGATTGGCGGGCCCCCCGGATTGAAATAGCCTATTTAAATCGGGCAAACTTCCCAGCCTCTTTTATTTTGTCTTTGCAACTTTGATCAAGTCATTTAGATCTAGTTGAAGTTTCATTCTGTTCGAAATCTCAACCTCAGAATGACCAGCCTTCAAAACGCACGAGCGAAGCATTTCAAGGACTTGCATCAACCCCGCACCCCGATCATCCTAGCAAATGTATATGATGGCGCCTCTGCCAAACTAATCGCCTCATTGCCACAATCGAAGGCGATTGCGACCGCCAGTTTCGCAGTCGCAGAGGCTGCGGGCATGAGTGACGACATGCTTACTAGGGAGGAACTCTTACGGGCGACAAGAAACATTGCCAATTCGATTCGGCCCTTTGATAAGCCTTTGACGGTCGATGCGCGGGACGGCTATGGAGCCCAACTTGTTTCAACTGTGAAAGAGCTGATCGAAATCGGAGCTGTCGGTATAAATCTGGAAGACTTTGATAACGACACTAAGAGGTTGTATACTCAGTCCGACGCGGTGGATCGAATCAAGCAGGCACTCCAAGCTGCCGAAGAGTCTGGGGTGCCTGAATTTGTGATCAATGCTAGATGCGATGCATTGCTTCATGGTGGAACCCTCGACGAGGTGATCACCCGCGGCCGGGCCTATCTTGCCGCTGGTGCGACGACCGTATTTGTTTGGGGTGGTAGGGCTCGAGGAGGTATCACTAGAGAAGAAGTGGTTTCGCTTGTTGAGGCATTCGATGGTCGACTCAATGTGTCTAAGACTAAAACCGGTCTTACACCGGCAGCGTTAGCAGAGATTGGGGTTGCAAGAATCAGTATCGGGCCTGGTCTTCAGTGGGCGGCATTGGAGAAGATGAAGGAAATGGCGGAAGACCTCTTCGTGTCGTGAGGGTCATTCCAGATATTTAGCAATTGAATACAAAAACACTTTCAGGCACTGGCAACCTGAATTTTGCGCTCACTTCGACGGTAGACAATTATTGAATCATGTCGATAACAGATATTTTCCATCTAAAATATATATAATTGATTTCATTTCTTCAATATCTTCAAATTGCTGAATTCTCCCACCCGCACTGTCAAGAGTATAGATATATTGCTGCCTCAGGTGTCCTGCGCAGTTGGTCACTGTGCCTCACCCCACCGCATCAAAAATCTCCCGCGTCGCGTTTGCCAGGAGCTCCATCATCAGCCCTGACCACGCCGACCCGCTCTTTCTCGCCTCCCCATCATCAGAGAGAACCGTCTCATTTAACCCGGACAGCCCATTTAACCCCCCTGTGCGACTCAATTGAGCCCATCTTACACCCTTCTAGGGTTCTAGCCAAGATGGATGACCCGGCATCCCGTATCCCGGGGCAGCTGGTACGATGACCCCAACGCGCCGTCTCACGCTCCCCGCAAGTTCCTTCGCTCAAAGTTCCAAAGCTGACTCTGTCGCAATGACTTTAGCTCCCCCATATGCACTTGGTCTCCCGGAATCGCTACCCGAACATGCACATGATGCCCCCAGAGACCGCCGTCGAGTACCTGGCTAGCGCACCCAGGGTTTGCCAGTCACAACCTATGCATTGGACCTTTCTGGATGGACCTGGCGACGGTACTGTCATGCTGACATGGCAACCTCTCGCGCACATGGGCAACAACTTTGCCAGTGACGGTTATGTTTGGGCCGATGCCGAGCAGGGACATGTACTAGAGGTCCGAGGTTATGTATGTTTGATCAATCTCCCAGATTGAGCCTAAGAAGCTCCCTCTCGCAAGGTGATCTTTCAAAAAGCTAATTCGCCTCCTCCTAGACCGTTGAAGTATTCGTTCACCGCAGCGGTTACCACCCCCCGAATGAGAACGTGGCTACCCACAGTCGCAAGCGTTATCGCATCGTTTCTACCAAGATTCCCAATACCGCCCAACCGGACCCTTCCCTGTGGATTGTCCACTACTCGCGCGCGCCTCAGAATGACCAGATTCCTGCCAACCGCATCCCGCCTACCCCGCAAGTACAGCAATCAATGAGCCAACGACGATTCCTCCAAAGCCAAGGCCAACTTGCCCGCAAGGAATTCCTCCTGCACGACCGGAACAACTGGCCCACTATCAACTTCCCGCAACAGGTGGGCCAACAGGGGTTCGCCCAACCCCAACCAGCTTTTCAGGGCACCCCACAGTCACGACCGGGCTACTACCCGCCTCAGGGCCACCCTGCTGCGCCTGCCCCGGTTCCTCCTCAGCCCAAGGTCGCTCGCCCCCATCGTGCTTCTTCCGCTGCGATCGCGGCCGCAGCCGGCGAATTTGCCCTCGAGGATGAGGATGTGTCTAGCGGTGATGTCTTGGACGCCCTCACACCCCGCGAAGTTAGCAAGATGCGA
The DNA here is from genome assembly GCF_028828005.1 of Penicillium manginii. NCBI lineage: Eukaryota > Fungi > Ascomycota > Eurotiomycetes > Eurotiales > Aspergillaceae > Penicillium > Penicillium manginii. The sequence continues at coordinate 2,324,512 of NW_026643110.1, read as the reverse complement.
TACGTCCAGCACCACGAATGGATGGAGGAGATCTTCGCCTCGCCATACTCCATCTCACAGATCACACCCGTTTCCCTCGGTTTAGGGCGGAAGGGAGAGCTCCAAACGTTGACGGATGGGTTCTTCGACGCACCTGACGCAGAGGGTCAGGGTGAAGAAAATGTCCCCGACGCGACCAAATTAGAACCGGCCAAGGCGGAGGAGTTTGCCGATCGTGTCACTAAGAAGGTAGCCGATATGACGGCCGAGATTGAAAATTTGAAGAAGCAGCACGCACAACGCATGGAACGCTTTCACCGCAGCTCGCTCTTCAAGGACGCTGAACTGCGTCTCCGTGAATCCGCTGCGAACCCGGCAGAGTCGGGACCGGAGGTCTGGCGACTTGAGGGTCGGATCGTCGTTCCCTCCGAGGAAGATGCTACACCCCAGCTGGATTTCGTGGAGGAGGAGAAGGCCAAGTACAAGGTCGATGATGTTGTGCGCGAGGTGGAGACCAACTGGAAGAAGCAAATCATGCCCGAACCCAAGGTTTCATGCGTTGAGAAGGGCGGTCTGTTAGAGAAGATTGAACCAGAGCAGCCTGAGCCCGAATCATTCGCCAATGATATGGTTCTGGATGACACTCACCTCGACAACCAATTCGTTACCTCTGCCCCCGGTACCACCGAGCAGCCTGTCCCTGGCGGAATTCCCGGTGACGTTGAAATGGATCTTGGCGATCAACTTGCCGGTGGACCGGGCGAGAACAGCGAATGGGTGATGGTGAACAACGAGAAACAGGAGGCTCCTGCAGGCGGTGATGCCGGCATCGAGAGCGGATTCGATTTCACCAACATCGACAGCGCCGGTGATGCCTTGGCCGCGTACACGGAGCAGAATGATGATCTTGATCTGCCCGATTTGGACAATTCGGCATTTGGCGATGCTTTCCATGCGTCGGATAACGAGCACTCTCACCACCCGGACGCGGATGACATTTCGTAGCCTTTGGGTCCCAATTGAAATTTATGAAAGGCGTTTCTCCTCTTGATGGGTCCATTCTGCGTTCTAGCATGCTGCACTTTCTATGCAGTCTGCTTTGGGTGTTGGTCGGTGTGTGGGTATGGAGGTTTTGGATCTGATCTGATGCACGATTTCCTGTTTCTAGTTGTTTCATTTCTTTTATGCTGTATAATAAACAGGCAGAGAATATCACACCGAGGCATGAGCTATGGTTGATTCAGATGTATTAATGTATTCGTATGCTATAGATATCACAGATGGAGTATCCCATACCCTACACGGGCTGAGGGTCCACCTAGGACTGGGGGAGGTGGAGAATGACGATCGGTTGCTCGCGAGGCATGCATGAACCAAACTCAGATAGCAGGCTTGTCCAGTGAAATCACGACTTGATGAGAAGACTGCAACCATCTGCCCTACTGGATTAACTCTGGACTTCAACTGGAGTGTTGCTGCCACTTCCGCCCTTCCCCGTCGTGACGTCAGGCAGCCACTTGCAGCAAAAAAGAGTGGGAAACAGCGTCATCTATAGTTCGCACTACCACTAGTTGCTACTTTTATGTTCGATTAGCAGGGAAGGTGCTCTGCTCTGCTATAAACCAGCTCGTTCGTCACTGATTTACACCTTCTGCTCTACTACACTGCACTACACCACACCCATACCCACATATCCACCTTGACCTCGCCAATATGCCGATGGCCATGTAAAGTCCTACTCATAACCACGACCTGCCTCTACTACATCACTGACACTTCACTTTACTTCAAGGAACCGCGCACTCTCCATCCGGTCGCGCCGAGACCGCGAAAGCACGAGCGGCCGCCACCGCTTCAGCATCTCGACCTTCCGCGGAATCCAAGCGCCCGAACTAAGCCGCCGCCTAAGCCGCCTGATCAAGAGCGAGAACAATGCGATCGGCGCCTACGAAGCTGCCGGCCGTGAGCGCAGCTCCATCGCCGCCCAACTCTCCGACTGGGGCGAGTCTACCGAGGACGATGCCATCTCCGACATCTCCGACAAGCTGGGCGTCATGTTGGCCGAGATTGGCGAGCAGGAAGACCTCTATGCGCAGAATCTGGAAGACTCACGTGGCGTCTTGAAGCATATTCGGAATATGGAGGCGTCGGTTCAGCCGTCGCGGGACCAGCGCCAGAAGGTCACGGATGAGATTGCTAAGCTCAAGTACAAGGATCCTAATAGTACTCGCATTACCACTTTGGAGCATGAGCTTGTTCGTGCCGAGGCGCAGAATTTGGTTGCTGAGGCGCAGTTATCGAATACTGTATGTTGAAAGATTGAGATTGAGATTGAGAGCTTCTTTCTTCTGCCTATTATCCGGGCTGGTGGTTATTTATACCACATTTCTTGCACGACTGACGGCTAACTGATATCTTTCCTCTCCAACAGACTCGGACAAAGCTCAAGGAAGCATATGACATCCAGTTGGCTGCGACAATTGAGCGCGCGGAGAAGCAAATCATCCTTGCTCGTCACGCCCGCCGACTGCTCAACTACATCGACGACAGCCCCGTCGTGCCTGGTGATGCTCGTCCCGGCTACGAACATGAACAGGAAGCACGTCAAGTCCTCGAGGATGCGGAGACCGATCTCCGTGCATGGGAACCGAGTGTCGAGCCTATTACTTCTGCAGCCCGTGGCGCCAGCCTGTCGGAGCAAGGAGAAGCTGCCAGCGTGACCAACGGTGACTCCATGGTCAATGATCTGCCATCGGCCGCGAAGCAGATGGAGGAGCCCCAGTCGGCCAAGACCGAGGCCGAACCCGTCCCTTATTAGTGTGACATATCTGTAACTAGCTATATTGTGGTTTGCTGTGTAAAGTGGTGAATCGGGGAAACCAGGGAAATTAGGCAATCGGGTCGCGTTTAATATGGCAGGGTGTCAGGCAGTGCAAATTGATGGGAAGAGGTGAAACCTGTATTTTATTTTATTCAATTCAATTCGAGGATCGTGGATAGTTCCAATAATTGTATTCGTCGAATGACTGCAGATGTTGTGTGAAGTTGTAGTTGTAGTTATAGAAGCTGTGCACTGTGATGAGTCCACGTGACCACAGGCGGCCGAGTGACGACGCGGAACTCCCAAAGCTCGGAGCTTCCATCGCCGCCCATCATCAACTCCCTCCAACTCCCTCACTCCTCTCACATTACCGCCCATTCGCCTCGTTCCTCCCCCTTCATATACGCACATCATGGACAAGCTAGTCGCCCAGTACTCGCGTTCCGCCCACCAGAATGAGTTCTACTCCGAGCAAGAGCAACAGGACCTCAACGAGAGCCTCCCTCCGCTCTCTCTCAAGTTCAGCATGCCCCCTATCGACAACGTGAGTTGCTGCCCAGATACAACAAGGCGAGGGTTCATATTCTTGCCCGATGACAATGCGACCGAGATATCTTGTCCGGCCCATTGTCATCCCAATCCCCATAGCTTCAGCGATGCGGCAAAGGAAGCTAGCTCGAAGCAATCAGCAATACCAGCCGCCCATCTACAATCATGAATTTGAAGCTAATTAAATTCTCTCCCTCTGATACAGTCTGCTTCTTTCCTTCGCGCTATGACCGATGACCACGCCAACCCCAGCTGTCCCATCAAGATCGCCCACGGCACAACAACCCTGGCTTTCCGATTCCAGGGCGGTATCGTACGCTCACCCCGAAACGAAACACAGTCCTTGATAAGCGGAGATGATGAACTAACGGATCTTTTGCACAGATTGTCTGCACCGACTCTCGAGCAACGGCCGGAAACTGGATCGCTAGTCAGACTGTCAAGAAGGTTATCCCGGTGTCACGGTTGAGCCGTGGTGAGGACAAGCCTAGTAATGAGCCTACGCCAGGTCTGCTGGGTACTATGGCTGGTGGTGCAGCTGTGAGTTTCATTCTTCTATTGATGCGAATGATGGCATCGTCCATGTGACGATAGCCAGCGACAATTGTGTAGATCTGTGCTAATCTATCTCTTCACAACAGGATTGCCAATATTGGCTGCGTTATTTGAGTCAACAGTGCACTCTTCATGGTGAGTTTACCATATCCCAGGATGACGGAATTCCCCCTCGAAAACGAGCAGAGCTAACCGCATCATTGCGCAGAGATCCGACACAAGCGCCGAATCACCGTTGCCGCCGCTTCCAAAATCCTCGCCAACCTGACCTACGCTTACAAGGGCTACGGTCTCAGCATGGGAACCATGCTTGCTGGTGTACGTTCTATATCTCCCTCAAACATCCCAACACCCCCCCTTGTCCAACCACCTGCACCACGCCAAATCTCCATTCCTCCTACTAACACTCCGCCCAGGTGACCCCGCAAGAAGGACCCGCCCTTTACTACATCGACTCAGACGGCACCCGCCTCCCCGGCAACCTATTCTGTGTCGGATCAGGACAAACATTCGCCTATGGTGTCCTAGACGCCAACTACAAGTACGAACTGACAGAGCAAGAGGCGCTGGATCTGGGCCGCCGCGCCATTCTCGCCGCCATGCACCGTGACGCTTACTCGGGTGGTTTCATTAACCTTTACCACGTCAAGGAGGAAGGATGGGTACACCACGGCTTCGACGATATGAACCCCATCTTCTGGAAGACTAAGCTTGATAATGGCGAGTTCTCCAATGTCACGTCTGAGTTGTAGGGTTGTGGCGTGCTGTTATGAGGATAGGATAGAATCTTGTATTATTGATTGCAATTGAGATTCTCTTTCTGTTAATGGAATTATAATGTTCACCTGAGTTGCGGTTTTATATCAAGTTTCTTGCGTCATTGTGTCATTTTAGTCATCTCTTTTCAAACGTAGATTTCGTACTGTGCTGATAGTTTAGAATAATTCGGAGGTCTACTTTCGGTATCTGTTGAATGCCCAGGTGCATTCCAAGGTTCCCTCCTACTGGTCATTTCATACTGTATCTCCGGAAAATCTGATCTTGCTTTTCCCTGCAGTAGACATATCTTAGCATCAGCTGATTAAATACTTTGGTATAAGTGCCGGGGTTCCATAAGGTGAGTCTGAATTCTAAGCTCTGCCCAGATGGCTTTCAACAAGCAATATATATAACCGTGCTCTTCTTTCGGCCTGAAGCGTTAGGCCGTGGGACCAAGGGCTGGCAGTTTCAAAGACTGAATGTCCATCATAGTGCATCGTGGGCAATTCAGTCAGTAAACGCACTGGAGTCATTTGTACCTAGGTATTAGTTCAAGCGTAGTAGAGATATCGCTTGTCATACGCTGCTCGGAAGTAGTGCCGCTGTTTGGCTCCGATAAGATGGAGTCGTAAGACTGGAAGATGATCAGAATGAAGTTGAAGCAAAGAGAGACAATGGGAAGTGAAGTATAGAGGGACCGGTGAACTTACAAGCCCTAACCTGACCCAGCGCTCGTGGACCGTGTCCACGGAAGTCCCTGCCATGCACCTCTGAAGTTCTCCAGCTCCGAGTTTTGGCACATGCCCAGGTGTACTATATACCATCACGCAAGAAAGTAAAAGGTACTGTGCTCTTTTTTTCTTTATGATTAAATCAATACACGTAGTGACCATTGCCACCGCTGTTCTGGTTCTGGATCCCCGTGTGAAATAGCACCTTCTCATCTATGAATTGGATCATAAGGACACTGTCATCAATGGGGAGATTCTGCAATCACTCCGTGATGACCTTCACAGTAAATATCCAGACTAGTCAGAACCATTCAACATGACAATCCCCCCAAATTGCAACCCTAAAAGACAAATAGTAGGAAGCCGGACGTTGAAAAGGCTCCAGCCCCAAGACAAGCCTCCAGTATGTGACATTGATCGGTATTTTGATGATTCTCGGATTGATGCTAGTGATATAGAAGATCCAGATTGCCGCTAATTATGTGACTGGCGGAGGGATCATAGTCAAAAGGACTTTTCTAGGATGGATGCTGCTGCTACCTACCTAGATAGGGATTACATACTAGTAGTAGCAATTCCAGCCTCTGAATCAAAATGTCTATTGGGCCAGCTATGCAAATTGAGCCTCCCGAGCAACGGCTCAAATTGGACGCTGTTCTAGATGCAATCGATAAGGAGATTCAAGAGTCACCAGAGCCATGAAATGTACTTGAACTTGCTGTATTGGAAAGAAATAGTTTGATCTAATCTAGAGTTCACGTCCGGAGGCCGGGGACACACGCCAGAGCATTAACTAGTTGGTATCCTGATATACAGGCATAGTCAGTCCAAACTTCTATACTAGTTAGTATCTAGGTCCTTTGAACTCAGATAGTTCAAGTTCCTCATCCATAAAACAAGTATATTAAGGTTCCCTCTACACTTACCTCTCTCCTATGTATTGTGACGAATCCAAAGAAGCAAAACAGACCTCAATTTAGCGGTTATACTTCATTGGGTGTTTCATCCAGGGGTTAATAGTACTATGGTAAATGACGCTTGCCAATGATGAGCGTGATGGAGTCCGTCTGGCCGCGAATCTGAATTTGAACTCATCAACTCAATACTTCAAGTTCCTAAACTTGAACAAGAAAGAGATAGGACTCAACGAGAATTTGAAATCAGACGTAAAATCATCATTTTATGAAATCTAGTAGTAGAGCTGGTTCCTCCGGTCTATCACTTGTATAGAAGCAATATGTGCTTTCAGAAATATCATCCTCCTCTTCCTCTCCCGTACTACCTCACATATCAAGCAACTCTATTAATCGTATTCCCAACAAACCACTCCTCAACCGTCCTCTTAACACCAGCCTGCAAATTCTCCAACGTCCTCTCCGCAAACCAGGCAAGATGGGGACTAAGCACAAGATTCAATCCATCATTCTCGCCCTCCAACAACGCCGAATCCCCCCTCCCAACCGGCTCATTAGCAAAGACATCCAAACCAGCCCCCGAAATCTCACCCGCTCTCAAAGCCTCAACCAAAGCCCCCCTCATCCACAATGCCCCCCCCTCGCAACATTAATCAACAAAGCCCGCCGATCCATAATCCCAAACTCGGCCACCGAAATCATATTCGCCGTCTCCGCCGTCCGCGGACAACAAAGCACCAAAACAGTCGCTCTCCTCAACGCCTCCTCAAACAACACCCTCCCAGCCCTCGCCTCCAGAACCCCCCTTCTCTCAGCAACAATAACCTCCATCCCCAACCCACGCATCAAAACGCCAATCCTCGCCCCAAGAGCCCCATACCCAATAATACCAACAACCTCCTGAGAACAAAGCAGCGGCGCACCTCCATCTGCCATCTTCATCCCATCCTTCAACGAACCAGTCTTCTTCCACTCCTCCCCACCACGCACAACCCCACTTAACCCAACAACCTTCCTCCTCAGCGCAAAGTAAAGACCAACAGCATGCTCGCTAACGGAATCAATATTCGTGCCGGGACAATTGCAAACGGGGATCTTCCGCGCGCGCGCAGCATCCAGATCAACACAGTCCGTGCCCGAGGCTAGGATCACGATTAATTGGAGGCGGGGCGTTTTGGATGAACTGAGGATATCTGCGTTCAGGCGAGTTGTCGTCGTTATGATTATTGTTGCGTCTTTGACGCGGGAGGACAGTTCGGATGGGTTGGTCCAGTTGTGGACTGTTCTTTTGTGCGGGATGGCGAATGATGGGATTGGGCAGTGGATTGCTTCTACTGCGACGATGTGGTGGTTTGCCTCTGGTGATGGGGAGTTCAAGCTCATTGTTGTGGATGTGGGTATGGCTGTGCTGTGTGGTGTTATGATTTGAGATTCAGATTCCAGGGAGGATTGGGAGAGAGGAATTGAATTGATTGAATTGTTTGCGAGGTAAGGGGTTTGGTTGACTGTGGGTTTTGTTGATAAAATGAGTGGGATTTTGTGAGATTCCGCGGATAGCCGAGAAGAGCGTTTATCTGGGAGCTGATTTAGATTTAATTGGGTCAAGTTAGAAGGATGTTTCCATTTTGTTGTGAGTTGTGGACTATGGGATGTACTAGATGGATATAATTTTGCCCCCGCACGCCCTACCGGTGACAATCAGGCCGAGCGGGGAAAGTGGGGGGCACCGAGATAATCCATAGAAGAATCGTAGGAATCGAATGGAAAGGCGAGCTACTAGTAGCAATGAGGTTGATTTCTAATCTAGAAGAAATGTAAAAAGAGGTCTTTTACCACTCTGATAAATGCAGAGAACTCGTGGCATTCCGCTTGAAAGATGAGTACCAGTGCTACCGGCCAGGCGGGTATACCGCTGACAAATTGAAGCCTGGGAAACAGATCTGAGTAGGTATCCGGAGCTCATTTAATCCACCTGGGCAGCTTGTGGTCGACCGCGAGTTGGATTGAGATTTAATTTCCTCTACGTTAGTATGATTTTAGCCCTATCATGTTTTTAGATTATGTAGCCATAATTCTGATCCTTATTTCATCCAAGGCAGTTTGGCCGAGTGGTCTAAGGCGATTGACTAGAAATCAATTCTCTTCGGAGGCGGCGGTTCAAATCCGCCAGCTGTCGCACAAATTAACTTTTTTCTTTTTCTTGTAATCAAGATCATTTTTGGCAAAGTTTGAGAATAATGACGGTTTATCAGCAATATACGTGCACCGAGGTTAGGTTGTGTCAGTAATAATGCCCTAGACATCCTCTGCGACACTTCCCAACTCTAAATCAGCATACTATACTAGTATACCCTTCGAATCTTAATTTAATACTACTACCGTTGCAGACCCTTTGAGCATGCAAATGTTACATTTCCAGGGTGAAAAAGGTCTCGAAAGGACTTCAAAAATTGTAAGAAGACACCGTGACGCTGCAACTGCCTCCTACCCTGCGAGTCTGACAAACAACCGTAGGCTATTCGAGCAAGGCCACACGTACTAACCATGCGAGTCTCCCATGCGAGTCTAGACCGGCGGAAATGAATCAAACTCCGTTAACTAGTAGTAGTACCCGCCTGTCAAATCGCTTTGGCGTTACTAGTAGCAGAGCAACAAAACTCCGTGGCTAGACTACAGCCACAGGCCCACTAGTACACAATTGCACGATTACAAACTCGAAGACGAGGGGTAAATGAAAGACAAAAAATAGGCAGTCGTGCTAGGTATACAAGTTGACATTCTCGACTAAAATCCAGGCGTGAATCGATCATGCATGTACTATATTACAAAGTTTCCCCAACAGCCATACCAGGTAAGTCTCGAGACGAATGGTGCAATGACAGATTCCCAACACCACCCATTCCATCAGCATGGTAATTCCAGGCGAGCCGAGACAGCTCCGGACCGCGATCTGGGCGAGGGGTAATTTATTTCAATTTGATTCCACTATGGAGTACTATACTAGTAGGTCGATTCCGTCGGATCGGATGTGATATTGATTACGATGCAATGGGATGCTTCTTCCATGTTGTGGGCATGCGGTGTTCAAGTTGAAGAGTACACTTGTTGTCCAACCGGCGAAGAGTGGGGGTTACATCTGCGGATCTCATTTGGCGGTACCGAGTACTCTGTACGTACTAGTACTCTGTAGGCTCTAGCTCGGATGAAGAGAGAAGGGATTTTGATCCGGTCGGGCAATATCTGAGGTGAGCGATCTTGCTTGTATGCAGATGCAGATATAGATGTAGATGTAGATGTAGATGTAGATGTACAGTACGGCACGACTATTGAATCATGGGGAGTAATAGATTGATAATATGACGAATTTCCATGTATATGTGAGTATTAATACTAGCATGATAGATGGAGGCCAAATAATTAATAATCAGACTGTTATGTACAATAGTCTTGGCTTATCGAGTTAGGGTCGATGGGTTGCCGATCGCGGAGAGGCGCTGATTGGTCGAGGAAGCGATCTCCAGTCACTCTGCAACAATTCAGATCAAATTGTCGTGTGAGCCGGGTCTAACTTGGGGTTTGATCGGCAGGGTTCGGTGATCTCATTGAAGAAGAAAAAAAATGACAGCTGACGAGGCCGTAGCCACCAGGACCAGAAAATTGTCTGTCATGGCTGCCAGTGTGAGCGAATCGCCGGGATCGGGCGCGGTCAACAGCCGAGGATACAAAAATTTGCAGGTGATAACCAGGGAACAGTCGGCGGCCCCTTTGCCTCACCCGGGTCAACCAATGAAGAGATGTGTAAGGATATTCTGGTGTGCTCCCCGAGTCCCCGACCATGTGGATCTGACGTAGGTGCAAAGGGCAGTGTTTGCACCTACTGTATTCTCAGAGCAAATCACTGGCAGTACTCCGTACTCCTCTGCACTCCGTACTTTTTACTCCGTCGGCAAAGTACAGTTGGGCCCGCCACTCTAAATGGTAGCCGTACCCCATGGTACCGAGTACATTTTCAGTACTCTGTACGCAGTGCTAGCAGTGTTTCCACTGCTAGCTGAGACAGTGCACAGGTCCGATCCAGTCGGAGACAGTACAGTGAAAGTGCGGTGCGACCGGGCGATTCTCTCTAAGGTTCTCACCGAGTGCTGCGCTGCCGTGCGACCTGTCAAGAGGGAGAGGAGGGGATACTCTGAGAAGCGATTCGGACCGACGATGCATCAACAATCGGATAGCTGGGCTAGTACTAGGATGGGCTAGTAAAAACTGTTATAGTGGGTTAGTGGAGCGGCGACATCATTCCTAAGAGAGTAGGTGTCCACTGTAGTCTAGACCTCATGATCGGCAGCAGATGTATCGAGAGTTTGATCGATATAGTGAATGTGAATATGAATGATAAAAGTTAAAGATGAAAGAGAGAAAGACATAAAGAGGTGAAAGAGAAGTTCAACATCAAGGATGAAAGAGTAGCTCGATAGTATAAGTGCATACAGTATGTGTAAGTCTTGTGTAGCCGTTGGGGTTAGCCAAAGAGGGGAAGCCTTCCAGACTGTTCTCTTTTGCCTCTGGGTTCTTACTAACCCTGAAGAAGTAAGAGTTATACCCAATTTAGTTAGATTTAGATCAACAACCATGGAAACTAAAGACTGTCAACCACCGGAACCCAACGGAGAACCAAAAATCCCCAAACAAAGAAGTGACTAACGCTTTTAAGATAGCCTTTTGTCTTTGGCTCTTTTGACTCTTGGTGTATCGTGACCTCAGCCTATTCTTCTTTCCCTTCTCCACTACTTTATCACTTCCACTTCCACTTCTACTTCACACACCTCACACCTCACCTCCATCACCCCTCCATCACCCCCCCCATCACCCTCCGTCACACAACGGGGATCCCCTGTTGGGCACCGGCCCGTTTTCCGATTGCGCACGAACGGCTCTTTTCTGCCCAGCCAGCCTGTCTACCAGACTGCTCAGTCCGTGTTTGGCCCACCACTCGTGCGCTGGCCTTGTTTCTTTTGCCTCTCCCATTTCCTTCCCTTCCCATCACACCGCCACCTCGTGGTGACTCAACATTTGATAAGAGTCCCGTTGCCTGCTCCCCATGCTGGTCGTCACCACGCCTCTTCTCCATTCCCAATCCCCGCGACGCCCGCAGGCCTCGCTCCTTGCGCCATGCCTAAATCTACCCATACCGATCCGCGACACTCGCTCGACGCCCTGGACTCTCCTGTCCTCTCAAGCCCGCTTTCTCCGTTAAGCCTCAATACCTCCGCTCCCGCCTCACCCGCCATCTCCCTCTTCTCCGCTGCCGCCCACGGCCACAACCGCGTCTCCAGCTCCGTTTCCTCTCTCGTCTCATCTACTGGTCTGGGAAACTCCATCGACAACCCGAGTCGGAGTCACCTCACTGGTGTTAAAGAGGAGGAGTCTCTACGCGTGACTCGCTGGAAGATAGCTATTTCCGTACGTCCTCTTCACTTCTGCCTCAAATCACATATGACTCAAACTAACCCCAACCCATCTAGAGCACTTTGATTGCAACATGTCAACCCCCGCCGACGAGGCCTATTTCCCAATGGACCGACCGGACAGCTATGATCTTACAGATAGTGGCGTGGGCATGGACCTGCAATTGCGAGAGAAGCGTGGGTCAGATACCCCATCGATGAAGGGTGTCTCGCGCATCGGCTCCCACATCTCGACCATGTCAACTCGTTGGAAATCCAAACGAACTTCTGGAAGCCCAGAACGCGATGTTTTTCCAGACGATCTCCGCTCGCGCGCCAACTCAGCCGCTTCATCCGCTTTTGCTAGCCCAGTCGTTATTCCCATCAGTCGAATCGACTCAATCCCGCCATCGCCCGCTCGGACGATCTTTGAGGAGCGCCTCAGCGAATCAGGCGCTCGACCAATCGACATCGCCCACGCCAATAGCAATGGCCTTGGCCAGGACGACAACGACACGCAGCAAGCCACCACCCCACTGCTTCCCCCCTTCATGGGTGACGACCCTACGAGCGTTGTCGCCTCACGCGTCCAGTCCCCGCTCCAGTCCCCTTCCGTCGCAGACGTGAGCGACAGCAGTCTTCGCTGCAGCGTGACCTCCAACTTCCGCATCGCAGGAATGGGAGTTCCATCACCCCCACTCTCCTCAAAACCATCTCTCGCCTCAATGAGCCGCCCCCGCGCTAGCACATTGCGCACTGTCTCCGGCGACGCCAGTCCAGCCCCATTCACCCTCTCGTCGCCAACCGACGAGTGGGCCAATAAACTCGGCCACGCGAACTTCACCATCGTCCCGGAACCATACGTCCCCGAGATGAGAGACATAGATTCCTTCCACCAGCTACGCGCAGATTGGGACACGGCACGCTGCAATTTCGCAAAGCACCTCGTTCGCACGGGCGAGCATTACGGCGTTACTTCGAATATCCACAAACTCACCGTCTCGAAATGGGATTCCATCAACCTAGCCTGGAAATCCGAGCACGAGGCTCTCCTCGCTGATCTCGACGCTGAAGATCGCGTCGCCCTTACGCTTACCCAGAACCCCAGCCCCGTTGAATCAGTCCGCATTCCCCGACTCCACGATAACGACAAGTTCCCCGAAATGGGCGACGAGGATATTGTGGGTCCGATGAGTGTCGCACCGGCTGGACCTTGCGGACCCAAGTCCATCAAGAAGAATTTCTTTCGCTTTTTCTCAGACCTCGTTTCGAGGACTTGATGCTCCGCTTCGTTCGCATCACTCTTCATTTTCCTCACTTCATATCGTCTCATCAATACCCCACATTTCCACGCCAAATAATGACTATAGACACGGCGCAAAGAAAAAAAAACACAGACCAAAGAACCAGAAAACCAAACGCCGCTTACGATTAATGCCTCATACGACTCACGACTTACGATTCGGGTACCACATACCTTAGCGACTACTTACTCGCGCCCGATCATGCCTTTCCTTAAGATGTCCCGAGTCTCGTGACTTCCGCACTTCATTCCACTTCATTCATTCCTTATATTACCCATCATTGGTTTCACTATTGCAGGACTATCGTCCGTCCATTCCTTTTTACCATATACCCATCCATGTATCCCATAGAACATAGCTGCAGCTGGAGAGCTGGGCTGAGCGAGCCTTATTGATTAACTTCCATCCGTGGAGGACGTCGTGTATATATTACTTGCATCATTCTACTACTCATACCCAGTGTATGAATTAGATATTGCATTCTGATTTCTTCAACAAACGCACAACTAGTAGGATCCCAAGGTAATTTCAAAAGTACCCATGGACCTAGTAGGTACAAAGTGACTCATCAACCTTCGAATGTGAAGGTGAAGTCCCATTAAATGCTTGGGTAGGTATACATCAAGCTAAACCCACTCTAGTCCCAAACAAGCAAGAATCAGCACACAAAACTTCAAGTTGAACAACGAGCATAAACCACAGCCAATAAACCAAGTACATTCTCATCAACCTCGGTAGGTCAATCATAAATTAAGCTTGGAAACTTAGCTCGAACTCAGGCTTCCATCCGTACCGAACCACGTGGACCGCCAACTCACTGACCCCTTCGTCCCTTACAGTCCCGCCACGAACTCCAGTCCACTCCAGGCACACCTTTGCGATTGGATCCAGCGCAGCAAGGTACCCACACCACACAACAGCGGTAAAAGAGATGTCGGGCTTGGTGGGGGATTCTTGCCGAGTCACGGAGGACAGTACCCAGGGTGGATGTTTCGTGAACAAGTGAATGTCTCCGACAATGCGCTTGTGTGCTTCGTGTCTGCATCGCTATGCCGAGAGTTTGGTTTACATTGCGATGATTCAGACGTGCCAAGTTCAAGTTAGGTCCTTTCTATAGATAGCTGCCTGAGATTCCGAATGTACCTAGTGTCTGGGTCGCAATTATGTATAGTCTTTTGTTCTCGGGCTGGGATGATGGGAAGGTATAAGCCTGAGTACTGAGAGGTACTTTTTTCCTGGCACCGATCTGACGAATGAGGTAGAGGTTGTCTTAGAAGGTTCCTGGATTATGTGTCATTTTCGATATTCATTAGGTATGTAATCTTTGAGGAGAGGGTTCTGCAGGGCGCCTGAGACGGGTTCATGGTATGGCTCGTGTGGCTTGAAAGTACTCTTGAGCAGAATATTCGATCTAGACTCGTCTCGGATAGATTTCAGAATGCCTGATGCTAATATCATACGATATAATGATGTTTCACTTTATTGATGACCCAAGGCGAGGTACACGAAGTATTACTACAGCAGGAGAGTATAATGAAGATTACATGCATATTAACAGACGGAAATATAGCTATATTCAACAACTATAGCAAATACTATTAATAGTAGCAAGGAGCAGTCACAGTACCTATCAGCACCGCCTAGGCACCACGGCAAATACCCATTATTGCTTTTTGCTAAGAGCAGGCATCAAAGCCCCCGCGGGAGGCTCATTCTTCTTCTTGAACTCATCACACATTTGTTCCATTGTCACCCACTCTACACCCTCATGCTTGTTGATGTACTCGATGATCCTGCACAGTATCAGTCAGCAAATTATATCAAAATTTGAATGTTTCAGCCAGTGCCAAGACCCGAGTCGGCTGTCTCTGCCTCCGTCTCTGTCTGTCTCACCTTTCATGCATAAGGAGCACATGAGGTCTCCCCAAAACATCCGGATGAATCGTCATAGGAAAGACAAACTCATCATACTCACGATAAAAATAGTCAAAGTGATCCTATCATCCAATCAGCCAACAAAACACCAAAAGGCCTCAAAGATAATGGCAGAAATTCCAATTAGAACCATCCAGTCCCAACACGATACCCCTCCAACAACCCCAAACTGGATCCCTCCCCTCCAAAAAAAGAATTGAAGAAAAAAGAACTTGCAAAGAACTGCAACTAAACTCACCTTCCAAATATCCTCCACATCACGCGGATTAACCCACCCATGACTATTTGCCGAATTCTTGATAAACATCATCGGCGGCAAATCATCAATATACCAACTCCCCGGAATCTCCACCAACCCAGTCATCTGGCCCCTCACCAGTGGCTTCATCCACGTCTCCGCCTTCTGGCTATAATCAATCTTAGTCCACGAGTCACCCGTTCGTAACCAGTACATCTGACAGTCCTCATGAGACATCGAATGATCGTACTCGATCCCGTACGCAAGTAACTGCTCCACCATCTCGGCACTAGCCTCCCACCACGGCGCAACCACACCACGCGGCGGCTTGCCGCAAAACTCGGTCAGCATGTTGTAGGTTTTGTCTCAGGATATCGCGCTGCTGTTCTTCGCTCATGGCGGCGGGATTCTCGTGCGAGTACCCGTGTAGTCCGATTTCGTGGCCTGCGTCGCGGACGGCGGCGCATTCGGTCGGGAATGTTTCGAGGGAGTGGCCTGGTATGAACCAGGTTGCTTTTATGTTGTATTTTTCGAAGAGTTTTAGCAGGCGCGGGGTGCCGATGTGGCCGGCCCAGAGTCCTGGATTTTGTTCACGTTAGTTGTTGGGTTGACGGGGGTCGGAAGGGGAGCGCGACTTACCTCGACTTATGTCGCTGACGCTATCTTCGCCGCCGTATGAGCCGAGCCAACCGGCGACGGCGTCGATGTCGACGCCGTAGCTGACTAGGACGCGCTTCTTGCCCATTTTTGCTATTTGTGGTGAGTGGGATTTGGGAGGGCTGTGGAGGGTTGCGGCGGGAATTTATAGACTGTGAAAGAGGGATGAAGAGCTGTGTTCGAATTGGATTTTTGGAATTATGGGTGGTTCCTGGATATCTAGTTTTATTAGAATATTTTAGAGATAGCGTGAGGAGGAATTGAGGGGAAGCTGCTACGGTAATGTTATCGAGAGTACTATCCCCCATCATTGTAGTACAGCAAAAGTGGGGGTCGTTCCACTCTGGCAGATCCCACTGCCGAGCGGACTACGTTGGATGAGGGCATTCGTTGACTGCCGCGGAGACAAGGAGAAGAATGGCGGCATTGGCTGGTGCAGACAGTCTGTTTTCTAGATTGTCAAATACCATGAAGCAACTTGTAATGGAAGAACCCTCAGAGAGCAATTTTTCTTTTTGAGTTTGGATATTGTTCGACGCTGTAAATGCTACTACATAAATCTTCGAAGATAGCTATGGTTTAAATTTGGGCAGATGCACAGGTACAGTGGCTTGGAAAGGGACTCGACCATCACCTACTTAGCCTACTATCTGAAATGAGTCCGCAGATTTCGAGAGCACTCGACCCAAACCTTGGTGAACCTCTACTTGAAAGGCTTCGAATGGATACCTTTCACCATCAACACTGATATCTCCATCTGGTTTCCAGGGCGTCAAACGATAGGCGGAAACCTTCCTCATTTCGACATCTTGGAGGTCATTGCATTTTCCCTGCGGAAGCTTCATAATTGCTTCTAGGGAGGCCGCCCATCCAATTGTATCGTCTATCATCATGATATCCAAAAAGCCATCATTTGGCTCTGCGTCGGGGAAGAAATTCGTATCCTTGGCGACTATCTTCATATTGCCGGTGTAGAAGCTGGCCAATCGCTCCCGGGGCATAATCTCCCAATCGTCAGGAACATCGTCTAAAACGGTACCATATTGAAGAGGAAGACTGGTGGGATAGTTCTGAGGTTTCGCCGAAATCTTCTTCTCAGCATTCTTGCTCGCCTCTCCACCCGTCGGCTTAAAAGCAAGTTGGCAAGAATACTTAGTATTCTTAGCAATTGTAGCAAAAACCCCATAAATGAACCGAGTATCCCCCATCCACCGCAAATGCTCAGTCTTCAAATCACAATCAGCCAGAACACCCAGCGCCTGAGACAGAAACGAAACACTATGCCGCGTCCCCTGCGTAATAGAAACCAGATCCAAGGGCATCTCCACCCCCTTCACAATTCCCAGCGCAGCCAGCGAAGGATCATCCGTACCATAGAGATTCCAAGCCATCGCATTCCCCGAGCCGCAGGGTATCATAGCAACAGCCATATTCGACAGCGCCTCGACAGCATCAGACCGTCTTGCCAGCCCATTGAAAACCTCATACGGCAACCCGTCGCCGGAACAACATACAATAGCATCATATGCATCAAGAGCGATATTCTCAGCTATCTCGCCCGCGTGGCCTCGATACCGCGTCTCCTCAACGTCGATCTCACAGTGTGCAGCTCCAAAGATCGGCGCGGCAAATTTGCGGAGTTTCGTCAGTGCTGAGGCGCAGAATGGGTTGACGAGGACTTTTAGCCTCTTGCTTCGCTGTGCTTGGCCGTATGCGTGCGAGAGAAGATTTTCTGTCCAGAGGGTGACTTGCTCTTTTTGTCCTGCAGTGATTGGATAGTGCAGGGCATTTATTGGTGCTGTTGAGTTCAATGACGGACTTTCTCTGTCGAGGTAGGTTATTGTGAGACCATCTTGGGCGATATAGGCGTTCAAGATGGAGTGGAAATCTATAGTCTTGGGCCCAGGCACTACGAGAGAATGTGAATAAGCATGTTCAAGTTTTTATGGGGCTGGGAGTGAGATTATTGCCATCGATGGAATGAAGGAATATCTTGGATTGAGTGAGTTGAATACCTTTTTTTGAAAGTAATCCGCAGCAATATCGCGTCGTTCTCTCCTTGTCGGCGACGTCATCTGCGATGGCACCCATGTTAAGCTAGCCCCAGATTTACAGGAATCCGTAATATAGCACCCCGGGTATGACATACTGGTTATCTTGAGCGAAGTCTTGTTAAGCGTGAGAGATATAGACTCATCAACGCTGAATGTTTTGGAAGGGTGAAGCGGGTCCATGATGTCAACGAATTAAAACTGGCGCGCCTGCGACAAGCTGCTGCGAGCTGGTTAGATGATTCAGAGCGAAGGCGCTGCTCTTGTGTCAATGTATCGATTTTCCTACCCAACTCGTTGGAACTAAGGCAATAAACACGCGGGCCGTGATGCAGTCAGGAGAGCGAAGAAGCCGGGGAAGCATGGGGCCGATTCCTATTGGACACGCAATCGTTGGAATTTGTGGCCTCAGGCAGAAGTATCTTGTCACGTGACTAATAGCTAACATTTAGCCTGATTCAAATATCGGGAGGAAGATGGATAATCGAGGGAAAAGCAAGGATAAATAATATCCATTTGACTTCTAAGTTTCTGATTTCTTTAACTCAATGTACTCTGCAATTTATGAGGAAATTGAAAAATACATGACGCCCGGCGCACCTGAGTGTCAACTACTTATACTTCGGAACGATTTTCTTGTCTCAGTAATCGTTGCATGATGTATTTATTATCTTACTTGGATTTGTGGCCAACAGAAATATCGGAGAAGTTTTTTAAACACGTTTAAGTTACTGCTGGTTACTAGTATCTACTAGTCACGATTTGATTGGCAAGGTGAATTCATCGACATGAAATAGATTCTACCAAGTCCTCGTTGCTCTCGCTTCCTCGCGCACAAACATAACACCATATGCAGATGATCCCATGATTCTATCACATACTTCCATGTATATACCGTCTCCGAAAATTCTCGTAAGATACAGTCCACATTCAGCCACGCAGCTATTCACAACGCACCGTGTCCATGTGTTTCAAAAGGCAATGCAATACTCAATCCACCGACCACCACCCAAAGAGCGGCACTCACATAGATCGGAGCACTACTGAAGCCCGTCTGTGATGAAATCAGGCTTGCCACCAGTCCGCCCAAGCGGAGAAGTGCAGCGGCGGTACCGTAGCCAGTACCACGATGAGGCGCAGGGAATGATTCCGGAGTAAAGGCGTACATCACAGCATACTCTGTTTTGTGTTAGTCCCGGGCGCTATCTTTCATCGGGAATTTCTACTTACCAAAATTTGCTAGTAGACTGGTGACACAAGAGAAGGCCAGGCTGGAGGTAGGGGTGTTGACGCCCACATAGGCGAAGAGAAACACACCCGTGACTGCGGCCGAGATTCCCATCATCCATCGACGACCGAGCCTTGTGTTCACACCAACAGCGGCGGACAGCGGTCCCACAATCCCAACAGCTGACACGATACAATAGTTGCGGTAGGTTAGACTGAGGGAAGAGTCCTGAGTAAACTTGGTGGCGAGGTATGAGGGAAGAAAATTGAAGTAAAGTGGATAAGCAATACCTGATCAGCTTTTATTAGAATTTGCAGAGCCATTTATTCAATTTTACTTACCAACTGTGAGCCAGATTGCCCAGATGATGAGAGTCTGCTGCGAAAGCTTTCGAGTTGCGAAGAGTGCCCTGAAGTGTTCACCTTTAAAGGCTTGCATAGTCTCTGCGAGAATCTCTTTCTTTGATAGTTTCGCTGCTTCGCCACCGTTCTCAGATAAATTGCCTAACCGGGCATCGATTTCTTGCATCATTCCAATTGTTAGAGGCTCGGGCTTTCCATTTTGCCTCGCGACGTAATTAACGGCTTCCACTGCTTCTTCATCTCTTCCTTGGGATAGTAAGTATCTTGGGGTTTCGGGAAGCTTGAATATGAAGAGTCGAATGAAAGTAAAGCACAGTGCCAGACCACCAAGAACAATCAGTGTATATCGCCTGTTAGACACATTGTCAGATCCGCAGATTCATCTAGGGGTTGCCACGTACCATCCCATATTATCTTGACGGCGACAAGTCTCAGGAGTTGCGTCGGTCGGACAGCTAAAGTTAGCCAGGAACACCCAGGCTATCAGCGATACCACTAGCTGGCTCATATTCCACCAAGCCGAAAGAGCCGTGAGAAGATATTGATGACTACAATGGTTAGAGGAGCATAGAATTTCTCGAGTGGAAAGAACTCACCTTCCAGGGACAAATTCTAAGAAAATCATGCAATCCACAGGCACATTACCCCCTGCGGCTGTACCAACAACAGCCCATAGACCACTGAATGCGATGAAGTTCATGGACCCCGCCGCAGCACAAAGAAAGGTTCCCGCAATGAGCAGTGTGAAGTTGAAAGCAGGTCGCCGACCGATTAGATCACTGGATGTGCCCCAGAATGATGCGCCCAGGATGAGACCAACGTAATATGCAACCGAACTATAGCTCACTTGAACGATGCCAGAAAATTCTTGTCGGATTGGAGGTTGAACACTGCCGATCCCTTGAGATGCAAACTGAGAAAGAGAGAGAGTAATTAGTACTGGATATAACGTTGGACAAGTGCTGAGAACCGACATTGTCAACTACCCATCCAAATCCAGTCACAACCCAAAGCTTCCACTGAAACCTTCAAGTTCAGAGGTTAGTATGTGCGAGCCATGATTGAATACACAATATGTACCTTCCCATCCCGATCTCCTCCATACACTGCCCAACCAACTCAGACTTGAGTCTGTAGGCCTGGGTGGTAGAGGAGCCATAGAATTGCTCAACTTCTCCATTGTCAAGAGGGATGACCTTCCCAGAATCCTCGTCTGCAGAAGAGCTAGCTTGCTGAGTATCTTTCTCTGTTGATCGAATATCGTCCATAATGCTAAGACTGATGATCGGCTTCGAAATATTGACCATCTCCCTGATCATCCCATCGTTTCATATACTCCTCTCTAGGGCTTGAACTTTTGCTTACGGGTGATGCCAGCCAATAATAGCTGACTAGTTAGAGTATCCTTAGCCGATAGCAAAGGTGGGTTGACTTTGATACGAATCTAACGTCGACCAAAAACCCCCACTCTTGAATAATACAGTGGTAGAGAGTTCAATGACGTTGACACTTTTGTGCCTCGGAAAGGGGATGAGCTTGAATTATACAAGGGGAAGAAAGACATTTGAAATCAAAAATATGTGATAGTTTCAAGTTTTACGAAATGAGTAGTACGAGATAACGAGACATTGTCCAATAATGCAAATTGTTAAACAGTGCGTGGCATCATTCCATCCATCCATCTCTTGCATTCTGGTGGACCATTATGCGCCAACTGCAGTTACAGCTGGACCCACATCCACGTTCTTCGCTTGAAGTTCTTTCTTGTACTTCTCAGCGCGACCATAGCTATCCTTGTAAGCAGAGGTAACCATGTCTTGAACCGTGATCGGGGGGTATTTAGCGGATTCGCCCGGCTCTCGACAGTTTGGTAGGCACTCGCAGAGATAGTCTGGATTTCCACTAAAAAAGAATGGAATCGAGTATCTCTCCTTGCCAGACTTATTTATAACGCGGTGTGTGTTTGACTTGTACTTGTCGTTGGCCATGCGCATGAATAGGTCACCGAGATTAATCACGTATGCTCCAGGGGTAGGTTTGACCTATGTTATCATTCAGAAATTAGCCCAATCCCTAAAATCTGCAATTGATGAGGTACAAACATCGAGCCATTGTCCAGATGGAGCATCCAAGACTTGCAAACCATCAATTTCGTCCTGTAGTAGGAGAGTAACGCAGCCGAAATCTGTGTGCGCTCCGATTCCACGGTTCAGTTTCTCGTCCTCGTCTTTGGGCTGCGCAGGATAGTGCAGATATCGCATGGTCGCGACAGCACCTTCAGTAAGTGGCTCGAAGAAGCTTGACTCGACTCCCAGGGTAAGGGCCACGACACCGAGCACATCCTTCGCCAACTCAAACACAGCGTGGTAGTATTCCATGGTTGTTTTCTGGAACTCCTCCTTGTCGGAAACAGTCTGCGGCCATTGATTCGGACCACTATTCAACTTCTTTTGTAGGAAGTATGGATGGTCTTCTGGAATCTCTTCCCCAATGTATAGGCCTTCCTTGAGTTCAGGGCCGGTGCCCGCTTCGAGCATCTGTGATCGGAGGAGTTCGTAGCCGCGGTTGAAATTATTGTGATCTGCAGAGTCAGCGCGCTTCTAATCGGAGGCGGACCGATTTAGTTCTCACTTTTATTGATCTGTAGCTTTTCCTCCAGAGGTAGGTTAAAGAAGCGCTTCGAGCATTGCATCACGCGTCGCTGCAACTCCAATGGCACGCGGTGGCCAGTAATTTGGAAGAATCCATTATAGTGGCAGCACTTCCGCACTTCCTCCACTAGCTTTGCCTTGGCCTCGCTGTCATTACCATAGAAAGGAGAAAAGTCCAGAATTGGGGGTGCAGCTGAAGTGGTCATTTTGTCTGTTCGAAAGTCTCAAGGCGATGTTATTTCGGGAGAATTGGATTTGAGCTGCTCAAGTCCGCATCGCGCCCGAATATATGATCAAGAACCGCAAAAAAATGTCATCATCTCCAATTCTGATCGGACAGAATGCCGAAGGGCTGCCCAGGCGCGACATGATCAAATGCCAGGTGATTTGGAGTTGACATCCGAGTCATAAATGAGGGTGGGGGTCCCGTCAAAGATGGGGGAAATTCTATCCAGCCCGTTTTCAGATAAGACGATCTGCGGGGAAGATTGTGGCGCGACAGGGGTTGTTATCTAGACTGTAATTAAAGAGGCCTTTGCTGTAGCAAAATACCAGTCTCAAACAAAGTAGCGTATTTTTGAAGCCTGAAGATACCCATGAATGGGGTGAGAGAGTCAGGTTGTACATACTGCGAGGTCCATGCAAGGGGGCTTTATAAGCATCCAAACGGTCCACGGATGGGTGCATTTTGTGCCCCTGACCAACAAACATCGTATTTTACCCCGAAAATGTCCACAGAAATGAAACAGACCCTGGCGAGTAAGCCGGCGGATGGTGAAGCCGGAGTAGGGCAAACTTCAGGATATGCAGACCTTGAAGCCGACAAGACATATCGTAAGAAAGTGGACTTCTGGGTTCTGCCGTTGTTGTGCTTGGTAATGCAGTTCTGCCATTCGTGTTGAAGTAAGAGACTAACTTATTGCAGATGTACTTTTTTGATTGCATGGACCGGGTATGTTGTTACTTGCTCAGCCGTGATGCTATACGATACTTACAAAATCAGAGCAATCTAGCAAATGCAAAAACGGACGGCATCGATGTTGACTTGAACTTCAAAGGAAATGATTACTCCCTCATTATCCTGATATTCTATATTCCATTTGGTCTTTTTAATTTACCATGGAATTTATTGATCAAACGCTATTCTGGGCGCTGGACGCTCTCCACCAGTGGGTCCATTTTATAACCTTACTCCACCGAAACAAAACTGACGGTTACTCTAAAAGTGTCCGTGGTATGGGGAATACTTGCATTGTGCCAGTGTGCAGCTAAAGACTTCGGGTCTCTTCTTGCGATAAGAGTCATTCTAGGCATATTTGAAGCGGGATTCTTTGCTGGGGCAACCTATTATTTAACGACGTTCTATACGCGCGGGGAGATGGGATTTCGACTGGCTATCATACAGTCATTTGCAGTGCTTGCCTCCGCGTTTAGTGGTCTAATATCATTTGGTGTATTCCAAATCAACAGTCCTACCGTCCACGGCTGGCAATGGCTTTTTATTATTGAAGGCTCAATGACACTGCTCACGGGCCTTGTGGGATTCGCCATCCTGCCAGACTCACCACAAACTGCATGGTTCTTGAATGACCGCGAGAAAGAGGCCGCGAGGGCTCGGCTACTACGTGACTCCTCATCAGAGATAGACACGGGCTTTAATCTCAAAGATTGCTTTCGATCGTGGAACGACTGGAAATTTCCGATTTGGTGCATTATTACCTTCACCTATCCTGTTGCCTATGCTACTGCGATGAATTTCTTCCCATTGGTAAGTCGCACCTATTCAAATGTTCTCGGCTTGCCTAATCCGTTTAGATCGTTCAACGCCTGGGATTTTCTGTCATAAAGACCAACCTTTGGACTGTAGCACCTAACCTTGTCGGCACGGTAGTTTTACTGTGTGTTGCGAAATCTTCTGATTATTTTCGCGAACGAACGTTTCATATTGTCTTCTCGCTGTCTTTGTCCCTGATTGGAATGATTATGCTCGCTGCTATTGATGTTCTGGAAAACAAAGCGGTCGCTTATTTTGCATGCTTTCTGATGGCAGCAGGTGCATACATCCCATCTTCTTTGGTTCATGCGTGGCACAACAACAACAATGTCCACGAAAACTCTCGCGCAGCTAATACGGGGTTCTTTGTGGGCTTGGGTAACCTAGCAGGAATTTTGAGCGCAGCCACATTTCGAACTGAATATGCACCAAAGTGAGATCTTCGCCTCTAGTTTTATGCAAATGGTTGCTAACAATATGACAGGTACATTCCTACTCTGGTCGCAACTTGTTGTTGTAATGCTGTATGTATCGTGTTTGTGACAGGACTCGGTCTCTGGATGCGCATTCAAAATCGACGACGAGATCGGGAACAGGGATCCAGATTGAGGGAGGGTCAGTTAGACACCAGTCAATTCAAGGAAGGCGAGGAAAGCCCCGAATGGCGATATTTCCTTTAGTTCAATTCAATTCTATTCGTACGATGGTATAGTTACCTGTTGGTATCTCGTTCACAAGGCATTGGTAATAATTAAACTCTCACTCCGCACTCCAATATTGTCTCGTCATTGAATCATCGCCATTGGCCGCTTAAGCTGCAACGACCCGATAAACAGGATGCACTAAGTTCAGAATCCTTGTAAGAAAGCACCAATCATGGAGTCTTCTCACAGGCGTTCCCCCGCATTCTTATCAGTGGAAAGTCGGTCTTTACTCCGGCCACTGCATTTATTGCGAAGCTCCCCAAATATCTGAGGGTTCGAATATATTTCGTTATTGGAGCGTTTCTGTATACTAATTATGAAGAATCATGCTTGCGACTACACTGGGTGTACCAAAAGCTTCACCCGCGCCGAACATCTTCGTCGCCATGCTCTAAATCATGACCAACCACGCAATGGGTTCACATGTGAGCGCTGTTCCGTACATTTCCAGCGCCCTGATCTTCTAGGTATGCTAGAGCATAGGCTATCCTGAAAAGTGTTGGTATTGACAACTCTAGCTCGACATATGGAGCGCCACACAAAACGAGACGCCGAAGCAGGTGGGCCTGGACTTGGGGTATTGAAGACTCGGAAAAGGACTCGCAGGGCTGGGGACGGAACGATAATTGTACGACCATCACAACGGGAAATGCGGTCGGCAGGACGTTCTACAATCTCTACTACAAGTTCCTCCGACCGTGGAATAATCGAAGATGATGATTCCTTTCTGCATGAGGCACCTCTGTCGCCACCGGGTTCTGGTACGGATCCAACATCTCTAGATATTGATGATATCGATGATATCGATCATTCCGATCCTTTCCTTGCCCCAATGATGCCCGGGGGGCCATTTGAGCCATATGTGGAACCGATCCCAGGGCAATTTGACGCTGCTGATGGATCATTCAACATCGGACTAAACGAGATGGGTGATTTCTTCGGCACCGACACCGGTATTTATTCCTATGGTTCTATTTCTCATCTGGCTTTTGCTAATAAATTTAGCAACGGACTTCAATCTACCCTTCGCTGCGACGGACAATTATAATTGGTTATTTGACGTCGCTTCCCTCGACGACGCTTTTCATCATTTTGACTTTCCACTGGGATTTGACGCTGGGCCATTCCCAGATATCATGGACACTGAATATAGTCAAGTCATTGACAAATATGATGGCCCTTCGGCATTGCTTGAGGTTGCCTCTATGATAAACAAGACACAAACATCGCCACAGCGCCCAATTTCTCCCGATGGCCCAGATATGATTGGCATGGACTGGCTCTCTGGGTCTTCGTATTTGGGCCCGAATCCCTCTCCAAGACTACCACAACTCTCAGACAATGCCTGTCAACGAGTTCTCGCTCTGGTGCAACAGACGCGTCCTATGGGTCTTGATAGTCAACCGATGGCTCTTGACTCACACTTACTTTCACTCCCTGCATTGCAAAGCTACAGTGACTTTTTCTTTTCACGGTTCAATGTGACATATCCACTTGTGCACCAGTCAACTTTCAATCCCGATCTTGTTGATCCAGTATTTCTCGCTGCTGTATTGTTCATGGGTGCTACCTATAGCACACGAGAAGCTCATCAGCTAGCTGTTGAAATCCATGACAACTTGCGAAATCAACTCCTTTGCCATCAAGACTTTTCTCCACAGCCAGACCTCTGGGTTCTCCAGACAATGCTTCTTATCGACTGTTTCGGAAAAATGAGGGCTGGACCAAAGCAAAGAGAACGCGCTCAACTCTTCCACTGCGTTTTAATAAAGCTGATCCGTCGAAGCACCTGCTGCAATATTCACGACTCCCCAACTTTACCACGGTCGGATGATTTGGATTATGCATGGCGATATGCAATGGTTGAAGAGCAGCGGAAACGCCTAGCAATGCTTTGCTTTATGTGGGATACGCAGCATGCCGTACTCTTT
This sequence comes from Penicillium manginii, assembly GCF_028828005.1. Classification (NCBI taxonomy): domain Eukaryota; kingdom Fungi; phylum Ascomycota; class Eurotiomycetes; order Eurotiales; family Aspergillaceae; genus Penicillium; species Penicillium manginii. The sequence continues at coordinate 2,297,928 of NW_026643110.1, read as the reverse complement.
TCTCAGTCTCTTTGCATGTCCGCATTCGAGATAAGGTCCTCATTACCATGCAGTGCCGCTATCTGGGAAGCAACAACGGCTCAAGAATGGGCACATCTAGCTGCTCGTGAGACAAACCGCCCTTTCCTAGCAGTGCTCAAGGGATATATTACTCCTAGCGCAGTCTCCAGACCCCGCGACTTGAATGTTTTCGCCCGCACAGTTATCCTCCACGGATTAATGTCGGTCTCTGCTGATCTCAAACGTCGTGACCAAACAACCCTCCGGTCAGAAACGCCCGAAAAGGTTGGGGCCTGGACTCCACGTATGAGCCGGTCGTACGACTTATGGAAAGTGGACTTTGATGCAGACTGCTTAAGTATGAAGCTCGCTCAAACGGCAGATCCGCAGAGGTTCACAGGCTTGAAAATGGCCGCCCATGCCCTCTATCATGCTTCTTGTCTTGCTTTGAACGTGGAAATTCTGGACTTGCAAATTGTTGCCGGTGCCAAACAGATTCTAGGGAGGAATATTACCCCAGCTGATCAATCACGATCCCAGCGAAAGATTTACCAGTGGCTGCATGAAGATTCCAGCGCATCGTCTATTGCTGCCCGACATGCATCATTCCTCTTACAAGATGCAGTCTTAAGTCTACACGACTGGGACCATACTGATGCGTTCCATTTCCCATGGTGCTTATATCTTGCTACACTGGCCTGTTGGGTCTTCCATCGAGGAATGGATATTTCTTCCTCGGAGAACCGAACTCATACGGACCTCTCGTCTCTGATTGTGATGATGACGAACTGCCCAAGTGCTACTGAGCTAGCTGCTTTGTCCGGAAAGTATGACCCCAAGCCCCTAGCGTCGGCAATGGCACAACAGCTTGCCACTGTTCGGTGGGCTGTGGTACATGATGCCATGAAAGTACTAGTTGGGTTATCTTGATAAATTGAATTTCAATGTTGCATTCTATGCCACTAGATTGTTGAAATGCACTTTGGCCATACTGGTCCTATGGTCAAATCGCACAATACGCAGATAGATATTCATGATAGTTATGTGATCCTTACATTTGACGATTGTGTACCATGACAATTCCTCTTCAATACCTCTTATTTACTGTAAAAAGCGTAGTCCGTGTATCCCTTCTCCGCCGGGTCAGCCCCGTAGAAAGTTGTTCGATCGTACGGATTCAAGGGCAGTCCCTCCTTGAGACGTCGCGGTAGATCGGGATTGGCAATGAACCAGCGACCGAATACCACTGCATCTGCACCATCAGTCACAAGCTTAGGGCCAGCATTTTCGGCGTTGAAGTTTCCAGCCGCCAAGAATGCGATGCCCCCCTTCTTCAAAGTCGGTCGGAACACATCCAATGAGGGCTTGTCAGTCGCCAGGGATCCGATCTTTGCATCCTCATCAAGGACTTCATCGAAGCGAGGCTCAACCATGTGCACATATGATGGCCGAGACTGATCCGGCAGACTAGCGATCAGCGAGCAGAGTGCAAGCCAATGAGCATTGGGGTTGGAGTCCTTTGTATCTTGGAAATAATTGTAAGGCGACAGGCGGATTCCCACGCGATCGGCACCAATAGCACCAGAAACCGACTTGAGTACCTCGAGAACAATGCGAGATCGGTTCTCGATAGAGCCGCCGTAGTCATCGGTCCGCTTGTTGACATTGTCGTGGAGAAATTGATCGAGGAGGTATCCGTTGGCCCCTGTTTGTATGAACTTAGTTAGTGTCTTCCATTCTTCTGGCTGTTTTAGAAACACGATACTAACCGTGAACTTCGACTCCATCAAACCCGGCCTCAATAGCTCGCTTTGCTGCTGCTGCATATTCTTCAACCAACTCCTGAATCTCATCGACGGTGATTGGTCGCGGTGGCAGAGCTGCGTACTCTGTGCCATCCAAGCCATTTCCACTGATCGGTATGTCGCTGGAACTGACAGCCTGCTTTCCATCAATGAAAGAAGGAACAGTTGCACGACCGACATGCCACAGCTGACAGTAGATGTAGGCACCCTTCGCGTGTACTGCGTCGGTGACCTTCTTCCAACCCGCGATCTGCGATTTGGTGAAAATTCCGGGAACCCCTGGATATCCAGCCGCCTAGAAGATCAGTAGGAAATCTTTTTTGGGATGTAAGCGAACATACATATCTGCTAATAGGCGTCGCCTCTGTCAACATGAAGCCTCCAGCCGAAGCACGCTGAGAGTAATATTCGACGTTGAGATCGTTTGGAACAAAGACGCCCTCCGATTCCTTAGTCGATCGCATACGCGTGCAAGGTGCCTGGACCACTCGATGGCTGAGTGACAGAGCGCCCAGGTGCAGAGGCTGGAAAAGAGGACCGACGATATCAACTGAGCCCATTGTGCATGTAATCGGCAATTTGAGTTATTTACTCATTTTTCTTCGAGCATTGACTCAACTCTTAAATAGCCCTTCATGGTAGGGAGCTCCCATCATTGACCAACACGAAAGTGGGATAATGGTGGGATGAGCTCATTTCGATTGCACTTTTGATGTGCATTTTTGGACCGCGGTACATAACCCCCACTAATAATCAACTGCAGGCCTCGTCCTTGCTGTCCACCCCCCCCACCCTCGCGTGCATGACAGACCGCTAAACGTCGCGATGAGTGGCTGGTTACATGTCCAGTCTCAAGATGATATCATTTATTTTGATGTTTTTAAAGGATGGTTTGTAATACATATGACATTTTGAAAGAACGAATTCAAAATTGATAGGTTGAAAGCATACAAAGAAATTGCCAGTTCATTTGTGTAAATCTATACTGCTATCGAAATCCAGAAAAACTAAGACATGAATTTAAAGTATTCCTCCAGCCATTTACCAGCCTCTAGGCCTGCAGTCAAGTCCCATGTCTCAATTCCGCCGATATATCCGTCTGGTCGCACAATTGTAACCCCAACTGTCTCCCGGCGCAAATCCCCAAACCATTTTTCAGTACAGCTTGTAGGACCTGCATCGTCAAGATATAGTGTCCATCTACTATCTTGTAGTATTTGCGGCAAATCCGCAATTTCAAATTCAGATTTAGCAGATTGCGTGACCATCGCATATGTAAATGCAGTTGAGACGGCTGTATATCGCTGGGGCTGGACAAACTCGTCTGATGGCGCATATCCCCGGGCCCGCTTCTCGTACGACTGATTTGCCCTGTCTGAAATATTCCCCAGAGACGAATCGAGTAACTCGTTGCTCAGGACGTGCAAGAATTCTAAAGAGCTGGGAATATCTGGAACAAAAAGGTAGATGCGAAACTGGCTCAACAGCGGAATGTCCAGCTGGATATCCACAGGGTTGGCATCGATGTATCTTGTCACTTTTGCTGGTATCTGGAGGCTTCCGGCTTGGAGTTTAGCAGAGGTGATGTTCTTCCGATGGCTCAGTATGCCACCCTGGTATTCAGCACCAATGCCAGAAATAAACCGGATGTTTTCATTGAAGTTCTTAGCAAGTGCTGCTTCGCCCTGTGAGAATGCTTTGCAATGCTCAACATCAAAATTGATGAGATCATTTGCAATCTTCCGGCGTTCTTCCTCGTATGTAGATAATAGGGACGGCTTTGAGAGTCCACGAATAACAAGATTGAGCTTCCACGCGAGGTTGAAACTGTCATGCATACTGGTATTAGCTCCTTGTGCGGCGAGAGCGGAGTGACAATGCCCAGCCTATCGAGAATTAGTACACACACAATTTGAAATGAGGACCTCGGGATTTGAGCACATACATCGCCAGCAATGAAGATTCTGGCATCTGAATCCATGAAATGCCTTGCCACGCGCTGGCCGACCACGTAATTTCCAAACCATTCTCTTGTCTTCCATTCGAGACGGAATGGATGCATGGCTTCCCGAGCTTTGTTTATAACGTATTCAGGTGTTGCCTTGGCCCGATCAACACGTTCCCCATCCGTCGCACTCAGTTCAACATACAATCGAGTCATGTTGCGCTCGCGTGGAATCCAAAGAATTGACCCGGCGTTATGCGAACGCACAGCCACCTTGCTCCATAGATCGGGGAAGTCGGTATCAATGACGCCTAGCAATCTATTAGAATCCTCATTCACTGATGAATATTTCCAATTCAACTCACCATCCAAAACACCCCAAGACGCATTTGTGATTTCCCCCTCTAGCTCTGCATCCGGGATGAAGTCTCGAACTTTCGATCTCGCGCCATCGCACCCAACTAAGTAATCGGTTCGGATTGTTTTGATTGTGTTTGTCGACACATCTTCATATGAAACGTCCAATTGCATCGTTCCTGATACGCGAGAGCAGGTTTTAAACCGACTATTCCTAGTCACAAAGAGACCTCTCGATTCCATATCATCAATCAACACTTCTTCCACCATTCCTTGGTGTGCGAGGAGGATATAGGGATCAGATGCGCCAACGAGGTGCTCAGGGTAGTGGGTTTGACGACCGGTTCGATGAAGTTCCTTCTCTGCTGTCGATTGCTGGACGCTGTTAGGATGGAAAATGCTGAAGCGATAGAAAAACATACCCAGAAGGAAATATCATGCACCCGAGCTGCATTTTTGAGAAGAGGCTCCGCTAATCTCATCTGCTTGAACGTCTCAATAGTTTTTGGTTGCATGCCATCTGCTTTGCCGGTTGACGTCTTGTCGGGGCGATCATCGAGGATCACAACATCAATTCCGTAGCGAGCCAGATTACACCTGAGTCCAAGTTAATAGCGATTTGACAAGAATTGTATGAACATAGCTCACGCAAGCATTAATCCTGACGGACCTGCCCCCACCACGACAACTGTTGTGGTAGCGTCATCGCCACCCATACTGTATCCTTCGTTGTTTGCACTGGGAGCCATTATTTGCACTTCAAGGTGTTACTGAGTTTACAGCCTTTTTTTGCCGAGAGCGACAGGCAGCACGTTATAAAAAAGTGATATTCTTCCAAGGTTGGTGGTGCGGAGAAGCAACCCCCACCCTTGATTTATCTCCACTAACTACCATCTGGTCACTCCCCCATCCACGATCACATCCTGCCCCGTCATGTACGAACTGGCATCACTAGCTAGAAAGACGCAAGCCCCCATTATATCCTCTGGCTCGGCAATTCGGCCATTCATGGCTTCCGACTTCCAGCTTTCGAGAAGATGGGGGAACTAACAATTAGCACCGTTTTCTACAGGATCAAGGGGGTGTCACACTCACTGCTGCGGTCATCTCCGTTCGCACATATCCAGGTGAGATCGAATTGACTCGAATTCCCTGTTTATGGTTAGCTTTACCCATTACGGCGTATTTCCATATGCTCACATATTCTGCCATCTCCTTTGCGATTGCAGGACACATCGATCGAACCGCGCCTTTGGTGCCACAGTATGCGCTGCATAGCTGGCTTCGTACTGCGATATGGCTGGCCATACTAGCAACCAAAACAATACTTCCGTGCTTCGTACCATTTGCGATCATCTGCTTTGCTGCTAATTGGGCAGTGAAATAAAGACCGAGTACATTGATCGCAAGCAGATCACTGTGGTCTTTGTAGGTGAACTCGAGAAAAGGCAGATGCCGGTTTATCCCAGCACACGGGACACAGATGTCAAGGGCATTGTCGAAATCCTTTTGGAACTGAGAGAAGCCGTTTTGTAGAGAGTCTTCCGAGGAGACATCCACTCTGTCCGAGTCAAAATCCGATCGCCAGATTACGAGAGACCACTTACTTATAGTAAGCCGTTCGAACCCCCAGATTCTTCTCGATCGTAAAAAAGTCTGGCTCCGGATCAACTACGTCGAAGATAGCTATGTTTGCCCCTGCTTCCGCCAGACCAAGAGCAAATGCTAAACCGCATCCGCGAGCGCCTCCCGTCACTAGTGCAGTTCGACCTTGAAGAGAAAACTGGAGGGTTAGCCCGAGCAAGATATGGCAAAAGGGACGCCTACCTTAGACATGGTTGTAAATTCTGACAGAATCCAAAGTAATAGTGTCTGAAATCTCACTGCATTCACACCCACTCAAGATTCCCAAGCCCCAAATATAGTCAATTTGAAGATACCGGGAATCGGCATTTTGACAGTAGGTGGAGGAGGGGGTGACCCCCATCTTTGGAGACGCCAATCCTCGCATTGAACGAAGCTATGATAAATACCCCGAATGCCATTGACTTATCCAGGAGCATCATCAAATCGATAACAGCGACTTACGAAATTAAATTGTCGGCGTTTATTCGAAATGGCACCTCCTATCCACATTAAGCAGCAGCAGACTCGCAACAAGTCATGCCAGCTAGATATACTGGTAATTGGCGCGGGTCTTGCTGGTCTCGGAAGCGCAATCAGCTGTGCTCTTGCCGGCCATAAAGTCAGCATCCTTGAAGCGGCTGCTGAGATAAAGGAGGTAGGCGCCGGTATTCAGGTCCTTCCAAACAGCTCTCGCGTCTTGCAACACTGGGGTCTTGAGAAGGCCTTGACACCCTACATGACATTCCCGAGTTTGTGCAACTTCATTGGTTGGAAAGGAAACAAGATTTCTCACCTTGATTTCCACGATTCCGAAAAGAGATATCCCGGCACTTGGTATCGAGATTTCCACCGCGCCGATCTTCAGCGGTGCCTAGTTGAGAGGGCTCTAGAGCTGGGAGTGCGCGTGATCTGCAATGCGCGCATTGACGATGTGCGTGTATGTGGAAACGGAATAACAGCGAAGGTCTTCGCTGCAGATGGAAGAGAATGGGAAGGCGACCTCGTTATCGGGGCTGACGGGGTGTTTGGAAAACTGACCGAGGGCTTGCTGGGTCGCAGTGATCCACCGGTCAAGACGGGCGATCTCGCATATCGTCTACTTTTGTCAACTGAAGAGATGCGCAAGGACCCTGAGCTGGCGCCTTTTGTGGATGAGCCTCAAGTGAATTATTGGCTGGGACCAGATGCTCACGCTGGTATGTCGCTCTCCTTAGTCATCTTTAAAGCTAAGGTTTCTTGCTAACGTAACCAGTTAACTACGTTCTTAGAGGAGGGGATCTGTTCAACATGGTTCTACTTGTCCCAGACGACATTCCCGAAGATTCACTAGCGTCGACGATAGAGGGGAATGTAGAGGAGATGTGTGCCTTGTTTGAGGGTTGGGATCCACGGTAAGCATCTCTTGTTTCGGAAAGCTCCAACGCCAACCTAACAAACTTAGCATTCAAAAACTTCTCAAACTATGTCAATCTGTGCAAAAATGGCGATTGTGCATCCGCTTCGGAGATTTCGATTGGACTCATCCGTCAGGAGCCTGGGTCATGGTCGGGGATGCTGTCCATGCAACCTTGCCGTATTTAGCTTCAGGGTACGTTTATGTGCTGATTCGAGACCCCCAGTTACTAACTTACTCCCTAGAGCTGGTATGGCCTTCGAAGATGGTGCTGTTCTCGGCGAGTGTCTATCGCGTCTTCCCGATAATCCTGAAATTTCCAAGGACTCGCCCGCATTCGTGGAGATGAAGAAGCATGCCCTTTCTGTTTTCCAGGAATGTCGAAAGCAGCGTACCAAGATGGTCGTCGAGCGAGGGAACGTGCAGCAGTATCTATACCATCTTCATGACGGAGCAGAGCAACAGGAAAGAGATCGCAAGATGCAGATGGTTCCCACCCCGGAAGGGGAGGCTCTGGCTTGGAGAGATCCAGGATTGGCTCCAAAACTCCTCGGATATGATCATATTGCTGATGTACGTTTCTTTTCTACTCTCAATAACCACAGCTAACTTGTTGCCTCCAGGTAAACCGATGCTGGGGAAATTTGCATGGAAGTGAGATGGTGGAGTCCAGGTTGTGACCAGTTTATTTGAAATTATCTTGTAGTCATTAGAACGTACTCAGCGTCACGGCAAATTTGCTTAAAGACAAACCCATATCTTCTCTATCCCGAGTCGCCGAGTACCCCCCCATTTTTGGAACCTTAAGGAAATGATTTCGGACCCAATTCCATATCTACGACGGATGATGCTTATCAAGTTGGAGTAGTTTCCCCGCCCCGCGGGGTTCTCGCCCGCTCATCGCACGACCCCATTCTTGCTGTTGTCGTTATTATGGATTTCCCCGCTTAAGCTATCGGTTATATAGGTGCTGCTGGTAGCCTACAGAGAACGATCCGATAACTCCAAGTAAGATATCAAGTGGAAAAAAAATTATTTAAATAATTATCTCATCTTACCCAGAATGTGGCGCCTACTCGGATGGTCTTCTAACTCCACAGAGAAAGAGCACCCACGAGGTATTCCGGCATCATGGTACCGCTCCGAAGCTATGTACCAGCTTGAGCGACGTGCCATTTTCTCTAAACGCTGGTTACTCCTCACCCACTCCTCTCGATTCGCCAAGAACGGCGACTACCTATCTTTCACCATCGCGAACCTATCCTTCTTCCTAGTTCGAGACCGTGACGGAAATATCAATGGCTTTCATAATGTCTGCCGACACCGCGCGTTCCCAGTTGTACAATCTCGCTCGGGCTCAGCTTCAATTCTCACCTGCAGATATCACGGCTGGTCATACGGGTTGAAAGGAAATCTTTCAAAGGCCCCTCGATTCGAGACCGTTCCCGATTTCGACAAAACTCAACAAGGACTGCTTCCTATCCACGTCCACATTGATAAGGCCGGATTTGTCTGGGTTAATCTTCAAGCTGGTGACCCTGAAGTCAAATGGGACGAGGAATATCAGAAGATTGATCAACAGCCGAGGATGCAAGATTTCGATTTTGCCGGTGAATACACATTCGATCATTACTGGGAGATGAACGTCGATGCCAATTGGAAGGGGCTGATTGAGAACTACAATGAGTGCTACCATTGCGCCACCTCTCACCCGCTTATCAATGGAGTATCTGATCTTCCCAAGTATAAAGTGGAGCCAAATGCTGCATATATGGAACATCATATTTTCAACAAAGAACAGGCCGACAGCCAGTTCCGTCGAGCCATTACTTACTTCTTCCCGACGACATCAGTCACCGTCACGTATGTACATTCTTAACCTGATTTTGGAACAAATACTGACGAATTAGTGATAAATTCTTTTACATTCAACGTATGATCCCCGTCACAGCGACCACAAGCAAAGTCGAGAATGAAGTATACCGACATAAAAACGCCACCGACAAGGAGTTCGAGGATATCAATGCCTTTTATCGGCAAGTCTTGGATGAAGATAGGGAACTTTGTGTTGGGGCTCAAGAAAACTTGATGGCGGGCGTCTTTGTCAATGGCGAGCTTCACCCGAGCAAGGAAAAGGTATGTCTTGAATCAGTCGCTCTATTTAAACATTTACTTACAGTGTTCCAGGGCCCAATTTATTTCCAAGAAAGCGTGAAGAAGATACTTATAGAGCACAGGAAGAAGGAAGATCAGCAAGGTGGAAAAGAAATTTGGCCAGCTCTTCCGAAGCTGCCCAGCTCTACTTCTGAGAAACTACTAGAAGAAGAAAGTTTCTGCTCACAGCTAGAAGCGGCCAGTTGTATGAGCAAACCAGATCTGGCATGGTGAATAATGTATAAGAATTATCTAACTGGTACCTGTCACAATAACTCAGATCTCATTATATCACAAGCGCATATCTTACTTCGTTAGAACTTCCACTGCTCCAACCAGTTCTGCATGAGAGTTGGAGAAATCGGTCCCAGAGCTTCCATCGTCGGGCTTGCCTGCTTTGCCTTCTTCACATCAAGCGGAACTGACATTGAAGCATTCTCCTCGTCAACAAGACCACGGTAGAAACTGAGTAGTTTGAGAGCAGGCTTATCGGCAATTTCGGCGCTTGTGGGGTTTTTTATGCTTTCCAAGTCTGCAACCCATTCCTTAAACTCAACTGGTTTCACATTGTACTTCTCTTGAATAGCAGGGAGCAGTGTAGACCAGTCTGTTGTTTCAGCATTGGTTAAATGAAAGACGGCTGAAGCTGACTGGCTTGTGTGTCGGGCGTGGACAATTTCAGACATAATCGAGGAAAGCGTATCCTAATAATACATTAGCGAGCCATTTAAGAAGGGATAATCAGATACGAAAACCTACCACAGGCACCCAATCCACTGCCATCGACCCTAGTCTGTTAGGAATTTTCCCCATTGATTTGGATGTGGAGATGATAGTCGGAAGCCATTCATGCGGATTCCATTGTCCACTTGCTGTAGTTGGGCCAGCGATTTGTCCCACGCGGTAGACTGTTGTCGGCACATGGCTCTTTGTGGATGCCTCCAAGCAAATCCTTTCTGAAACATGCTTCGACTCGCCATAGCCCTGTGGAAGAACCACAGAACTATCTTCCATCGGTAGTTCTGGCACTAAGGGCCCCATTCGGGGGCTCCATCCACCGACCGTACTAATCGATGAAACGAAATGAATGTGAGCATTGTAGCGACTTGCCAGGCTGAAATCCACGAATCGACGCATGCCTCTGATGTGAGTTTCTTCGAAAGACTCGACAGAATGGTTGAAGTCAACTTTCCAAGCGTTGTGGATAATTGTATCGACCGACTGAAGCATCTCTTGATACTTAACCTCCTTCAGGCCAAACCGCGGCTCTCCAAAGGATGCTTGGAGAAATTCAACTTTATTTTTCCAGGCATCATCATCGAATGATAGACCCTTTTCTTCAAGGCCCTTTTTCTGGCGAGTCTCGGCGTCAGATCGGTTGAGACAATAGATCTTTGAGGTGGTTGGCTTGTTAAGAAGATCATGGAGAAGATAGGTACCCAGAGATCCGGTGGAGCCCGTCAATATCACACTGGAAGGTGAAATTGGGCGATTTGAAGCAACTACCCGATCGGAGGGAAGGTCATGTGTATACTTCTCCACTAGATTTTGAATCTTCTGACTCCTGGGGATAACATCGATGGACTTCCCCTCAAGGGTGTTGATGATAAATTCAACCAGCTGCTCCACTGTGGGGTTGGCATAAAGTGTTTGCGAGGTTATTAACCCCTCCTTTGCTTTGGGCCGACTTTCCTGGATACCCTTTTGCAAAGCCTTCGCAATCTGGATTGTCATCAAAGAGTCGAGTCCGAGACTATAGAGATCCTGGTTGATAGGGATATCGGGCTTTTCTAGAACACGACAAATTATTCGGCAAACGTAATCCGAAACACTGGCAGTATCAAGAGTCGCTGGGAGACAACCCTGGAGATCATCATCCAAGCCAGCTTCATAAATTTGGTCGATCTCTTTCTCGTAGTCTCTAACCACGGCACGTCTCTGTGTAGTTCCTTTCGGTGTTATCTTGAATGGCTTGGCCTTGGATGCAAAGCCAATGTTGCCTTTCATCACTCTTCCATGGGCTGCGATTGTCTGGTTCGCAGCTTGAACAGTCGGCCATATTTTCTCGATGAAAAGCTTTGCATCCATTTCCGGTGCGGTGGGATGAGGCTCTATCAACAAACCAGCCTGGAATTTAGACTGTCCAATGACGAGAGCCCGTGATACCAGCGGGTGCGTCTCAATAATCAGTTCCATGGAGACAGGATTGAACTTTTCACCATTGCTTAACACAATCACGTCATCCTTTCTACCATGATATTTCCACAGGTTTGATTTTGTTGGGTGTTGTGTGTAGAGGTCGTTGGTATGATAGACATCAAGATCCGGGAAAGTATGAAAAACGCCTTGGAAATCGCGATGGCCCTCGTGGCGCTTGATGACCATTTCATATACATGGTCTCCATTATCTTGCATCTGGATGCCGTATTCCGGATTCCATTCGAAATAGGTCCAGTCCTTCTCGTCTTCCGGAATGACTGCCAATATCCAGCCAATTTCGCTGGCTCCAATAACGCTAACAAGTCTCGTGTACTTGCGCAGCTTTTCGCCTCTTTCGTGGGCTAGCGGTGCGCCTCCAAAGTAAACAGACTTCAGCCGCCGTAAACTTTCAAGCGCTTTGTCGGAATAGCACATGTCCTCTAAAAGTGATGGAGGCAAAAGTGCGCCTGTAGGTCGCGCCGTTTCGAAGAGTTCAACCAGGTAGTCCACAGAGAGTGGCTTGTCGGGACCGATCAGCACGGGAACAGAATGAAAGATAGACATCGCAAAAGGAAAGAAGCCCATGAGGTGGAAAAGTGGTGTCGTCGCCAATATGAGCTCCTGGGATGACAGATGCCAGAACGAAGCCGACTCACGCCCTTCGGGCCATGAGATCCGGTCCATCATGTCGAGTGTCGCAAGAAATCCGTTCGTGAGATAAACTGGCTTGGGCATTCCTAAAAAAAAAACGTGATTAGCTCCCCTTTTCGAAAGGCATGAAAAAGATAGACGCTCACCAGTAGTTCCTGAGCTGTGTATGATGAAGGCTGTGTTGTTCTCAACTTCAATATAGGTCTTTGTGAAAGGATAATGGCGAGACCCAGTTTCGTCGGAGAGAAGTTTCTTCAAACTTGGTATATTAAAGCTTTCAAGACCAGGGTGGACAGCGTGGATTTCAGAGACTCGAACGCTCCTTTCTTCACTGAGGAAGAACTTGGAGCATTCCGTCGCTTTGAGAAGATAAGCGAATGCCTCAGCTGAGTTTCTCGTAGAAGGAAAGAAGGCCTATTTAAAATGTCAATATTTCCAACGAAACCCTGCGTAGATAGATTGTTGGTACCTGATGGCCTGTCTTCTGGCATGCCAAAAGGAAAATCACGTAGCGAACATCATTGCTAGCCATATAAGCCAGCGTCTCACGAGGCTTTCCCTCTCCGATAACACTTTCAATCCACCAGGCCATACAATTGACGGCTCTGGCCAACTCCTTCATGGACATATTCATGAATCCATCCGACAACTCCAACCCTTTCGGAATTACAGCGAAGCGTCTATCAGGTTCATTCTCGGCGGCATCGTCCACGGATGTCAGCAACAACCGTTTGCTCTTTTCGCCCATATTGGCTTCTTTTCGATTGACTCTGAGAGGTAAAAACAAAACACTCCGTATATTCAAATTGCAGGCTTGGATGGAAAATGTCTGATGGATCGAACTTGAGGCAGGGGACCCGAGCCCAATTTATATGACCTGTCCCGTAGTAGCATTAATGATCCGGACCAGGTTTCGATCCGCACCTGATTTCTTATGGGGCAATTCAGCCCACCATGATAACCTGCCGATCGTTCCTGGTTCAGTCGCCCTTTTCCAGGCGGGTCCTGGAAAGCGGGCGCCATTGGCTTCGATTTGTCGTCATAAAATCTGCACTAGCATGGTCTCACGAACTCAAGGCTTATTCCGTTTTACGTAGTAGTTTGATGTAGTAGTTTTTCCTGTAGAACATCCGTAGTTGGGACTTTGGACGTGACAGGTGATGGCTGTTCTGTTGACAAGGCTATGCGACTAGGTTCATGGCCAACCTCGCAGTACCTAGGTAGTAGGGTACTTGGCCAAATGTGTAGTCTCTGTGTACCTGTGATATAATCATCACCGCTGTCAGTGTTGAACCAGTGTGTACAGAATTATTGTGAATGCTGGTGATGGCAAAAATTAGGTCCACTTGATAACGGTAGTTATGTGCTCCTGATATCCGATGACGCTGCCTAAAAGTTTGAAATTGCGGGATTTACACGATATCCGGTTACGACGGAAGGCGCACGGGTACTCAATGCTTAATCTTTGGGTGTATAAATACATCCAGGGATAGTGAAGATGCTGGCGCATGCAGATCTCCACCGCGCCACGTCGCTTTCTAATCTTGCGCTAATGTCCGCTCATATCCCGCTCCGGCTCCACCGCATCCAAAGTTAGGGTTCTCGGGATTGAAATCGTGGATTACATAGTTCTTCTACATTCCGACGAACTAGTAGATACCCAGAGACTAAAGCTTATCTCGGTCTTTCTGTGTTTGTCTAACTACAAATAGTAGTACTAGTACTTTTCTACCGGTGAACCGCGGCCAATCTGCCACGCCATAGCAATTATCAACGTCAACTTTTACCATCACGATATCTAACATGGCCTAAACTGACAATTTGCGTTAATTGATGGCAGCTGCCTGAAAAGTAGTGTTCATTTGGTAAAAGAAGCCAAATTCAGCTAGGTTACCCAGGTATTGCGTTCAACTTTTGAAATTTTGCCTCGGGATTTGGTGAGCTATCGCGGATATATTTTAGTGGTACTTATTATTCGACAGTACCACAACTTTTAGCTCCGGGCCAAGACCGCCCAGGATTGATAAATTTCTAAGGCTAGTAAGTATACTACTTTCGCCATTTTTATGAATCGCATAAACATCAAAAAATTCAACTTACACAACTTTTCCGATTCAAAATTCGCCTTGTTTGTGTTTCCCGATTTTAATTCCCCGACATCCCACGTGACTCATCGGATCGACAGCCGACAACCCGATGGGAAATGGACATGCACCATCCCAGCTACTTCCTTGCTGCAAACCAGCACAAGATAGGGATACGCCGCAGGGAACATCGTCCTGAATCACCTAATTCAGCTTCTCGTGTTCTAATTCCGCCGCAATGAAGCCCGCCTGGTATCTGGCAGCCGCAGCGGCCATCACCGCAGCCACTGCTTCTCCGCACCCCGCATATCAGCAACAACCGCTCGGCAATTCGCCCTCGCCCGCCGAGGAAGTCAGCCAGAGCTACGAGGAATCCAGCATAGATTCCATCATAGCCAATGACCCGCTGCTGTCATTCCACCGAGACCTAGTCGAGATCGAATCGATCTCCGGCAACGAGCACAACATCGGCATCTTCGTCGCAGAGTATCTCGAATCAAAGAACTTCACCGTAATCAAGCAAGAAGTCGAACCAGTGAAGAAAGACAACGACAATGACGACGACGACAACGACCCCCCCAAAGAAAAGATACAACATCTACGCCTACCCCTCAGGCTACACATCACCACCCACCATCCTAGTAACCAGTCACATCGACACCGTCCCCCCCTTCATCCCATACTCAGTCCACTCCCCCTCCCGGGCCAATGACCCCTCCACCCTCCAAATCGCCGGCCGCGGCTCCGTCGACGCAAAAGCCTCCGTCGCATCCCAAGTCTTCGCCGTCCTAGAAACCCTCTCCGAAACCCCCGCAAACATAGCCCTCCTCTTCGTCGTCGGCGAAGAAATCGGCGGCGACGGCATGAAAACATTCTCCGACTCCGCGCTAAACAAACAAAGCGCCTATCACACCGTAATCTTCGGCGAACCAACCGAGGCCTCCCTCGTCTCGGGCCACAAGGGAATGCTAGGCTTCAAAGTCTTCGCGCACGGGCAGGCCGCTCACTCCGGTTACCCGTGGCTCGGCAAGAGCGCTGTCTCATCGATTCTCCCCGCCCTCCTCCGCGTCGACAAGTTAGGCCAAATCCCCGTCAGCGAAGGAGGACTCCCGTCTTCACCCAAATACGGGCCCACGACGCTGAATGTCGGTGTTGTTCGCGCTGGCGTTGCGACGAATGTCGTTCCTGCTGAGGCGATGGCTGATGTCTCTGTTCGACTGGCAGCCGGTACGCCCGAAGAAGCGCGGGAAATCATTCAAAATGCCGTTGCTGATGCTGTGGCTGAGGCTGGTGTTGAGGCGGAGGTTGTTGTTGACTTTAAGAGTCATCGGGAGTCGTATCCGCCGCAGGATCTGGATACGGATGTCGATGGGTTTAAGGTTATTCCTGTGAATTATGGGACTGACGTTCCTAACCTCGCGGTTCGGGATGGTGTTAAGAGATATCTTTATGGGCCTGGTAGTATCTTTGTTGCGCATGGTGATAATGAGGCACTTACTGTGCGGGATCTGAAGGATGCAGTTACTGGGTTCAAGGTTTTGATTCGCGCTGCTTTGGATAGAGAGTGAATGTTTCAAGGATTGGGTTTGGGCGATGTATAATGATTGAAAAATATTGTCTTCCCACTGGATTCATACATTGACTCTACATACAATTTCGGGCTTTGATTACATTTCGGATAGATGTCTTGAAAGACTCCTATTGGTTCGGGCGCGATATAACTACTAGTACTTCATGAAGAAAAGCTTTCAAGAAATTTTGTGAATTTACAATGTATAGCGAGATGCGACTCAAGCCTTTGATGGCCGAACTAGTATCACAAGAAAATTCCCCAACACCAGCCAATCCTAGTAGATCAAGAGAAAAAAAAGCAAAAGGGCTTCAAAAATACGCCTGGATGCTATTGCTCAGCCTTGCGAGAAGACTTCCTCTGCCAACCAGTCTTCAAATCGCCGCTGGGCTTGAATCGAGGGAACGGGTGCGCCTCCGTATTGAAGACGTGCTCCTCGAGCGAGATGAAATCGCGATCCGAGAACAAAAGATAGAAATACTTGAGAGTCTCAGCCATCCAGAAACTCTCCATGTTATCACGAGTAACCGGGGGGAGGATATCCGCGTTGGAAAGAGAGGTGAATCCTTTTACTCGCCACGTCGTGCCAGCACTTCCGGGACGGGGATTGCAGGGGGTTTCTCCTCCAGCACAGCGGTGTGCTTGATGAAAGATTTGAACATTTCCCAGCCCCATTCGCGGTACATGTCATCTCCAGTGACGCGATACATGTAAAATAGAGACTCAACCGTCTCTGGTCGTTGGAGGTTGTGACGGTCATTACTCTTGATGGTGACATCCTTGCGCCAAGGCTCTGAGCCATCCGGCAAAGCCGCCAGGGGTTGGGAGATACTGCTCATCTCAAAGGTCGATCCTGACTTGGATGGCTCTGGGTATGTATCTTCCATCATGACAGGCTCGTCGCCAAGGACAAAGTGGGTAATTTCGGGTGCCAACCCAGTCTTCGTGTTCAAGTAAGTTGCCCAGCAGGTCTTCATCAGCTCGCGAGAAATGAACATTTCTTCCTCTCGCTGTTGGTTCCAGCTGGCGGACTTTCTTGCCACGGATAGGGGCAGGCCACTAGTAGCACCAAGAGCAATGGTTCCCGGCATGAAACAGACAAGGTGGTCCATCTTAGGAGACAAACGCTTTTTCAGACCGGCTGGTCGTTCACCGAGGACCATCAATTTTGCGTCTTTGGTGAAGGCAATTAGATGCTTGCGAATGCCTCGCAGAGATTCATCCCACATAGATTTGTACATAGGCTCTTCCTGAGACGTTTGGAGATATTGCTTGATGAGGTATTCTAAGAGGGAGAATATGATTAGCTTTGTTGAGATCCCTAGCACAAATTGAGACTAAAGTAGAACAAACCATAATAAGAGTCACCGCGACTACCAAGGCGGATGTTATCTCCTTTGAATTCACCACTGTCAGGATGGATGTAGATGGGAACAAGGCCATCTTCAGCCTCTTGTTCGTCAACAACCTCCATTACTCGCTCTGCAGCTTTCCAATACTCGGCTTCGCCGGTGAGTTTGGCCATATACTTAAATTCAAGCTGTATTGATGTTGCCTCAGCAGTGGAAGATGCACCGCCATCACTGTGCGACTTGATACCCTGAGATGTATTCAGGTTCACGCTCGCATACGGGATTCCCGAGTGTGTCTCGAATGCCCCCCATGAGTCGATCTGCTAGATCCGTGGCTTTCTCAATATACAAATCCTCACCAGCAGCACCAACATCATCTTCCTTGATAGCTGCAAGATTGGGGTACTGCGTTGACAAATAATGGGCCGACAAGAGTCCCCCGAGCATGCGAATCGTTGTCTCAAAGGTACTGACGTCGTGGTCTTGGTCATATTGCAGCGAAGTAGAGATCCATTGCCGCGCATGTCGAACTTCAGAGGTGAGATTCATGAGGATCATAGTGTCCAGGGAATCGACAATGATCCAGCCCATGCCGCCCTCCACCATGTTTTTGTTCCTGCCCGATACGGGGTTGTATTCGTCGTACCCTATACAATAGGCATAATGTCAGTGATATGGAGAGGGAAATGTGTCTCGAAAATGCGCCTTACCCCATGCTTCTTTCTCGTATCCTTCCCAACTAACCTGGAACGCCTCGCGGACTTTCTCACGGCGCGCATTCCAATCAACATGTTTCTCAGACACAGCCGAATCATCAAGCGTCTGCATCCAATTCCACAGCGCAGCACCTTTATCATACCCACCGGATCTCTGCCATGTCGGAATATTTGGCTGATTATAAAAGAAATAGGCGAGTATAGACAGCCCCAGCAAAGCCAATAACGGTCTCCACTTCTTCCTCGGAGCCGTGCGCCGCGGGGCGAAATGCGGCTTATCTTTGTACATGGGGAGAGGGCGATCTTGTTCAAAGAAGGTGCCCAGTTTGTTGGGGAGTACTGCCGAAGTCGAGGAAAGGCCAAGGCCAGCTAGACTGCTCCTGGAATTGTAACCGGCAGGGGAGAGGCGACCGGGGGGGTGGTCGTGGCGAGGGGCTGAGAGAGGAGGGAGGAGGGTAGGGTGCCTGGAACGACATGGTTATTCGGTTTGTCCCCCTCTTGAATATGTATTTCCAATATAATATATGTCGGACCTTTTATGGCAGCATGGGTTCGCTTGAGTGGTGGTAGATCGGTCTTGTTGAGAACTTGAGCTCCGAGGCTGCGGTCGAGTGCGACGGGATGGGGGGAGGAGAGTGTTGCGTAGGGTCCAATGTGGCGTCGTGTCGTATTGCGGTCAGTTGTTGGTATATTGTATTCAAAATGGTGGTCGCAAGAGAAAGGTGCCCTGTCAGGTTGTTCCTTGCTCACGGATTGTAGATTACGCGTATCACGCGAGGTGAAAGAGTTGAGGACCAATCCGAAACATGCCAGCGTGTGCTTAGGACAATTTCTCCGATGGCGCGTCACCGGCGAATCTTGACTCCGAGAGATATAAGGATAATCTCGATCCCCTGAGGGCCCTGGAGCTTTCCAATGAAACGAATGAGAACAGAAAGATAAAAGAATGAAGTGTTTGTTGATAGTTTTTGGAGGATCCTCAGGGTTGTTGGAAACCGGGGAAGTGGAGAAGTCCGCGGGACTTTCAAGAGGGGCCGCGTCACATGGCCCGCACCGTTGACTACTTTTAAGCACTTTGATATTGGTCAATACATCCACCATGTGAGCCATTGGCGAATTCAGAGAGTATAAAAACGAAGTGGAAACCAAGCTTTTAGTATATCGGGAATAGTTTCGTATTTGGTTAGACAGAAAGAAAACTGGGGGCTGTTGGCCCCGGGGGCCAACAGGGGCCAGGATCTTGCCCAAGTAGGCAAAGCTTGAAGACATTATCTTGACGACAGGATTCCAGGGTGACTTGAGTATTTATTAGTATCAATCGGGTCATCTTTCGTTCAGGTTTCTGGCTTGTGTGCTAAGCAATCAAATACATGTTGCCTGTTGTTGTTTTATGCCTCAGGCATCAATCTGCAATTCTCTCCCCGCTTCTGGATTCCAAGATTTCCATCAGACCAATTTTCATAAGTCAAATGATTCAAAGACCTCGAGATGCAGTACGAAAAACATTTTATTCCTCTAGAGTCTGACCCTCAAATCTTCACAAGTCTGATGCACGACTTGGGTGTTACTCAATCTTTCAAGTTTGTTGATATTTGGTCCCTTGATGCAGACGAGTTGTCCAATATTCGTAACGAGACCCAACACCCCCTCCAAGCTTTGGTTCTTGTTATACCAGATTGTCCGGCATATACGGAGCAAAAAAGTCCAGAAACAGTTTGCCATGATGATTTGATATGGCTCAAGCAAACTATCAATAATGCTTGTGGTCTCTATGCCATTCTGCACTCCGTTTGCAACTCACTCAGCCCTTCAGATATCGGTAGATGACTCTCCCTTGTTTGTTTTGGGGTATAGAATAGCTAACACGGTTAGAGAGTGACTCTTTCCTCGATAATTTCATGAGGGTGGCACCGACTGACCGAGCCAAGTATCTGCTAGAGTCACCCGACTTGGATTCAATTTACAGCAAGGCTGCGTTGGAAGGCTCTTCAGAGCCCCCCCCCGCTGATATAGATGTCGAGTACCACTACATTTGTCTTGTGAATCATTTTGGTTATCTCTTTGAGTTAGATGGTGACAGGAATGGTCCAATATGCAGGGCCCACTTGGAAAAGGACGAAGACGTGCTGTCAAGCCAAGGTCGCAGTATCCTGAAAATGTATATCGACAGTTGTCCTGAAGGGAACTTCAGCCTTTTAGCCTTGATGAAGTCTACTTAGAACTAGTAGGTACTATTATATTATAAACCCCTTCAATGGGTGCCCCATCATTCACCGACATGTTATCGTTCAAGTTAGTTACAACATCCCCACTCCAAACCAGAACGACTGGAAATTCACAGAGTCCCCAAGACGCTGAAATATACAGTGGTGCTAATCTATCACAACCCTTAAAATTGATCTCAGCTCGCGCCTCGAGAGCTGTGCCTTTGGCCCCCGCAACTGCCAGGTGCAATGGTGTGAGATTGCTGCTGGAGGCAATTTGGGTCAGCACCGAACCCCAGTAGAGCCCTTGCTGCATCTGACCAGGCAAACTCCACTGCCCATATGTTATGTTGAAGCTGGCAGTCGGTTGATATCTCATATGGCTCAGAAATACCTGGCCCCAGATGCCATCTGTTCGTCTCTCATTATGCAAGAGAAAGAGTTGGTAGCATTAGAAAGTTTTCGACAACGAGATCGTATTGTTTCAGTTCCTAGGCGCATTGCCCTTGCATAAATTCAGTATTGGAACCTTTTCGCTCTCTCCGATACCGTATTTGCGAAGAAAAGGTGTATTGACTCTATGATATGTCCAGATTTGGACGTGCCTTTGGGAGCTTTATTGGCTGAGGCTTTTCTCGATCACTTTCACAACTTCATTCATCTTGAATGTTCTGGCACAGTCAAAAGCTGTATGGCCCTTTGCGTCTGCGATGTTCGTGTCTATACCTTTCTGGAGGAGGAAATATGCCACATCAGCTTGTCCAAGCTCAGCCGCCTTGTGTAGCACAGTACCGAGGCCCATAAACGAGTATAGTCTCCAAGAAGCGTAATTATTTTGATACATCGTCATTTTCATCGGAGCACCTTCGCCAAGAAGATTCTCCAGCACTTCGAATTTTCTTGATTCACGGTCAATGGCGTGGAAAAGGACTTGTTCCAATAAAAGGCAACGGATATCGTAATTCCCTGGCCACGATGACCATATAAGTACACATGTCTCGTTTCCACATATGGGGTCGCGCTCCTCCTGTGCATTCCAGTGGGGCGAGGAGTCCTCCTTCTTGCTCTCCATGAGAAATCGCTTCAATATCTGTTCATGTCCGTTCAAAGCGGCTAGACACAGCGGAAGAATGCGGGAATCGGGGTCTACCTTATGAGACCAAAAATATTGGAAGGCCGAACGCTGCCAAAATAAATTGAACCATACCAGAAACGTTTGGCTGGAGGTGTCATAAAGCTGACAGATGAGATCCTCAATGGGAATGTATCGATCAGTTGACATATGCCGCACATGGCGAGCCCAGTGCTCTGCTGAGTAGTCCAAGAAAGTATAGACCCCATGAACTGGATGTACAGGGCAATCCTGTAACTTGGAATCGTTGCCACGCCATAGCTCAAATCGATATTCCGACCCACGGAAATCGTCCATGAGCAGGTAGCGAACACATATTTCAGCAAGAATTGATTCGGTATCTGTGCGTCTGAGAGGGTACAAAGAGTTCAGATCATCAAAACCTGCAAAAGAGTTATCTCTAATCAGAAATTCTTTAGCTGTCTGGTGTAGTAGATGAATTCGTCCATCGATGATGATGACAAAAAGACCGCACAGGCTTCGGATGCGAGAGCTTAGCCGGGTTGGATCTAGCTGAACACTGTGAATGTTCGATGATTCCGGCTTCAGGGCTATTCCTAACGCTATGGCCATTTCCTGTACAGTCAATGGCCTACGTGCTCCGCAAATGATGAGAAGAATTTTTTTCACAGTTGCAAATTGATCCGCCTGAACTCTGGCCAGGATATTTGCGTATGCTGCATCCACAGTGGGGGGGTATAGGTCTGATTGACTCGGCATCTGGCTGAAGGCTATTATTAAGAGTCGTACGGATGTCATCGAGTGCTAGGTGTAGCCAAAGATAGGTTCGACTCTCCATTTCCAGAAGTTGAGTCTCGAATCTCTTCTGTACTTCTGACGAAAGTGCTGCTTCCCGGGCCAGCTGTTGCATTTTTATCGCAATGACTATGTCGATTTCTTTCTTGATTTGATCGTTCTCTTCTTCTCCTCTGAGTTGGATCTGTGGCCATGTAGTTGTGAGGGAAGAGAAAAGTGTTTGGATCTCGAGATAAGGACGGCTTGTAACGAAGAATTTGAGACGTGCCTTCCCTTCAAAATTGCCGCCCATCTGTTTATCTTCGAAAGTTACGCACAGATTCTGAATGAGAGTCTCCACATCTTTAGAAGTGCATTCATCAAGAGCATCAAGAACACAAATGATCCGAGGCGCCTTTGACTCCGAGGCGACCTCAAGCAAAATGTTCCACAGCGCGGAAGTCTCATGCTGAATACTGTCTCCGGTCCTTCGGAATAAATCCATTGCGTAAGAGATTAGTGCCGGCTCCTGGGTGAATATCTGATGAAGAAGAGCACATAGAGCGACGTTCAACTGATTCTGCTGCTCTTTGTCCTTGAAAAAGAAGTAACAAACCAATGTTCCTGGCTCCAACTCTTTGAACTCGATGTCTATCAATGACTTGGACAAGACCGATTTCCCGCAACCTGGGTCGGCAGATACCCACAGAAGACCGCTTGACGAGTCATCGCGCCATTTGAGATATATTTGGTTTCCTAAGACCCATTGGCAAGTCCCTGGAGTCCGCGATGGATTGATATCCTTGAAACTCTCATAGTTCGACGTTTTGAGAGCTTTATGACAGCTGTGATACTCTCCAACGAAAGCTGTCGCCTTTTGTTCATTGAACTGCTCCGCCTGCTGATCAAAAACCCTGTCTAGCCGTTCATTGGTGCCGCGAACAGTTTCATTCAAATTTTCTATGGACTCTTTTCGTGGGGTGAGCAAAACTGCATATCTATTTGGGAGCAGGTCACTCACGACAAACATTAGCTGCCAGCTGCTCTTGGATCACTTGGTTGTGAGGCAAATTCCCCAGCAATTCCTTAGCATAAGAGGCCGCTACCAACGCAGCATATCCTTGCCATTGCTTGTTCTTGTGAGTATCGGAGTAATCGCAGATTCCCCGAATGACGATGCACGGAAAATCTAACATCAACCCTGCAGCCTTCATCTCAAAGCACAGTGCGCCGATTTCTGCACCAAGTTTCTCACGGGCTCTCCCATCCTTGATCGCTGAATTTCCAGATGCAATCAGCCCGTAATGAGTGCGGGGAAGATCATCATCCCGAGCTTCGCGTCTGACTTCCCACTCATATGGACAAACATCGCAAGAGCTTTCATTAGCGGGATGGTCATGCTCAGCTTTGAAAAGTCGATCACACTTAGGGCCAGGGGAGTGAAACAAGTTCTTCGTACGATTTGTTCTCTCTGTCGCAGATTTGATATATTCGAAAAATTCAGGATCATCGGTGAGCTCATGAGCTCTGAGGCGGCTGACTGCTGTCAACAGCGACCTAGGCGGGCTATTGAGAGACCCAGTTCTGGAAAATTCACCACCGGCGACATGTTTTCCCATATCATATTGAACAACGCCACCATAAGTGCCAACCGGGCAGCTGATAACGACATCGCCGAGGCGAACATCATTTTCTGAGGATGGGATGCCGCCTCCCACTCCAACCAACAAACCAACCCGCAGTGACTTGGAAAAGGTGCGCGTCAAGTGGTTCGCAACTGTCGTCGCCGAAGAAGTGCCATGCTGGCCAGTTGGTAGACATGCAATGACAATTTTATGCTTGCCAATTCTGCCCAAGATGTACGCATTAGGATCTGTGGCATCCTGCTCATCTAGAGGCTCAAACTCTTCGTCAAGCATCTCTTTAGCCGCCGCGGTCTCGACTGCTAGAGCGCAAATCCAGCCAATCTGGAACTCATTCCGAGATGGGCTAGACATGTTGACCTCGGGATTTGGCGGTATTCCGATCAGAGATGGAATAGCTCGTACCACCTTCGCAGTAGACTTCGAGGCGTTTTTACCCGATATAATACTATTGAAGCATACTTTAGTCCGAGCAAAATATCTCTGACAGGTATGGCCCCGATTATGACACCCCGCAGCACAGTGCGCTGGAAATGGGGCTGAAATGTGGATACGAGTGTACGTACATCCACTCCCATTGGATACGTTCATGGGATGTGTTGCTTCAAGCGGCATGAAATGATCGAGGGATGCTAATTGGACCACCTTTTTTGCTACTTGGACCATGGTCTTGCCTTAATCCAGATTAGTATGTATTTTCTATACAACCTGGGAAATTTGGATACATTGACGCCACGGCCAAGGTACCCCGAATGCTGCCTCGCTGGTAAAACCTCTCATCCGAAACGGAGTATACTCTCTGATGATTGAGCACTGATAACTACTACTATTGTTGTTACTCTGTACTGTCTTATTAACTCTCGTGAATGCTGTAAGCTTCTAATCCTTATACCTAGGTACCAACTATTTTATCGTTTGATCTTATTTTCCTTCTCTCCAGACTTAGTAATATATGAAATAGACTTAGAGCACAAAACTACACCAGGCATCAGGGGGTACATTAGATATGAGTATAGCAGCAATGTATCTACAACTTGTATGACATATACATACTAGTACTACCTAGTATTACGTATCGGGAAAGACCATGGTCCAAATAAGCCAGGGGGGATGGTCTAACTAGCAAAAAGGGTGGTCCAATTAGCACCCCCGGGGGCCTTCAAATGATCGGCACAGCCTCAATATGCCATCTAAAGCGTATAATGGCTCACTTTGTACCTTGAGTCTATTGATTTCTAGAGTGATCGGAGAGATACCTTATATGAGACAAAAGACCTGAAATTTTTGGTGAATGTAACTTTCAACTCAACCCTTACTCAGGAGGGTACAGGCAGGAGTCATGCCCAGATAGATGAACCCTTGGGCCTCCGGAACCACTGTATTAGTAGTTTAACATAATCATTTTCATATCCCTGTAAGCTTTAACAAGTAAATTTCCCTGGTGGCTTCGATGTAATACCATGATTTGGAATTCTCATCGCCAATTGTACATCAAACAAAAATCAGAAAGATCGCAAGCTCTCCGTATGACACAAAAAGACAGAAACAAAAGAGACAAGGAAAAAGAAACCTTGGAAGCAAAGCCAAGCAGGATCGCTACGCGCAGGCGGTTAGCTCTCCAGGACCTCGGGATTAGCTACTCGTATCGAGGCAACCCCATACAGGGGTAGAGACGAGTCAGGGTAGATTGCAGGGCCTTCAGCAAGCGAATGGCTTTCCTCGTTCAAGTCGTCAATAGAGATCTTTGGCAGTTTGGACCCCAGGGGTATGGGACAGAGCATTACCATCTGCCCAGGTGTATATATGACCCAAGTGTTGGCCAGATTCCCTGCATTCTCTCTATTACCTCCAGCACTTTTCGTGAAGGACTCGGGGCTTCCATATCCTTCCTCAAGCACAATATATAAGCAATAATGAATCGCAGATGGAGGCATGGACATCTTCTTGCCGGTCTGTAGTCTCCCAGGAATGTCAACTCCATATCAAGCTGTCGGATCTGAGCCCTAGTATTGTTTGCCCCGACAGTATCTTCAAAGTGATAGCTGTGACTTGAATATCTTGTACCATGTTATTCATCCAGTTGCTTTGACCAAGTCGAGGTGGACTTACTCGCCATTACAACGTTGGAAGTTGTATTGCTTGCGCAAGAGGAAGGATTCTAACCCCGAAGAAAAAATACGTATATTGCCATCCTTTTACTCATCGACCAAGATACATTTCGATTTTGAAAGTGGCATGCTGGCTGACTGTTGAATTGCCGCCATGATAGTGATACTCGAATCCGAATGCAGCTCCAAGTTCTCGTTTTGGATCTGAGCTATGGTTCTCAAATATTAACAGGAATCATTCCACAGTCAGGACGGGTACCCAACCGTTCAGTGGGACCTTTGTCACCAGATATTGACAACCAAGTAGATAAGAAGTTTAGGGGTCACCGAGGCTTTTGGATATGATGAGCCGTCTGGATATAGTCCTTCTTGATGCAGTTGGAAATGTAGCAACGACCTGTTTCATTCTTGAGGATCTTGGTCACTTTCTCTCGTCGAGTCGGACGCAAGAAATGCCTCGAGTTGGACGCAAGAAACTCTTCAGCGCGTCTCGCTGGATGAAGTAATTTCTTTTGGCGACTGTTGCTAGTGTGGTTGATGTAGATGTTTGTTGTTGTCTGGAGCGAGGCTCTGTAAAGGTCAGGTAGGTAGCGATTTGGCTGAAGCGCTCCTCATTTGAACTTGAAGGTCCCTTTCCAGGCCCTGCGGAGGGTGCTCCAGTACTACTGGTACTCGTAGTACTAGTATCCATGGATGGCGATATACTATGGAATTGATTACGTTTCTTGGATCTACTCTGTCATAAACACGCAATATTCGTAACCGAAGCTCAGTCGGCATGTAGGATTCTAACGGACGACCTGCCCATAGGTAGTTACAATTACAGCTTCTGGTATTCAAGCTTGCCCTCGAGCTTCTTCGACTCAGCAACCTTCCGCACCGCCTTGTTGAAGTCGTCCTGGTTAACGGCATCACGGTAATCCTTGATGGTGAATAGACCCCTATAGATCATCAGTTAGAGCACACTCATGCCAAAAGCAATGCAGAAATCAGAGTCAAAACTTACGCTTCAGTCACCACGTTACGCAGATCAGCACCATTCAACCCATCACTCATCTTAACCACGCTCTCAAAATCGATATCACCCTCTATGACGACGGAGCTTGTGTGAATCTTCAGAATCTCCAGACGGCCAACCTCATTAGGCAGAGGGATCTCGATCTTGCGGTCCAGACGACCGGCACGCAGTAGAGCCGGGTCCAGGGTATCGGGTCGGTTGGTAGCCATGATGATCTTCGTCTTGCCGAGGTAGTCGAAACCATCCAATTGGTTGAGCAGTTCCATCAGTGTTCGCTGAATTTCTCGATCTGCCGATGTTCCTTCGGAGAAACGGCGACCTCCGATAGCGTCGATTTCGTCCATGAAGATGATGCAGGGTTCGTGTTCCTTGGCGTAGCCGAACATTTCTCGGATCAGACGGGCGGATTCACCAATGTACTTGTCGACAATCGCGGATGAGACAACTAGGCAGAGAAAGAAGGCATTAGCAGGGGGAAACAACGGTAGAACAAGGGATAATGATAACTCATGCACACCTTTCAGGAAGTTTGTTTCTATGGAGCTCGCCACGGCTCGGGCAAGCAGTGTTTTACCGGTACCCGGAGGACCGTAGAGAAGGACACCCTTGGGGGGCTTTATTCCTACTCGCAGGAAGAGTTCTGGGTTCTTCAACGGCAACTCGATAACCTCTCGCAGCTCTCGAATCTGGTCATTCAAACCACCAATTCCAGCAAAGTTGATTGAACCGGGGTCCTCCAAAGACATGTTGTAGACGAGAGGATCGACCTCGCGCGGCAGCATTCGCATAATGGTAAGCGTCGTCATATCCAGGGCTACACGGGTGCCCTGCTTCATCTTGGCCTTGTCAACCTTTGAACGGCAGCCGACAACGTAACGGGGGCCCGATGAGGCCTTGACAATAACTGTGAAAAGATTAGCTACCGCTATCTTCAAGCTTCGATCTCGATTCGGGACACCCGATGGAATGCAGTGGGGACATACATCGCTCTTCATCAAGCTGTTTCAACACCTCGCCGATGATCTGACCAACACTCTGTAGCGCCTTGATGTTCTCCTCGGAAACATCAAACTCTCGTTGGAGATCCTTGATGCCCATCCGCAGTGATTTTAGCTTAGCTTCCCATTCTCGTAGCTCCAACAAGCTCCTTTTATAATCATCAAGCGCGTGGTCCCGCTCGGGGTCGCTAGCGCCGCTCATGATGGACGGCGAACGGGAATCGAAGGGGCAAAATGCGAAAGGAAGGCGATGAGTGTCGGGTTTGTTGATGGGGGTATTGATGGATGCAATGTCCCCGTGGGTAGATGATCGGATGGACGGATTGGTAGGAAGGGCAGTGGACTTCAACTTGGAGCTTCCAGCACCGCCCGTCGAGGAGCTTCCAGGTTAGTCACCTGACGGTGTGTATACACACGTGACTTGCATCATCTGAGTCAGCGGGCACTGAGGCACTAAGGCAGAAGGGCGGTAAGGAATTACAATGGTCACGTGATACGACCCAAGGCAATAAGGCCTTAAGGTGTCGAGGCTCTCAGGCATCGAATTTCGTCATGCATCCAGCGTTTCCCAACTTGTACCCAGCCTGTGCCCATCCCCAGTCGCCGATGCGACGTCAGAGGAGTCGACCAATGGTCCTTCAATGCTGGTCCTCTTGCGGAAGCTTTACGCAGTCTAACATTACGCCAAAAAAAAACTCTGCAGTCGATGCAGTACTACGCAAGACTCCTCCGTCATGACTA
Organism: Penicillium manginii; assembly: GCF_028828005.1. NCBI lineage: Eukaryota > Fungi > Ascomycota > Eurotiomycetes > Eurotiales > Aspergillaceae > Penicillium > Penicillium manginii. Next base: position 2,269,497 of record NW_026643110.1, on the reverse strand, counting down.
GAGCTACACGACGGATAGCTGCTACCAATAGCTACTGAGCAATAGCAATAGCAAACACATCGTACGTAAATATCGGGAAATCAACAGGACAAACAAGACCCGAGCCGAGAATGGCCCATCTCCTCCCGAGGGACGGGGGATCTCGCAGGTAGAAAAGTCCGCAGACGGTCGGATCAGCCAGCAAACACTGGAGGAGACCGTGGAGGGCCCCACCACCGCATTGGAAAGAATCGGAGGACTAGTTGTGACCTTTCCCGGTGTCTTTAGTATTTAAAGAATCGGGTGTTTCCGTAGCTGTATGCTTTTTTGAATTGTAATTGTTTATTCCTCTTACTCTCTCCCCATATATTCCCCCAGGTAAGTTGGTTGGATCATATCTACCCCGCCATAGCTGCCCCTCCTTATACACATCACTTCACCTCACCACACTTCACCACATCACCTCCCCATCACACATCTTCACCTGAACCAAGAAGGGATAGCACAATATACTAGTAGTCTCCCCTACACATTCAGACCTTCGGTGACCACTGCCCCAACCAATTGCCCCAATCAACACTCCGCTCAAGCAAACCCCCCCTATCCTTCCACCGGACCTGTCATTTTGGGTCATCGGTGAACCTCTGTCCCCCGCCGCCTTGAGTCACGAGTTTACACTCATTAACCCCTCCTCCCCATCTTTCTTCTTTTTCTTTCTTGCAACTGACAGATTTTCCCCCATCTTTCAGACACATTTCCAAAATGCCTATCGCCAAGGTTCACGCTCGTTCCGTGTACGACTCTCGCGGCAACCCCACCGTTGAGGTGGATGTTGTCACTGAGACCGGTCTGCACCGCGCCATTGTCCCCTCCGGTGCTTCCACTGGTATGTCATTGATGTTTTCAATTCCCCAGAGCTACTCGAGAGAACCATTAAACTAACAGTTTCTAGGCCAGCACGAGGCTGTTGAGCTCCGTGATGGTGACAAGTCCAAGTGGCTCGGCAAGGGTAAGTGCTGCTATTGCACCTCATTGCAATCAACGCCTCTTCTAAATCAATTGCTAACCTTTCTCGTATCTAGGTGTCCTCAAGGCCGTCTCCAACGTCAACGACATCATTGGCCCCGCTCTCATCAAGGAGAACATTGATGTCAAGGACCAGGCTAAGGTCGATGACTTCCTGAACAAGCTCGACGGCACTGCCAACAAGGGCAAGCTCGGTGCCAACGCCATTCTCGGTGTCTCCCTGGCCATTGCCAAGGCTGCTGCCGCTGAGAAGGGTGTCCCTCTCTACGCTCACATCTCCGACCTTGCCGGTACCAAGAAGCCCTACGTCCTCCCCGTTCCCTTCCAGAACGTCCTGAACGGTGGCTCCCACGCCGGTGGCCGTCTGGCCTTCCAGGAGTTCATGATCGTCCCTGAGTAAGTTCCCACCCAATCGTACGTTCAATTGGTGAAATAGAGATGCTAACCTATGTCTTTTCAGCACTGCTTCCTCTTTCTCCGAGGGTCTCCGCCAGGGTGCTGAGGTCTACCACAAGCTCAAGGCTCTCGCCAAGAAGAAGTACGGCCAGTCCGCTGGTAACGTCGGTGACGAGGGTGGTGTCGCTCCCGATATTCAGACCGCCGAGGAGGCTCTTGACCTGATCACCGAGTCCATCGAGCAGGCCGGCTACACTGGCAAGATCTCCATCGCCATGGACGTTGCCTCCAGCGAATTCTACAAGGAGGACGCCAAGAAGTACGATCTCGACTTCAAGAACCCCGACTCCGACCCCACCAAGTGGCTCACCTACGAGCAGCTGGCCGACCTCTACAAGTCCCTGGCTGCCAAGTACCCCATCGTCTCCATCGAGGACCCCTTCGCTGAGGACGACTGGGAGGCCTGGAGCTACTTCTACAAGACCTCCGACTTCCAGATTGTCGGTGATGACCTGACTGTCACCAACCCCCTCCGCATCAAGAAGGCCATTGAGCTCAAGTCTTGCAACGCCCTTCTGCTGAAGGTCAACCAGATCGGTACCCTGACCGAGTCTATCCAGGCCGCCAAGGACTCCTACGCCGACGGCTGGGGTGTCATGGTCTCCCACCGTTCCGGTGAGACCGAGGACGTCACCATTGCTGACATCTCTGTCGGTCTCCGTTCCGGCCAGATCAAGACCGGTGCCCCTGCCCGTTCCGAGCGTCTGGCTAAGCTGAACCAGATCCTCCGCATTGAGGAGGAGCTCGGCGAGAACGCCATCTACGCTGGCAAGAACTTCCGCACTGCGGTTAACCTGTAAATGCAGCTTACCGTGATGGAAGCTTGCACCTTTGAATCGGGTGGAAACGAGCGAGAAAAAAAATCGATGACTCGCCATCTTTTATGATTATGAATTTAATAAGATCTCTTGAATGAAGACAATTCACTATATGGAGTGGAGTAATCATAAGTAGTCAGTATGCTAGTAGACCAGGATTCTAGGCTGTTGCCTCAACATATGTTACATATCAGCCTGAACAGTGTAATTACTATCACTTCTTATAAATACTCAAACTCCTACTGATCCTACTAATAATAATACTACTACTGCTGATACTGCTGATACTACTGTTCTATAGATCACGCTGGTCGGGCACCAAGTGCCCCGAGATCACGTGCCATCCCACGGCGATAAGTGGCCCACATAAAATTTGTCTTGCCCCTCCAACCTTTTGTTGGTGCAGGTATCGCGGACTCGATCTTTGTCCTCCATTACGTCTTGCGTCGCATTCCCCCCCCTCCTTCTTTTTCTTCTTTTTTTCTTACCTCGTTCACCGAACGTCTCTCATTTTCCAAAATGCCGCCTTCGAAGTGGGGTAAGTTCTTATCCTGCGACTATCAGCCGCCCTCGTTAGGGCTGCCGCCGTGGCAACTCGATGCGACTTGGGCAACTGTTACCTACCGCTCTGATACATACTTCCGGGATGCTAATTGTATATTCTCTATCCGATAGACGAAGAGGAGGACAGCGACTCTCCTCCCGTTATCGCCGCTCCCCGCCGCCGATTCGACGATGAGGAGGAAGACGAAGTAAGGCCAATCCAGCGATCTCGCCATTACAGTTCTCTCCCATTCAGGATACGGCACTGATCCACCACTTTTCAAAAAACAACAGGTTCTCGACTCTTGGGACGCAGCCGAAGACTCGGAAGTAGAGCGCGAGAAGGCCAAAAAGGCCGCAGAAGCCGAAGCCGCGAAAAAAGCCGCCGCCCTCGCCAACAAGAAAACCAAAGCCCAGCGCATAGAAGAGCACCGCGAGCAGCGCCGCGCCGACGAAGCCAACTCGGGCGACTTCGACGCAGACGAGACGGAAGCCGAGCGCCGCGAACGCGTGCGCCAACAGGAGCAGGACGCCGACCTCCAGCACGCGGCGGATCTGTTCTCAGACGTCGACCTTAAGCGCAACCGCGGCGCACCCAAGGCCATCGTCGTGACTGACTCGGCTGACCCCACCAACTCAATCGATCTCTCTTCGATGGCCCTCTTCAAGCCCACGACCAAGGACCAGTTCGCCCGGCTGTCCGATATCCTGATCCCGCTCATCACGCCGCACTCCAAGAAGCCGCAGTACTCGCTCTGGGCGCAGGACTTCACCCGACGACTGGTGAAGGAGCTGCCCAGTGCGGAGATCAAGAAGATGGCCAGTGCGCTGACGACGGCTGGTAACGAGAAGCAGCGCGAGGAGCGCGCGGCTGATAAGGGAAACAAGAAGAGCAAGGCTGCTAAGACTAAGGTCTCGCTTGTTTCGAACCGGGATAACCAGATCGATAACAATGCCTATGATGGTGATGATGGTCTTGCTGATGATGACTTCATGTAATCATGATGAGGATGAATGCTTTCTTTTCTCTTTTTCCTTTCAGCACGAATGCCAATGTGTATATCCCGCCATCTCTGACTATCATCTAGCATGAGCAAATAGATCCATTCAAATATGCCCTTTGCTTTTTTCTTCTTTCTAGAAGTCGTACTCCATTTTTCATATACATCAATGCCAACCTGATATAAAATGACTTCCCCCCCACCAAGTACTAGTACGACCCTCATTCCGACTTGAAGAATCCATCGCTTGCATTGCACCGAGACAAAAATATAAACATGACAACCTAGAATTTGGACTGTCTCCCAGAAATGAAGGCGGCAAACTCCACGAGCTCCTGTGTTGGAATAACGGTATCCCTTTCTCGATGTGATGTTTGGCCTTGGCATCGAATGGCTTTTGAAACTTTGAAGTGAAGTGATAGAAGTGACCTCTCCCGATCGGTTGTACATAATTGAGGAAAGGCCACAAGGTTGAGGTTAACACACTTCAGGATATCCCAGAGTGCTCCGATATCAGTCAAGGATATTTGGATGTTGGACAGAGGACTTTCGCTCGGATATAGATACTAGACGACCAATCTGGAAGATAGCCTGGATTGGGATATTCTCTTACTGGAGGCTTTCAATTGCCGAGACCAGACTTAGGACCCCCGGTCATTGGTCATAGGGGATAGCATAAATATGCGGGTTCTTCGCAACGTGCATCATAAATTTAATGATCTAGATATTGAATAAGTATGTTGATCTTAGAGAAGGAAAATGGTCAATGGTACTTACCTGATCTTTTTTTCCAAGACCACTGCAGGTTTCTTTGGCGTCCAACGCACCGTTGAACATCTTGAATCTATCAAGTGATGCCATCCATGGATGCCATCATGATCTTGTCCTGATGAAGCTTGGAAATTCACGCGATCTAGCCCTTCGACCTATAGATGCACAGGGAGTAGCTATTTACCAGAACTTGAAGACTCCGAGTCACCAGCGATATATAGACTTGCGTTACGTTGCGGAACTGCTTCCGACGAATCTTCCCCCGGTTCCAAGCCTTGTTTCATACAAGTTTCTCCGCTCCAGGGACATGCCAGTGACCGAAAGTGCGGGTCTTTCAACCGCATTTGAAGATTGCTAGGCTAGCTAGGATTTATTACTTACTCCAATAGCAGCACATTCTAGAGCTTATGGGAACTTCACTTTGCCATTTGGGACAAGCGCAGGCTGGAAATTGTCGTAATTAATACACTTTTGCTTTTTCAGTTCGAGGATAGCCAGTGGGGAATAAATCCGCTCGGACCTTGGACCATTAGGACGATAGACTAAATTCTAGATAAAGTCGACGATCGATTCGTTGTTTTCCAACCAGGCCTGTCGAAATGTGATCACCCGAGACCCCCTTGGGAAATTTCCAGCTTTGATCATCAGTCTGACAACCTAGGTGACTCAGATAATGGTAGGCTAATAGACAGTCTGGTCAACCTCGTCGTTTTGTATGCCCATTCCCGTAAGAATATACGTCGCGTTGGTGAGCATCTCGATACCCGCTGACCGTTAACTATTTCAGTGGAGAGAGATCTGGGAGGGCCAGACCGGCGGAAAGAAAAAGTGGACTCTTAGTTAAGGGCCTGAGGCCTTAATCGGATGATCAGTCCCTAAATCCTACAATCCCTGATCCCTGACCGACTCGCGTGTTGTTTGGCGAGTGCACTAGTCACGCACACAAATGATGTGCAGGTGTAGTGGCTATGACTAATGTCAAATACTTCTAACTAGGGCATTGTGCCCGGAGGACTTGGGCCTCGAATTGGGGCTGTGTTATGTTCGATCTGCCCTCGACTGAATGCGTAATATCAATTTGATAGCAGACCACTCAGTGCCCAATGGGTAAGCCTCATCGGAGTTATGTACTGACGAGACTACCCTCTACTTTATTGACTTCAATCTACACAGGCACGATAAATCCGGGCGAGGGACCAGACGGTAAATTGGAAAATAAACACATTGAATCGTGCTGGAGTGGGAATAGAGACAATAAAAGAGAGAGAAATTTCCACTCAGCTCCTTTTCTTCGCTCGCGTCAATAGGAAGCCGAATATCAAACTCCGCCGACCGACCCACGCAGTTCCGAGAACACGATTTGGAACGCGCGTAACAAACAGATAGTAGGTGCCGGTCCCCAACCCAGCTAACAACGCTGCGGATGAAAAACAAAGCAAGCAAGCGAACTTGTAGAAATCCACAATCACAGAAGAAATGCGAAGAAAAACGCCCCCTTGACCAAAGTATCGGCGTACGGTACGGCTTCAATCGCAAACCCACCCCCTCCCTCACACCTACGTACCTATCCTACCACGGGCAAGACATGCAGTCGGTTTCGCTTAGGACTCCTCGGCAGGCTTGGTCTCCTCGGCGGGCTTCTCCTCGGCCGCGGGAGCCTCCTCGGAAGCAGCGGGGGCAGCGGACTCGTCCTTGGCACCCTCAGCGTCCTGGCTGTCGGATGAGGTCCAGAGGGTCAGGTTGTCCCGCAGGAGTTGCATGATCAGAGTGCTGTCGCGGTAGCTCTCCTCGGAGAGGGAGTCGAGCTCGGCAATGGCATCGTCGAAGGCCTGCTTGGCGAGGTGGCATGCACGGTCGGGGGAGTTGAGGATCTCGTAGTAGAAGACGGAGAAGTTCAGGGCGAGACCGAGGCGGATGGGGTGAGTGGGGGTGAGGTCAGTCTGGGCAACTTCGGTAGCGTTCTAGATGGGGATAATCAGCAGATGTTATAAATTGCGGCGAAGGTAAGAGAGAGAGAGAGAGAGGGAGAAATCATACCTTGTAGGCATCGTGGGCAGCAGTGGCGGCAACCTTGCGCTTCTCGCCAGAGGCGAACTCAGCGAGGTAACGGTGGTAGTCACCCTTCCTGTAAATCGAGAGGATTAGTTAATGCATCAGAAAAGCAAGGTCGGAGATAGTGGACGAGGTAAAAGAGAGATGGGGAGAAGCTTTTCCTTCCGGTTAATCACGCACATCTTGTAGTAGAAGACCTTGGACTCGCCAGTCTCGGCCTTGGGGATCAAAGAGTCATCGAGAACATTCAGGACATCCTGGCAGACATCCTCAAGCTCCTTCTCGATCTTATCACGGTACTCCTTGATGATACCGACGTGCTGGTCGGAACCCTTGGACTCCTCCTTCTGCTCGATGGAGGAGATGATGCGCCAGGAGGCACGGCGGGTACCAACAACGTTCTTGTAGGCAACGGAGAGGAGGTTGCGCTCATCGACAGTGAGTTCGCCGCCAATCTAGAGAATGGTCAGTTTTTTATCCGCGTGGTAGAGATAGAGTAGCGGAATCCGTGGAGTTGTCGTACCTTGGCGACTTCCTGTTGAACTGGTTAGCCCGGGCGCTCAGATAATAAACAACAAGCGGGACGGATGCGACTGACCTTCATGTACTTGACCATTTCTGAAGGGAAAGCACCCTTGCGTCAGCATGCACCACTTTATTAGAATCGGACACAGTCAATCTTACCATCGTAACGTTCGGCCTGCTCGCAGAGCCGCGCGAGGAACGTCTTGCTGATGAGGGGGTTAGTAGTGTCACGGGGGTGGGGGAAATGGGCGTCGAAAGAGCATGGTTTGGTGCTTACTTCTCACGCTGCATTGCGACGACAGAGGTTAGCGATATATCCAAACTGAGAGGGAAATGACAGGATGCAGGGACCAGGATGAGGAGATGGGAATGATGGAGATGTGTGAGAGGGGGTTGAATGCGATGGCGGTGACGAGACAGATGATGGATGGAGGGGTTGAGGGGGTCGAGGAGAGTGCAATACATACTTCAGAACCCATGGTGGATGTGTGTATGGAAGAGGGAGATAGTTGAGAGTGGTGGGGTTTCGAGGAGAGGAAAGATGCAGAGGAGGAAGTTGGTTCAGAGGATCAAGTGGGGGGGGCGAAGACAAGACAAGGAGAGAAGATGGCTGAGTTGAGGGTCGGCTGAGTTGAGAGTTGTGTATGTTTGGTATTGGTTGTGTATTGCTTGAGGGGGGAAATCACAACAATACTGTGGGTACTAGGTACTTTTGTTTTGCCCGTGTCCCCTGCATGGAATCAAGTATTGTGTACTCTCTGTGTACTATCTTCCGGACGTGGATGGTCGCCCAACTGGCCCGCCAGTAACACAATTACATAAATACGAGAATATATTACACCCTTTGGGCGCGGCTCTGTCAACGCCCAATAAGTATCACTTGACTCCGATCTATACAGAGTATACTGCATCTATAATATGCATATATACCAATACTTTGAATATCCCAGGGCCATCGGAGAGATCCTTAACACTACCGCTGTTTGTCGAGTCCACTGACACTACCACTACCCGTAGGTCCGGCGATCCTAACCTGGTGGGCCTCTCATTTTTGGCGAGACCCTATGAGACTGGCAATACATAATTCCTAAAATAAAGGCTGATTTTCTACTTCTTGCTGGTACTACACTATAGAGCATGTCTAGTAGTAAAGCAACCTCAAGTCTCGCAATGACGATGATGCAACAGTATCGAACCTTCTAGCATTTACTGCCTGACAGCCTTAAGGCAGAGGATATGATGTAGTGGCCAGCCCACTCGCCAATCTCGTCACATGTCATACACAGCCCGAAGGAGGGACTCTGGCGCTGGGGGTGGCTAAACTACGGAGTAAATTATACTATTCGCATGCAAAAACATTCCAATGCTTACATTTGTGTAGAAGTTCAAGTTCAAGTTCATGTCCAAGTTGTTGCGATTGACTCTCCTGGGGCATCCTAGCATCACCTGACATGTGCCAGTGGACAGGGCCACATGATAAATTTAGAGAAATGCAGAGATGCTTGCAGCTTTGCGTTTCTGTACTTCGCCAGAGGGCTACGATTGGGCACGCCCATTACCCCGATCCCGAAAATGCAATGCAGCCTCAAGGCAAGCCCTTCTCCGCATCCTCAGGACCGGATCGGCCTACACCGACCATCAGTATCAAGTATCCGCCAATTTCAATCAGACGATCCTCATTGATGAAACCACAGACTCAACACACAAAGCATAAATGTGTACTTGTACTCTGCACTTTGCACTGTACGGAGTAGCCAGCTCACAACTTACTACTACAGACCCAGCGGCCCGTGCTGTTCTCTCCTGTCCTCTTCTGTTTATGTCCAACCCAATGAGGACAATGATGCAAGTCGTGGCCAAGCTAGGTTCAGCCCTACAGATGAGCGGCAATTAGCGTGCTTATATATGTACATGTACCACTGCCAATGGCACCTGTCCGGTCCACTCGGGTGATTTGACATGCAGCTTGCCACAGGGAAGAAAATCACTCATTGGGGCACATTTCCCAGGCTAGTTCGCAAGCGGGAGATGCCAGATAGGAGAAACGACCTGTAGATCCAGGGTCCCAGGGTTCAAAATGAGAAAAACAAGATTAAGACCAAGACCAAGACCATTAGGATGAGGATGAGGATAATGGACAATTCAGCAAATGCGGGTAAGTGGTGGACCGTTCAAATCTCCGAGTCCTCTTTCTGTGTGACTGGATGGCTACGGGGTCCAACAGCATCATCGGTGTTGACGCGTTGCGTCAGGGATCTCCGGTATCGATGCCGAGAGCTGGGATTTATTACGGGGCTCGGTGGCTCTAGGCTGCATCGTTCTCCTCTTACCTATCGGAGGAGCAGAAGTGGAGTTGGTCCTCTCCTTCGCCAAGTCAGATTGTCTTCTTAGGACACCGCATTCTGCAATGAGACCAGTCAATCTGCTCCATCTAGCGGAGTAGCCCTATCGCCCAGATGGTCGCTGTGGCCTCTTGACTGGTTCGCGAGACCGGCCCTCCACAGGGCTGAGGAGGGGGGTGGGGGATAGAGGAGAGGAGATAGACCAGACGGAACTCCACGGGAATCGACTCAAAGAGATAGCTTTGATTTATCTCTAGGTCAAAGTGGACAAGCAAACATGGTAAATTGCAAGAGTGAAAGGAATGAGAATGAGTCTCCTTTGGGTAACGCGTGTAGATGCAATATAAGTTTGCTACTCCGTAAACTGGAGAAACTTCAGCCCTGTTTGAGATGAGTCAGCAATCGGGGAACTGGATGAGAACACGTTGTGCCTCCGCGCTCCACTTTGTTACTGGGGCCCTGCGATTCAAGGGCAGAGAAAAAGGAAAAAGAAATAAAAAGAAAAAGAGAGAAATCTCATATATCATCGCGCTCGTCCCTCTTTTGGCCCTAATTTCCAACTGTTTGGCTTTGGGACATGTATCATTTCTAATCATAACTATCACTCACTTCCTTCCCGTTTCCTTCTGTTTCTTCCCCAGCTCTTCCATCTCCACTCTTTCTCTTCCCCTCCCCAACCTCCCTCCCTCAATTGTCCTCTTTTTATCGCAGAGTGACTAGAGAGTGTGAGTACGATACGTCATGGAGAATTCCTTCCTGCACTCTCCATCGGAGGTGCTGAAGCACTTCGATGTCTCGGAGCGCGACGGACTGTCCACCAATGCGGTCCTCCAGGCTCGCAAGCAGTATGGTCCCAATGGTCAGTAAACCCTTCAGATTAATCGCCTTTGCGTGGTTGGAGAATGCAAGAATCCATGCTAATCGCCTTCTAGCTCTCGCTGAGGAACCCCCAACTCCCATGTGGGAGCTGATTCTGGAGCAATTCAAGGACCAGCTGGTTCTTATCTTGCTCGGTTCGGCTGCCGTGTCCTTTGTACTGGCCTTATTCGAAGGTGGCGACGACTGGACTGCATTCGTGGACCCTGCCGTGGTACGTTTCGATAGCGCTCTCACAAGATTACGTCCGAATGGCAACTAATCGTTCCCACTGTTTACAGATTTTGACCATTCTGATCCTCAACGCGGTGGTGGGCGTCACCCAAGAAAGCAGCGCGGAGAAGGCAATTGCGGCCCTCCAGGAATACTCGGCCAACGAGGCCAAGGTTGTGCGTGATGGAAAGACGGTCAAGGTCAAGGCTGAGGATCTGGTCCCCGGTGATGTTATTGACATCGCTGTTGGAGATCGCATTCCCGCCGACTGCCGACTTCTCTCGGTCCACAGCAACAGCTTCCGCGTCGACCAGGCCATTTTGACCGGTGAGAGCGAGAGTGTTGGCAAGGAGACCAAGGCCATCAAGGACCGTCAGGCTGTCAAGCAGGACCAAGTCAATATGCTCTTCTCCGGAACCACTGTCGTCAACGGACACGCCACTGCCCTTGTTGTTCTGACCGGTGGCTCGACTGCCATCGGTGATATCCACGACAGCATTACTTCCCAAATCTCCGAGCCGACCCCGCTGAAGCAAAAGATCAATGAATTTGGTGATATGCTGGCCAAGGTCATCTCTCTTATCTGTATTCTCGTCTGGCTGATCAACATCGAGCACTTCAACGATCCTTCCTTTGGTGGCTGGACCAAGGGTGCTATCTATTACCTGAAGATTGCGGTCTCTCTTGGTGTGGCCGCTATTCCCGAGGGTCTTGCCGTCGTTATCACTACTTGTCTTGCTTTGGGAACTCGCAAGATGGCTCAGAAGAATGCTGTTGTTCGCTCTCTGCCTTCGGTTGAAACACTGGGCAGCTGCAGCGTGATTTGCTCCGATAAGACTGGAACCCTTACCACCAACCAGATGAGTGTCGCAAAGATCCTTACTGTGACCAGCACCGGCTCCATTGAGGAGATTGAAGTTGAGGGTACTACTTTCGCACCCGTTGGTCAGCTCTCTCGCGACGGTAAGGCCGTCGATGGTTTGGCTACCACCTCCTCTACTGTGAAACAACTCGCCGAGGTCACTGCTCGCTGCAACGCCGCCAAACTCGCCCACGACCCCAAGACCGGCCAATTCGCTAACATCGGAGAACCCACCGAGGGAGCTCTGCGCGCCCTGGTCGAGAAGATTGGTACCGAGGACGCTTCCGTCAACAAGAAGATCTACTCCCTGGCTGCTCACGAGAGACTGCACAAGGTTAGCGAACACTACGAAAACCGCCTTGCTCTGGAGGCCACCTACGAATTCTCTCGCGATCGCAAGAGCATGTCTGTCCTGGTCCGCGAGGGTAACGAACAGAAGCTGCTGGTCAAGGGTGCTCCCGAGACTATCCTGGATCGCTGCACCCACGTCCTGCAAGGCCCCAGCGCATCGAAGGTTTCCATGACCGCTGCCCACAAGAAGCTCCTTTCCAACGAAGTCATCGAGTGTGGTAACCGCGGTCTCCGTGTGATGGCCATTGCCAGCCGTAGTGACCTCTCTAGCAAGGACAACCTGCACAATGCTACCTCTACCGACGACTATCTCAAACTGGAGCAGAAGCTCACTCTTATCGGACTTGTTGCTATGCTGGACCCTCCTCGCCCTGAGGTTGCCGGCTCCATCAAGAAGTGCCACGATGCTGGTATTCGCGTTATTGTTATCACCGGTGACAACCAGAACACTGCCGAGTCAATCTGTCGCTCCATTGGCGTATTTGGAGCCAATGAGGATCTTACTGGCAAGAGTTTCACTGGACGTCAATTTGACGAGCTCACCGATGCTCAGAAGCTTGAGGCTGTCCAGACTGCTTCCCTGTTCTCCCGTACCGAGCCTAGCCACAAGTCCAAGCTGGTCGATCTGCTCCAGTCTCTGAACCACGTCGTTGCCATGACCGGTGACGGTGTCAACGATGCCCCCGCTCTGAAGAAGTCCGATATTGGTGTTGCCATGGGTACTGGTACTGACGTCGCCAAGCTGGCGGCCGATATGGTTCTGGCCGATGACAACTTTGCTACCATCACCGTCGCTGTTGAGGAGGGTCGCTCCATTTACAGCAACACCCAACAGTTCATCCGTTACCTCATCTCTTCCAACATCGGTGAGGTCGTCTCCATTTTCCTGACTGCCGCCCTGGGCATGCCTGAGGCTCTGATCCCTGTTCAGCTGTTGTGGGTGAACCTTGTCACCGACGGTCTCCCTGCTACTGCGCTGTCTTTCAACCCCCCCTGACCATGATGTGATGAAGCGCCCCCCTCGCCGTCGTGACGAGGCCCTGGTCGGTGGCTGGTTGTTGTTCCGCTACATGGTCATTGGTATCTACGTCGGTGCTGCCACCGTCTTTGGTTACGTCTGGTGGTTCATGTATAACCCTGAAGGTCCCCAAATCACCTTCTGGCATCTGGTAAGCTTATCTCTACCTTTATTTTGATTTTAGCTATTTCTAACCATATACTCTAGTCCCACTGGCACCACTGCTCTTCCAAGTTCCCGGAAATCGGCTGCGAGATGTTCAGCAACGACATGGCCAAGTCCGCCTCGACCGTGTCTCTTTCCATCCTCGTGGTCATTGAGATGCTGAACGCTATGAATGCGCTGTCCTCCAGCGAATCCCTGTTCACCTTCTTCCTCCACAACAACCCCATGCTGATCTATGCCATCACCCTCTCGATGGGTCTGCACTTTGCTATCCTCTACATCCCCTTCCTGCAGACCTTGTTCTCTATCCTGCCCTTGGACTGGAATGAGTGGCAGGCCGTGTTGGTGATTAGTGCCCCTGTGATGTGAGTTTCCTTTCCCCAAAGACGTATCAACTAGATCCTTCCATTTGTGAATACATATACTAACAACCGCACAGTCTGATTGACGAGGTCCTCAAGTTCATGGAGCGCCAACTGTACGACTCCAAGGTTGCTACTATTGCCCCGGCCCAGAACGGCGCCGCTGGCAAGCCCAAGCGGGCTTAAAGAAAGATGCGATGATCCGATGAATCGGCATACAGGACAGAGGAAGACTCGATTTTGAACTAGAAATAGACCTGTCAAGCTGTGCCGTCTATCCTCCATACCAGAGGCGGGGAATATATCATGCCATTGAATAGAAATGAATTTTACTCTGATTTCAAGTTACTCTTACCACTTAAACCTCGGAAGTCCTGTCCTTACCTATGGTCCGAGTCCTGAATACCCCCAGGCGAAGCTAGATCCTGAATTCTGGAATTTGAGAATAAATCCTTGACCTTCTGCTTGCTACCTTCCACAGTAGAACAAACCTGGAAACACCCACGGGCCAAACAAAGCAAGCATCCCCGATGCAACAACACCTGGGCATCCATGGATATATTATAATCTTGAACAAGCTAAACAAACCTAACTCCCCCCCCCCCCGGTCTCCAGGTATTCCAACCGCACGGCCACATCTCCACTCCCAGCCCGTGTCCTCTAAACACCGCTGCAAGACCCCAAGCGCCCAACTCACGACAAACAGCGTTAGATCGCATCTCGGGGTAACTCCGGTGCTGAACGCTGACTGGCCAAGATCAGTTTCGTGCAGCAGATGGGGTAGGGATCGACGTGCCACCCCGGATTATTCTGTGGGGGTTGTTTGGGGTCATAGTTGGACATGAAGAGAGAGAGAGAGGACTCGGAATAAGGGCCCGTTAAACGTTAAACTTCAAGCTGAGGACATGCTACAGCGTTCAAGCTGCCCATAGCATCCTGTAGCGGCCAAGGGGGACGGAATTATGAAATACTTAGGTAGCCATTGCCCAATTACTTCTTCGCGTATCAGAAGTAGTACTTACTTAGTACTAGCAGCTCTCTCTCGATGAATACTTATGGGTTCAGTTATTGTGCTATATCATGTACCGGGCCAGATTCTAGCTAAACCCAGCCCAGTCAATGTGTAAGTTATGAAATGGCACCGAACTGTAGAAAATGCACTGGTATCATTATGCAGGCGTATCGCCAAATTCAAAGCAAGTCTATATAGGGCTGTAAAAAAAAATGCAAGCCAAGCAAAGCAAAGCAATGTGGGCGACCTGTGTGGTATATGAGATCCGGGGTAGTAGAGGTAGATGTAGATATAAGCAAAAAAGAAAAGGAAAAAGGCTCGAATGAGTACAGATGGGCTTCGCTTCGTCAGTGAGAAAGAAGCACGGACACAATAAGGAAATGTAAGAGAGGGTAATTGCAGCGAGGGAGAGTTGCCGCACGTATAAGCGTGGAGGCCGGGTCGGGGGGGGGGGGGGGGGGAGGGAAAAGCAAATCGCAAAATGCGGGAAATTAAGTCAAAAGCTGTGTATAAAACTTGCAAGCATCGAGGGGGTATAAAGTAAGCATAAACCAAAGACAAGCGCAGAAACAGCTCTATCGATCTAACCAAGGGTGGAAATGAGGTGGGGAGGGATATAACGCCGGCAATCCATGAACGAAAATGCAAAGGCAAACTGGACGGTTAATCAGTGGTGACAGGCTTAGCAGGAGCTGCGTCAATAGTTGCATTTGCCTCGGCACTTTGGCTAGTAGGAGCTTCAGCTTCGTCGTTGGCGGTTTTGTTGGCAAGGACTGCTGCGACTGCTGCCGCTGTCTCGGGCGGAGGGGAATTCAGTGATGAGGAGCGTGGAGGTCGGAGCGGACTAGATTCTAGTTCGGCCGCGGGCTCGAGGGCGCTCTTGTGGGTTGACGCAGGGGTACTAGGTTCTGTGGCTTCGGCAGTCTCAGCCTCTCTCATAGAGCGGTTGCTCTCCCTGAGAGTCTGAGTCTCATCATGTCCAGTCTGACCATCGTTTTCTTCAACTTCTTCCCCTGGACCGTCAAACTCATCGACCTCTTCAATTTCGTCCTCAAAGCCATCATCTTCCTCTTCTTCAATAATTTGACTCTTTCGCGCTGCCGGTCGTCCAACAGGAGGGAGGGATTGGCTGGCTTCGACCGGCTGACCAGGAACAGGCGAATGAACCATTCCGCTGGACACCGTCAGATTGGTTGTGTGAATCATGGGTCCCTTGAAGGCAGATCGTTTGCGTCGGGCGAAGACCAAGCTCGAAGAAGGCGAGTACAGCAGCGGAGTAGGCGCAGCTTCATTAAAAGCCGACGGCATTTCGCCAGTATTGACAACTTCTCTCAGGAGCACCTCCAGGCCCACGGACAAGTCGGATATTGCTAGGGAAGCGGGCCGATGAGCCGGGTGTGGTGGGAAGAACCTTGATGGAATTGTGCGGAGACTTCGAAATTCTGGCAGTCGGTGTCGCGACAGTGTCCATGCTGTTCGATGAAATCGAGGACGCTTTGGAATGGGCTCGAGTATGATGTATGCTGCGTATCGAGGACACAGACGAAGATGTCGACTTCCGTCCACGCAGTCCAGCCGAGGATCGCCGGTATGAGCCACGGGGCGTAATTGGCGACGGTGACAGCGAGTTGCGATTGCTTCGATTGCTGCGAATACTGGAGTGGCCAGTATTTAAAGGACGTGGCTGGCGAGGATACGAGTGTCGATTCTGACGATATGACGCACTGCTGGGAGCCAAGCTACTCGCCGCCGAGATCCGTTTATTTTGCGTAGGTGTTACAATTTCTTCGGGTTGTATATTAGTCGCGGACAAAGGGGACGAAGCTTTCTTTCCAGTATCTTGGCTTTTCGCAGGGCTGAATTTCTCGGAGAGGAATTTGCGGGACCCGGACGATTTGGAACCGGGGGAGCGAGCGCGTTTGGCAGTTTCCGCAAACCAATGTTTCAACTGTGCGAGCTGGCTGATTATCGGATGATGGCGTCTATTGGTACGGCGTCGGAAGATACCATGGTGTTGTGTCAATTCTGGCTGCGAGGCACTGACATGTAGCATGCTGGGCCGGGAGGACCGTCTCTTGTCCTTCGGCGGGGGAATAGGACGACGTCGCATTGTCGA
Organism: Penicillium manginii; assembly: GCF_028828005.1. NCBI lineage: Eukaryota > Fungi > Ascomycota > Eurotiomycetes > Eurotiales > Aspergillaceae > Penicillium > Penicillium manginii. The sequence continues at coordinate 2,253,009 of NW_026643110.1, read as the reverse complement.
GTTGGAACGTATGGATTCCTTGTCGACTGAGCACGGAGTTGTCACTTCTGGCGTGCGTACAGGGAGAGGTTCGGGTAGCGAGGGTAGCTCTGGGACTGCAAGTTGAGAAGGAAGGCTTCGCCTATCTCGGCGTCCGCGCTCGTGCAGCTGGCTATCCGAGTTGGCATGCCCTTCTTCATCGACTTCAACTAAAGCGGCCGAGAGTTTTTCCAAGCGACTGCTCGCGGCGCTAAGACGGCGCATGTTCTTCGCTTCCACCTCTCGCTGCTGTCGTTTCTTCTCTCGCTTCTTTTCTTTCCGCTGCTCCTTCTCAATCAACAGGGCCCACCATCCAGCCAGAGGGTCACATCGTTGCGCCAGAACGTTCTCAATAACCTCATCAATGTTGACACCGGCACTCTTCATCCGCTGTAAGGTCGTTTTTTCCAAAGGTGTGGTGAATGGAGAAGGCTGGGGGATTTTGAGGATGGCGAGTTGTTCAGGTGCGTGTTCAGAAAGGAATGGATGTGAGAGGATGTCCTCCAGACTCGGCCGAATCAACGGCCGCTTAGAGAGGAGAAGATTGATTAACGCCTTTGCCTCATCTGTGAACTTGTCGTTGTAGATGGGGTCTTCGGTGAGAATGCGCTTTTTGGTGATTTGATCATCATCGTCGTCGTATGGTAGTTCCCGGCCAATAGCGCATAGAGGATGATGCCCAAGCTCCATACGTCGACCTTCTCACCAGCATATTTCTCGCCTTTTAGCATCTCCGGAGCACTATAGCAGATGGTCCCGCAGAAAGTCTGTAGGTAGCTGGCCTTCCCTTCATACTCACGTGTGAATCCAAAATCACACAGTTTGACATTTTCATGTTTATCCAGCAAGATGTTCTCCAATTTGAGATCCCGGTGAACACACGACTTGCTGTGAACATACGCCACCGCGCCGACCAACTGGGTAAATATCCGTTTCACTTTCTCGACGGGCAGCGGGCCATGGCGGAGGAGATAATTATAAAGTTCGTCGCCTATTCAAGGGGGTAAGAAAACCGCAGTTAGCCCTGCCTGTGTCTTGCCGTGTCGCAACCACCGAATTGAACATACCAGGACAGAATTCCAACACAAGCCAGACTAATTCCTCTGTGACGACGACCTCATACAAACGCGCAATATGAGGGTGAAGGAATTGGCGGTGGTGGTGGATTTCACGCGCGAGGTTGGTATCCTCCTTGCTAGAGGACTTGAGGACGACCTAGTAAGAGCATATGGTGTCAGTTATCTCTCGCTTTGACATCACCTCAATCCACCCCCTTCCACCCAGTATATGCGTATGCGTACCTTGGAGCCATTGGTGAGCTTATGTGACGCGAGATAGACCTTTCCAAAAGAGCCCTTTCCAATTAATCTTCCTAGAGAGTAATTCCCCACGCTGCGAAGGTCCTTGGATGAAAATTCCCTGTAGGCTAGCGCATTAGCCCAAAACACACTCAATTTCGTGGAACCGGGATTCCTCACTCAAGTAATTCATTGTAGGAGTTGGCAAGCTGTGACCGCACGCAAGTTAGCCAGCAGTCCTAAGGAGTTCTGTCCCTGCGCAAAGCGATATCGGCCAGGCCGAGCGCACACCCGCCACACGAACCTTTTCCTTTTGTTTCTGGCTTTGCACCCCCGCTCTCGTCCTGGGCGGCATGTGTTATGATCGATCTCCGGGTTTGCTGTCGGCCGCGGAGGAATCTGCGCGTGTCGAATAGGGAGGCGTAGAGAAGTGGGCTGTTCGGTATTGCCATTCAAGAGAGGAAAGGACGGGGAAATGAAGATCGGCAGAATCGGTGAAGGCAGGAGAGGTCGAAGTCGAGAACGAAGTCGAAGTCGAAGTCTGAGTCAACGTGGAACTGGTGGTAGAATTGTAGGTATATTCCCAAGTTCTGTAGGGGAGGTGACAAGGGAGAACGGGGAATGCCTAACTCCGAGCAAAAGCAAAGACGTCAACGGGAACGTGGACCAAGTGGAGACGCACTATCGAGTTGTGTACCTATTTTTTCCTTGTGTACCGTACTCCGTCTTCGATTATATCATACGCGGCTCGAGCCCCTGACGGGAAGTGGAAATTACCTTGTTTCATTACTCTAATTAATTTTAGCGATGGGATGTGATGAGAATGGCTCGCCACTTGACTCGGTACTCCGTCTGGTCTCTTCTGGTCTCTTCTCTTCTCTCTATAACTCGCCAGGGTTCCCCAGTTCCCCCTCCCCGAACTACTATTAATACGGAGTACATGATGCGTCTCAATTTATGCGCCTCTACTCATTGGTGCCCACGGCGGTGCGTTGGACCAATGGTTTACGGAGGCGAAACCTGCAGGGTTGATCATCCATGACCACCGATCATACAATGGACCAGGGTTGATTCGGCATTTGCTTTTTGGGGAAATATTCTATCTACATATGCCACGGCAATGATTCCAGATGTCGCACGACGCGTTCAGTAGTGACCAGCGCAGGATCGACGCGAGCGAGGCCAGCCTCACCTTGAAAGGCGAGCGAAACGAGGCCAAAACATGAGTGGAGGAGATCTGTGGCTTGGGTTAGCATGGTCAATTTGCCTCCGGAGGATCTTATTTTGCCTTACCGGGGGCATCGCCCGGGACTTTTCCAAAGCCACCCACGAGATGTTGCGTCCTGTCTAAAAGATATCGCCGATTGCGAACGTCATCGATTACCGCAGACCGGTTGAGCATCTGTGATATATTGTGAGTGGAAATCTAGGAGATATATGAGGATAAAAACTGTTTCCCCGAATCACTTACCGCCAGTGTTGCCCCATTCCAGAACGAATAACAAGTGTCCGCCACTTTGTTGCATCGGCCGTTGAAACCGGCACAGGGTATTGTGTCGCCGGGTATCGATGCGATCTTGGGAAGTGAAAGGATCTTGTCATCTAATAGACGGAGGGACTCAATATCTGTGTCTATCGTCTGCGAGTGAGTGGTAGTATCGTTATTATTTTCCGCATCATCCTCGTCTTCACTGTCATCCTCATCATCGTCATTCTCGTCCCCCAGTTCGCTCGTCTGCCGCGATGCCAACCATGCAACCAGAGTCTCAAACTGAAGAGACCCAGGCGACAACAGCTGCACCGATCGGGTGTCAACTGATGCCCGACGCAGAAACTCTAGAGATCCAACTGCGCAATATGTATGACCACCTATATCGTCTCGTTAAAAAGGCCGGCCGGGGGAGATGTCGATAGTACGTACTGTGTGCTTCACGGTATGGAGACTCAGCCATGCCACCATCGTAACTCTATACAAGCGATCGTTAGTAGACCGACCTCAACTCAAACCAAACCTCCAGGACGGGCCTGAAAGCAGCAGTAGCAAGAATCAACCCACCTGACAAGCTTGAATAAAAGAGATAAACCGGGGGACATCAATATCCTCAACCCCGTCCACCCCCATCCCCCTCCTACCACGCAGTATATACCGAATACCCGCCGCACAACAACAATACCTCAAATCACTATTTCCCTCAATTACCCCGCCTGGACCAAGAACCTCTCCAAAACTCCCATCCCCACGCTGTAACCTCGGAAGCCACCGTAAACACTCCTCCCGCTTCACGCGAGCCAGATCATCACCAAGAACAAGCAAGTTAACCAAGGCAAAGAAAGTCGCCGGCACATTTGCCGGATCCCAGGCCTCATTCTCCGGTCTGCGCTTCCCAGCGCCAAACTCTGTGCCCGAGAATCCGCGGAATCCCCCAGAGGGTACTTGGCAGTGATACACCCAGTCGATGTAAGTCTGGCGCTCTTCAGGCGTGGTTTTGCTGTTCAGCGAGTCCAACACATCCAGACCCGTCAATGTGAGGAAAGCGAGGAGCATGCGATTGGAGTCATTGGATGTATAAGCCGATGGGAGGAAGGTCTTCAGGCATCGGAGGTAGTATTTGATATGGCGCTCCGTATTAAGAACGGGTTCGTGTTCGGCCTGGTTTTGAGCCATTATGGCGGGTGGAGAATGCGAAGCTATTCCAGCAAGCAAGTCGATCGAATCGAATCAGAATCAGTGCTCTTCCAGCCTTTCTTTCGAGCAATGCGGCGATATTGACGTGGGGTGGAATTGCTCGTTTCCCCACGCGTCGGCGAGACACTCGGACCACCCCAACTCAACTGCCTTCCAACTCCGCTCCGCCAGCTCCGCCAGCTCCAACAAGGCCACTTTTTCTTCATTCTCCTTGCACCTATACACAAACACCACCGCCAAAATGGTCCTCTTCTCATCCAAAACAATCATCCAGGCACACGCTGTGCTCCCTAATCGTCATAGCGGGCTATCTAATCAAAAACCCCGCCCTAATAACAAACTGCGACCTAGTCTTCATGATGGGCGAAGCACTAAACATTGTTCGTACTCCCATCCCATCCAATCTAATCCAACCATACTAACGAGTATGACCTCGAAGGACTTCCCAATCGCAAGCTCCGCCCCCGAAAACCCCTACGTCTTCACCTCAATCCCGCTAATCGCAATCGCAACCTTCGACCTAATCCTCCTCTCAACCCTGCCGTACAAAAACGCCCTAGACGAAGCCCTCCGCTACGTCCGCCCATTGCGAAACAGCAACCTCCCCGCCGAAGATCTCCAGATTCTCGCCAGTCTGCCGGAATACATCACCAAGTCGCTGACGATGTATTGGAATGTGTGGGTGAGCGTTGCGGCTAGTCGGTTCAGTCTTTATGGTGGGATTGCGTTTTTTATTTATCAGGGGCGGGATGCTGGGTTGCTTGAGGGGGTGGAGGGTTTGGGGAGGATTCGGACTAGGGTTGTTTTTACGTTTTGCTTTATGGAGATGATGGCTTGGTTTTGGGTATGTTCCCCTTCCTGGGTGCTGACTTCTGGGATGGATGCTGACTTTGATAGATCTTTGCGACATTGAGACAGGAGCGACAGGAGAGATTGACCAAGTTGCTTGAAGACGCTCGTGAGCAGGCTGAGTAGGCGATCCGATAGGCGATAGTGTACGGTATGAAGAATAGAGTTTGTTCGGTTAAGTGATTAATCTCATTCATCCTATATGGGACTACGACATTTCATAGGGTACGCTCGACTCCGAAAACAAGATGATAAAGATAAAGCCCTCGCTTTGGAAGGGTTGATAAGAAAATAAATTGAAATGAAAAGAAATATTACAACAAGTATGGAGAACAGAGAGTTATCCATGAAAACAAAGCAGGGTCATGCCATGAACATGACTTTTGTCAGTTATCCATCGATCGTCAGTCGTAAGGCGGGCATCACATAGGATGATAACATTATCCTGTCAGAGATCGATATCCGGCCCCGGCACATGCTACTTTCTAAGCGAAGAAAGCCAGAGCGGCGGCGGCACCGGCTGCAGCCACCAGCGAGGTATCCTTGACTTGGCCGAGGACAGCAGCATTTAAGGTTTGAGCGGCAGAGGATGACGAGGCGGTTGAGGAAGCAGTGGACTTGGTTTCGCTGCTACTCGCAGTGGAGGAAGCACTCTCTGAATGATTGGTGCTAGGGGCGGAGGTCTTGCTGTCGGTCGCAGTGGACTCCTTGGTAGTAGTGTCTTTGCTGGTAGCGGCAGTGAGAACAGTTTCAGTGGCAGTCGAGGTCTTTGATTCAGTCGAGGCAGAAGTCGAGACCGAAGTTGAGGCACCGGACGAGCAGGCAATGGAGGCTGGAAGATCAGTCACGCCACCTTTGGCACAAACCGTGTTGGCGATGCCCAGAGTCTCTGCAGATTGACGTCAGTTCTCATACTGGGAAGTGGGTAGGAGTAGGCGTCGCTGGGCTTGTGATGTACTTACTCTGCTGCTCTTCCTCGTTGCACTTGCCAACCATGCAGCAGGCAATGTCGTTGAGGAAGGACGCGGTAGTGCAGACGCACTTGATGTCAGCTCCACAGTTGGCGGGAAAGGCGCCCGTGAGACAGTCTTTCTGTGACTTTGTCAGTGCTTTGCAGACACGCCCTGAGTAATGGATAGAAACATACGGCACAGTTGGGCAGGTCGTCTATCTGGGCCACAGCGGTGGACAGCAGAGCTGCGAAAGCGACAGTGAGCTGAGAGAGCTTCATGGCGACTCAAGTACAGTGGAATTGAGTGGATGTGTGGAAAGGAGTGGGAATGCGTAAGAGAAGAGAAGAGAGGAGAGGAGAAGAGAAGTGAAAGCTGCGTGGGAGGAAGAGGAAAGGCAGCCACCCTTTTCATGCCCAGGGCTTCACTGTTTGCATCGCCATTCTTATTTACTTTGTGCGGTTTGGCTTCGGCAATTGGGCCCTTCCAATTTAAATTGCTTATTCTCAAAAGTAAACTACGTATTTTATCGATCTATACTTCGACCCTGCAGCTGCATGGAGCCAATACCAGCAATACGGGGCTGTGGGGTTTGGCTGCAGATTCGTGTGGCATTTGGGAATTGATTGGGCGAGTATACTTTGAGTGGTATACTTCCAGTATGCAGATGCAAGATTACCGTTGGATTAATATCCCTAACGATATTCTACAACCTTGGAATACTATATAGCACTGGAAAATACTGGAAAATACTGGACGATACTAGTACTATACAATTGCACGTAGATTGGTATTTTGGCAGCTTCGCGGGTAGCTACTTGGACAGGTGCGATTCGCTGGAGATTTCTTGTTTGTTTACTCCTTCCAATTAAAGCGCATCTTAATTTCTTCACACTCTCTCAATGCATCAAATCTCCACTCCCAATCTCTTCTCATGCCTCAGCAATTTTAGATTGAACCAGAATACATGAATTCGAGTTCTTCTCCTACCTGGATATGGCCACGGCAGCTTCGTGGGCTAGGGATGCTATCTGCTCCGCGCTGCCGGTTCAACGAAGGACCTTCACAGTCCGTGGTGTGACCAGTACCAAGAGAGCCGATATCTCGTGGAAACCAGCGGAGGTACTGAGTGGTCGATCGCACAAATGACGAAGTTCTGTTCCCGAGGTTGCTTGGTCAAAACCTTGCTCAAACTTGAAACCGGATATGAAGTTTTGGCTAGAAGACCCAGAGACAGCCAGTATGAAACACCGGATAAGTTCCGTGGGATCTTTGACTCTGTGGTTGGATTTTGAAGAGCATGTCGAGGCAAATTCCAAAACATGGAGCATAGCCGGGAGAGCGAGGCCCAAACTTCAAGTTCAGAGATTCACTGTGCATGTCGGAGACGAACCTGACGTGCAAGGACGATTCCAGGAAGCGGTTGGAGAGGTTCCAGTTCCAACATTGGAGTACCTGCAAGTCCTAATGTATTTCGTTGACTTCAAGTGCTCGAATATTCAATATAAAGGAACACCAGACGTGATTGGTTCAGACGTGTCCGATTCACGCCCGCGACTAGACCAGATCCTGGGCATCTTGTCGGAGAACTCGAAACTCCATGGGTTCATGATCATGATCTTGCCAGTGAATCTGCGATCGATCGTATGATCAACAAATTGATGGATGACGATCGATGTCTTGGACGGATATCTGGACAGCCTCTACAATATATGAATGACCTCTTCTATCACCATGGCTTCATCAGCGCGTACAATGCAACAATCCCCTTTTGACGAATCCAGGATGCGAACACCGCGAATTGGGGAGTGCAATTCTCCGACCTCAGGAGGTAATCAGAGCAGACGATATTTATCGCCAGGACGGTACGTTAAGTATGAAACAAGCCATGTTCTACATATCTGCTCTCGCAAGCTGGGAGGTTCGAGCCATGAACCACACCCAAGACTCGCTTCGCAATGCGTCGTGCACTCTTGACTGTTATTGCATGTCAACTCAACGATATGTGCAAAGAGGCTTCGGGATGTTCACGGAATGTATAGCTGACGAATTGCAGAGACCAATGGCTTTTCGGATATTTCCCCTAAAAGCGATATCCCAGATTCTGCCGTCCTGTCTCTCGGGAGCCATGACCTCCCAATGAAGGTATTCGGCTTTGTCTTGGCCGTTCTTGGTGATATGAAGCAACAGCCTCAAGGCAGTGGGTTTCGAGGGCCAACAGCTTACCGCAACTGCCGCAGATGTGAAGTTGCAGGAACAGAACGAGGCAATATGGACTTCAATCATCTGGCGAATGCTCAGCATCATTCTGCGCTTATTCATAACCGCAGACACATTCGGGCTATGCCACCACAGCCGTCAGCGAGATGAAGACACCGTGGGTGAAGGTACACCGATTGTCGCTAGCGATTTATGATCCAGCGGGTGATTATCTCGCTTTCTGAGTGATGATCGGTAAGCAATACTGATAGTATCGAATTAAAAATTGGAAAAATTTGCTGATACTATTTTAGGTCAAGCTGCACAATATATGATGAACCGGAAAGTCAGATTGGCAATCTTCGCGAATTACAACGAGACAATCTTCCTTCGCCAGAGAAGATAAGGAAAAGGACGGATACTTCAACACTTACCGCTCATCTATCACAACGCAATCTGTGAGGCTCATGGTATGATGGAGTCGCGAATGGTACGGTCGCTGGCAAGGTGAAGGTGTTCAAAGGTCTCTTTTGGATTCGATTCTGTCGGACAATTCTAGAAATTTGGGCTCTTGACTCAATCGAAATAGATTTGTTGCATCCGAAAGGTTTGATTTCAACTCGACTATAATTTCACAGCAAATCATAAGCCGAGTCAACTCCCATCCTACATCGGGTCGGGGTTGCCGGGGTAGACGAAGATATGGAGCAAACAGCATAGCAGAGGAGTTCGAGACTCATCCAAACAAATTGAAAGAAACCAATGCTTAGTCCTGGAAAATAGTTCAGCCCTGTCATTTCTTTCCTGTAGCCTCCACAAAGTTAGCCGATGTTTTGACCTCACCCTAATCAACATAGCTTCTCCTCTCCTCCCGCATACCTAGGTATCAGCCTATAGTTGATTTTTGTACTGTCCTCTCTGTTAAGCTCCAATCAAATAAGCGCCTCTTTATTTACAAGTACTTTTTTGAATTCAATGACGGCGTATCTTCCTACCTGGCCGACTTGGACCAAAAGTATGACGCTCCACAGCGGCGGCCCAGTGCGCTGCCTCCCAGGAAAGCTATGCTACTGCCTATACAAATTGCTTAATTCTAGAAGTTTAAACTACTGAGTACATACCGTGTATTCAATACTAGTAAGTCTAGATTAAGTATAGAACTGTAGTCTCAAATTGCGAGTAAACGGTTTGATGCAGTTGCCTTCCCGAAAGGTACTCGCGCAACTACCTCGGAACGTCACTTCACTCTGAAGGTCCTCATCGTATCTCCCCTACTACATCTCTCCTCCAGTGAACTTCTTTTAATCCCTCTACACTTTACTTTTTGCACATTGCACTCTTCCCTGCTACACTAAACCTACCTTTGGATCCACCGACCTCACCCCTGAAACATACAGGAGCAATGGTAAGACATCTCTTTATCTGTCTGAGCAACATTGGACTGAACTCCTTCGCAGACAATCTCGAGCTCTTCCCTTGAAAATCTCCCAGAAGAGCTTCTTGCTCAAATACTCGATCACAGTACCCTGGAAGAGTACGAATATGTCGCTCGTAATGACAGATATCGGGTCAGACGTGACTACGGTGACCTCAGGTCATTGTCTCTTGTATCTCGGCGTTTTCACCGATTGATAACGCCTTACTTGTTCGAAGGAATCGCCTTGCACGATGGCAATCCGTATGGATCCAGGAAGAGGTACAGCATTGTACCCCCCATGCCGCCGGGCGCTAGCTTTGCACAAGGTACTGCAAGACAATCCTCCACTCCGCTCTCGATGCCTTTCGCTAGAAATAATCTTCGATGATGATGCGGAAACAACAGATGAAGACTATCGAGTCGCCAATGACTTAATATCATGGCTGGGACAAACTCGATCTCTCCGGCTCTATGGTGGATTCCCCGCCGAGGGAGGGTACACCGGGCGCCGGGCAGATACCCTGAAATTGATCTCCATTGCGAACCGGAGTATGACCAACCTAAAGGAACTTTTGCTTTATATGGAAAATGATACCACCGAGGGCTTGTCTCTTGCAGAAGCGATGGCATACATCAACTTTCCTTCACTGGAGATCCTAACCATGATCGGTAATGGGCATTCCAAAAATTGGCCCGCCCCTCAAATGCTCAACTCAAAGGTACGTGCGAAGGACCCTCAAGAGGAACCGGAACATGGGATGCATGACTGATGAATGGTAGAAACCTCACACAGCACCATTCACCTCCTTGACAATGACTTATTGCCAAGACAGCGTCGAGGCAATCGAGAAATTTGTCTCCTGGCCCCAGAATCTTATCGATTTCACCATCAACACCTCAAGGAATGAAGAGGTCACCCATCTGAGTCTAATGGACGCACAAGGCTGGCTATTAAACTACAAAGAGACTCTGAAATATGTCTACATCGATGTACTCGGCCACAATCAAGGAATCCAAGACTTCGACGCCTCAGTCTTTCCCCGGCTGGAAAGTCTCACCCTTTCCCGCACCCAACTCAACGACGACGTTGACGATGGTGTACCAAACGATCTACGCTGGGAAGCTTCCCATCCCGACCGCTTATTACCACCAAAGATCAAGACATTTGGCATGTCGTTTGGAATCCTGGGATGCTGTCTGATCAATAATTTCGGCGACAAGGAGGTCAACTGGCTTCGGCAGCTCGGCCAGGCCGCAGCGAGTCGACAATCCTCACTAGAGACGATTGACATCCTGTTCGAACCGTGGTGTGCGTACCCGCACAAATACGGCAACTACCCACAAGATGACGGATACCCATGGGATCGAATGAGTGATTTGGCTGATGAGCTGGCCGAATGCGGAATCTACCTGACGTATACCCCTTCTCCATGGCCGAAGGAAGAATGGGAGGCGACGATGGCCCACTGGCGAAATGCAAGTGCAGCAGACTGGTGGACTCACCAGATCGCCCACGAAGGACCGTAGAGGTTAATGGCTATGATGACTATGATTATCTATGAATGTATGAGTAGTACTATTTCCACGTCCCACCGGTCTCGACCTGGTAATACTAGTACAATATGCATAATATGAATGTTACCAGCCAAACCTTCCACTCCACAAAAGTGGAGACTTCCCCGGATCCTCGTATAGTATACTTCTCCCTTGACTTTGATATGCTTCGTCCTTGATGCGTCGGCCCATTCTACCCCTTTTTTCTTTTTTAACTTTCCACTATCTCGATTTCATCCAGTCAAATATCCTCAGAGGGTAGATCTGCCTCTGATTAGGCGAATTGCAGGCCACCACTACTTAGTCTTCCTCGTTAACTCCAATAGCCTTCGACTCTCTTGCCCTCTGGATGCTTTTTAAACATGTAGCCTGCTGAAACCCGAAATAAATTTCCCAAATTTGCGTATCGTCCATTTAAATTAATACAGGTTCTCTCTGTACTGGTCTTATACATTATTTGAACAGATGGTCAGTACTTAGTTGATGCTTTTGTGCCAGGAGAAAGAGCGACGGTCGTTCTGACCAGTCTTGCTAATATTGGATTCCACTTGGGAACTCCAAACCCCTCCCACTCGAACTTGAACTCTTCCTCCTCACCAACACCCGACAGAACGTTTCGCCTTATTTATCCCATCATGGGCTTGGGGGTCTTGGACGTGGCCCAACATGTTGAGGTCCCCGGTGAGCTGGAAAATATAACCTCCTCCCCCTCCCCCCCCTCCACACCACAGCGGTAGAGACTAATGCCCCGTGTGAACCCCAGGCACCTCCGATATCTATGATCACGCCCGAATTGCGACCGATGGTTCCTCTGACACCGACCTGAAACACGACTGGACGACCAAAGAACCCACCGTTCTTGTACCGCAGCCCAGTGATGACCCCAACGACCCATTGGTACGCTTCTCCCGGTGATGCACAAGCTTCTCTACGACATTAAGTCAAGTCAAACACTAACGATACTCTTATACACTTTAGAACTGGCCACTCTGGCGTCGCGATGTCATCCTCGGCATTCTATCTTTCGTCACCGTACTCTGCACAACGACGAGCTCCATACTAGCCGCCAACACCGTCACAATCGCTATATCCGAGGGAATCAACTTTGTGGAAGCTGCCCTCCTCACAGGATACCTTCTTTGTGGCACTGGGGTAGCTGGCATCCTTATCGTTCCTACCGCACGCGTCTGGGGCAAGCGACATCTCTTCTTGCTCGGCCACGTCTTGATGATTGCGAGTTGCGCCTGGGCCGGTGGGAGTGGAAAGAATCCCAAAAGTCTTCTATGGGCACGCATCTTTCAAGGCGTTGCGCTGGCCCCGTTTGAGGCCCTGCTGAATGCCTGTGTGGGTGATCTTTACTTTATGCATGTGAGTTGTTGAGCTATTTCCATTCCAAGACACGGGCTTTCAGCTGACAGCATCTAGGAACGAGGAAAACGAATGGCCGTGTCCAACGTCTCCCTCTTCGGCGCGGCCTTTTTGACTCCAGTTTTCGCTGGAAGAATTACGAAAGCCATGGGCTGGCAATGGTGCTTTTATTTTGTGGCCATCTTCCTTGCTGCAGCCCTCCCGTTCATGATCGTCTTTGTCCCAGAGACCGCGTATCGGCGCCCGGACCACCTTAACACCGACTTCAAACACAAAGTTGATCGGAACCAGTCGACGGAGTCTCACTTGCCACTCGATAATACTAGAAATGAACCTAAAGTGTTTGTACCGGGGGGAGTCTGTAAGACGTGGAACCTCCAGGACAGAAATATTCGCGCAGCCTAACCGGGAGAAAGACTCGGTTCTGAAATCAATGAGATTATTCAACGGGCGAAAGACAGATGAGAGCTTTTTCAAACTGCTCTTACGTCCCTTTCCCCTGTTCCTTCATCCGGGAGTCCTTTACGTGAGTTGTTCACCGGCTATGGTTTCCCTCTTCTTCCCTTGGGCAATGGCTAACAACCACAGGCGTGTCTCATCCAAGGCGTCGTTATCGGCTGGGGCGTATTCATGGGGGCTATTCTAGCGATTGTATTCCTCGGCCCTCCTCTCTTTTTCGCAGAAGATAAAACAGGATACCTCTACACCGGACCATTCATTGGATCAATCCTGGGCCTCATTCTAGCAGGACTCCTCACAGACTCAATGAACAAGATCATGATCCGACTAAATGGCGGCAAATACGAGCCCGAGTTCCGGCTCGTGCTCGTCTTCTTCCAGCTCATCTTTGCTTGTATGGGTATCTACGGCTTTGGATGGACGGCCAGCGATATCATGAGGTACAAGTGGCTCTTGCCAGACGTATTCTTTTCGTTCATGATCATTGGGATGGTCATGGGCGCTGTTGCTGCTTCACTTTACATCGTCGATGCGCACCGTAAGTACTAACTCACCCTCAACTGCAACCCCCTCCAGGCCCGATAAGTGACTTGGCTGACTCCCTTTCGGCAGGCGAAATTGCCGTTGAGGCATTTACTTGCATGCTACTATTCAAAAATATGTTTGGCTTCGTCCTCACATTCTACGCCTTTCCATGGCTCTCTCACGGCGGTATCAAACACACCATGATCGTCATCGGCAGCATCCAAGCCGGAATTTGCTGCTTGTCCATTCCAATGTGTACGAGTTACCCTTGCCCCAGCTTTCCGTCTTTTCCTTCCCTTGGGTAGTATGTCCTAACCTTTGTTTGATGTAGATGTCTTCGGAAAATGGAATCGAGCATTCTGCGCGCGCTACGATATTCTTGAGATTCTGCATCTGCGTTGATCTGGCTCTCTCCTTTTGTTAGCTTATTAATGACGGGGCCTTTTCTATGGGATTCAGTTAAGTTATGGGATATTCCGAGGCATCCCTGATATGTGACTTTATGAGATAGGATAGTTGTTGTAGTTTATCTATCGTGGGATTCAAATGCAAATATGATATCATTATCTGTTACGAATAAACAATGAGGTCACGGTGCGGAGTGGAATCCTAGCTCGTTAGAACCAACACACGATATAGAAAAATAATGGAGATAAGTCATGCTTAGGTGTGTGTAAATTTAGACTTCATGCGCGATGTCTGAGATAGTTCGGGACTCTATAGTACGTCATATCTTTCAGCGAAAGAAAACAACTTCGCAAACTGGATAGTAATACTCCATCAAACTGTAAACGTCTGCTACACATTCATCTGTGCTGAAAAAAAGCCACTAGTACATCCATGGATCTGGGGCATGATATAATCACAGCCTCAGGCTCAGTTCTAAAACGGGAGGGAGGTCCTCCATTCACCACAAATGCTCACAATAACGGCAGTAAAAGAAAAAGAAAACAACCCTGAGTTTGCTTCGATCCCCCACTCCGAAGCCAAAAAAAAAAAAAAAAAAAAAGAAAAGTCATTAGAAAGATAAGCGCGGTGGGCGGGCCAAGCCTCTCACCCTCTGCCTACCTTCCCCCCGGGCTGGGAGCGGCGGCCGTTGTAGAGTAAACTACGATATTCAGGATGATGAGGCTATTGCTTTGTCGAGTATGTAATTTTTCTTTTCAAGCTTTCTTATATGTTCCTTCTCTTTATCTGAAGATTTTGTTGACCCTTTTTGGCTTCTGTTCTTAGTCTCCTGATTTCTGTTATTGAAAAAGGGCTCTGTTTTCTTCTGATGTGGCCAGTCCTTCTTGTATCTCTTCTTCTCACCCTAATCACCTACACCTACACTTACCTTAGAGGAGCCTCAGTGCTGCTCTAATGTTAAAGGTAAATACTACAGTTGGCCTCGTTGATTCTGTGGCTTAAGTACGGTTGAGCGGATGGGTAGCCCTGTTCTCCATACCTAGGTACCCTATGGCTGTATGTACCATGTAAAGTTGAAAAAGGAAATATATAGTACACTTTTTCAAGAGTAGGCGATAAATTGAGGCATCCCATCGGTCGACAAGAAGCTACACCATCCCCGTAGATCTGTAACCAAACCATCGCCGAGAGTCCGTACATCTTTAGTATTCAAGATAGATTTTCAAAGCAAACATGGCTTCATCATGCAGCTTCTTCGCATACAGAAAGTCTCATGTTTCCTTTATTTTCCATGTGGGTTCCCCACGCAGACAGTAACCAGCAGAGCCTCAAATCTTCGAAATTCTTCATCTGTGTCTTTGTCAGTGGTTAAAGGTGAGACGAAAATAATAATGATGAAAGTTGGCCTATGTAAATTGTAGATGGCGCCGATTTGGGACTTGATTGTGCTCTGCGGCATGGCACTTGACATCACTAGCTTGATCTGCGCAGAGAACTTGAACCCCGACCAGTCTTTTTCTTCGAATATCTGATGTCCTTTTAATAACATCGAAAGTTGTTATGCCAACTTGGGAGATCCAAATTTGACAATGATGTGCTATCTTGTGTGACTTCTTAAGACGGCGTCTTTACAATCCAAGATACCCAACCCTTAGACTTCAGATGGGTTTTTAGGGAGGATTCTTATGTTGGTTGTCTTTTCTTCCGAGATAGACATATGGGCTTAAATTAAGGATGTTGTGTTAAGTGCTGCGCAGAGACCAGTCACCAAACCATACCTTCAGTCAGATATCCCAATAAACGGCATCGTATTGTTTCAAAAAGGACCATAACAAAAGTCAAGTACAAGAATATTTCCAGCATTTAAAACTCGACCCACTAACCATACCAATCTTCACGTCTATCACCACCAATCCGTACCCTTACCAGCCCTACTTATAGTACTGATTGGCCTCAATTGGTATATTGCAGCCAGCAGGCACACGTTCTTTCACATATTCCTCGATCCATGGTCCCGAGCTTTTGTCATCCCACCAACTAGAGTCCCCGGGAGGTCCACAGTGATAGTCGACAATTCTGTCATCATTTCCAGAGCATTGATGAATATCATCATCGTCCACAGAAATTCCCTTCGAAGCAATACTGCCCGCTTCTCCTTCATTTGGTGCATAGACAATAGTCTGTCCAAGATCCTTTTCTGATCCATCTACCACACCACAACCGCAGTCTTTGTATTCTGTCACCTTCACAGTAAATGCTGTCATAGCGTGGTAGAAGAGGAGACAAATGTCACCATGCTTGTCTGCGATACTATCGCAGGTCATTGTTGCCGTAAATGCATAAGTCGAGGACTCCGAAATACTGAATCCTGCTGATGCGAAGGGAATTGAATCGAAGCTCCCATCTATACTCCAGCCGACCGTACTCGAGAAGGTAGTCCCTATGGAAAAGTTGTATAAGTATCTGTGTAACTTTCCTTGGTGAAACTATCAGAAACTATCAGGCGACTTAATTTATTACCTGTGCTATCACCATCGGAGGTGCAATGTACTTTTGAACCAGCCCTTTGGACGATGACGAAGTTCTGGTGCGGGTCGCCATCGCCAATTTTTTCATACTTCTTTGAGGTATGGCACAAGTCCACTCTCGATATGAAATCGCATCCCTTGTCCTTGACCCAGTCCCCGACCCCGTCAAAAAAGCCTCTTCGGTTGTAACCTGGAGTCATATGGTGCTCCCTCATTTGTGCGAATTCTTCCGAAGTGATGTTCAAAACCGTGGGTCGGCAGAAGCCGATCTCTGAGAGTGCCAGTAGTAGGCAGAGGAGCTCAACAACATTTCCGATAGACCACATATTGATCTGATGGTATAGCCTAGCGTGTCATGCAAGACTAAAGAATCAAGTGGGTGAAAGATCGTATAAAACAACAGTCAAATTCTAAATCTATGGGTAATAAAAAAGTTTTCAGTCATACTCAGAGTGCATCGGAATGAATGTAATTTACCGTTGTGCAGGAATCAAGAAATATAAATGGACTTTTTTGGTAGTATACCGGATCTTAGTATATTCAAAGGAATGATTGAAAAGGTCGCTGATTCAAGTAAAGAAATCGGAAATGGAGTACTTTATATACATTTCAGGGCCTTGACGAGAAGACGCTGAGTATCTATGCTGTGGTAAGCTGCCTCTATCATATTCAGCTGATTCAAATTATATTAGCTGAATCCTCAGGATAAAGCGCGTATGCAATGTCAACAATGATGCCGTTTCATCCTTCTTGCCAAGATGCCTTAATATGCAGATGCCCGGCCTCATATGACCTATTTAAAGGTTTTGAGCCGCATTCCGACCATCTGACCCTATGTTTATTTTGATTCACCAGAATATCTCCTGCTAGTAAGCAGCTAATAAGACCGAAGTATGTCTGCTCTTCGCATGATATGACAACTACGCGCCCTGAAGTAGGACCGCGTTTCATTAATTCCGCCAAGCAAGCTACATACAGATGAGGCTCAATTCATCTTCTACTATTGGATATATAGTTAGTACTAGTCATAGGCCGGGTTGCCAAGGCTGTATGTGTTGGCGAAAGGGTTCAACTTGAGTCTGTCTTGGAGGGGGCCAGCGGTTCATCCTCCAGTTACAAGAGAGATGAAGATCGATGGGAGTTCAGACTGCCGGAAAGAGGCCCAAATAGAATGTGGCGCCGCCTGTGCTTGTTTCAGGGGCTTATTGAAGCTAGAAGGATTCTTTCGCTATTTCTAGATCCTATAGTCTCTCGATGATTTCCGTGAGGCGATCATTTAACAAGGCAGAATTTAGTCTCTAAGCGCCGGCCCCTATGTTCCTGCATCGCTAGTATCCTCGGACCCTAACAACGCAGGATAAGCGGGAATTCTTCGGATAAATATTATGTCCTGTTTTGATCAGCCCTATCAGGGCCAGTCAGCCCGACGTTGTATCTATAGTAGCGCTGAAGCTGGAAATGGCACGTTCATACTTGGGTCGCGTACTACTGTGAGGATGCTCAGATTCAGCTTGTCAGGCTCTCAAAGCCATTTATGGTGCAGGGTTTGATTTGTTTGCAACACATGGGAGCTCCCAGTCGCTGATGGGTCGCTATTATACTAACAGAACGAAAAGGCCGCATTATAATCGGGGAACGAAATGTATGATGTTTTACTCTTGAACGGTACAGGAAGATCAATGATCCGGGATAGTTCCTAATGTAGACTAATATGCTTAAGTAATAAATTAGAAGTGGAGTGACAGATCGCCAGATTCTCGAGAAACTCCCAAGCTCCTAGTGTTTGACCTGTTTGCATTTCTATGGAAAATCCTAGGAACCGTATTTTGATGAAAGTAAATCACAGTATCAAAACTGGCACAGGAATATTGTCCTTCCGACAATATTCCTAATATGGTCTAGATGAAATCAGTCAGCTTCAAACGACAAAAATTCCAACCGAAGATATCTGGCCTGCAATGGAACCGTCTTTCACTTTGGCTCCTGACCCTTTACCTCCAAATACTTACATCAAGAAGCCCAGCATCCTACACTATAGCGATACCCATGCATCCCTGGACCTTGGCCGCCATATATTGACCGAGATAGAAGCTTGCGAAGTCCTTCGCAAAAGCCCACACCCCAACGTGGCCCGTATCTTGGCTGTATTACTGAGAACGTGAGGGTGAAAGGGCCTCTTTTTGATAGGTATTTTATGACTCTATCGCAGAGGATGAGAGAGGCGGCGACCTTTGATAAGTCTCTTTGTTTGCGGGGGATTGAGGATGGCGTGCGACACATGCACTCTTTGGGCCTTGTGCACAATGATCTCAACCCGTCGAATATTATGATGGATGGGAATAGGCCTGTGGTCATCAATTTCGATTCTTGTAAGCGAGAAGGTGACAGATTGGGTTTAAAGGGTGGTACATTTGATTGGTAAGTGGAGGGTACGGTCTACGCGATGCGGGAGAATGATTACTTTAGTCTGTCGAAGATATGGGAGTTTCCGTTGTAAGGGGAGATAGAGAATGATAATTAGGATTAAGCAAGGCGTTATGAATAGAATAGCTAGCTGTAACTTATACGGTAATGGGTGCCAACTCCTTAGATAAGTTGACTTGAGCCCTCCATTTTCTGATTTCCACAACTTTGATGCGACTTCTACCATGGACTCCAGGCCCATTTTGGGGGAAATTCAACCCCAGGTACGTGATCAAGCACTCTTCACATTTTGTATTATCTCTCATTGAATGAAAGGTGTTTTACTTTAACACGATCCCTATCCGTGCGGAGGCCGACCAAAGGCTGCATCCACGTCGCCAAGTCTATCCTGAAGTTAGAAACATGCCAGGAATCACACGGCCTCCCGACTGTTGTTATCATCAAAGGAAGGAAAGAAGATTGGCATGATGAATTTCTACAAGGAATAGAAGTCTACGAGAGATTGAAAATGTTACAAGGATCAACTATTCCCACTGTCTTCGGGCAAGGGACATATAACGACAGTCCTGTTCTCATCCTTTCTGAGGTGGTTGGGAAAACACTCATGCTCTTGCCCATAGCGAGCTTCCTATATCTTTGGAGAATCTTTGACGTCAGCCTGAGAAACCCATGAAGCTACTACATTCGCAAGGCGCGGGAAATTTGGACCAGCGACTGGATAACTTCATTCTCTGCGATACAGGCGAAGTCATGATTGTTGATTTGTAGCAAGTTGAGTTCCCGTCGGATCTTGAGAAACATTTCGAGGAAAGTGTTAATTACGGGGGTGTGGGCTCTCTTTTATATCTATTCAACAATATAAGAGAAAAAAAAGAATCAAATCACCCCTGTCAACTTTCAAGGAAAATCCTACTTTTTCAGTGGCAACCTTTATTGGAGTCTGCAGATGGAGAACTTGGGCAATCTTGAGTAGTACAGAATGGCTTGTATTGCTGGATATCAGTCACACCAATGGGATGGGGTTTCTGATAAAAGAGGCTTCAAAGGCCGGCATCCAGGAGCTGAATTGTATCCAAGACGATTTCTTTCGCCTTCTGGAGGTCTTCTGAGTGCTGGTTCTTATTTTCTGGTGCTACATTCTCAAGCCACCAGGGCGCTATGTTGTCTTCCAATCGAGAAAGTGAAGTTGCCTCTCTCCAATGTTGATCCTTGATGCCGTTCCTTGGAGTATTCATTCCGCGGGCCTCCAGTCTACTCAAGTACGGTTCGTAAAAAGCATCAGGCCAGTCGCCTTCATTTGCCACCGAATCATTGACAAATTCATCCAATTCAGGGAAAAATCCGGAAAATTCAAAGTCAATGATACCACTGATCTTCGTGTGATTCGCAGAGATCAAGACATTGCGTGGAGAAAGATCGTAGTGCGTGAATAAAAACCGACTTTTCTCATTGCTTATCCCAAGCTGCGGTAATTGAAGAGCAATAAACTCCTTGATTTGAGGAATCAAATGCCTGTTTCCAGCAAAAACGTCGAGTTCTTGGAGCTTCTGGAGCCGCGTCTCAAGCCTCAGTTGGTAGTAATGGAGCTGGCTTATGATAGGCTCAGATGTTTTGACATCAAACCCAGGCATGTTTGATGACGACGTTATGCGCAAGCCGGCAACTAATAATGAATTTGGATCTTGTTCTTTCCCATGAGGAGGTCCACATTCTAAATTTCCAGCACTTGCCCAACCGGGGAGCGACTGTCTCCAGCAGTAGACCATGTCCGCTAACTGTTCACCAGCGATCTTGAGCTCGTCTGTATCCAGATTCAACGTCGATAAAGGAACCCCGGGAAGTCTTGTCATTAAAATCCAGCCCTGGACTTTTCCGTCGGCTTCGGAATTAATATGTAATTCCTTTGTTGCCAAATTTCCCCCGACGGTCAACTTGTGAACGACGGAACCATTGCTGTCAGACCAGGCAAGCGCCCTTGGTGATGGAATTTCGGGCGCAAAGTACTCAAGAAGAGACAAGCAGGACACCTCGTTTTCGCTTTTCGTCCGATCAAAGAACTTTCCGTTGAGTTTCAAAACCAAGTCATTAACAGCTCCGTTTTTCAGACCATGTAATACTAGGTCGTCGGGAACATCTATCTTCAGAAAGTAGATGCGATTGTTGAATGATTTGCCATGCTCCAGAGGATCAATAGCCAGGATGTTGCATCCGGGAATCAGGTCATCAATTATGCTAATAATGGTTTCGTTCGAGAGGTATACCCCCTGAGTTGGGTGGGTTTCTGGAGTAGTCTCGCGTGGACCTGGAGTGCTTTCCATGAGGGCAGTAGAGGATGAGGTAGGGCGGTAATGGAATATAAACCGGAGCTTAGAGAATGAGTGTTCTAAGAAATGTACAACAGGGGGTGCACGGCAAAAGTGTGTCCTAGGAAGGAGAGGAAGAACAGTCTGCAGAAGGAGACGCGGAAAAAGAAGAAACACGTCGGTGATCTTATATCACTACGAATTGGAGCGTTGTTTTGGAGGTATTTGCAATTGCGAGGCCCCCTACAGTTCCAAGTTTCTCCTGCCACCAATCATATCTCACTTTGTCGATAGGGGACCAAATCAAGCTTAGCGCCTGCAGAGTGGGGCGCTGGGAAAGAAAGCGTCTGTTCCAGACAGTAATACTGCAGTATTTTTTCGAAATCCACTGTACACCTGTTAAAGGGGGTGGGGATACTAGCATGACTCACTTGCTAGAAATATAATATGTAACTGGCGATAGGGCGCCGGTGTTTGATGGTACAATCGTACTGCGTAGACTCTCGTCGTGAAAGCGAGAACAGGTCAGCTGTTTGTTGTGTCTAGTGGAACCTTCGAGAGGTCATAGGCCTCTAATCATAGGTATTTATATCACTCATACAAGCTATGATGAGAAATTGATATTATTCTGGGCAAGTAAAAAACCCTTTTCTATTCCAGTATCATACGAGTAGGGTTTGAACGAGTCCTTCTGTCTCCAATATGGAAGGTGAACCTATGTGGGTATGTATAGTCGTGCCCCTAACACCCCCAGAGAGTTTGTTGACCCCAGCAGTCCGATTCCACACAGTACCAGCTTCCACAGTCGTAATCCTTGTACCAATAGATCAATCCGCCTGTATTAAACCCGGTGAGAAGCTTGCAAGTATCCGTTGGCTGAATAACCTCCTTTTTATGCCATTTTCTAAGACCTTGTTAGCATGATTTTATATATGGGACCTTTCATGGAACCCTTCTGACTTGTACCTTGAGTGGAATAATGGATTTGCATTTGAGTATCTTTTTTCGGGTGGCTCCTCGAGAAGAATTTCGGATACGCAAATTGCTTGAAATACCGATGGTATTTCAGCAAGAAGAACTGGAAAAATGAGATAATAGATCAAAAACTAGCGGTATTTTGTACTGTAGATCAGAACTTGCAGAAACGAGGGATGGCAGCATCAGGACGACAATATATGGCTTTTTGTGACGAAGAAAGCGGGGCTGTGACCGGACAAAAAGGATATGTGGACACCCTACTTGATGTAAAACCTCGGAACAGTGAGAAACAACTTTGATGAAGAGGAAGACTTGTAAAAGACTACTAAATACGGCGCAAGGGCTCTTTCATTCCTACTATTTCTGATTGGTCGAAATGATTGCGGCGAGGGGCCACTCAGAGTGTATGTTTCAGCCTCATGTTTAAACCATTCATAATAGGTATCGCCTGGAAGGGTAAGTTCGAACTGAGACAAGAATCTCAGTAATTTCTCCTACTTTCGTCTTGAATATGTATACCCTCCTTTCGCTCAACGGTAAGACTAGCAAGGTGAATAACTACTTTGTCGCCAAATTTCTCACCTATTTCCTCGAGTGCAAGGCCCTTGGTTTCAGGGAAGTAGAACCACATCAGCGGTATATTGATCACGGATAGAAGGATGAATAAAAGATAGTACTTCCATCCCACTTCAGCGAAGGCAGTTGGCGCGGGAATCAAATAAGCAATGGTCGATGCGAAGAGAATTGCTAGCGACCATGCCATTCCCCGAGAACGAATATGAGTTGGGAAGATTTCTGTGCAATAGACATATGTACTTGCATCGATGCAGCACCCATAGCTTTGGAAGTATTAATATAGTGGCAGGAGTGGTATATATGGAGTGAATCCTTCACTTACAAAGTAATGTAAAGAAAGAGAAAAAAGACACCAGCTCTGAGACCAGAGGACTTGGAGGTTCCTATGTAAACAGCTGACAGCGTGGCCTCGAATATCAAGCTAATGAGACAGCCAGTTATTCCGAAGACTAACTATTAGTTCTGATTTCTTGAACCTGTTGGGGAATGGGGTATGTTTAACTTACCTAATAGCTTCACTCTTCCAACTCTATCAATGAGAATGGAGTTGATGAAATTTCCGATACAAGCGACCGTTACATATGCTGCAGCCAGGAGCAGAGATATCTCGTTGTTAAATCCAAGTCCTTCATAGAGTAGTACGCTATAGTTGTAAACTACCAAAATTCCAGTCGACTCCGATGCGAACATCGTCATGAATGCGCAGAACATCCGCTTACGATAAGACCGCTTCGTGAATAGTGTCTTAACACTCTCACCGCGAGCCATTTCTTGATCGGCATTTACCTGTTGGGTCATTTGATAAAACTCTTCTTTGGCAAATGAATCCCGAGAAGAATCTTTGCCACTCTCATGGAGCTTCTGTATCACTTTCCAAGCATCCTGGGGTCGGTTTTGCATCAGCACTGTTGTACTCCGTCAGTTATAATATTTATCGTTCTTGGTTGTAATGACCTACACCAGCGTGGAGATTCAGGTATCCAAGGTGTGAGACAGAGCATAGCCAATGGCCATAAGCATTGAAGACAAAGCGGAAAGCGCCATTGAAAAGCCGGATTGGTGGAGTAGAAAGAACCAAATCCAACCCAAGCGGCTGCAGAGTACCCGAAGACAAGCACAACACCTGATAAATTCATTAATATGGCGTAGCATGAAAGATATGATCGCCTTAGCCTCACCATGCTGGGAAACTAAGAATCCACGAGTGGCAGGAGGCGATATTTCGCACTGAAACAAAGGAATAAGCACCATCAAGATACCTAAAAATAGTTAACAGGACTTCATAAAGAATAGCCGAGTCGGGTAGGGCTTACCAACTGCGAAGCCGCCGAGAACTCGACCCAGCAGAAGCATGGCAAGGTGGGCTGCACCACCTTGCAAGGCACCTCCAACGATGGCAATCGGTGTCGCTACTAGAAGTGTCTTCCGGCGGCCTAAATAATCACAGGCCCATCCACCAAATATGGACCCTAGAAAGCCACCACCCGAGAAGCATCCATTCAGTCCCCCAATAATGCGATTTGTGTAGGCATAATGTGGAGCCGTGGTATTCTGGGTCAAGTCAAAATATTCGAAGAAGGATGGCTGACCAAGCGTTGTTGACACAATGCTGAAGCAATAACCGTAAGTCAAACTACCGAGGCAGAGAGCGAAAACGATCTAACTTCTCAGCTTGCTCATAAATTTAGGTGTAGAAGGGAGGTTTCTTACCGCCAGATTCAACGCACTGACGTGCCTGTCTTCTTTGCTCAACGCCATGAGTAGCAGACTGGGGGTCGGTCGACTCGAGATACAAGCAAAGTTTTTGGAAAATCTGGGATATGAATCAGGAAATGATGTTGGAGATTACTGTAAGGCTAAGCAGCAGGGGTGAGAGCCTGATGAGATAGCAATAAATCCGAAAATTCAAATATTCGGCAATCAAAGCTGGGGTTAATCTGCGGGGCAAGCTCGTTCATGCCAACCTAAGTCATGATTAGTCCACGATCTGCACGATGTCAGCCACGTTGAATTTTCACTCCTCTAGGGCATCGGGGCCTACGCCCGTCTTGCGGTGAAAGGGGCCGAAGAATTCCAAGGGTTGAGAGTATTGTCTTACAAATGCCCAAAGACCTGGAAATGGTGAATCTCTGGGAATGAACAAGGATCTTGGTCGCGAGGCAGCAAGGGAAGGCAGGGTTCTTGGCTGCCTAAGGCAGCTTCGCTTGAAATTATTTGAGCCTTAAATGGAAGGATTTTACAACCCTGATAGTCCTTACGACTTAGCGCAAAGCTTCTACCGGCTACTCAATGAAAGACTCTCTACTAGTAGTGTATCAAGGCATAAAGTTCAATTGAACTTGAACACAAGGTTCATTCATCAATATACTCAAGCTATCTCCTACCTAAGTAAGCTAATTTCTCTTCCGAATCCACAAGCCTCGAAAAAACAGTCTTGAGTGTCCTTCTTAATTCATACTTCACAAATCGTTAGCCTTCGTATTCACTCAAGACGAAAAGTAAACTTACTTGATAAGTACAGTCTTCGGCTCTGTGAATGCACGCAGTGCCTAATATGGAGGTTAGCTGGGGTAATAAAATCCGAGTCCTAGGCCATACGTATTCTCCATATTCCCTTCCCAGCCCAGATTGCTTCTTCCCACCGAAAGGAACCTGAACATTCATCTTTATAAGATTGATATTAGCACAGCCCAACACCAACGAGACAAGAATCTCCAAGTTACTCACGTAACTAACGCAATTTACCCCCACAACTCCAGATTCCAGCTTCGCAGAAACCCTCATAGCACGATTAATATCCTTGGTGAAAACCCCCGACATCAATCCGTACTCAGTATCATTCGCCATCTTCAACACTTCTTCTTCCGTCTCAAACGTCTTAACAACAGCGACGGGACCGAATATCTCGTCGCTGTATATCTGGGCTCCTTTTTGTGGATTCAGAAAGACAGTGGGTTCGACGAAACAGCCTTGTTCTCCATGTCGTATGCCTCCAACAACAAGCTCTGCTTCATTCTTCCCCCTTTCAATCATTTTGCTGACTCTCTCGAGTGCGGTCTTGTTCACCAGGGGTCCCATCACGGTCGCTTTGTCTAGGGGATCGCCGATCTTATCAACAGCTGCTCGCATACGCTCTGTGTACTTTTCGATAAACTCCTTCGCGATAGATTGTTGGACGTAGACTCGAGATGCTGCGACGCAGACTTGCCCGGAGCGAGCGAGGATGGCGTTGACAGTCCTGGAAAGGCTTAGTTCGTTTCAATCGTAATTTAGGTTCCAATCGTTACTCACCAAGTGAGGGCATTTTCCAGATCTGCATCCTCAAATACCAATGCTGGGCTTTTACCACCCAGCTCCAGAGTGACGCGTTTGAGATTACTCTGCGCGGCTGCAATTTGAATCTTCTTTCCGGTGGGTATACTTCCGGTGAAGCTTATCTGGAAAAAGTTAATTTCACCATCAGCGTGTCTCTAAAACACTGACAGATTGAAGTGAACCCCTACCTTGCGAACTCTCATATGCTTGGCCAGCAATGCGCCCGTATCACCAGCCCCAGTAAGTACCTGGAACACGCCCTTCGGAATACCCGCGGCCTCGAATAGTGGTGCGATGGCCAGTGATCCTAGTGGACTTTGTTCCGATGGTTTAAGAATCAACACATTTCCTGTTGCTAGGCAAGGCGCGGCTTTCATGAAAAGAGTCGCGATCGGGGCGTTGAATGGGTTGATGCCGACGCAAACACTATTAGCCTCGGTCAGCTCAACCCTGCAACTCTTCCTCGAAGTAGGCATACCCCAGAGGTTCCTGACGAACAAGCTTGACGAAACCATCATCGGCGGGATAGTAGTCGCCGCGAAGCTTATCAGTCCATCCAGCTATCCTTGATCAGCTTTTGATTCTTTCATTATCCAAGTTCATCTGGTAAGTACCATAGTATAATAGATGCCCCAATATATAGGTCTTTTCGCGTGTCGGAATGATTGAAACAGGATTCCCGGTACTTTGCGCATCAAGTGTCAGTAATTTGATCAATCGGTCATCATCTTCGAGAAGATCTGCTAGTTTTCGCAAACACGCCGATCGCTGGGCACCCGTGAATTGGCCCCAGGGTCCATTGAACGCGCTTTCGGCGGCATCGACGGCAGCATCGACATCGGCTACTTCCGCGATGGGAATTCTGTCGGATATAGCTGAGTCGTCGGCTGGGTTGTAGAGAGTGTATGTTTTCCCCGCCTTGGGCTCGACGTATTCGCCGTTGATGTATAGCTTCGTTATCTCCGATGCTGATGGGATATTGTAGTTGGTTGAAGACATTGTGGATGGCTGGGGCTTGTCCGAGGCTGGATTGAATTCACTTGGAAGCTGAAAAAAGTAGATGCAAGATCAGATGGGAAGCCAGCTTGATGTAGCTTCCCCTCACCTTTCAGCCTTGGCTATGTCGGTCATACCCCCCTTCAGCAAACGGGGGGGTTTGGGCCAATTCCCCGCAGTTTGAGTGACGATGCATCGGACTTTGTGGCGCGTCATGGGATATTGGCTGATTGATTATAATCTTCCTAATCTCCGGCTGTTCGAGAGTTGTCCAGGTTTCAGAACACATCTTCTTTGCCTTTTCGCCCCCATACATGCGAATGGAACCAGAACCTACATCATGAGCACGGAAACCATGCAAGCAGTGGTCTATGAAGGCCCCTTCAATATTGTTGTCAAAGAGAAGCCTAAGCCTGTAGTGATTGATGAAACGGATGCTGTCCTTAAAGTGCACATCGCAGGTGTATGTGGGAGTGATTTGCACATGTATCGAGGACACCAAAAGACGACCACAGGACATACTATGGTAATAAAAAGGCACCATATGAAGATGGATAGTTCCAAGGTTTCGACTGACCTTTCGGCTAGGGACACGAGTTCATCGGTACTGTTGAGAGCGTTGGGTCTGCCGTTTCCAGGTTCAAGGCTGGCCAGAAAGTGATGTCTATTTTCTCTCCTATGTGGTGAGCTTGGAAAGAACCTCGGAATGTATCCAGATTGCGAGCCCGATTTCGAAAGCTAATCCCCAATATCCTAGTATGCAATGCTGGTTCTGTCAACATGGGCACACAAATCGATGCGTCAACGGGCCTTCTTTCGGAAGCATGTCCTTGGATGGCGGACAATCCGAATACGTCCGCGTTCCTTTTGCCGACAGTACTCTCGAGTTCATACCCGAGGAAGTTAGCGATGAAATGATGATAATTATGTGTGATATTTTCCCGACGGGTTACTACGGAGCCATGAAGGCCATCACAAAGCTGATGCGCAACAATGACACAGCTGAGTCGATCGTCGGAGGGACGCTACACGCCCCGTCTGCTCTTCGTCCAGAATTTCAGAAGATCACACTTGATAAGGCGGTTGTTGTATGTCTCAGGGTGCGGTCCCGTCGGATTATGTGCAATCCTCACAGCCAAAGTACTCGGGGCAGGCACCCTGTATGCTGTCGACTCTGTTGACGATCGTCTAGAGGAGGCTCGGAAGATGGGCGCGCAACCGCTGAAACTTGGAACAAATGATATTCCAGAAATTGTCAAAGCTGCCACAGATGGCCGAGGAGCAGATGCTGTGGTTGAGAGCGTGGGCAATAAATCAGCAATGCGACTCGCCATTGATTTGGTTCGAGCTTGTGGTGTTGTTTCCTCTATCGGCTTCCACCAGGGAGAGCTACCTTTCACGGCCTTCGAAGCGTATTCTAAGAATCTGGAGTGAGTTCTCTGCTTCGAGATATTTTAGCACAGTACTTACTTTGATTCATTTAGTATCAATATGGGGCGCGCAGCAGCCAGGCCAGTCTTTGGCGAAGCGTTGAAAGTATTTTCTGAGAACCAAGATAAATTTTCAGATTTTATCACCCACCGCATGCCGTTGGCAGATGCACCGATCGCTTATCAAATTTTCGAGAAACACCAGGCTCGGAAAGTGATCCTAACCTTGTAGGTCACGGCCAATGCATTTTCAATTTGAGCTCCGATACAATCGAATCGACTTTAGCTGAAGCAGCCTTGTGTGAACAGAGCTTTTCAATTTCCATTCCAGTAGATTTTGGTAGTCCCGTTCTGCTCATCAACCAAGACACTCCATAGTTACACTGGCAATCGACTAATTGTTTCCGCCCGCGGGTGCTGATAACTTGGTCCCAAAGATTCAAAAGATTCAGAGGACAACTTAGTAGAAATTACATTAGTAGAATACTCTTAGTCTGAATAATGACGATCTAGATTACTCCCATACTAGCGCCAACTTGATTCCTCATGTATGAACGTAGCACCCGAGTTATCTCACTATCATAACAGCATCATCATTATCACCACCATATTATGATTATGTAAACCAATCATAAGCCAATATATTGATATTTTGGAAGTATCTTGCCGCATTTGCCTTTATACACCGAAAATGCCGAAACTCGATCCCCGAGAACCCCTGTCGCGAGCGCCTGCGCATGTAAAATCACTGCCGTTTTGGACTGTGCATATGCCACTAGGGTTGCGTAGTCAGTCACCCAGGGAATTCTAAAAGCATCGCACGCGCTATGAGAAGGTACTTCATCTCGAGCCAAATCTGTAGATTAAATAAATTCGGGATTGGAGAAGCGAAACGGGGAGATACTATGAGCACTGCTCGGCACGTTGATGACCCGACCATTTATCGGCGAAGTAGTTAGGTCTGTCAGCTGCTCAGCTAGTAGTTTAGAGAGCAGAAGGTGTCTAATATAGTTGACTGCAGGTGAATTTCAACATCTTCATCGGTCAAACAATGTCGAGGGAAGCACATCACGCCGGCATTGTTTACAAGAATATCGACCCGGGTACAGAGATTCTTGATTTCGCTCGCAGCTTTCTTCACCGAATCAGATTGTGACAGGTCTATCTGCACAGTGGCGATTTCAACCCCTGCGTACTGAGCATTGAAGAATTGAGCAACCGCCCGCGGTCGCTGTATATCACGACCCGTGATTATGAGAAGACGGGGACCATATTGGGAGATAGCTTTGCAAAATGCAGAACCCAAACCATTGAGGCTCACGCCAGTTACGACGACTGTACTAGTATCGAACTCATTGGTCATTGATGTTACAATTTTTATGTATATGGGAAGGATGCTTACTGGTTTTACCGCGAATTTCGCTACGGTAAAACTCCGCGACCTCTATGGCAGATGTTTGCTCATTAAATGATGCTTGACGTGCCATTATATGTAGGTTAGGTCTTAAGACGAATAAAAACTGCCTTCCGTTCTAGAATGAAATAGATGGGCAAATGGTAAATCCTGCCCAGGAAATAGCAAAGCAAGTTAAGAAATATGAAATGAAAATGAAACCCTGAATGTGACACCAGAATGAAAGGAAACAGAAGACCGAAATACTAGTAGCACATATGAAGTTTTAGAAAGTCATGTCATATAGCCGATAACACTGAGTATAAACAGGGACTCGAGTTCGCGTGAAACACTAGAATGTGGGATGTTCATAGAATTACTTGAGCAAAGGTGTGATTCAAGTTAATGTCATCGTGCCGAGGCTAACTAGGTATCATGCTAGGAAAATGGTATAACTTCTAAGGTTGAAATTTTAGTAGCCATTCTAACTATTGGAAGGTGCAGACATCAAGTGCGATTGCTGCATCTACTTTCCACATATTCACCTTCTCTAGAATTTCCAACTTATTACCTTCTGACTATTCTTAGTTCTTCTTGTCTTCATCTATCGTGGCAGATGAGTTGATAGCTCGCTCAATGTGGGGCTTCGTTGGTTGCCATCAACGAAACCCCGCTTTGGGGGCTGAACTTCAGCTCTGTTTCTTTGTTCGATTCTGCCTTCAAAAAATCCTCAAATGCAGACCAGCCACCTTTTCATAAGAGTGTGAGTGAAAGGAAAGTCGGGGAATCTGCAAGATATTATGCCACCAATTGTTCACTGCGTGCGCCACGCGCAAGGCGTTCATAATCTCAGTCATGCAAACCACAATTTGCCTGATCCCGAACTTACACCTCTGGGCGAAGAGCAAGCTCGGGAGTTGGGTGCCAAATTTCACTCATTGGAAAATATCGAGTTGATTGTGTCATCACCATTGCAACGCACCATTCAGACCGCGCTTCTCGCGTTTGCCTCGCAGGTGAGAGACGGCGGCCTGCAGGTAGTTGCCTGGCCAGAAGTACAGGAAGCAAGTGATCTTGTTTGCGACACTGGCAGTGATCTGCGAGATATTGAGCAGAAATTCAACCAATCACCCGTTGATTTCTCTTTAGTTACTCCTGGCTGGCATATTAAGGTACGCTTCTGACGCCCCATTTCTCTCGCTCACATGACACTAAGTAATTATCGTGCCCTAGCAAGGAAAATGGGCCCCCATCGCAGAGAGACTCCTCGAGAGAGCTCAATTAGCACGAGAATGGCTAATGCAACGACCCGAGAAGGAAATAGTTGTGGTTTCGCATGGCTGTTTCTTGCATCTTCTGACAGATGATTGGGTGAATGCAATTAATTCACACGGTAGGTTGCTGAATTTTCCCACGCTATTTGCTATGCTAATCAGCAATCCCAAGCAACGGACTGGACCAATGCTGAAGTTCGATCATATCACTTTGAACATTACGAGAACAAGAAGCCGGCTCTATGCGAGACCTTGCAATCCAGGGAAAGACGAAGCTTAGGGCCGGCTTCCCCGTCTAGAAAAGAACAGCTGGAATTGAAGAAGACGACTCTTGAAACTTGGATCAAATGGGGTGTCATATCAGCATGATCTATGTATTTCACCAGTAATAACTAGTACTAGTACTGGTACTCACTAGCTACGATTTGTGAGCATACTGCCTAATGCAGCGTCGATGTGCCAGTTATTGATGAATATTCAGAGGCCTAGCCTGTTGGGCCGCTTTTAATTTCCCAGATACTTAGCGTTCCTCCAACGGTGGGACAGGGATACTAGAAAACTTCACATATCTTTCTGTTTCGTGTTCCTACTATATAGCTGTGTCCTCCGAGTCGGCTTCGCGCCCGTTTATCAGGCGCTTCCAGTCACCATCGGCCACTACTAAACCCTTATAGGAATGGTCTTTGGTAGTTGACCCTTTGGCTGTGCCTCGATCTGACTGCTCCAAGTTGCCGGTGTACCTTGTGCATCATCCACTTTGAAATCATCAGCACTAGTATGTACCACCAGTAGGTCTTGCACATATTATTTTTATTTATCCCTAGGCTTTTCAATGAAGTGCCACAAATAACTTTTTTGCGATCAGATGATAAAGAAGACACCGGACGGCGACGACTCGAACGTGTTACAGGAGCAAATAGCTCTTGTCTCAACCAATGTCAAGATCTGGACCTTATACCGCTATGCTACTATCCTTGACTATGCTTTTCTCTTTGGGGGAACCATTTGTGCAATTTTGGGAGGTGCGGCCTTGCCATTAATTTCTGTCATATTTGGCAAACTGGCGGGTATTTTCCAAAACGCGTACGGGGGTGAACTGACATCTGACGAGCGTCACGTCAAACAAGACAAATCGTTTTGTACTTTATTGATTTGTCGGTCACAGAGCTTGTCAAGGTTACACTATCCACGCTGAGCCTCATCAAGGTCAGAGAGCGCCTAAGCTGTCAAATAAGCGAGCGCTTCCTTGAGAGTTATTTGTGGCAGAACATTGGCTTCTACGATACCAACAGCGTCGGAGAGATCACTACTCGGATTACTGCAGACACGAATCCTGTCCAAGAAGGAATCTCGGAGAAGCTCGCGCTGAAACTTTCAGCGATAGCCACCTTTACCAGTGCCTTCGTCATCGGCTTTGTTATGTACTGGAAGCTCACACTGATCATGTGCTCCATGGCAGTGGCCTTGCTAGCTATCATGAACATCAGCACCCGCTAGGTGATCAAGTATAGCGTGAAAATGCCAGATTGTGCCTATCTTCCGTGAAGCTTTCGTTCTTCGGGTACCTAGGTATGCAATGAAGTCTTTTCAGCTTTCTTTCACCGCAAGCTCCAACTCGGAGTTTCCTTAGATATACAGAGCGGAGTGCCGAGGTGATAGCACTGCTGATAGGGTAGCCTACCTGCTAGGTAAATTTGAAGGCGGAAGGCGGCACTAATTCCTCCCGAGGGCTAGGGCTTGAAATGAACTCTATATTAAATTTATTCCTAGGGGCAAAAGTAACAACCACCACGGTACCAATTATAGAGTATACTTAAAGGCCTTAAAACCTTCACAGGAGCTGCCAATTCTATCACATCTTGGCTTTCTCATATGGATTTTGTCCATGATTATTTACAGTATCAATCCAACAAAACGGCGCCATCTTCAAACTCGCATAAGTCTAGCTTTCGAACTAGCGTGAAAAGCCTTCCTGGGTGAACGAGAGCAAGCAGCAGGGCGGCTATAGAAAGTAGGGACGCATCGAAGGCATATAGGTATGCTTCGTGTGTGGCCAAATAGCCTTCAGAGCCATCGAGAAACTCAATTAGCCGATAAAGACTGCGACCAAAGATCAACAAGGTCACAAAGTGCAATGTCCAAAGGGTTCTCTGCCATTGGACCGAGGGGTTTCTTGAAACAAAGGTTGGACGTTTGTGAAGCCGACGATGGAGAACTGTGCACTCTATCAGAAACCAAGCAAGTGCGACAAGCTGGACAATCAGACCCCCGATGACTATGTGCTGGCCAAGCTCAACGCCCTTTAGATCTCCACTACCTTGCATAGCAGAACCCATCATTTGGCAGATGAAGCTTGCAACATCGATCAGGACGTATATCTTGGTGACCCAGGTCGACCTCATGATTGTGTGCTTCTCCGCCCTGAGCGATCGCACAAAGCGACCAAGTGTCATATAAACAGTCGCAGCAAGGAGTGGCGCGGACCCTAAGATAAGCATGAGCTGGAGGAGGTATGGACTGCCCAGTCGTATATTATTGTGCGACCATGCTCTGCCGTAATAGCCAAATGCCTCACCTAGTTTTCCTGTTAGCCACAGCCTAACATGCAATGGGAGAAATGAACAGGCGAAACGTTACCAACACAGCCAAGAATAAACGGGACAAAGAACCACGCCCGTAATGGGAACATATAGACGAAATGAAAGGCTGCACAGATACCGAAAATGACAACAAAGGCCCATCCAGCTGATTTTGACGGATTATAGGGGTAAAGATCGAAAGGGGCCAGACCGGCACGGGCGGTGATGCCATGGCTATTCATTTGGAACCTTGGAATGACCTCAGGAAACCAAAGCAGAAATGCTCTCAAGGATCGGTTTCCAATGCCCAGGTGTTCACCAGGAGTATGGGGATTATGAGGAAAGGTCCCTTTTATATAAGTGAAGATGTACTAGGGCTAAAAGAGGACTTCAATACAATTTGGAAGCTTGAATATTCCTGCGGCCAACGAGACTGCTCAGACGGTATTTACACCGACCAGTGTGTAACGTCTAGTTATAATCCATAACCCTCTTAGTCACGGATCCACTGATCACAGCACCGCCTACTATCTGCGGCAGAATTATAGGGCATTTTACCGCTAGACAATACATGCTACATGGGCGGCATTCTTAGTCTGTATGGTCATTTATTGTTTCAACAAGATCTAAGATTAGGAAGCCGGATTCCAGAATTGGTGTTTTCGGGACACGAGTACGGGATTCTTGACTAGTTGAACAGTTTTTGTATAAGGCAACGATGCTAACTAGTTAGACTATAATCTCGGCGCTTAAGTTGATCAGGATATATCGCCTTACGTACTATTAACAGTGAGACATCCTAGAGAGAAAAAAGTTCTGAAGAGTTCTACTAGTATTATTCACCTTATGTCTATATTAGGTTTTACTCGGTGCCCAGGTGTGGACCAACTTGAATGCATTTAGTCGGTAGTGTTGCAGAATGCTAGTATTGTATTTGTAAAAACTAAGATATGAGATGGTATAGAATCAATAAATTGTGAGCTTAATACATCTTATTTTCATGTTGCTTGAGCTCTCATGTAAGCCTGATTGAGTTTTCATTAAAAGGTCATTCAATCCAAGACTGATAAAGTATGTGCAGATAGCCCGGTATTGCCATGGATGAATGTTTAATCCAGCATTCCATAAATCATGACATCACCTGGGATTTGGGGGAGCCGCCCATTGTGTGAATATCACTAACTCTCATAAATCTTTTCATTTCAAAAGATGCACAAATTCTTCAGCGTGGCAGTATTTCCGTGCGATTGACAGGCCCATCAAGAACACGCCTGATTTTCCAGCTGATACAATTTCATGCAAAAGCTCAATGAAATTTTGGATAAAGTCGCTGCACTGCTTCCATGTGAACTTTACGTTCGTGAGGCTCAGTGCTTATCACAGGTGTGTTCACATGAACCTACCTTACCGTTTGACTCGAAAATTAAACTGGATATTTTCTCAATAGAGGACTTTAAAATAAGCTTCACTTCGCTCATAAGGATGACCCGTTTTTGCCGGGCCATGCTCACTGACAATGAGGTCGTCCTCGGGCCGTGGGACTCACCCGAAGTAAACAAAACTGATTATGACAGCAGCTACGTAGATTTGGTCACAATTCTCAGGATTGAGTTGAGAAATAATCGCTGTGACTGATTTAAACCCAAATCAGAAATGATGACCGGCTTGCCGAATGCATTAGTCTCGCAATTCGGGTTTGCAGGTACTCCATACTGTAAAGCGGACAGAAGTTTCCGATGAACCTGGCGGCCACTAGCGTATTGATACCGAATTCAACCCGCTTCGACCGGTATTGTGCGTAGATACCAGTGGGGCAATCTCCACATAGGCGGGCCGATTATCTTTGATTTTCAGGCTTTTCAGGTATACGGATACGCAGAAATCACCTAAAACGGAATTTGCCATCCACGCGTCACACCTGGTTGAAAGGGCGAAGAGTAAATATGTATCGTTGACACATATTTATAGAAATTTAGATTTATTCCATGGTTGCGAGAACCTTGCTAGGAAGGTCAAATTGAAAAGATAGGCGGCAAGATTTGCATGCACAAAGCTAACTAATATAAGCTCGCAATAAAACCATTTCTGTTCAATCCTCCGCTCAGCATTTCTCCATCCCGCTTCTCACTATCCTACCCCCCTATCCCAAAATGCCCAAGCAAGTCGATATCATACTTGGCCGGTACTGGCTCAAAAGTGGAGTCCGTGGCCGCATATCCCTTGTTCTCCGCCCTGTGCAATTTCTCTTCGCTATGATCGTTGCCGTCCTGTACGGCATCGATCTAGCCCATGCGACAAACACAAACAACACCGCCCCAGCGGAGTGGGTGTATGCTGAATTAGTTGTCGCCTTATCTGCCATCACCTGCGTTGTGTATTTCTTTATTCCTGTCATCCACGCTGCGTGGTCAACTTGGGATGGGATTTTATTTGTCTTCTGGCTCGCCCAAACGGGTGTTTTCGGAAATATCTACATCTCCGGCACGCTAGACGAGAACTACAAGCATGCCAGTTCGTCCATTCCTCGAATGCGCTCTGCTGTCTGGATTGACCTGATCAACATGTTGTTATGGCTTTTCACCTTCATCCTGGGTATCAGTTGTTGTTGCCGTACCCGGAATTCCGGACGTCAAGGAGACGAGCTGGGCAGTAACAAAGACTACTTGATGAAAAACGACGAAGAAAAATGTCTTGACGACAGCAAAGACGACTTGATCACAAATTATGAGAAAGAGTGTGCTCCACCAGAATACAAGGAGAACCCTGATGAGGATTTGGCTGCTAGTCTTGCTGCCGCTGAAAAGAAAGTTCATCAATCGGACTAGGCGAAATTTTTCTATTCAGATTGGAAGATACATATCACTGTCAATTTTGATGCCAATGTGGAGTCAAATGGTGGATTTAGTCGGGTTCAGTCGCAAATGCTATTTTCTTTGAGTTTTTTGATACTCATGAGCTTTCTTTGAGACTCATAACCCGGTCTTAGGGGGGCCTCTTTTATGTAGCAGGCAAGGTGAAGTGCGAGGTACTTGAGGTACTAAACACCTCTGAGCTAGTATTATTTTGACTGTGTTGATTCATTTTATGTGGAGTTGCATTGATTTTTCAAAAATCTAATTATTTCTTATCAACTCTGCCCCGATAGTGAATCACCGGTCTTGAAATACAGAATTTTGCTGCGTCTAGACCCGAGGATTCTGTACATAGTAATATCACCCATATTTTCATCTGAAATACTCATTTGGTGAAGACCAGTTGGATCACCGCTGGCAATGGAACCAGAGCCCAGATAATTCGAAGTGGA
Source organism: Penicillium manginii (assembly GCF_028828005.1). Taxonomy (NCBI): domain Eukaryota; kingdom Fungi; phylum Ascomycota; class Eurotiomycetes; order Eurotiales; family Aspergillaceae; genus Penicillium; species Penicillium manginii. The sequence goes on along the minus strand of NW_026643110.1, from coordinate 2,216,178 downwards.
GTACTCGATAAGGCCAGCTCTTGCTCAAGACAGCCACCATAACGGACTGCCTCTTCCTGGAGGGAAACACCCTTACCCATCGTACCATTGGACCGAAATGTACTGCTACCTTGTGCGTTAATTTGTCTCGTATGAATGATGGAGACAGGGCAGGAGCTTCTCTTTTCTGCAGCCAGAGCGCATATGTTGGCATCCACAAGAATACGTGCCAGACGAAGCTCGTTTATGTTGATGATTTGAACATTGCTCCCGTTGGAGATGTTATTGGCTGGAAGGAAGGGCATCCCGTTTCGCAGGACTAGTCTGTCCAGTCGAAGGGCTCCGTCAAGGCTGAGACTACACTGGCTCATGAAAGGGTGTGGTTGCGAATTCATGCGAATGTCGATGCCACATGCGCTGTCGGGAGAGAAAAGCAGCCGAGACAGGCGTCATTTCACTCTATCTGCGACGATATCGCCATCACTCGAATAGGTTCTCTTTTCACTATGGATAATACAGGCCTGGGGTGGTTAAGGTATCGCTTCGCGGTGTCCAATTTTGCGAGAAAGCCTTTAGGGGGGGGCGACTAATCGTGGAGTGTTGTGACATTGAGCAAGTGACCAATTGATTTGCATGTACAAGTGATTTCTTCAAGTTGGTTGGGTGGTTTCGTTTGCCCTGAAACGGAGGAACTGAGTACAAGTTGAAAGTTCTTTGAATCATGAACTAGAAATGATCTCGAAGAGGTATTCACGATCCTATTGACCATTCTCATCAGAAGGTGCTATCTTGGGATTCCCTTTCTTCTCAATCGGATGTTTCTGTAAGCTTTCAAACCATTGAATTGTAGACCCAATCATGAAGGCCCACGATCCCCAGAATGTAGCCAGCGTCGCCTGGTATTCAATACCATGATGACCAATCGCTGGGCCCAGCGCACCGCAAAGAGTAAATCCAATACCCCCGATAAAGTTCCAAGCACCAATATGCCATCCTAACACATGGAATGCTGGTTTGTACCACTTTTCCTGGGTTTCCAAAGTGAACAGTAGGCCACTTGTGATGAACCCTATCCCACCAACTATTTGAGGGACCCAGTACACTCCATCTGCAAGCCCTTGACTCAAATGGTTGTTGATACCAGGCATTCCAGTGAATCCGGCGATCCAGAAGATTGTAGCCGCAATAAATTGCACAAGAGATGCAAGGAATCCCAGCTCATGTATGTAATGCGACTTGAGTTCCGACCACGATGGTATCCAGCGGAATGATTGACCAGTAGTCGGGGATGAGGTCGTATATCCAGCGTCAGCATCGTGAGAAATATGTCGATCTAAATGTCTTCCTGCTCCGACGAGATTTTTCTTGTTCGCATGGTGGTGACGACATTCAAGCGGGGTGGGCTTGATTTCAGTGGCTGTAACAGATTGCGATGCATTACTCTCAGCCTTCTTCAACTCCGTTTCAAGCGCCCAGCCGAAACAGCCTGTTTGGTTTGCATTGACTGCCTCCAGTAGCAGAAGCACGCTCCCGATCTCGAAGACAGTTGCACCAATCAACGCACTGATACCCCCACCCTTTAGAGACTCTCCGGGAAACTCAGTTGTCGGGTCTGCGAGAGGCAACCACACGAAAAATGCATTGATGATCCAGATTACCGACCCGAGAGTGAATGTTACCGCGACCAGGTAAGATACATCCCAATAAGGCGCGTGGGTTGCCATGCGGAGAATACCCCTTGCAACCGCCTGCCAAGTGGAGGTTGGCGGTGGGGACACAAACTCCGATTCACGTGGAGATATGCGATAGTCGACACGTAATGCATGGCGCCCCTTGCGATTATCGCGAGAACGCCAGAGATGCTGAACGTGTGCTGGAGGAGAGGGGCTGGGTCTGGGTTCTGACGTCTTACCCCCCCTGGCTGTCGGTAGTGGGCGCGTACCAGGCCCAGGTGGGATTCAGGAATGAGAATGGACCAGAGACATGACTTCGACGAAGCTCTAGGGCTGGATGATCCTGTAATGGCTCGCGATCCGGTCGAAATTGTGAATTCCGACCCATTGTTGGTCGAGTGGAAAAGTGGAAGAGGCCAAGCTTCGGAGAGATCCGTTTTGCGGGGCCGCACGGACATCATGATATCAGCACAAACAGGAGCAGTACGTGGCTCGGATAGACAAATTAATACAGCGAATTAGAGATGATTGGTAAAGAAATCATGGTTTCGAAATTCCTATAGATTGGATATATACTAGATCATGTTTCCAACACTTCAAGTTGGCATTTCCCTTCCGTTCTACTAGTACTAGTACTGCTCACTAATATATAATCTTAAGTGTTCACACCCCTGGGCAATGAGCCCGATCTGAGCACCATCATCTGATCGCTTGTCTTGGTTGAATGCACTTATTCCCGAGGTCTGTTAGTGTAATTTGTAAAACTGATCTTTTAAGTTGTACTGAACGGTGCCCTTTTGCGATTGTGCGAGAAAAGGTTCAACATTTATCTTGTCCGACATTCTCTATACCATGATGCGAGAGACAAGTGTCAAGAGGGAAGGAAAAAAGTGATAGACTCAGATATGGAAGAAATAAAATCAAAAATGGGGGGTTTCGACACCAAGGAAGATGGGGAAAGGCCCCTCGAGGCACCCCATCTGGGCAGGAAGAAGTTATAAATCCCGATGATAAGAATTAATAAGACTATATCAGTTGTTATACTAGTAATAATTGGCCATTGAGACCAAACCGGCTTATCGCTTGCTGGCTCCAGCTCAGGGATTTTTTCCTATGTAAAGTGACTGATCCCACTCCTTTTTTTACTTGTTTCTTATGCTCCTCAGATTTTTACTTTGAAATCTTTCGATCTGCATCTTTTGTTGTTGACGAACCGGATTTTCTGACTTGTTTTAGAAAGTGTCAGGCAGTAGAAGGTATTTTTGGAAGTTGACCATTGATTGTTTGTTGTAGGAATCGGATTTCTTCTGCCATCTGAACTTATCCTTGTGCTAATCGACCAACTACATGTTGGAGATTTGGTGACATATCCTCACCTTGCTCTATTAATTTCGTAATCGTTTAGCCTTTATCACATGAATTCCAGCCCCAGCCCTACTACTACTACTACTACTACTACTACTACTACTACTACTGATTCAAGTTGCCACATTTAGTTACTACTAGGTAGGTATAAAAACTTGAACGTCAACTTTGGAAGTGGAACATCATTTTCATGCCCTTCAAAACTCGAATATAATATAAATCACAAAATACCTCAATACACCGAACAAAACGCTTCACATGAAGATGTCTGAATAGAAACCCAAAGACCTCACCGGGTCCGAATAGTTTTAATATTAACATAGGCAAGCAGCAAAAGACCTTGCCGTGTCTCACGAACCGGCTAAACGTTCTGAGCTCCATGATAAGCAGGAGCTGGAGCTCCGTTATAAACTGGGTCATAAGCAGTGTTATGCTGAGCTCCAGGGTAGGCAGGATTGTAGGCAGTGTTCTGAGCTCCGTGGATGGCCGAGTTGTAAGCTGCATTGGCTCCATTGTAAGCGGTGTTGTAGTCTTGCCCACTAAGAGGCTTTCCCTCGTCCGGGTGCTGTTGATCTCTCTCCTTCATTTGCTCCGCATTAAGCTTCACAAAGTCTGGCTGGAGGACAGCCGAGATACCAAAGCTCAGGACAATGATGTTGGCAACGATTTCTTCTAATACAGACATGCAGAGGTAGACAGTCTCGTTTTGGCCAAGTGCAAATTCCTTGATGGTAGTGAAGTCTGAGAGCGCAGAGTAGACCATTCGGACCACCAAGAAAGGAGCAGATAGGGCGATGGCGAGGAACAACTTCTTCTGGAATCGTAACAGAGAAAAGGAGAGCGAATAGAAGAGCCAAACGCTCAAAAGCATCGTGGCGGCGAATATAACGAGGAAGATAGCCATCGCTACCTTGACGAGTGTCCCGGGCTTGTAAGTTTCGCCTGGGGAGGTTTTGGCAGTGGAGACTCCAGCGATAGCGAGAATCAAGCCGATGAGGGCGACCAGAGTTACGATTGTGAGGCGCCTTGGGGGCATCTTCTGTTCAAAATCACTAATGTTGATGATTGTTAGTTTCAGGTTACCACGAGTCGCAGAGTTCCGCAATCTTTCAACTCACATTTGACGCAATATTCCCACGTAAGTAAGTACCAAAGGTGCAATTCCGATCAGCTGGCACACTGCAATAGCAATTTGAACTTGCGTAGAGTTATGATCGATTGCAATAAAAGTAGAGATGCTACCGGCGATTCTCAGTAAAGAGAGAACGGCGGGATAACGCCAGATCTTGCTGCCAACTCTCCATCCTGTTCGTTTCCAGACGAATAAGGACGCGGCGAAGACAAATGGATAAATGATAAATTGGAGAATAGCAATTCCGGTAGCGTAGTTGATTTTGCCCATTATGCTGCCGATAGGGAAAAGTGCTGCAAGGAAGTGTTGGAACCAAGGTGGATGAACGGAGGTATAGAAGTGGTCGGAAGTGAATGGATTCAGGTAAATTGATGAATGAAGAGAACTGCTTGGCGTATGCTCTCTTCAGCACGCGGAAAATCAAGGACCTTTTATGTTCATGAGAAGGGAAATCTTCTATTTTGAGTACACTGCGCCATGACGCTAATCTGCATCTCGCTCAAGCCTTTACGAGGCTTGTTGGCGGCCATCAATCTCTAATCCCGAGAATTCTCTACGCTGATTGGTAGAGCGTTCAGTATACCCGAATAGGATTAGCGTAGAGAAAATAAGCCCCGCAAAAAGAAATATCTCAGCCAATAATCACGTTGAACCTTCAGCCTTAAGGCGTGGCTGTGACCAAACAGATCGTTTCGCATACCCGTCTTGGTAAACAGCTGCAGATCCGTGAGCAGGAGGCTTGTTCCCACCAAAAATGCCTCGCACTTGTTCCCTTTGTCAGCTCGGCGGGGCCGGGTGGGGGCCATTTGGAACTTTGGGCCTCTTGCGAACATCTTCACTCCGACCCCACGTTCGCTTGGAGATTTGCCAACATTCGTTGAAGTCGATTAAGCATTCTCAGAGGCTGACGATAGTAGCTTGCCCCCAAGGCTAATTTAGTCCTTCGTTTCAGCTACTTTCAGCCGGGCTGAAGTACAGCAATCTTGAAATATAGAAGCCCCCTTTTGTATTCCACGCCTCAAGTTATTTTTCAAGCCCAACCCAATCCTGACCTGGTCACAAATTGAACTACCTTGCTTGCATGAATACCCGCCCGCCTCAATATGTCATCACCGCCTCGAGCTCGAGCATCCAGGAGCTGCGGTAACTGTCGAGCCGTCAAAAGACGTGTAGGTAGATCATTCCTATTTCAGCGACATTTTAATATGGACGACAGACACTGACCTTGCTCTATTATGACAATAAGTGCGATAAAAAGTCCCCGCAATGTGGCCAGTGCATCCGCACTCGGGAAACATGCCAGGGCTACCGTGATGAGTGGGACCTAGTCTTCCGAGACCAAACAAGCCATACCATCAAGCGGTCCAAGAAGAGTCCGAGAGAAAATGGTACCAGTTTGAGCAAGCTTACTCCTACGGTTGCCCACTCACCTCATTCATCTCCACCTGCCCGGGGCCCGGACCCCAGTCTAGACGAGATAGGCGTGAACTATTTCCTCCAAGACTTCGTGGCGGGCGGCCGGGTCCCGACACGCGGTTATCTCAACTATATCCCGACAGTCTACAGTCCTGATTCCGAGCATCCAACTCTCATCACCAGTATGGCAGCTGTAGGTCTCGTCGCACTGTCATCTCGACAGCCTGAGCTCACCCACCACGCGCGCGCCAAATACTCCGAAGCAATCCGCCTCGTGAACAATGCCATCGCCTCGCCGACCGAGTCCGTCAAGGATAGCACATTGATGTCGGTCATCTCGCTCGGCGTCTTTGAGCACGTGTCGAATTTTGAATCGTGGGTTCGACATGTCAAGGGTGCTGCCTCGTTGGTTATTGCACGGGGTAAATCACAATTTTCTAGTAGGGTGTCGATCTTTATGTTCAACCAGGTGCGTGCGGATATGTGTGCTGCTTGTATTCAAAGTATACAGCCATTCCCGGATGATCTGCGCGAGCTGCAGGAAGAGGCAAACAAATATACCGAACCGACCGATGCGTTCTGGATACTTGGGATTCTCAGCTCGCGATGTGCAACGCTCTTCGCGGGCGTCGTGGCGAAGAATAAGGGCGTCGCTTTGCCCATATCTTGGTCCGATTTTCTAGAACAGTCGATTGCGCTTCAGGCAAATTTCAAGACAGCCGTTGATATTTTGGCTGTTCAACAGCCATACACATCAATTCAAGAGCCTAAGGCTGGCTCGGCGTTTATCTCTTTTAGGGGTCGATATGATCTATATCAGACAGCTTTTTCAATCAGACTTTGGAACAACTCACGCATGGTCGAGATTATTGTTTGCGAGATTATATGCTGGCTTATAAACAAGATTATCACCTCGGACCTTGATGGCTCTGGTCCTCTTTCTGGGCAGGACAGCGCGACGCTGAAATCAAAGTTGCACTATGCGGCTCACGTCATATCGCAACGAGGAGAAGATATTTTGTCCAGCATTCCACAAGGTCTGGGCCTGGTGTTTGCACCAGGACAGCATCAATATTTCGAAGAGCCCCCGCAAGCAAATGTCTCTGGTGGGTACATGCTAGTCTGGCACCTTTACACGGTTGGAAAATCGCCTGTCATAAGTAATGGTGATCGTAAATGGGTCATCGAGCGACTGAAGGGTATAAGTGAGAGTGCAGGTATTGACATGGCGTTGGAGCTTGCTCAGGATCTGACCAATTTAGAGGTAAATGGCAAGTGATTTCAAAGGAAAGCCATTGCATCAGCGAGGGGTACCAGGCATGGCCCTGTGTGAAATGCTTGCCTATCTCAAATTTTCAACTCACACGAGATCATGGGCAGAGGCAAAGGGATAGAATTGGTGGTGTTCTATGGAGATAAAGCATAGAGAAATCGCCAAGATAGACTCGGAGGTTTCGTAGCCCACGAAATGATCACCCGCAAATATTCAAACCTGAAAAACATGGATATTCCTGGAGTCTAAGTAGAATCTAAGCCCCTCTTTATACCTTTCTTGAAGTGAGCAGCTGCGTATCGCACCCCACAACCCTTGATACCCCTCGTATCGGTAAGCCGGTGACCAAAGACTTGGCAAAAAAAAGCGAAATTCAGTCACACGTCGTCAATAAATGCCGAAAATCTGCACAACGTTTCCTGTTAGAGTGTCTTAGCGAGCGGCTCGTTTCAGTCTGTGCTAGTCCTATTATGGTATGTGAGATGCTCCACCAGTCACCGCAGTCAACGGCTGCCGATGCCAGCAGGTTTTTAGCCCCAGGTTGCGAAACCAGCTGCTCCTTTAGGCAAATACATACGCTTGGGTCCGATGGGTTATTTGTGACGTATTTCAGGTTTCCGCCAAGTTCGCCTGATATGCGATGTACCTTTTGTCATCTTGTATGCCTCGATAGACATGCCTGAACTCTGATATGCCCCGCATAACTATTGGCCTAGAGATAGAAACGTCTGCATAGACATCAGATTGAAATTGAAGTCTTGATAAAGGTAAAATTCTGTCATCTTGCTTACCACAAAGCTAAAATATCCCGCGACGACTCAATTTGTGAGTCTCTTTTTTTGGCCAATAAAAACTTACATGGGAGATGATACAAATGCGAAGGATACCAGCACTGAGTTAGTGTTAATCTTCAAACTAAGAAAGAACCACTTGTAACGAACTGGATGGTTGTTACTTCTGTTAACTAACTATGGCTTGGTGCCCTAGCCAGATGGCATTCACTCCGGCACTATCCGTACTTAGTTCCATCCCGTCTTCTTCTTCACCTTAATCTAATTACTTCAACTTTCGTTGTCTGCTACCACACCTTACTTGATCTTCGTAACTTGATTTGTGAGGCTTAAGCTCCTCACACCAGTCGAGTCCTCTGCATGTGCCCTAGTGCTCTACCTCGGGTATTGCTAATAACCCGCTAATTAGCTAGCATCAATTTCGGTCTTTCATCTCAGTAACAAGCACCTGAGCACGTATTCGAAGTTCTCAAAACCCCCCCAAAGAATCACCACTTCCAAGGTTTGGACGATACTAGCATCAGAGCTTTTGCAAAATTTACCGGAAACTCAGGGCACAAAGATATATCTGGGCGACCAATATCTGATCTATCCCGTATGCCAAAAGCTTAGACGATCGTGACGTCTTGAGGACCATTGATAATAACAGAGATCTCTCAGAGCCACGCTAAAACCAAAATCTAAGTCTATCCGTCTGCGTAGCCCCCGGATGGTCAAGTGCAACGGCCGCCGCTCCCAGCCGGGGGGAAGGTAGGCAGACGGTGAGAGGCTTGGCACGCCCACCGCCTCTATCTTTCTAATGACAGCTTTTTTTTTTTTTACTTTTTTTTTTTGGCTTCAGGGTGAGGGATCGAAGCAAGCTCAGGGCTGTTTTCTTTTAATTTTGCTTGCGTTTGTGGTATTCTTGTGGTTGGGAGCGTTTGTAGTGAATGGAGGACCTCCTTCCCGTTTTGGAATTACACTTGACTGTTACTGTGATTATCTCGTCATCCCTCTAATAGGGTGACTGTTACAACTAAATTTCTATAGGAATGTATCCAAATACAAAATTGCTGAAAACCATCTCCCAGAACTCAGTAGAAGTATACATGATGTAGATTCAATGGACTGGAGCGACAGCTGAGGATAGTCCAATCATATTGGACTCGGACACTCCACAAAAGGTCTCTAGGACCCACCTGCGCGGTGGTGTCAGTCAAGGTTCATAGATTATCAGCGCGCTTGATCACCTCCCATTTTATATAGTCTTTGTTAAATAAAGAAGTACTGGTATAAACCCACTTGGCAAACTGGAAGCAGATTGATGATATTCCGCCCATCACCAGACACCCCCGCCAGAAATATTTTCACCGGTGTCATCTTCTTAGCACTTAACAAACCCCCAAGTGCAAAGGTTCTTGTCGAGAAAGGTTGCTGGGTGAGGGGTTGGCTGGTCATCTTGAAAGCCACACATACGGGTATCGATAGATTAGTACTGATTGACTCGGGTTTCAGACAGATCTCATACAGAGTTTGTGTTTCTTCATCGAAGATCATCTTGTGCATTTCCGGAAATGCCGGCAACCAACCATAGGTGCGAACTGATCTAGATAGATTGAATGGCCGGATTAGCAAATCTTCAGGAAAGATAGATTAGACATGCAATAAGAACATACCCCCACAAAATCTTAAATCTTTTTCGAATGAAATCCCACTGAGTCTTGTTGAATCTCCAATACTACTCTGGAGTAAGAGGCTTCCCCGGCCCACGTTCCCAAACCAGATAATTGATGTAACCACCGGGTCCCCCATTATCTTGGTTGGTTTGCATGTGGCTGAGTAGTTACGGGACGAGTCTGTATTGCTTTCTGTCGAAAAATTCGAGTGTGGTTTCTTCCCTGTGTGTATGTAAGGGGATAGCCTGGAGCCGTCAAGTAGTAGCAGGAGCGTTGCCTGTTCCAATGAGCGGAATTTGGACGTAAATTCTCATTATCGCTTTTTCCGCAGTGGCGTCGGCAGTTTGACAGGAAAACTTCAAGACAGAGTAGGAGGCCCCTTGAATTTTGCGAAGTCCTTCCCTGGTGAATCTCTCGTAGCTCCAAGTTAGAATTCCGAGAAGTTGCCATCGGTGAGATTGGTGAGGGTCAGGGTCTTTAAATTCGACGACGGTCCCACATAGGTGGTCAAAATCACCTGGCTCTGACATTTTGGGCGGAAAGAGAAGTTCTAACGAACCATAGGAAGTGGCTCACGGGGGATGAATAGGAGAGAGAGAGAGTTCCCCTAGAGTATTGTCAATGTAGACGGCATAGAAGAGTACTAGTACTAGCCAAGAGCTACGGAAACATGAGTACTGTAGTCTAGTTGAAGCTTGGTTTACATAATCAAAATGTTTCCTACTAAAGTGAAATACTCTGGTGTACACTGGTATCTCACTATAAAGAAAGCAGTCCCTAATTCCGCAACGAGTACTCAGGAGCAGGAAATACTCGTATACTCCGTGAAGCGCTGTACATCTAAATTCTATGGACGGGAGTGACGGAGGACAGGTCTGATCATATTGAACGCTCCACCCAGAATGATCCCCACCGTTCACCGACCCTACAGGACCCGATTTTTGGAACCAGCTCAAGTGGAGCTAGTGGATCCTCCCCATCACCTAGTTTGACTAGTTTATGAGTGAGCTAGTCAACGAAAAAGAAATGTCGGAGGAGCTCGCATCCCGGTTGTAACCCTACCCGATTCGGGGTGTCGAGCGTCATCAGTCGCAGCGACAGGACAGTTCAAGCGGACACATGGGAAATTCCAGGGTGATGGACAGTGGGATGTCTGCTGTTAAAATCGATCTGACCCCAGATTTACCCAGCTGTTATACCCCAGATAAAGTTCTCGCGAGATCGTCAACGCCGCCAAGTCACCAGGTTCGCCGATGTCAATCCCCGTGTCTCTTCCAAGGCCATCCCCACACCACGAGGAACCGATCGAATGCGGATGGGATTGAAGGTTAAAAGCAGCTAAACCCAGATCAGCGCAGCCCACGACCCACAAGAGCTCCGCTTTGAGGCCGCTCATTGATTCATCGATTGAGAATTGTAGGGGATGATGCAATGAGCGGATCTTTTCTTCAGCCGACGACGTCACGGGGTCCAAGAAGCTTCCGGGCTTCCATTCCAACTTCATTTTATGGGGGGACTTCGAACTTGACTTTGACTTGAACTTGGCCTTGACTCGGACTTGACTGAAGTCAAGTTAATTAAACCTTGATTCCCCCCCCCCCTCTTTTCATTCTCTTCTACTGCCACTCTCTTCTGCTGGTCCATCCTCGACTCCATCCCTTTGCAGTTCCCGGCATGGCTACTGCACAAATGCCGGGTCCAAGGTCCGCCAGGTTGGCTGATGATGGTAAGATCCCTCTGATCATCGCACATGTGAGATCAGAAATACGATGCACTGTTCGCTAACCCCGTGCCTGAAACAGCCGCCACAGCAGCTCTCTATGCGACACATCCTCGACGCAAGGCCTCCCTTACCGTCCCCACCCCGGCACCCCAATATCTAAGTAAGCATACACTCTCCCCTCCCCTCCCCTTGCCCCGCGCATCACCGGAATAAGATCAACGAAGCTAACAATGCCCACACCAGATCCAAACACAACAACTGGCGCCGCAAATCTAAGCGCAGCATCCGCCGGTGCAGCCCTAGCCCACGCAAACCAAAAACCAATTCAAGTATGGACACCCCCGGACCGCTTCACAGATGCCGAAAAAGCCGCCTGGTCCGTCCGGGACTTCGTTCCGCCCGAATTCCCCCAACCCAGCACCGGCTACAGCGCAGCAGGCCTAGGCGCCGCGATCATCGCCGTCCGCGAACAGCGCGCCTCATCAACCCTCTCCCCAACCCAGAGCTATAAACCCGACATTTCCACCCTGGACACCACCCGCGCTGCCGTCGGCGGCCACGCCCAGGATAAGGCGCGCCACGCAGCGACTGGAGCCTACAACCGGAAACGGGCGGACTCAGCCCCAAGCGAACCAGTCCAGTCTGCCGATACACCCTATGCGCTCCGTGCCGCGGGCGCATCGCATCGCACAAAGGGCGACCCCGATGGACCACTAGACCACATCGACCCTGCGATGGAGGCGAGTCGGATTCAGCACGCGCACACCAATGCTCGAATGTACACGTCCTCCCCGCCTGTCGCGAGCGAAGTCGAAGCGCGGAATCGCCGGAACTCGCTGCACGCCGCTGCGCTCGTCATGGCAAAGAACATGTACGATGCCTCGGGGCCGAAGGGCGAATCCGGAAGTGCAACCGTCGACCCGGCAATCTACGCCGCGCAGGAAGGTCAGAATCGCCTGCAGTATCGCAAGACTGTTAGCGGGGCTATGGATAGTACAGCTCACAGGGCCCTAACCCTGCAGGAAGCGGCTCAGAAGCGGGCGGCAGAGAAACTGGCTCGGATGAGGGATGAGAATGCGGAGATGCAGCAGTATTATGGGACTGCGCCTCAGCCTCAGCGGTCGCGGTTGACGACCAGGCGGAAGAGGACGTCTAGTGATGCGGATCCGTCCCAGGTGGATGCGGAGCAGTCGAGGCAGATACGTAATCAGATGACCAGTCTGCGGTCAAAGGTTGATCGTGTTGATGTGCAAAGGCAGAAGGATCGTGATCTGCTCATGGAAGCTGCGCGGCGGAATGTGGATGCGACTATCCTGGACATGGAAATGAAGTTGTACAACAATACCGGTCGTGCGCCGCCGTCTGTTCAGAAGCAGTGGGAGGAGGCGGCGCGCGAACGAGCTCGTCAGGAGGCTGAGGTCGCTGAGGCGAGTCGGACCCGAGACGGCCAAGTCAATATTGGCGGTCATCAGTATATGGATATGGCTGATATCGAAGCTGTTGCTCGATCCCGTGTTCAGCCGGCTTTGGATGAGATTACTGAGCAGGCTGAACAGCGCCGGGCGCAGGAGCTTGAGGCCCGTCTTGACGCGGAGGAGAACCAGAGACAGGCTGCGATTGAGAAGGAGCGTGAAGCTTCTTTGCGTGCTCTTGGCGGAGAAATGGGTTAGTGTTTGTCCTCCCTTGAACCTCGACGTATGCTAATTCATCATTCAGGAGACGACAAGACGCGTTCCGAGAAGCGCCAGCTCAAGGGCTTGAGCTTGTTGCTGTTCAGAAAGAAGAGCAAGCGGACTCGTGGCGAGAAGTCTGAAGAGCAGGCGGACGAGGTTGTACAGGAACCCATTCCTACCGTTGAAGTGCCAGCTGTCGAGGAAACACCAGCCGTCGAGGCACAACCAGCAGTCGAGGAAGCACCGGCTGTTGCAGAGGCCCCGGCTGTTGCAGCAGTCGCCGAGCCAGCTACCCATGACGAGCGCGAGGCCATGTCCGAGGATCAATCTGCAGACGTATCCATTGCTTCAGACAACGCCGCAGCATCCAGGATATCCACCGTCGAAGACCACGGCCCTTCAACCGTTTTTGCCGCCGGTCCAGCCGCCCCAGTCGCAGCACCAGTCCGACTAGTAACCACCGGACCCTCTGAGACATCTGAGGCATACGCAGGCATCCCCCAACGCGACGCAGCCGCTACCGCAGGAATAAGCGACATGCACACCGTGCGACCTATCACAAGCCCACGGGCCGATTCCAAACTCAAGAACTGGTTCAGAGACCGACTTGTCCGTCGAAGCAGCGGCCCGGTCCCCGTCTACCCGCACCAGCCAGGCCCGGACTTCAAAAGCACCAGCGAAATTGGCTTTACTGGGGGTGCAGCACTGACCGGTCAACGGAGTGAAAGTCGTGGGGCGGCTTTGAGCTCCCATCCCATTCTTCCTCATAGCGGGGATGGGAATGAGCTGGACCAAAGTCCGCCTAGTCACAACGGAGGCACATTTCTCGAAATGACGAAATCTACTACCGGTGGTACGGGTGGTGATTCGATTTCCAGCTCGCCTCAGCACAATGGCAACGCCAACGCCAACGGTAGTTCAAAGAGACAGCGTCTTCGCAAAAGCTTCATGAAACTCTCCCGCAACTCGTCAGACTCCAAGACAAACGGATTCACCAATGGCGGCGGGCACTCCCGCCAAAACTCCGAGACGAAAGTTTCCGGAACGGGGGAGGGTCTTCATACTCTGCGACACAGCGCTACTGAGCAGGGTCTTCCTGCCCCGCCTATCCTGGGCCAAACAGCCAGTACAGGTCGGGAATCTCGATTTTCTGAAGATCTGTGATTTGATCTGAATGGAATCTTCCATCCGGGTCTTCTTGTAATCTATGTTTGTTTGTTTTTCTTCCCATGTACGGGATCCTCCATTCGTTTCTTCCCGCTCAATACCTTTTTTTTTCACTTGATTTTATTAATACGGAATTACGCCGGTGTTTCAGTGCAGTGCACTATGGTGGGACAGGGACAGGGACAGGGACAACAATTCGATTCGACGGAATTTACTTTACGCAAAGGCGTTGGACTGGATTAAACTAACTACAACTACCACATACACGACTGTTATGCTTATGCTTATGCTTATGTTCATGCTCATGCTCTGCTGAAAATACGTGATTCGTTGACCAATTTGAAATTTTACTTATCAGAAGTTTGCGCGAATTCAATTATGTATTTTTATTTCATGATTTCCAAAATTATTCATTTACCTCAATTCCCCGATTGAACTAGTAGGCGAGACACTGCTCTGTTCTTCGCCGTGACGATCGAAGTATAGCTTCCGCTCGTTCCCTCGCTTGCAGATGGCGCCACTGGATCAGGTACTACACCATAGTACCTGCATGTAATTTCCTTTACCCCAACTAATAGCACTTTACTAGCAACTTGAACTAACAATTCGTACTCGTGCTCACAACCCCACCTGCCAACCCCCGCATTCCCCTGGAAAATTGCCCAAAGCGCGATCGGCCGCTCGAAAACATCCACCAATCCGGACGATGTCCGGGGTATAACTACCGCGAAGACCGAACCCTATACACCATGGACACGCTATATGCGACTAATATAATAGCAATGGGAGAAGCACCCGAGGAAATTCGCTGAAGTGACCATCCGACCTCTTCGTAGGTCCCAGCTCGAGCCCAGCATGCGTCTATCCGGACTCTTCTCAGTCCTCCTTCTTGGCCTGAGCAACCTCATCCAAGTCTCAGCAACCGACAACGGAAAAACAACAGACGTCACCTGGGACAAATACAGTCTCTCAGTAAAAGGCGAACGAGTCTTCATATACTCCGGCGAATTCCACTACCAGCGTCTCCCGGTGCCGGAACTATGGCTGGACGTTTTTCAAAAACTTCGCTCGAATGGGTTCAATGCTGTTTCGAGTATGTCAACCCTAACTAACACACCTCACTCAAGTCAAGACATTGCTAACCTGAACCCCCAGTCTATTTCTTCTGGAGCTTCCACTCCGCCTCGGAAGATGTCTTTGACTTTGAAAACGGCGCCCACGATATCCAGCGCGTCTTCGACTACGCAAAACAAGCCGGTCTATACGTCATAGCCCGCGCAGGACCCTACGTGAACGCAGAGACCTCGGCCGGTGGCTTCGCGCTCTGGGCAGCAAACGGACAAATGGGCAGTGAACGAACAAGCGCCGAATCATACTACTCAAAATGGTACCCCTGGATAATCAAGATCGGCGAAATAATCGCGAAGAACCAGATCACGAATGGCGGGCCCGTCATTCTGAACCAGCACGAGAACGAACTGCAAGAGACGACGCACAGCGCAGACAACACGCTGGTCAAATACATGGAGCAAATCGCCGACGCATTCAGCGAGGCTGGAATCGTGGTCCCAAGCTCGCATAATGAGAAGGGTATGCGGTCCATGAGCTGGTCAACCGATTACCAGGATGTCGGCGGCGCGGTCAATGTCTACGGACTGGATAGTTACCCGGGTGGTCTATCCTGCACAAACCCGGACTCAGGCTTTAACCTCGTCCGCACTTATTACCAATGGTTCCAGAACTACTCCTACACGCAGCCGGAATATCTGCCCGAATTTGAAGGCGGTTGGTTCCAGCCCTGGGGTGGGTATTTCTATGATACCTGTGCGGCGGAACAGTCTCCCGAGTTCGCGGACGTGTATTATAAGAATAACATCGGGTCTCGCGTTACGCTGCAGAATCTGTATATGGTTTTCGGCGGGACGAATTGGGGCCATTCGGCGACGCCGGTTGTGTATACTTCGTATGATTATGCGGCGCCGTTGAGGGAGACGAGGGAGGTTAGGGACAAACTTAAGCAGACGAAGCTTTTGGGGCTGTTTACGCGGGTTTCGGGGGATTTGTTGATGACGGAGATGGAGGGGAATGGGACTGGGTATACGAGTGATGCGAGTGTTTTTACTTGGGCGTTGAGGAATCCGGAGACGGAGGCTGGGTTCTATGTTCTTGCTCATTCGAAGAGTTCGTCTCGTGATGTTACTACTACGTCGTTGAATGTTAATACTACTGCGGGTATGTGCTGTGATTGCGAGAGAGGGGAGGTGTTGTGGATATCTACTGACTGGATTGAATAGGTGCTATCACGATCCCGGATATCGAGCTGGCTGGTCGACAAAGCAAGATCATAGTGACTGACTACACAATCGGCAAGACATCCAGCCTGCTCTACTCATCTGCCGAGGTCCTAACCTACGCAACTCTTGACGTCGATGTGATTGTGTTCTACTTGAATATCGGCCAGCAAGGAACATTCGTATTCAAAAACGCTGCTAAAGGACTTACCTTCCGGACATATGGAAACTCGAATGTGACCTCCTCTTCATCCGAGTATGGTACCAAGTATACCTACACACAAGGTGACGGATCGACAGTCCTCAAATTCTCTAATGGAAACCTGGTCTACCTCCTTGACAAAGAAACGGCGTGGAACTTCTTTGCTATTCCAACATCTTCCAACCCGAATGTTTCGCCAAGTAAGCAGATTCTGGCCTTGGGACCGTACTTGGTTCGATCTGCATCTGTCGAGAAGGATACTGTCAGCTTGATCGGTGATAATGCGAACACGACATCAATAGAGTGAGTATCTATCTTCTCTCCACGTCAAAGTAGCATTTGCAGCAAAATGCTAACAAAAAACAGAGTCTACCCCGGATCTTCCAAAGTCACAAAAATCAAATGGAACGGCAAGTCCGTCTCAACCAGAAAGACATCCTACGGCAGCTTAATCGCCTCAGCACCAGGCGCCGAGAACGCGAAGGTCTCCCTACCAGCCCTCAAATCATGGCGCTCACAGGACACTCTGCCCGAGATCCAGCGCAACTACGACGACTCCCGCTGGACAATCTGCAACAAGACCACGACCGTCAACGCCGTCGCACCCCTCTCCCTCCCAGTCCTCTACTCCGGCGACTACGGCTACCACTCCGGCACAAAGCTCTACCGCGGCCGCTTCGACGGACGCACCGCAACTGGCGCAAACATCACCGTGCAGAACGGCGTAGCCGCCGGCTGGGCCGCTTGGTTAAACGGAAAATATGTGGGCGGCGCACTAGGATCGCCGAGTCTGGCAACAACATTTGCCGAGCTAGAATTCAACACCTCGACCCTCGTTGATAAGGACAATGTCCTCACCATCGTAACGGATTACACCGGCCACGACGAGAATAACGTCAAGCCAGCCGGAACGCAGAACCCGCGCGGGATCCTAGGCGCAGTACTCGTCGGCGGCAACTTCACATCCTGGCGTATTCAAGGAAATGCCGGCGGCGAGTCGAATATCGATCCTGTCCGCGGCTCGCAGAACGAAGGTGGTCTCTACGGCGAGCGTCTCGGTTGGCATTTACCGGGGTACAATGTGCCCAAGAGCGCGGGCAAAGAATCACCCCTGGACGGCGTGTCTAATGCTGCGGGCCGTTTCTACACGACGACTTTCAAGCTGGATCTGGAGAAAGATCTAGGACGTGCCGATTGGGTTGCAGCTTGGGGCGGCGGCGAATACATCGGCTGTGGTGCAGATCTTTATGAATGGGTATCAGTTTGGACATTATCTGCCGCATATTGGGCCGCAGACGCTATTCCCTTTCCCGCCGGGGATCATCAATAATCGTGGGGAGAATCGGTTGGCGGTTAGTCTTTGGGCATTGACGGATGGTGGGGCGCAGTTGGATCGGGTTGAACTTGTGGCGTATGAGAAGTATCGGAGTGGGTTTGATTTTGATGTGGATTGGGGGTATTTGCAGCCCAAGTGGAAGAATAATCGGGGGGGAGTATGTGTAGAGAGTGCGCAGAGTAGATCAATGCAATGGATGAATGCAATGCAATGACGGCGATTTAGGTCATAGCTCCCTGGTGGATCTGGGGAAAACCTTGGAAGTTGAAAGCTCCAGAATCAAGGCGGGTCGTGACGGGAGAGTCTGTGCTGCCCAACGTGACCGTTACCACTTCCCCCCACCGCCATTTGCACGCGCTATTCAATCGCGTCTTTCTCTTTTGTTTTGTTTTGTTCTTTGTTCAACATTATAATCACATACCAACCATGGCTCGCCAGTCCAGTGTCGACCTCGACTCGCCCGATCGGCCCTTTGACAATATCATCAACTTCCGTGACGTCGGGAGAACGATTAACCAGTTCTGCGGTTCTTCGTACGCCTATCTCCCCCTGAACCTCAGAGCTCAGAACTAACCCAGAACCACAGAATCTTAAAAGAAGGCGTCTTATTCCGAAGTGCAAGAGTGAGTCCAGTCCCTACATAGCTCTACTCTGATCTGCCAAAGCTGGACTGACAGCTGATCGTCATAGCTCGACGATGCCTCCGAACGAGATAAGCGCCGACTGGCCGAGGAACTACACATCAAAACAGTGATTGATTTACGATCCCAGTACGTACTCTGCCTCTGATTCTTCTCCACAGCTTCACCGAACTAATCCTCCTCGTCTTCCGCAGAACAGAACACCAAATGGCAACCCGCAAACGACGCGCCGAGAACGCCACCTCCGAAGACACACAAGACGGCCCTAACAACAACGACTTCACACCTTCATCCGTGCCCCTCGACACAGAAGAACACCTCCTTCAAATCCCAGACTCACACCGCGCCCTCATCAGTCTAACAGGCAAGGGCTTTGAGCGCGCCTTATTATCCAAATTGGACTGGATGACCTACCTGTACGTCCAATCTTCCCCGCACTGCAATGCACTGCACGGCATTCCACCAACCCACTCACCTACATCTCCTCGATTATGCCATCTCAATACACACAATTACCCAGACACAACATACTAACCAACCCACCCCACAGAAAAGTTCTCAGCCTCGCCATATCAGGCTACCGCCCCGACGCAGTCCGCCTAATCGGCGAACAAGTAATGCAACCCCGCGGCCTAACAGGCCTAGCCCAAGACACCCTCACATCCAGCACCGCCGAGATCCGCGCCGTCTTCGACCTCCTCTCCTCATCAACCACCTACCCCGTCCTAATCCACTGCACACAAGGCAAGGACCGAACGGGTCTAATAATTCTCCTCGCCCTCCTCCTCGCCAGCGACTCGTCTATCCCCCTCCCCGCACTAACGGACGACTACGTCCGCTCGGAACTAGAACTCGTCCCCGAATTCGAAGAGCGGATGAAGGAGATTCGGGCGCTGGGCCTGGGCGAGGATTACACGCGGTGTCCGCCAGGGTTTGTCGACGATACGATGGCGTTTTTGAAGGAGAGGTTTGGGGGTGTGAGGGGGTATTTGGGGAGTGTGGGGATTAATGATGATATGCAGGAACTTATTCGACAGATGATTTTGGCTTGAAAGATACTGTGCGTTCCGGTTGGTTGGAGTGGGCCTGACGGTGGCTATTCTGTATTTTGATATTTTGACTTGTATATATGAGATGAGATAATGATGGGATGCCCGGGATCTTACAGTACCAGGATCCTTAATGATTAATGGCCTGGTTGAGCAGAGCAGAACAGAACAGACAGAGATATGAATTGGAACAGACTCGCTTTACTTATCACTCATTCCCATCTTCAAGTCTCCGACTAAATCGAAACCGCAAAAATCGAGCTGAATCCCGCCCGCTTTGAAACCAAGAAATAACATACATTCGCACCCGACCAAGGAAAGGGAACTTCTCCGTACCCGGCGCCATTAATAACGAAACATTCTCGACTAGTTCAAGGCCTGGATGAAGACCCTCCAATATAGTCGGATCATCGAGAGACGACTTGAACACGGCACCAGTATTGCTGACAGCTCTCATTGATTCCGCCCGATTAAGCCAATCGACCACGGCAGAACTAACACACTCAAACACAATTTCCCCAGAGGAGAAAGTCTGACAAATCCGCGTTAAAAGAGCCTGCACTTCTTTCTCGGGAAGATAGGAAAGTAAGCCTTCCATTATAACAAGTACCGGCCCAGCGCTGATATCAAGATCACGCATCCAGTTCTCATCAAGGACATCAACGCCTAATAAAGAATACTTCTTCCCCGGTATAGAAGAGGGTAAAACCTCCTTCCTAATCTTAATAACCTCCGGCAAATCAACATCAATCCACCTCGTCCCTTCACCCCAATTAACCCTTCGCATCCGACTATCAAATCCACACGCTAAATGCAGCACCGTAGAGCTAGGATTCGATTCCAAAAACGACGACGTCCAATCATCGAAATGCTTTGTTCGAAGAGATATACCGGCATTCTGAAATGTCGTTGTGGGCATTTCATTGGTATCGAAGTCGAGTTTTGATAGGACTTCTTGTGCGTGCGGGTCGGCGAGGATTGGGTTGGGCTGGGTATTATCGTAGGATCGAGCAAGGAGGGGGATTAGGAGGGTTTTTGCGACGCCGGTTAGGTTTATGGGGATTTTGGATCTGTCTTTGATGGGGGTTGGTGGTGAGGTATTGGTGGTAGGAGTCATGATTGTGGTCATTTTTCGTTGTGGGGCAGTCTTGGAAGTTGCCCAAGTGGTTTATTTGATTCCATTGGGATTATGGGGATTGAATAGAATAATTGTATTTATATATTATTCCTTGCATTATTAACTTAAAGCTTGAGAAGTGATGTAGTTGTACTGGAGCGCCGCGTACGACCAATACCGGTTAGTGCAGGGAGTTCGTATCCACCGTTCATCCGATCCAGTCAGGTACGATGAGGGACTTGAAGAGTGGGGGAAATTGTTATATCGGCCTCAGAATATGCATTATAAACAAGTTCTCTCAAAGGCTTATATCCTCCGCTCCTTTAGGTCATATGCAAAACGATAAAGAAATGTAAGTCCGGAAATGAAAACGAATGACCAGCCTGGATATTGAAATCAGGATAAGCTCTGTAGCATCTGTACAATCTCCGTGTGTCCATTCTCTGTAGCGGCCTGAAGGGCACTGCCATATTCCCCTCCTTGAGCATTGATGTCGGCACCTGAATCGACTAGCATCTGTACCAACTCCACATCTCCTATAAATACGGCGGCTTGAAGGGCATTGCCATATTTTCCTCCTTCCGCATTGATGCTGGCACCAGAATCGAGTAGTAGCTGTATTATCTCGGTTTTTCTTTGAAATGCGGCGGCCTGGAGAGCATTCCCAAATGCACCACCCTGAAAGTTCACTTCCGCGCCGGCGCTGAGCAGTAATCTCACTTTCTCAGTAGTATTTCCATAAAGTGCAGCAGCTTGTAGGGCAGTCCCATGTCTACCACCCTGAGAATTGACATCCGCGCCGGCGTTGAGCAGTAGTTTAAATATCTCAATATTTCCATAAGCTGCAGCGGCTTGGAAAGGATTTCCATATATACCACCACGCTCACAGTTAGGATCTGCGCCAGCATTAAGCAGGAATCTCACTATATCAGTGTATCCTTGATATGCAGCAGCTTGTAGGGCACTGCCGTAATCACCAGAATGGGCATTCACGTCAGCGCCAGCTTGGAACAGTAATTTCACTTCCTCGATATGTCCTTGATCTGCTGCAGCTTGTATGGCACTCCCATGATCACCGGAATGGTCATTCACGTCAGCGCCGGCATTGAGCAATAATTTCACTATCTCAGTGTGGCCTTCGTGTGCAGCAGCTTGCAGGGCACTCCCATGATCACCAGAATGGCCATTCACGTCAGCGCCAGCTGCAAGTAGTATCTCGACAATAGCATGATGATCACCCAACACGGCCATTTGGAGTGCACTTTTGCCTCCATCCAATGTCTGAATACTGGCTCCCATTTCTAAGAGCCATTCAAGAAATTCCTCTTGTCCACTGCGAGCTGCCTCTTGCGGTGGTGTTGTTCCAAATTCCTCTTTTGCCTCATGGTCTGCTTCTTTTCCAAATTCCTCTTTTGCCTCATGGTCTGCTCCTTTTCCATGAGAATCTGCCCTGTCACAATGTCACCCGATCGTGCTGCTAGATGGAACGCGGTATATCCGTTAACATCCATCGTGGCGATATCTTCGTCACTCAAAGATTTGACGAGATCAGGAAGACCTGCAGCTGCAGCCATGTGCAGGAGTTTGGTGCCCAATGCCGGACATTCTGCGTTCCATCGATCTATCACATGATAAAAATCGACCCATCGGCCGATCAATTCTTCATTCAGCAACACGCCCAATCGAGACACAGCTGCCTTCCTTGCATGAACAAAAGTATTGACAGTGGCATAAGCAATAAATGGGTCGTTCTCGACTAATCTCTGTTTCTCGGCGAATCTCTGTTTCTCGAAAAATCCTCTTTTCTTTGCCCAGAATCGGAAAGGCTCCCCTTGAGGTGCGGGTACCCCAGCTAGATAAACCAGACATGATCCGTAGAGAATTCTCTGAGACCGAAGAATAATATTCTCCGAGTCACCGTCCAGATTCCACTCTCTAGTATCAATCATGGAAAACAAAAGTCCTAGTCCTTTTTTGTGCAGAAAATCATTGACCGACTGGTGTACTACCTGTATGGTCTCAGTATCGTTTCCGCTTTGATCATCTCCACCGTGAAGAACTTCAGCGAGCCCCCCGGAGAGCGCCTTAATTCTTCGTTCCATCCTTCCATTGCTCTCGATATAACCATTTACCATCTCCCATGGCTTTGGCTTGCTAGGAGGCATCACCTGCGCATTACTGACAGCCAAGGCGTATCGCATTTCGGTGACTGTGAGTGGTCTCTCCGCGAGGCAAACCCACAGGAACAATAAGAACGACTGCTCCCGGTTGCTTGTCTCTATCACGTTGCACAGGACATATGTATAGGTCTCATCCAGGTCATCTGGAACCTCTTTAAGCCAGCACTGAATATCTTGAAGCGATTCGCCTTCGAAAACCTTCCGTTGAGCGAGAGGTATGATTAAATGGGCCCATTGAAATGACCCATTTGATTGTTGGATGAGTTGTTTAGCCAGTAATTGCTCCATCCCTGAGTCATCACTAGGAATTTCTCCAAGATCCGTCTCAGGAAAGGCATCCTTGATGTATGCGGCAATATCGTGCTGGTTATGGTCTTCCATGTGTACCTCA
Source organism: Penicillium manginii (assembly GCF_028828005.1). Classification (NCBI taxonomy): domain Eukaryota; kingdom Fungi; phylum Ascomycota; class Eurotiomycetes; order Eurotiales; family Aspergillaceae; genus Penicillium; species Penicillium manginii. Next base: position 2,193,124 of record NW_026643110.1, on the reverse strand, counting down.
ATAGCTCGGGCACTTTTCACAATGGGATAGTGTCGACATGAAATACACACATGAAGGGCCACCTTGCCAGCACGATCGATAAGCCGGTGAAAATACGCTGCTAGCTGTTGAGCAGACTCAGCTCCAGCCTCATCCAGTGCGTCGATGAAGACAATCACATGCTGCCGACTCGCAGATTCCAGAATGAGATCTGCTAGTAGCTTTTCTAGCACAACTCGTGGCCATTCCCATTTTTGTCCTCCGAACTGCTTAGATCTTTGTTCGTAAATCTGACGCAGTTGAGAGCGCACAGTGGAGTCGCAGTAGTAGATCTGGCGCAGCAAGGATCTAAACATGCCCAATGGTGTGCGTTGCAGCTCTGTGCCCCGCGCGGTAAAGAAGAAATCGAGCCGTAAGCCCTGGCTACCCTCTTGTTCAAAATGATTGAAAAGGAATGCCATCAAAGTTGATTTACCTGCACCCGGTTTGCCTTTGATCCACAATAGGCCGCGGGGCTGGCCCTTCCATGTCTGATATTCGTCCAATTCCAAAATCCATTCACAGGTATTGGTGTGCCAGGGCTCAATATTGTCTCTCCGGTCTAGCATATTCGGGAATGCCAGTGAATTCAGAACGTCTGTGTCTACAGTTAGTGAAAACTCACCTCATTTTGGGAAATACAAACCATCGTCTATGTCCTGCGGGGTCTTCGGTTGGCCTGGATCCTATTAGTCAAGTGTAACAAGCTTAGAAAAGGTTTCGCCACACATACCAGAAGAGAAATAGACCGGACCGTTGTTGGTCGCGATCTGTAATCCCGCATTTCCATCGCCGAAAGTTGTTGACATCGTGCTTAGTGAGCGGTGCACATCACGGTGTTTTGAGAAGCAAAGCTGAAAGTCCAACCTAAGGAAGGCGCTAGGCCACAGTCAGGTGATTCCAGCGCCAAACACCGGCCCTATTACGAGCTCGAGATCTCTTGCAAATTGGTGGGAATACGGAAAACTTTGCGATCACAGAGCCTCAAATGGTAACCAAAATGTCACCATGGTACGGATAGCAGAACTCGTTTTGGTAAATCATCAACAAAGATGTCCAGGGCGGGGTTGGGCATCATTGCGGGGTAACAGATCAGTTGTTGCTGACAGGTTAATAAACAATCAGATATGATCGATCAACTGGCGAGTTCAGTTTTATTAGAAGAGTCACCCCCCCATCAGAAATCAAGAAATTATTCGCCACTCAAATTTTCTTTTACTTTTTATTTTGTGCTCTCTGGTCCAGGTAATAATCAGGACCAACTGAACTTAAATTAAAGTAAGAGTGGAGATATCGCCCCGATCTTGGAACCCACTACTTGAATCCATCGATGTAGAATTTTCACTTTGTATCTATACATACTACGATCTATGCCCCCGGTGAGATTATACCCAAATATTTGGAAAGAAATGGCAACAATATAAACAAGAAACCTCCGGCCCTGGGGGGCTTATCCTCCGAGTCTAAACGCCCCGCCACGCTCAACTTGAACTTGAAGTTGTCCGATGAAGCTCGCAACATACATCAAGCTTACTACTAGGCTCGCCAGTGCCAATGTATTAGATCCAAACCATGGTACCTACTACTAAGAGTAGGTGTGCTGCCCACCTGGGGCAGGTGGTGAGGACTTTCTTGCTTGCGAATGCCAATGGTCTCTTCAGTTCTTAGCCAGTCAGACACATGGAAACTCGCGAGCCGAGAATATGGTGCCGTTGTGTAGACTGCATGGTCACCTGAAGAGTCCGCATAGATTGTTGAAATTCATCGTTGAATCGAGATGCTTGTTGCAAAAGCTCATTTAGCCTCTGTTCGTGGGATCGGCCGCTTTCCTCAATGCGACTTGTAGCAGTCCTGCAAAAGAAAGAAGATCACTTTTAGTTTCGTTTCAGAGACATGACGGGACAGGAGGCTAACCATAGAAAAGTATTCAGGAGGAGGTTCAACGAATCAGTATGTGTTTGGAGCTTTTGGCGGTATTTTGTAAGAATTTCTCCACGGAAACTCCACATGATTCGTTTCCACTGTATCTTAAATTGGGTTCTAATTGGTGAGATTACTGCGTGTCGGTTTTCGATTACTTCACGGTATTGGGCCGTCGCATTATCGAGCTCGTGAAGTGTATCTTGGCACGATTGAATGATGTACGCCAAAGCGGCGCCGTGCTCAAATGGAATCCTTGCTAAAACTGTCTCATATTCCCTTCTTAAGATTCCAAGAGCACAGTACAGTCCGAATAATGCATCTTGTAGTTCTTTTAGGTCCTGCGGCGCCCGTCTGCGTCCGGTGGTAATAGATGAAAACAAATGATAGGTTATATGGGCGCAAAGGGCTATTTCTCCAACCGAGAGACCAAAAGACATCCTACACAGTTGAATGAGGAATTGAGTTTGGTGGAATATGGTCGTGTGTTTGGCGGGTGGGATCGATTGAGGATCATAGATGTCGGGGAGTCGGGTGGAACGAGCAACGCAATGTAATCAGAGGATTATCCAAGATTTTCACCAAGGACACTTATGGTTGTTTTTGAATGGGGATTTTGTATTTGGAGTTCCAGATTGTTTATTCAGTAGTCACTCCCCAGGTGGAATAGGCCAGAAGGGAGGGAGGAAGAGGGCCCCTTATAGTTTGTGGATATGAAATTCGAATTTACAAAAGAGGACAAAATTGAAATTATATTCACAAGAAATTGCCAAAAATGGAATCCAGAGCCTCCAAAAATAAAATTGAAATGAACGGAAAGCGAAAGAGGAAAGACGAAGGACCGACCACCTGGCTGTGTGCTGCATAGGGTTGTCTAGCAGGCCTCTCACATACAGATCATGGGTTTGATGATGAGGCCAGCAGTATCCGGGCCATCCGAGTCCGACTCATAGTCTTTCAATCCATTATAAAATTAAGCAGATGCCAAGTGAGGAATATGTTTTTTCCATCCGCTGAACCTGGCTAGCGGGGGGGGCTTGTCATGCCCAGAACCGCCGAGGGAATGCCTATTGGCCAAGTGATGAATTTGCCTTTCTCGTGGACTAAATCTGACAGGGTAGAGGGGGGCTGGTTATGCCCAGAGCCGCCGAGGAAATGGGAATTGAGCAGGTCTTTCAATCCACCATGAACATAAGAACTTGCCAAGTGAGAAATTTGTTTTTTCCATCCGCTGAACCTGGCTAGCGGGGGGGGCTTGTAGTGCCCAGAGCCGCCGAGGAAATGGTACTTGAGCAGGTCTTTCAATCCACCATGAACATAAGAACTTGCCAAGTGAGAAATTTGTTTTCCCCACGCGCTGGATCTGGATAGAGGGGCAACGATGCGTATTCTGTGTTGATCGATTCCCAACCCTTCTGACTTTACGATGAGATCACCATTATCGGACAGGGTAGCTTTAACACTGCCATACAGCCTCAGTGCGCCCCTTTCAGCCTGTGCACATTTCCGAGTTTTCCTAGCCGCCCCTGGCCGTCCTTGGCCGTCCCTGCAACCCCTGCCCATAATTTGCAGTGAGGTACCGACCGGATTTCTGATCAGTAACTCCCTAGAACCGACCGAAGCCGAAAAGGGCAAAACTGAAGCATAAGAAAATCTTTGTGGGGAGGTTTTACATTACAGGAGGTATAACCCGGAGGTCCAAGTTTGATTACTCCAAGAGAGATTATTGTTGTAGCATTATTTGATAGTTACTTTTTATGATAGTGCTAGGCAGCCATCTCTGGCTTCCTGCCTCACCTCCCTCTTCTTCTCTTTCATAGCTGATATCCATACTCATATGCTTTCTTCCTTTCCTTCAAGCAGATAGGTGGCGACCGTATAAGTTACTTGTGTCGCAGAAGTCCAGTATGCCTAAATTCCAATAACCCCAGTTATAAACTCCGGGGTGCCCAGGTCGCCCCGCTTCATACACTTTGTCCGGCATCTTTATGCTACAGATCGAGACAGAAGTTACTAGTTCACATAAGTACTACTAGTACTAATTCAAGGAGTATGAGCATTCGAATATGTTCCAAATTAATCCGAGAAACAACTACTAGTAGCTGTAGTTACGACGATGTAGAAGAACAAGGAATACTATGTGCTTGATTAAAATCTGCGGGCGATATATGTTCTAGCTTCAAGTTGAAGCAACCTCCAGTGGAACTATAGGGATTCCGCTCTTCTCAGCATCAGGTGTCCTTCAATTTAGGCAGTGAATGAGCTATAGAACTACAACTAGTAGTAATCGAATACCTACTAGCACCAGTACATTAAACTGGCGGCACATAATGTTGAACGAGTATGTCGCGGAAAAACCAACGAGCACCAAAATCGAGACCCGTGAACTGACGACAGATAAATTGTTCGACTAGAAATAGGAACCCAATAAATGTAACCATATACCTCCATTACTGGTTAGCTAGTATAAGCCACGACCGACAAAGGACCAATATCTAGAGTCCTAAGGTAGAAGCAGAATACAATCGACTAAAAAGGCTACCATGAGAGCTTCGGCAATTTTAGGGCATATGCACATATAGATAAGAGAGACATCAATTTCGCTTCGATGATTAATGATGGGGTGATCTATGAATGCGAGTGCGGAAATACAGATGGCGATGCGATATCAGTCTCCGAAGCCGCCAGTCCTCTCCCATGCTATGCCCAGCCGCCAAAGACGTTCCGACAATAGTGGAGGCATCGCCTTACTGTTTTCAAATTTGGATGCGGTTTCAGTTTCGAATAAGCTGTTGACTCTTGCATTTCAGCGACTCGGTTTCCTTCCCCTGGAAAGCGTAAGCCCATTTGTGTATGACTGGAAAGCTGTTCCAATTCCTTATCCAGAAATTCCGCTTTCTTGTTCTTCTGCAATTCCAAAGGTACAGGCTTTATTGGGTTCAAAATTCGCAAGCCAGGTACATGGGAGGTACAAGTCTAGATGTTCATTCCGAGGTTCTCGAAGGATACCTAGTTTTTGACTTTGGTAGTGTACCAAAACGGGAAACCCAAATAGACGAATCAGATACACAGCATTAACTTCGAGTACAATCTAATGGATAAATTATCCATGGACATGCTGTAGATCGTGGCAAATCGAGGTACCCTATTCTGCCTCAAGAATGAGGTGTCGAACCCACCCCTGAGACAAGCGGCGTCTCACAACCGCAAGACAACCCTGAGCAATTCCCCAGCCACCAACATTATCTCCCGCTTACCTAGGTACAGGCCCCAACTCCGTACTCCGTACTGTTTCGTAGCTTCGTCGCAAGCTTGTTCCATCTCCTACACTGCTGTCAATCTCGCAGCTGCATTCACCCATCCCCCCGCTCTGCAAAGCAAATCGGTGGAGTAAACACGTACAGTACACCGGCCTAGACCACACATTGCGCATGCCATCTGCACCTCCAAGCGGCTGACCTGCATCTGTCTCTTTTCGCCCGCCACACAGGGGCGATTCGGAAAATCTCTGAATCGAGAGCTGTCGATAAGAACATCCACTGTTCTCATCAATCTATCTTCATCAATTTCCAATCTACTCTACACTACAAGCTCGCCCCATATCAGCGATCATCTATCTTCCCCACCGCTCTTCTGCGCACCACACAAATCAATCCACTAGACCAGACCAGACCAAACCAGAACAAACCCCATCTCAATCGCAACAATGGGTTGGTTCGACGGACGCTCATCCTCCACCTCGCACTCGCACCACACTACCAACTCCAAAGGCGAAGGCTACTACGTCCGCCGCCGCGGCGGCTCACCAACCCGCAGCAAATCAGGCTACACATCAACACACCACACCCGCAACTCAGCACCCTCCTTCTTCAACCTGGGCCGCACAACCAGCCGCTCAAGCGGACGGTCCAGCCCCACGCACTCCGTCTTCTCGGCCTTTAGTTCGTCGTCCCGACGCGCCAGACCTCGAGAGGGCTTTGTGCAGCGCATGATTCGGGACGTGAAGCGGTTATTCCGTGATATCATCCGCTATGCGAAGAAGAATCCGTTCAAGGTGTTGATGCTTGTTATCGTTCCGCTGTTGACGAGTGGGGTTTTGCCCAAGTTGCTTGCTATGGTTGGGCTGCGGTTGCCGCATGGTGTTATGAGTGCTCTTGGTGGTGCGGGTGCCAGTGGTGCGAGGGGATTTAATGGTGGTGGTGGCGGTGGTGGGTCGGGGATGTCGGAGAATCTGACTAGTTTGATGAATATTGCGAAGATGTTTGCTTAGGGGGGGGCGTGGTGGTGGATTTGTTCATGCTGCCTGTTGGGCATAGCTCGACACCCTCCCTTTGCCTTTGCTCTTTTTTTCTTCTAAATGATGGGGACGAATGATACCTCACGACTGATGAACCGCTCTCCGACTCCGCATGCTTTATCCTTATGTTTGTTTCTCTTTCCTGTCATGTTCTGTGATTCGTCCTTGTCTTTCTGCTTTTCCTGTCCTGTTTCGTCCCCTCTGCCCCTTTCGATTCTCCATATCCTGTTCCTTCTGGGCGGCCTGCTTGGATTTAGCTTAGATTAGATCACTGCTTTGCTTTGCTGCACTGTACTGCACGAGCACCTTCCTCAATCAGAAAAGCCACCATTCTCGTGCAGCACTTGTGTCGGAAAGAGACCGAGAGTAAAGAAAAAGTACGCAAAAGTGAACTCGCGGGGTTAGGCCTCCTTAAATAACTGATCCTCGAGTCGGTGAGTGTTGATGTGTCGGTACCCAACGCGGTGGATATGTGCCCCGTTTTCGACCCCCTACGTCGGAGCTACTATATTAGTACGGGATATGGAGTAGAGTGCTGTTGTGTTCGTCTCTCACTGGTGGATCCGCTAGGAGATGTCAGGGTGGCTGGTGGTTACAATAGTCTATGTATGCCAGTGCCTCCGAGTCCGTAAACAATGGACCCAGGCTCAGGCTGTTGGATATGTACATATGTACGTGGCTCTCTTATGTAGACACAGCAGTTCTGAGAAGAAGAATACCTAGGTAGATAATATCACAGAGTTTCAATTCTATCGACTTTTCTTTTCAACAAAAAATAATAATCTAATACAGACAAAACCGGTGACCATCTAGATCCCGATTCAAGAAGGTAAGGCCAGAAGCAAAGCTGCCAGCCATCCAGTCACCAGCAACCTATCGCTGCGATCGCTTTCCCCGTCTCCTCGACCGAGTATTCGACGTAGCAGAAGTCACAGCCTCAGCCTCAGCCTCAACCTCATCCTCATCAACAACCTCTTCTTCCACGTCGGCATCCGCAGACCCAAAAACCCTCCCAACAGTCTTATTAAAGCACCAAATGGGCAACTGGAAGACCATCGTCTCCGTAATCCCGGGCTTCTGAATCTCATCAACATCAAGCAGAAACTCCTTCCGCACACCCTCCTCATCCTCCTCCTCAAGGAACACATTGCCAACAGAATCAACAATAAGAACCTTCCCATTCTCCGCAACAACCCTCTTCCGCTCCCCAGTAGACACACCCTCCGTCGGCGTCGAAGTCCCCGACGCAGACGCAGACGCAGTCGCTCGCACGCGGGGGGGCCTTCTTCTCCTTAGTACGATTCTCCTTATCCATCATCCTCTTCTGACGCCGATTCATAGCCACGGCACCCTGCTGCTCACTGCCCGAATCCGCAGCGGGGGTCGGGGCCGGTGCAGGTGCAGTAGGACCGCCAATGGCTTCCAACCCACGCACGCCAATCTCATCACCCCAAGCCGCACGCCTCGCCTGCCTAACATACCTCCCCACAAACTCGCGCTGCCGTTTCCAGCCCAAAATAAGCGCACCGTAGTGCGCAGCACCACCAAAGACAAGGAACAACCCAATAAGCACAGAGCCCAGACCCGGCCGGAATCGACTGTAGTAGTACCCCGTGCCCTTCCACAGCGGAAAGCCGTGTTTCAGGAAATGGTCGTAGCGGTCGCGGCCGGGGCCCTTGAGGACGTTGGCGACGAGGTTTAGGCGGGCGGAGCGCGTGTTTGCTTCTTTTACGGCTGTCTCGATTTGACGCTTGCTGGGGCTGCTGCCTTCGTGGGTTGTTTTGTAGGTTGCGATGAAGGTTCGGGTTACCTTGTCTGGGTGCAGGGTTCGGGATTTCTTGCGGTGGGCCTTGATTATTTTGTCTTGGTTTGCGTTTGCGGGGATTTCGAGGAAGTCTGTTGGTGAAGTGGTTAGTTGGGTGGACGGATGGGTTGGGTGGGATAGGATAGGAGGTAGCTGATGCTGATGCTGATGCTGATGCTGATGCCAATGGCAAGGCAACGCAATATCAACGCAATGGGTTGGACATACCGTAGAATGTCACGTTGGTTCCTTCGGAGGTAGCGACATCGTCTCGAAGTGAGAAGATCTCGTAGTCTGAGGATCAAGTCAGTATGGGTGTCACGGTGGACAGGGGGACACAGTAAACAGTAACAGTAACATAACTGCAAGAGCACTGTTGACTGCTGTCACGAAACGAACCATCTTTAGACCAAGCAGCAGCAAGGCCGACGAAAACGAGAAGTAAAAACGAAAGAATGGGCTTCATGATGAAGAGTTGAAGCGGTCAACCATGCAAGCACCGAAAAAGGTGGGAACGAATGGGGGAGGAGGCTTTGGTGTTTGCGGATGGAGCAAAAAGCGGTCGGATCCTCCACCAACGCATCTCGACGTGGCCAAGTGAGGGGGGGGAATTAATGGGAATTCATGGACTTGTCTATTTAAATCAGGATTGTTCTGGACAATCAGATCGAATCTGTTATAATTGACTTGTTCCTCTTTTTACTCTGTACACTTCTTCATCATCACTACCACTATTAACATACGAGGACACGATATACTATGGCCCATTCCGGTGAGGCCGCAAACAAAATGGGCCATTCTTAGGGTGCTGTCATAACTCTCAGGCGATCTGGCATCAATTATCTGTTTCAATCCATGTTTGTGCTGATGGATGCCTGTTGACTAGTCAAAAAGGGGGAAAGATTGAAGTTCCAAAAAAAGAGTTGACCTCCCTTTGTGATTAGCCAACTTCACTTCTGCCTACTTTCTCACTTTCTCACTTTCTTGCCTTCTTAAGTTCTCCCTTCATCAACTTCCCTCCCACTTCCACTCTCCCACTCCCACTCCCTCCCACCACATCAATTCCATCATGGCCATTTCTATCCCCATCGACGCCATCACCTCGCGTTTCGGCGATCGTTTCAACAACATCCGCGCCCAATCCCTGAGCACGCGATTCGCCAACCTACGCCCCGTCTCCGAATTCCTCGACATCAAGCGCATTTCCAAGCCCGCCAACTTCGGTGAGGTTCAAAGTCGCGTCAACTACAACCTCTCCTACTTCTCCAGCAACTATGCCGTCGTCTTCGTCATGCTCAGCATCTACAGCCTGTTGACCAACCCGCTCCTTCTGTTTGTCATCATTTTTGTCACCGCCAGTCTGTACGGAATCGGAAAGCTGGACGGCCGCGACCTGGACGTCGGTTTCCGTCGCTTCAACACCTCGCAACTCTACACCGCGCTGCTCTGCATCGGTGTCCCTCTGGGTCTCTGGGCCTCCCCCATCGCCACAGTCCTCTGGCTGATCGGCGCCACTGGCGTGACCGTCTTCGGCCACGCCGCTTTTATGGATAAACCAATCGAGAATGCTTTTTCCGAGGAGGCGGTCTAGGGTGGTCGGCCGCGAGCTCCTAACAACATGCCCCGATGGGGAAGACCACCGGCGGCACGAACAGGGAGACACAACAGAGGAGGTGGAGGAGGAGGAGGAGGAGCAGGTTTTTGGGGCGAGGATACACGAGTGGAGGAAATCGACAGTGAAGAGGAGGATTACTACGAGAAGGATTATTACGGACGGCAGCTCCGCAATGGCCGAGCACACATGCGACAAATAGAGTACGGAGAAAGAGGACCACGCAGGCGAACCATCAACAACTACGAAGAGTCAATCGAAGGGCACGAGGCCGCATCGGTCGACGGGGGTGATTACGATTTATACGGGCATCAAGACAGCACGGTGGCATACGCGGTTCAGCTTGCCATGCGGGACAAGGAGGATCAACTGGTGGAAACTGCACTGGAGCGCATTCGTCGCGCGCAAATGCTGGGCAAGAAGAACGTCCGCTTATCCCAGCCTGAGCTCGATGCCCTAGAGCGCAAGCGTCAACAAACAGAGGACCCGAGCGGTGCCCGGCGTGTCCGACAAGCCGGTGCGTCAATGACGATCAAGCCGCCTTCGCGCAAAAAGAAATCCAGGGCGCCGGAGCAAGCGATGGCGCCTTATCCATCCACGCCGATCGAACCGGGATGGGGTCAGGGTTTCGGTCCAGCTGCTGCTCGACCCACGAGCTCGTCCTCTGTCCATCGTCCTCGAACACCAACGACCCAGTCCTTGCGCCCGCAGTCGAATTCGAGCTCGAATTCCCCTCTTCGGCCTGGGTATCCCGCTTTCACGGAACGATTTCCACCAAACGGTCGTCCGCTGTCGATGCCGGTGCATCAGCAGCCGCCCACGCCACAGCCGGCTTACTCGCGGCCTCTTCCTGATGATCCTTCCTGGGCACCTCCTCCATACTATCACCCGCAGATGAATCCCTACGCAGCGGAACCACCCTACCAACCGCAGTTACCTAGCGATCTTCGAGTCGGGCCCCAGAGTCGGATGAGCTACCCAGCCGGGATGTCGCCGATCCAAGCGCAGTACCGCCAGTCCCCAGATAACGCGCGTCAATCCATGCCGCACCCACGGGGCAGCCAGCAGGAACTGGGTTCGGAATCGGAGATATCAAGTGAGGAAGCGACCGAAAGTAGTAGCAGTAGTAGTGAGGAGGAAGATGATGATGAAGTTCAATTCGTGAAAGTTGTCGAGCGCCCTAACCCGGCTGGTCTCCAGCGACGCAAAGTCTCTGGAGGCAGCAGCCGGGCTGGACAAAGTCGGCCTTCGTCTCGGAAAAGTCGGTGATGTGATGTGATGGTAGGAAGAAGAAAAGTTTGTGTCTGTGTCTCTCTTAAGGTGCCTGTGTTCTTTGGATTTGAAGGGCTCTTATTTTATGCGAAATGGCGTTCGGTAGACTTTCCTTTTGTGAATACATCAGATGAGATGAGATCAGATCAGATCAGGCATATATGATAATCTCTGCGATCAGCCCCAACATAGCCACAGTATGACTAGAGTATCGCTACATTATACTCTAGATGGTAAATGGCCCCTCATAGACAGCAGCATTTCCGCACTCGAGTCGTAATGGGACCCACTGTGATGCGAGTACTTCGTGGATGCCAACTTGAATACCTTGGCAGAGAATGACGTCGGTCCAATCCCTCCTTTCTTCATTTATACTCCCACTCCTTTCTCTGCCCTTGCATCTCCCTCTTGTCACAGCAATCACCATCCGAGAGTCGGATTCTCTCGAAAACTTCCTCCTCAACCCTTCCCTCCAACTCAATACACCCTCTACCCATCCAGTCTCCATTCCGACACCTCCCGCGTACCTGACCTCATCAAATCAAACAGAGTGATCTGCGGCGCCGCCCTTGCCGGATTCCTCAAGCGCCACAAAAGCATATTGCAAACACAAATTTTGCACGCCCTCATCTCGTCGATCGAGGAATGCCATTTCGACCTGTTTGTCAATAGTGTATAAACATCTCCTCGATCTACTCCTGGTGAGTTCGCGCCCGCTCTTTTCGTCGGCTGTGGTATCCGCCCACCACTTCTGCCTCGATTGGATCGAATCTTCCTCCTGCAAAGGCCCTTGCACGTAGATTGCTAATCAGTAATAGTTGAGTTTGTACACATAGCCACCCCGAGCCGAGACTTCCGTACCATATACATAGGAAGAGATCGACGCCGATTTCCAACCCCTTCACCCCATTTATTATTATCTCGCGCAAACCCAAGACTTCGTCTTCGCGACACTCCAGCAACATGTGGATCGTTTCATTTTGGGTGTTTCCGTTGGTCTCGGCCTGCATGTGGGTTGGTAAGTGATGCACTCCCCCGTTCCCGAAACGATGCGACGCGATGCGACGCACCTCCAACTCCAACCTGAACAAACAGCTAACCACCAGCAGCAATGTTAATCGCGATGTTAGTCACCTGGGTCGTCCAAGGCAAACCAGTCTACGCCAGCATGGAAAACGGCCAAACAATCGCGTATGTCGCACCGCTATACTTGCCTTGAACCCCAACTCTAACCAAGTCGCACAACATAGATACATCTCAGACGTCGGTGCCCAAGGTCTAAAACCCCTCTTCATCGCAGGAAGCGTCGTCACAGTCGTCTTCCTAGATCTAGCCTTTCTCTCAGAGCGCTGGCTCCGCCACGCAGGCCAACTCGCGCCAAACAAGGGCAAATTCGACAAAGCGTGCGCCATCTCCTCGCTATTCTTCGCCGTCGCGGGCGCTGCGGGACTTATCCTGTTGTCGATTTTTGATACGCTGAGACATCCCAAGCTTCATGATGGGTTTTTGGCACTTTTCCTGTGAGCACACTCCCCCAAACCAGGCCCTACCCTACCCTACCCTACCTCAATTCAGTTTAGTTTACTAACCATCTCCCAGCGTCGGCTACATAATAAGCGCAATTCTAATCTGCGCCGAATACCTCTGGATCGGAATATTCTACCGCAGCCAACACCGAATCCTGCTCGCAAGTTTCATCATCAAACTCGCCTTCATAATAATCGAAGTCGGCCTCGCAATCGGCTTCGGCGTCTGCATGAATGCCAAATCGAGCGAGAAGAAGAATATCGGCGCTATCCTGGAGTGGGTTATTGCGTTTGTCTTTACGGGATATGTGCTTTCTTTCGTGATTGATTTGTTGCCGTCCGTGCGGACGAGGAGACATCTCCCGCAGGGAGAGAAATATCGGGGTGGGAGTGAGTCTGGGAATGAGGAGCCCGTTTCGACGGCCTCAATTGAGGAACCTTTGACGACAGACTCTGTTGGACCTAATACGCATTTTTATCGGGGGCAGAGGGTTTGAGTAATGGTGGGGTGGCATTTTGATGGTCGTTTTGCTCTGTCATGATGGATGCGATATTGATGATATTGTTTTGATGTGTTCACTTCTACGCTTCTCTTGATACCTGTGTGTTTTTCTTCATTTCTGGTGTTTCTATTTTATATTCATACTAGATGGTTTTGCTGTGGGGCTTGCTTAATGGCCGGCTTGTACATTTTGAGATGGAGATAGCTTCGATACAGTACGTCCCGAAACTGGCGCGACCCTGATAAGTTGGGTATATATTACTTCGTTTATATATAATATAGTAATTGAAGGCTGGTATTTGCTTGTCATTTCAATACAACCGACACCTCCGTCTCCCTCCACTAAAACAGCCTTTCTCAGGAGGTACACTTAAGATTAAGCACGAGTGGTCCGCCCAACGATGGCCACAAACCTAGCCGCTTCCACACATCTATGATACTATATGATCCACAGCGGCGAGTTATCTATTCCCGAGACAGCACGGGCAGCTGGCTGCCACAGGAACATCATCTTTCTTGAGGATCTCTTCCAATATACGGATTTTTGGCAGCAAAGCACCGCCAAATGAAGGAGAATAACTCCTTTGAGAGCCCCGTCGCAGTAATCTGGATGCCTGCGCCGCTCCTATGGATGTAAATGGTGGATTGATTATATTCAGCGCGTTGCTGAATACCGTCAAGGATAGCTCCGTGGATAGTAGATAATCGGTATTAGAGCTGTAAATAATAATATCACTGCCAGATACATGTTGCCATATGATAGATTCATCCTCTAAGGTTCCCACAACGGTCTTAATACCTCGTCGGTGGAACGCCGCTATAGTAGAATCTCGGTGGATATATGTTGTGATGTCCTATTTCTTGCACCCGGCAAGAAGTTTCAGAACTTGCCCACCGATGAATTCTAGCCCAGGTAGAAAAGCCGATCGTTTGGATATGATATTGCATCACTTAGTCACATATAAATAGAAGAGAAACAAAAGTTGTGGTACGGAGCAGTGAAGTTTCTGCAGACAAACAAGTAATTAATGGTCTGGATGGCAGTGAACAGATTCTGGTACCTGATTTATCAGCCGTTTGCCAATATTATTAATTTACTTGGGTTTTTCAAACCCCTATATATGGTGACTGAGTCCTAGTTCGGTGTATGTTCAGTGTAGATCTTTGTTCCCATCCCCTGTACAACCAAATTTGTGGATCTATAGAGTGCGCAAGTTCCGAAATCCCGCTTATTAAGATCTGAAGGCTAGTTACAACGTATGGACCTTCGTTTGCTGATGTTGCCCCCATCTCTTTTCCAGCTGGTATGGCGGCTTGGATTCCCCACAGTGGTCTCTTATGTAGGCAATCTCCGGGTCACAGCGGGCATATTTAGATTCTCGTCCAACTTCTCGGTCGTACATGGACATAACTAGTACTTGTTGCAATATACTAATGGATCCCAAATTTTGTGGAATTATTTCCCTTTTTCCGCAGATCTGAAAGAAAAGTTCTATTCCCCAAACATACTAGCACGGACTTACCTCAAATATAGCAAATGGCTGATATTAGATAACTACTTCAGCTAGTTTAAGTCAGTTCTGGCGCGGGAGGAGGGCACGGAGGGCACAGGTAACCAGTTAACTAACTAGTGTAGTGGGGAATTCCGCTCTCAACAGCAGAATTAGGTGACTGGGAGCCTTCATAACGAGGTGTCCAACTCAGAGTCATAAATCTGCTGTCTGCTTAGTCTGCGCTCCCGGTACCTGTAACACGTATCCTAATAGCTACTATACCTTAGTTTTGTATATCCTCATGTCATTCGTTTGTCCTACACTATATCTTGTTTATTGCAAGTACCCTACAGATATGGTAGCTTTCTTCCTCGGTGATCGACCCATCTGCTCACGCCGATAGCTAGCAAGCAAATCCCACATTTCACTAGTATTTAGTTAGATGAAACAATATAGTTGAGTCAGCGGATACGGCACAACCTTCGATCCCGAATTCGGACCGGGTCGTTGGCTCGCGCCTGGTATCCGCTACTATAAAGGCCGACTTCTTAATGCATCTCTATATGGACTGTTCAGATAAAATCCAACACCCGAACAACATAAAAATTTTAAATCCTAGCAAGGATCTTAGTTAAACGCCACTTTTCCCTCGACGAGTCAAATTTCAGCCCTGGTAAATTCAACCATGGAACGAGAACAAGATACCGGAATCTATATTCTTGTTGTCGGGGGGGGCATTGCGGGTTTAACCTTCGCTATTGAGGCTCACCGGAAGGGTCACAATGTTCAGGTTATCGAACGACGACTCCGTGGAGAGACTGCGGGTAAGCACCGTCTTCAACTCGCTCGCACCTTAATACAAATCCCCTGGAGATGGACAACCGCACCAGCTTATTGAGTGGCGCACTAAAGCTTGATGTAGGCGAAATGATTATTATTACAAGCCCTGCCCTCCAGACCCCGAAGAAATGGCCGGGCTTTATGGAACGTGCGAGGCAAGAAGCAGTTGCTCCGGTGCTCACTATGAAAAAGTTCGACGGTACGCTGATCGGAACCTTCCCCATCGGTAATCCAGACGACCCATCTCTAGCCATCTACCGATCGAAGCTGCATAATGTGCTCTACGAGTACGCTGAACAGCTCGGTATCCCAATCGAGTTCTCTGCGACAGCTTCAGAATTCTTCGAAACAGACGACCATGGGGGTGTGGTTCTGTCTGATGGGCGCCGTCTCACGGCAGACATAGTGGTGGCGGCCGATGGAGTTGGCACCAAATCATGGGCATTGGTCGTTGGCAGCAAAGAGCCCCCCCCATCAGCTCCGGATTCGTGCTTTATCGAGTCACATTTCCTGTGGCACCGGCCCTCGAAAATCCAATCCTTGCAGCAGAGCTTGAAGGATTCAAAGACCGTGCATTCCTACACGCCGGTCCGGGGGCACACATCGTTACTTGCAAATCTGCGAAAGATATTTGTTGGATGCTCACGCGCAAGGTATGTATTTCATGTGCCAAAGCCTGTGCTTTGCACTTGTATACTGATTTCACATAGGAGGATGACGATAATACCGAAGAAGACTGGGCGAAGACTACATCGATCGACAAGGCCATCAAGGCTGTCGATGGCTGGGAGCCGTTCGTGACCGAGCTTATCAAGGCAACACCCAATCATACCGTTCTTGACTGGAAGCTTATGTGGCGTAACCCTCAACCGCGATGGGCTTCACCTGGCGGCCGCGTCGTCCAGATCGGTGACGCCGCACATCCATTTCTGCCGACCTCGGCGAGTGGCGGGACTATGGCCATGGAGGATGCTTATTCTCTGGCAGCGTGTTTGCATATTGCTGGGAAGAAGCACGTGTCTCTGGCAACGAAAGTGCATAACCACCTGAGGTATGTGACCATCAAACAGCCATAGCTCCCTAACAAATTTTAAACAGGCGGGGGAAGAATAATAGAAATCACAAGGGCTGATAATTTTCATACGTCAATAACAGGTTTGAGCGAGTCTCTTGCGCACAGAAAATGGGATTCAAGAATCGCGAGATATTCCACAACACCGACTGGGATGCCGTCGCCAAGAACCCTAAAATAATGGGCAAAATGGTTGGAGATTGGCTGGTACACCATGACTCGGAGCAGTATGCATATGAGAATTACGCCAAGTGTGCGGAGCACCTCCTCAAGAGTACGCCATTTAAGAACACGAATTCTGTACCTGGCTATACGTACAAGCCATGGACTGTTAAGGAGCTTCTGAACGCTTCGGAAAGTGGTGAACTCGTTGAAGATGAAGGAGACTGGTCCTAAATGGAAATTATGTTGAGCAGAGGAGGTTTTTAGATGCGAAGGAAAGAAAATGCGTCAACTAGGCAGCAAAGATGGGTTGATGGAGCCTCTAGGGGTCCAAAGGGGCCCCTTAGTGGGAGGGTCCTCATGAATATGACCGACTATCTGTCATAAAAAAGCAGTATGAAATAATTCAGTGACCAGCGGTAAACAAGGCGGATTTTTCATCAAAAAAAACCACCGGTGACATGATACGATGTACAAAATGCGAGTCGAGTTCTAGTCAGTTCGGTTATTCTGCTGACAGTGGCTAATTCAGAATCATCATCCCGGTTGTACTATAGTTCTGGGTAATATCTGTCAGGATGTATATGAATCCTGGTCCATAGGTGTTAGGTGTTTATAGCTGAGGGTCCCTCAACTCAGCAATGCCCTACTGAGCCCGGCGTGGCGCCTTACGGCCTTTCTGCCTGAATATCGAGGCAGGAATAAGAGCAGCTTCCTGCCTCGTTGCCTTGAAGCCTTGCAGCCTTACGGCCTTATCTACCTTATCGTCCTGTTTCGCATACCCCATCGACGTCACTGGCTTGGGTTTATACCGGGCCCAGACTATCTCGCTGAATTTCAACTCTCCTTTCTCCTCCACGCTCTAATCACCATGTCTTGTAAGTCCAAAAAACTCATACATCTATAGAACAACAAGACTAACCTCCTCCAGATCAACCTGACTACTGTACGCTTGCCATCCCACCACCCCACCCAGCCCCAGACGCCGAGCGCTAACTCTCCCAGACAAAATACTGGGCATAGCCCAAGATGCGACCCAGCAACAGATCCGCACCGCGTATAAGAGGTCCGTCAGGAGAGAAACAGCACCTCACCTCAATCTAACCACTCTCACAGAGAATCTCTAAAAAACCACCCGGACCGCGTCCCAACCGACTCCCCCGAACGCCCCCAACGCACGAAGAAATTCCAAGAAATAAACGAGGCATACTACACCCTCTCAGACCCGTCCCGCCGCCGGGACTACGACACAGCGCGCGCCTATGAGGAAGCCGATGAAGAAGTCAACGACGAACCTCCGCACAGCACACCCGGCGGATTTCCCTGGTCAAGTTTCGGATTCGGCGAACGCCAATCTCAAACCGACGCCCAATTCAGCAGCGTTTTCGAAGAAATGATGCGCGAGGAAGGTCTCGGCGAAGAAGACAACGGTCGGACTCAGCCAACGAGTAAATTCTGGGCCATCGTGGGTGGTGTTAGTGGCGGAGCGCTGGGATTTATCGTGGGGAATTTCCCCGGTGCGCTGGCGGGGGCTGTGGCGGGTAACAGACTTGGTGCTGTGCGGGATGCGAAGGGGAAGAGTGTTTATGAGGTTTTTTTGGAGTTGCCGCAGGGTGATCGGTCTAGGTTGTTGAGTGAGCTTGCGGCCAAGGTTTTTCAGACTACCATGGGGGGGGGTAGGGTGCCTACTATTTGGTTAGTACCTAGGTAGGTGGAATTGAATGAGATGTGCTGGGGTGATTGTCAGAGATTTATATTGGATATATGGTGGTTATTGGAGTGGTTAGAGTGGGGGTACTAGTAGCGAATACTACTAGTGGTATGTAGATATGTGATATTAGTATTGATATGAAATGCAAGTTTACTCTTTTTGAATCTGAAGGTGGAAACGGCGGAAATAACTTGAACTTGAGCAACATTTAGCGCCGGAAATAAAGGGCTTCCTTCAAGTCTCCCCTGGCTTTCACCCTATAGGTTAGTTACCTTTGCGTAAGGGAGGGGTTTCTAGCCCCCAAAAACTAGCGCTGGCTAAGCTAGAGCAGGCGCTTATGCACCTGGCACGGCACGTATGGAGGCTGAGGGAGTTATCCGTTAGTATTTAAAATAGAAACCCCGCTCATTTTCTGGTCAGTACATATTCAGAACCACCTCATCGAATAGGCAAGAGGCCTTACGATGAATCCATCACAAGGGACCCTAGAAAAGGGAAAATCATTGTATACGTTCTCTCGGCTCCAAGGTCCATTCTCAAACGACAAGGATCTTCAAAATGTAGACTCAACTGAGGATACTTTTAGTCGATCACACCCTGACGGCATATCCTCAGTTGAGCCGCATCACGAGCCCGCAAAAGAACCATTCGTTGCATCTGACCTAACGGACCAAAAATGCAGACAGAAGAGGCGGGATGTACCGTCAATATGCCACTTGCTTTTCGTCACGTTTTCATGGGAGATACTGGCGATGTTGCTGGCTACAATTCTTTTAATCGCGATCGTTGTGGTTCTTGCGAAATATAATAACCAGCGTCAACCGGCCTGGAAATATGTGACGCTGAACTCATTGATCTCCTGGCTCAGCACCGTCTCCAAAGGCTGTATCCTTTTCTGTATCAGCGAGGGCCTCGGTCAACAGAAATGGGTCTGGCTCTCACAAAAGAAGCGCCCGTTATCAAACCTTCGTGTCTTCGATTCAGCCAGCCGAGGGATTTATGGAAGTGCAGAGTTGATCTGGCATCTCAGAGCAAGGTATATCATCTCTTATTGACGGCGTTATCGTCATTTGCTTACTTTATACTAGACATTTCGCTGTTCTGGGCAGCCTGGCGCTCATTCTTGCGCTCGCATTCGACCCATTTACCCAAAATTTGATCCAATACTACTCCCATCTGGACATAGATAGCTCGCAAACCGCAATGCTATCAAATTGTTCCTTCTACGACAGCCTAGGTCTACCCTCGCATTCTGGTAAGTGCACAGATTCGTGAGGATACTGTCTCCATGCAACTAACAAGTCCCATCATCTGGCAGTAAATTTTGTCGAACCAGAGATGAAAGCCAACGTTTACAACGCATTATTCAACAGCGATCCATCACAGCCTTGGTCCACCCCCCAGTTCACATGCAGCTCGGGTAATTGTACCTGGGATCCAGTCGCCACACTAGCAATGAGCGCAACCTGCGGCAATATAACCGATAAACTCATATCTTTCTGCGCTGCCAACACGAACGACACCGCATTCCAGGGTGCCGAGGGCGCAACAAACTGCACATATTACCTCCCAGCAAAGTCCAAGACATCCGTCAACGGGAATCTGACCGTCAGCTTCCTCAACAACTCCATAATGGGAATACCAGTCGCACTAGGACTCAGCAAGGCCCTCCTCCCCAGCAACGGCTACATATCGCCCGTCCAAATCATCGCCCCAGACAGCCTATTGACAAACGGCCTATACTCAAGCAGACTATCCACAACAGACAAATGGCAAGCATTCGAATGCACGCTCGAACCAATCGTGCGCAGCTTCCGCGCCACAGTAACAAGAGGCACATACCACGAAGAAACCCTCGGCATCTGGCGAAACGGCTCATTCGCTCAAACCACCCGAGCAGGCCACTACTACACCTTACAACCACCCTGGGGACCGGAAATGGGCATGGAGCACAACACTACATTCTGGATAGACGCAATGCCCACGGCAGCAATAGACAATTTCATTTCCAGCCTCTTTGCCGGCCACGCTAAGATCGACGCCAGCGGCTACGTCTTCAAGCCCAGCCCCACCTCGCAGTATGCGACGATGGACGTGCTAGAAGCCATATCGCGCTCAAATATCACAGGGTGTGCGGTGAAATCGGCGGAGAAACTCCGCTGCGCTGTTGAGAATATTGCTAGTGCGATGTCGAAGTCGTTTCGCGATACTGCGGCGTCGACGCAGGTGGGTGCGAATACGACTGGTAAGGCGATGGCGAGCCAGACGCATGTTAGAATTTATTGGCAGTGGATGGCGCTTCCGGTGGTTATTTGGGGGTTGGGGGTTGTGACGCTTGTTGGGACGATTTGGAAGAGTTGTAGGGCTGGGTTGCCTGTTTGGAAGAATGATGTGCTTCCCCTTTTGTCTATATATGAGAATGATCGGGATGAGGATGGGAAGGGGGACGAGATTGCGTATGGGCAGAAGGTTAGACTGGGTGAAATAAATGGTAGAATACGGCTTAGTGAGTAGGGTAAGGAGATCTAACAATTCATGAGAAAGTATGTGTCCAATGAATCGTGGGTTTAGATTCGACACAAGCATGAATATTTTTTTTTCTTTCGAATGTCTAGATTTCAAGGAAAGCTTTGAGCAGGATGACTTGAATGAGGCAGAGCATCTAGTAAACATCAGATACTGAATCTTTGCTGTATAGTATAAGGAGTGCCATTTTCTGACGCCATCCAATGGGTTTGATCGCGCCATGCATCATGACAGACTAATTAGTGACAGTACAGTAGACACCACTCTAAGCACCACCCATTCCAAATCAGAATGCTCTAGGCCTGACGTCTTCCCAATCTTCGACACATATAAATTCTTCCAGCTCCTGAACAGATATGGAGTCTGTTCCACCCTAAGCCCCAACCAACTATGGCCTCCAAAATCTATCTTGTCCGCCATGCTGAATCTGAGCATAATGTCTCCAAAGACTTTTCCCAACTGGACCCCGCCTTGACTCCTCTTGGCCTCCAACAGGCTGCCGAATTGGGTGAAATTTTTCCCTACTCGTCGCAAGTGGCCACAATTCTCACTTCCCCCCTTCGACGCGCTATTCAGACTACTTTATCGGCCTTTCCACACATTCTTGATAGACAATACTTTGAACCGGGTTCAAAAAAAGGGGTTGAGAATGGTGCAAAGCTTGTCGTCGATGCAGATCTACAGGAGAGGAGTGCTCTTCCCTGTGACACTGGGTCAGATCGTGCAGTGCTAGAAGAATCTTTTCCAGGATTGAATTTCCAACGGTTGAAACAAAATTGGCATGTGAAGGAAGGCATATATTCTGAAACTGATGAGGCAGTAAAGGAACGAGCAAAAAGAGTGAGGGGAAGACTAGCGGATTTAAGCTCCCAACAAGAGGGTGAACGGAAAGACATACTGGTCGTCACACATGGTACTTTTATGAAATTCTTAACAGAGGATTGGCAAATTGATCTACCAAAAGCTGGGTGGAAGGAGTTTGCTGTGGATAATAATGGCGAACGTGGCTTTATTCACGCTTCTAGATACATAAGTTGAATATGGAATAGAATTATGCCCCTCGTAGAGGGACTCGAAAAACGGCGACACTCGCTCAAACCAGCTCGACTGGAACCAAGGCCCAACTGGGCGGAGAGTTTGGCTGGTTGACTAGCGTGGAGCGGTCGGAGACCGCATTGGTGCTAGCCTATGAGATGCTCTCGCCAATCACTAGCCAGGGGTTTGCCACGGAGTTTAGGAAGTGGGAGAGGTGCCAAGAGGTATTGTGGCCAATCACTCGTCGCAAGTGACATAAAGTTATACGCCAATGTTCATTCAGTACGCTATATATTAGGCGATAAGACTCGCTAGTCACTCAGTTGTCAATCTAACCACTTAAATATAAGAATTCTAATATGTTGCTCCCCGCCCCTTTCTCGCGATATGGCGGATCCATTCGCTCGCTGCAGCAGAAGTGGCGCAGCTATGCCGAAACCAGACGGAATAGCCACGACGAAGATCCCCTCGCTCGCCGCATGCTCGACGTCTTTCTCCGTACATGGGACCTAGGTTTCATTGCTTTTGGGGGCCCTCCTGTCCACTTTCAAATTTTCCACGCCCGATTTGTGGAAGGGAAAGGAGGGAAACAGAAGTGGGTGGATGAGCAGACTGTACTAAAGCCTATGTTGATAAATTCCTTTAGAGCCTTCTCTAACAATTCGTACAGTATCAAGAGCTCTTTGCTATCTGCCAGGGCCTTCCTGGGCCAGCTAGTACGAAGATGCTCTTTTGTCTTGTTCTGCTTCATGCGGGAATAATCCCAGCTATCATGGCGTTTTTTCTCTGGAGGTGAGGAATCTGCAATACCTTTTGTTGACCATGCTGAACCAGTACCAGTCTTCCCGGGGCTATCGGCATGTATGCTCTTTCGGTTGGCGTCCAAAATCTTGGCGAGAGTCTTCCTGGGCCGGTATACGCTCTCCTCTCTGGACTCAATGCTGCGACTGTCGGTATTGTCGCGGTTTCTGGTGTGCAGCTCGCGGAAAAAGCGATCCAAGACAAAATTTCTCGCATCCTTGTTATTTTTGGTGCATGCGCGGGCCTTTGTTATAACGCCCTGTGGTACTTTCCGCTGTTGATAGTTATTGGCGGCCTTGCTATCGCTATCTGGGATGGATGGCTATTTTCTCTAATACAGAAGAAAAGACTTGCGTGGAAGAACAGGCATACACAACCAGCTGATGCGGAGGAGGCGAATACAGATTCTATACCGATGGAATCTATCTCACTTGGACAATCGGAGCGGAATGAAATGCTACGGTCAAGGAAGATCAATCCCAGTGGAACTTTGCCGCAATCCTCGGGGCCCTTGTCGAGCTCAACTCAGCCAATGGAGACTGTAGTAAGTCAACCAGCGAAATACAATATTCGCGTTCGCACTGGAGTTGCTATCACAATCATTTTCTTTGGTATTTACCCTACCCAGCTGTTACCATAACACTGCATCTGACGATGAATAGCCTCTTTTATCGCAATCCTTGTTGCTAGAGCTAAATTGACGCCCCCGCCGCTCCCTCTTGATCTATTTGCTAGCATGTACCTCGCGGGAACAGTGATTTTTGGTGGAGGTCCGGTTGTCATTCCGCTGCTTCGCTCTTATGTTGTTGGTCCTGGCTGGGTTTCAAGCCGGGACTTCCTGATCGGCTTAGCCATTATCCAAGCCTTTCCGGGGCCTAACTTCAATTTCGCTGTCTTTTTGGGTGCATTAGCCCTCCAGCATTCGCAATTCCCAACTATATTTGGCGGATTTCTAGGGGGGGCTAGGCATTTTTGTCCCTGGGATTACGCTTGCCGTCGCAATCCAGAGTTTCTGGAGTGCGTTGCGGAAGAGGAGGTCTATGATTCGTTTCTTGCGAGGCGTCAACGCCACAGCGATTGGCCTAGTGTTCACTGCTGTGTACCGGCTTTGGGAGATTGGCTACTTGACCGCGGCTAATAGCGCCGGACAAAGCCTTGCGAACGAGCCCTGGTGGTTAGTCGTAACGACTGTGTCATACGCAAGTAATGCATGGTTTCGGTTGCCTCCTGCTGGGTCGATCATTGTTGGCGCAGTACTAGGTCTGTGCTGGTACGGAGCCGTGGGGCGGTAATGGTGGGGGATGTATACTAGCTGAATTTATATTTGAACGTTGCCTTTCAAGCAAAACTTTATCTGGGCCTGCTTAGAGTTTATAATTTCGTCTTTCCTTCGGATCCAGCTCTGCTATCCGAAATCTAACAGTATGTGCCTTAAACTTCAATCTTTATGCCTGCGTGTCCGAAATGGCCAACGAGCGCTTAATTTTCTGGCGCCCACTGGATCAATACACCATTCCAAAAAGCGATCGAATCCTTAGTCGGGGGCTTCGTCGAAATAGTTCCAGTTGCGTCTTATGAATCCTTTAAGCTCAGCGAAAAATTCTTCGATTGGATTAAAGTCCGGGAGATAAGGAGGCAGATAAACCAACTTGACTCCAGCATCTGCACACATTTGTGCTACACGCTCAGTATGGTGAGATGATGCATTGTCCATGACTAGGACTGATTTTGGCTCCAGCCATCTTCCGCAATGCCGAAGAAGTTGATCGATGAAATCTTTGAAAATAAAGGTGCCCGTGGGGTAATGTGCTTTCGAAATCGACAGTAGTAGTTTGCATAGCTACTTCCGTTTCCACAATACACCTATTTTGGGTCTTGTGGTATTCGTCTCTCTCTGGAGTCTGAGCCTCATCAGTAACCAGACTTGATACAACATTTTTTGCATTGGAAAAATACCTTTTTGGCGCGAGTTCAATTTCGATACTCGTATTCCAGGCAGATGTCAAGCGGAGCCCCTTTCAGACCGATTATGTCATGTGGCGGTGTCCGAGATCAAGGGAATCCGATAACTCTTATCACTTGTCACTTTACATCCCCTAGTAGATATGACGAGGCAATGATTTTCAAAATAAAGGTTTCTGGATTATCTGACATTCTTGAACGCCCGGAATAGAGCCATGGTCAACGTTCCGGGCCGTAGCAAGGGATGCTCAACCTGCCGCCAACGCAAGCTCAAAGTGAGATACTAAGCCGATATTACTCTCTTCCAAACTGATATATTTGACAGTGTGATGAGTCTACGCCAGAATGCCTCCAATGTGTGAAAAAGGGACTTCAGTGTCCTGGTCCCCGTACCGGGGCTATTTTCATTCACGCTTTACCGAGCCAATCGCAAGCAGTCTGCTCGATAAAGGGCATACCAGGAAACACTTCTTGTCAGAAAGCTATGACTACACCCTACCAAAGAGTCGATGACAGACTTGTGCACTCGTTGCTACCATCAAGTTACCAGCCCAGCCGTGCCGAAATGTTCGACCAACTTTTCGTATCCCATTTCATCGAGTCATTTGCCTTCAAAGAACCCTCAGGGAGGCAACCTCCTACCTGGCTCGATAGCTTAGCTGAGCTCATCGTCTCGCCTACTTATGAAGTAGTCAAACACTCTATTCGCGCGTCTTCGGCTCTTTTCTACGGTTCCCTGGCGCAAGACGTTGCAATACAAACAGAGGCTTCGAGGTGGTATTTGAAAGCTCTGCAGGGCCTTCAGTATCATCTCTCACAGCAGCTTTCATCGTCTTTTAGCGGGGACGTGATTTGTGCTGCCGTAATGCTCACTCACTTTGAGAGCCTGGCTGACACGGCTCCGGGGGCTTGGTTTCAGCATGTCCGAGGTGCATCGTTGATGGTTGCGAGGGGAGGCCCTGAGAGTTGTCGTCAGGGGTTTCTGCACAATATCTTCCGTCACTTGAGACTACTGACGGTGCGTTGACCACCAGCCTCTTGGGAGAAATCCGCCATTTGCAGGCACGTTTCACTTACTTTTGTGTATAATCACAGGCAGTTTCATCCCTTTTCAGAAACGAACAACATCCATTTTCAACGACTCAATGGATGACTGTGCCTTTCGAGAAACTTCCAAAGGGCCCCTTCGACGAACTTGTAGATGTTTACTTCTCCCTCCTGCCCTGCCTGGCAATTGCGGACGAAATGATCGCCGCCACGGGTGAGGAATTCTATTCTTTCAGAGCTGAATTAAGCACTATGGTGCATCAAATTATAACACACCTACACACGTGGTGGTCTCAATGTGCTTTCCGGACGGATCTCAACCAAGCAAACCCAGAGCCAAACACTCCCGTCTGCAAAAAAAGACATATCGACACGCCCAGCGATCCTTATGACATCCCACTGTTGCCTCATATGAACATGCCAAGTGCTGCTTTGAGTGCTCTTTTCGACGCGGCGAACGTTATAGTCTTCCGACTTCTCTCCCTGGTCTCATCGTCAGCCCACATATACGGATATCGTATCCAACAGCACATCCAATCGATAGTGTCAGCCTTGGAATTCGTCACCAATATGCCACGCCCTGTCTCTCAGCGTGGATTTATCATGGTAGCCCTCCCTTTGCGAATCATACAAATATGGGCCCCGTGCAGCGGCATAGAGCTAGGAGATGATACCGCAAGGCCGCTAGCGGACAAGTGGGCCCAGGATGCCACATCTTCTGCAGCTCCCGCAGAGTTTTTCGCACATGTTGCTGCCTATATTCATGGTCGCCAGAAATGAGAACTTCTTGGATGCCTTGCCACACTCACAATATGATTCGATGTTTTATCATATTACGTCTAG
This sequence comes from Penicillium manginii, assembly GCF_028828005.1. Lineage (NCBI taxonomy): Eukaryota > Fungi > Ascomycota > Eurotiomycetes > Eurotiales > Aspergillaceae > Penicillium > Penicillium manginii. The sequence continues at coordinate 2,166,681 of NW_026643110.1, read as the reverse complement.
ATGGTCGGGATAATATTAGCCCGATGAATAAAGAAGCCATGCGCTAATCTATATCGGGCTAGCTTTGCGGGAAGATGAACATAACGGTCTATCATTGGCTGTAATCCACCACTTCAATCCACCAGCATCCACAGGGTTGAGGTATGCAGCACCTGAGTGATGGGTACGCCCCTCTGAAACACATATATCTCTAGATTGTGCCCTCCAACTTGAACCTCCGTTCTTCGCCTCACGTCTATTTTCAATCGACAATTTTGATAATAATCAACAACCCCCAATCGGACCTGTGACCATGAAGATCGTCATTATCGGCGCGGGCATCTCCGGATGCGCAATGTATCTGGAACTGCAGAAACACCTCCCCAAGCCCTCGGGAGCAGAAAGCCATGAAATCGTGATCTACGAAGCATACAACACAGAAGCAGATACAACAGCAGATCAACGCCCAGAGGGACCCACACATTCAGCCACCCTCCTAGTGGGAGGCGGCTTGGGCATTGCGGCGAATGGCCTGCGCATCCTCCAACGACTGGATGATAGTCTTCTCCAGGACGTCGTGCGCGGAGGATACGCCGTTTCTTCATCTAACATGAAGAGCAAAAATGGGTCGCTTCTCATGAGCCTCAAGCCTAGTGTCTCTCCCACCGCTGATTCTCCACCAATGAATATGGTGATGTCGAGTCGGGATTCGTTCTGGAGATGTCTGCGTGCTCGGGTCTCTGACGATCATATCATCAACAAACGCATCGAAAAAGTGGTTGCCCGACCGGATGGGAGAAATCAGATATTCTTCGCGGACTCTAGTCCCCCCCGTCGAAGCAGATCTTGTCATCGGCGCAGATGGTGTCCGAAGTACCGCAAAACGCGCGCTCTTCCCCGATGCCACTGAAGATCCTTATCCACCTCACTATGAGTAAGTGACGAGACCCCTTCTTTCCGCCTCCAAAATAACTATTCAGCATCACTAACTGTCTGAACAAGGGGCCTCGTCGGCGTTGGAGGATTCATCCCCGCCTCCGAAGTAAAAGACGTCGTGGAAAAGGGATCCGTGAACTTCATTTTCGGCGGGAATGGATTTTTCGGCTACTTCTTCTCCAACAGCGCGGACGATGCCCCAAATCGCGACTCGCCATACCACATCTGTGATCCCGGAGACTCGCTCGCATGGTGGTCGACCTATGAAATCGAAGAATGCCCCGACCACAAGAATATCGACAAGGCAGACGTAACAACGCAGCTCCAAAAGCGGCACGAGGGGTGGAAGGATCCAGCGATCCAGAAAATCCTGGGCTCTCTCGAGGTCGAGAGAATGTATCCCACGTGGACCAGTGCTCCCATCCCGACCTGGGAACGAGACGGCGTCATTCTAGTTGGCGATGCAGCTCACGCTTTGCCTCCGAGCTCGGGACAGGGCTCGTCACAGGCTCTTGAAGATGTGGAGGCTCTCGCGCTTATCCTGGCGCATCACCTGCGCAACGAAGTCGAGACCTCGTCAGGGTCGTACAAGACGGTGTTTAAAGCTGCGGCAGGCCAGTATATGGAAATTCGTCAGCCGCATGTGAGCAAAATCCTGCAGGCTGCGCAAGAAAATCAAAATAAGAAACGGGAGATGGGCGTTTTCCAGGAATACATGATGTATGGGTTTTTGAAACTCGTGGGTATGTGATTTCTTTTCGACAGATTCATTTGATTGAAGGCTGACTTTTTCATAGGGTTCTTTCCCAGTCTGATGACGACGAGGTTACGATCGGTGGTGGAATACAATGTGGTAGATCATGTCGCTGAGATATTAGCGAAGGGAGACTGAGGTGTCGTGAATCGATTGTCTTGTCTTTCTGGCTACCAACTGTATCTCGTTTCGTCTGTCTCTTCCTCTTCTTCTCTTTTCAAGCTCATTCTCGTAATCTGCTTCTGCGCATTGTCTGGTATTTGTGTATCTTGATCTCTGTCGTACCTGAGCTAGCCACAGTAGTCTCAATTTGGAAGCTGGAAAGCTATCTTAAGTTAGTGTCATCAATTAAACGGTGGCTGCTGTGTATCGTTGTCTATTAAGGACCCGATGTACATACAATTTTATTTTAATGTTGAGTTAACCAACTTAAACGTTGCCTTGCCTGTTTGAATAGATCATATGTATTACTAGTGGTAATTTGATTCGATCTTCGACCCGGTTTTCTCCGTCGAGGATACTAAAATCATGACATGATTAGACTTGGAGGTATGCTGGTATGTACCTCCTATGCTAGATGTATCAAGTGGTGGGTGGACAAGCGGGAGCCGCTAATTGTTACTAGTACGGGGAAGGGCAGCCGTCTATGGCCTCAAACTTAAAAAGTTGTCATTTTCGGCGTTGATTTCCAAGCCCCCCCTTATTCTAGTTGTGATCAATATTCCGAGTCTCTTCCTGTCGGTGATATCGGCTGGCTGGGTGATTTTAGAGTTGGGGCTCTTCTGTGCTACATATTGTAGTAAATATTATCAGTCCGCGAGGTGTGGGGAGACTCAATCAACGACATGCTCGTACCAACCTGGGGCAGCATTTCAAATTCCATGTCAAATCTGTACAGATTTCAATTCACAAAGGGATCCACAAATGTAATCAATCATTCTAATCCACGGGCCAAGTCATCCGACCAGGTGGCATTGTCTGGAGTCTGGACGTACCTGTGAATGCCCCCACTCCTTCACCGCTTGCGGCCAAAATGCTGCCCCTCGCCCAAGTCTATATTTATCCCCCGCTGTTTCTCTTGCCTTTTTTTTCCTTCTTTGACCTGAATTGACTTCCTCTACCGTTCTACTATCCAAAATGACTACCGCCGCCGGTGTTTACCCTCCATTGGAGAGCCGTCCCCTCAAGGACACCATCGTCTTGTTCGATGTTGACGAGACACTCACCAAGGCTCGGCGCGTATGTGTCTTCAAGCTCCCCATTCAAGCGCAGTGTCACTAATTTCTCCCTTGCATACAGACCGTCAAGCCTGAGATGCTTGAGCTCCTTTCCCGTCTTCGTCACAAGTGCGCCATTGGTTATGTTCGTCATTCCACCTTTGCCTCCACCTCCGCCTCCACTTTCCCCTCATCCCCTCACCTCTTCTAACACCCAAACAGGTCGGTGGCTCCAACTTTGTGAAGCAACAGGAGCAATTGGGCTCTTCTACAACCGATGTCACCACTCTGTTCGACTTTTGTTTCCCCGAGAACGGCCTGGTTGCCTACCGCTTGGGCAAGCCACTCGCCAGCAACAGCTTCATCCAATGGCTCGGAGAGGAGAAGTACCAGGAGCTGGCAGACTTCTGTCTCCGGTATATCTCCAACCTGAAGCTTCCCAAGAAGCGCGGTACCTTTGTTGAGTTCCGTAACGGCATGATCAACGTCAGCCCCATTGGCCGTAACGCCAGCGTGGAGGAGCGAAACGAGTACGAGACGTATGTTGATCCCAGGGCCCTAACCGATTGATGGAAAGCAAGTTACTGACTTATGATTCGAATCAGCTATGACTTACAACACAACATTCGCAAGGACTTTGTCGCGGCTCTCAAGAAGGAGTTCCCCGACTATGGTCTCACGTAAGTCCAAGTGCCCGGCGAAGTGAACATGGACACACAAGTCTAACATACCCTGCTTATATCAGTTTCTCTATTGGTGGCCAAATTTCGTTCGATGTCTTCCCCAAGGGCTGGGACAAGACCTATTCCCTGCAGCACGTCGCGGCTGAGAAGGAGCTCTCCGGCGCCGATTACAAGAACATCCACTTCTTCGGCGACAAGTGTTTCGTCGGAGGTAACGACTACGAGATTTATGAGGATTCCCGCACAATCGGCCACTCTGTTGTGGATCCCGATGATACTATGAAGCAGCTTAAGGAGATCTTTGATCTTTAGACGCGGAGAACTATTGATACACAAAAAGTGTACAGTTGCGATAGCGTATGCATTGTGATGGCCCGATCCATGAGGATATCTCTGATTTTAATGGCGAATACTTAACACGAATCTAATTCTACATGATCCAAACCAAAATATCCAGGTATTCATTAATGTACACTCTGTAGATGAATGTATACTCGAATGTAGAGAGTTTCCCGGAAGTTTGCGGGGCCGCCTCGGGGAACGTCGATCTTCCCCTTTAGTCATCCGATTTCTCTTCCTTCAATCTTCAATGATCCATATCCTACCCATTTCATCATCCAATACACACACATGGCGCATCAAAAACACGTCGCGGAGGTGCCACGGAGCATTCTCCCTCGTCTTACCTGGAATAGTTCATCATCCAGACCCTCAGTTACCTCCTCCCACCATGCCGTCCTAGCAACAAGGCAACGGCAACAATATCTCCAAGGCTGGAGCCCTCTCAACCGTCAAATACAATCTTTTAACACATCCTACCGGTCCGCTCGGGCCATTTCCACTTCTATTCACAATCCTCACACTTCCTCCACCGTTTCCCGATATACCTCCCAACTCCTTACAAAGCGCTCGTCCTCGCCCGCAAAGCCCCTCGGCAATCCCATCCGTCACAATGGCGTCTATGTCGCAACGTACCAACCCGCTCAGCGCGCTTTCCATGCGACCCCTGCCAGGCAACGCGATCACCACTTCGATACCTTGAGATTTGTCCAGAGGCTACAAGCTGAGGGATTCAGCGAGGAACAAGCCGTCGCAATGATGCGCGTGCTGAACGACATCATCCAAGAATCTATCCAAAACTTGACCCGCACCATGGTTCTCCGGGAAGGTCAGTCAAGCCCTACTCTGCTATCTGTGCAAATCATTTTCTCCCCTTTCCTCTCATGCTGACCCCGTCGCTCTCCAGACTCCGAAAGATCAACCTATACCCAAAAAGTAGACTTCGCGAAACTGCGCTCCGAACTCCTGAATGCCGATTCAACCGAAGCCCAGCTCACCCGCGCATCGCACGAGAAAATCGCCGCCGACCTGGCCAAGTTGAATTCCCGGCTGCGGGATGAGATCGGTCGAACGCAGGCTTCGGTTCGGTTGGACTTGAATTTGGAAAAGGGTCGGATTCGCGAGGAGGCGAATGGACAGGAGATGCGGATTAAGGAGACTGAGACCCGAATTGAGCAAGAGGTTGCTGGGCTCAGAGAGCGGGTTGAGGCTGTCAAGTTTTCGACTCTGCAATGGCTGATGTATGGATCTCTCCCCCTGCGTGTTTCCCGTTTGCCCTTTACAGTCGGACTGATGCTAATGTGACTTTTTATAGGGGTGTTTGCACTGGTACCGCTGCTGTCATGCTTGGTGCCTGGCGCCTGTTTATGTAAAAGAAGAAGGGTGCTTGAATTCGGCGCATAGGTTGGAGTGGCTTATTGGGTTGTCTATACATGAGAGATCTCTTTCTTTCTTATTTCTTTTGTACAAATAAATCGCAGCTCATTTTGCTCAAGGGCGATATGGAACAAATAATAGATCCAAGATATCTTGATAAGATGAATGTCCGAATACTAAGGTAGTATCCGATGTGCCAGTCACTGACTTGCTATCTACAGGTGTCTCCGCATCTCCGCACCTTCGCACCTTCGCACCTGCAGCAACGGCACATCACACTTTAGTCTCCGGGCTAGCCCGTCCCAACACCTTCACAATGCATCGGACTCCGTTAGCGTCGCCGCCCCTCCACTTCAATCTCGCTTGGCTAAAGGCTTTCGCCCCCATGGCGGACGATCGGATCTCATGGCTCTGCGCTATTGTCCTCATCTGTACCGTGGCCAGCATCCTCCTAGTGTTTAGGACAAGAAGACAACCAAGAACCAGCAAGTCTCTGACCACAACCCCTGTTACGACGAGTCCCTCGGATCTTCAAAAGGGTTCCCCCTTATCTAGAGAGAGTCCTACCGTGTCTAGCAAGCAGACTATTGGAGCAACCGATCAAAGACAACGCAAACCGGTTGAGCCAGACTCTAAGCCGTACTCGAGGCTCGCCATGGGAGTCTTCTTACTTTTACCATGCACCTTGCTGGTCTTGATTCATTTCCAGCTGGTAACAGCCATTGCCGACCACTATCGGTCTCTCGAGCATCCTCTGCTGCAGACAAAGGACTCGACAGGCCTGCAGGAGGTATTCCAAGTTTACCAGCCAGTATCTCCGCCTGTCCCAAAAGACGCCGATGGAGATTCAAGTGCTTGTGACCTAGAAGTTTCACTTATGGACCATGTATTCGGATACAGTTACGGGCAGCCTTTCGTCGGTGGGTAGATAGATGCTCACTGTTCGCTACCATTGACCACTCCTGGGCCTATCTCTGATCGCATAGCTTCCTAGGCAACTACACGCCACCAGTCTGTGCTTTTGACACCGTCCACATCAATTTCACAGTTACCTCTCGAGGAAAGCAGTATGACCGCCTCGCTCTCATGTACCTCGGCGACGTGGAAGTGTTCCGGACCTCAACTGCAGAACCAACAACCGCCGGAATAGTGTGGACGTATATCAAAGAAATGTCGCATTACAACTCCCTCTGGAAGCAACCGCAATCGCTGATTTTTGATCTGGGAAACATCATAAATGATGTGTACACGGGCTCATTCAATGCCACCCTAACGGCACACTTTTCTTTGCAAAACAAAAGCACAGCAAGAACAGCCGACCTTATTCTCCCAATCTCAGCCAGGAAATCCGCATCGAACTCTGCGAGTGCGTTTTCGCTTCCGACGGATAATACCACAGTCAGTTACAGGATCCCATCCAGCGCATCGCGAGCCGTCGTGTCCATATCCGCCTGTGGCCAATCTGAGGAAGAATTCTGGTGGTCGAATGTTTTCTCCGAGGACATCACGAGCTTCACAAACACCGTCGGCGAGCTTTATGGATACTCACCCTTCCGAGAGGTCCAACTCTATATCGATGGAGTACTCGCTGGTGTGGTTTGGCCCTTCCCTGTTATTTTCACTGGGGGTGTGGCGCCGGGATTCTGGAGACCAATAGTGGGCACCGACGCGTTTGATTTGAGACAGAGTGAGATTGACATCTCGCCCTTTTTACCGTTATTCCGAGATGGTGAGGAGCATTCGTTCGAGATTAGAGTGTCTGGTCTAAATATTCTGCCGAATGGGACTGCTGTTTTAGCAGATACTGTGGGCTCGTACTGGGTTGTTACGGGGAATATATTTCTCTACACAGATATAGCAGATGAAGGTTCTGAGAAAATTGATCTAGACTCGGAGGCAGTGCAAATCACAGCACCAAATCCGACCTTCACAATTGCACGAAGATTAACAAAGAACGAAACCGGCGCCAACGACACACTGGAATACTCCGTCATCGCAGAGAGAACATTTACCACGACTTCTTCCAAACACAACTGGTCTCAAAAGCTCAGTTTCTCTAACCACGGCCTCCTAAACCAAGAAGGATACAGCCAAGTCAACAAACAACTCACGTCCGGAAAATCCACAATCACCGACCTTAACAATCACCAATCAAATGAAACAACCTTCCGCTATCCGCTCCTAGTTAACGCCACCTACGGAATAACAGATGACTCCCTAACAATAGACGCATGGATGAAACGAGGCCTCGAGATCGACTCGTCCGGAAGTTCAGGATTGTCAACATACACCCTCGCCTCCGGGCCGGGCCCCTATCACCTCCGCACCTCCCAGTCCGGAAAAGCACGATACGAATCCAGCGGCGGCGGATCCTCGTCCCGAGGAAATACAGCCGATGAATACGAAAGTACCGCTAATGGAGTCTCATACTCGCGTTCCGTGCGCGCTGTGAATGGCAAAGTCGTTTACGATACTCGCCCGGTTAATAAGGCTTCTTCGGCTTCGTTCCAGAGTGTGGGGTCGGGGCTTGGAAGGGATAGTGTCAGGAGTATGCTTGGTCGAGGGCCGGGGAAGATCCGGGATTGAGTTTGGTAGAGCCATTGATATAAATATCTTTAGATGCTGCGAGTTTGTCACTTAGTCCTAATCGGAGATGGGATGGTACAAAGGGTGGAGAGCTTAGAGATAGAATCGCATTATCATATTCGTTTCTGCTACCTGCTTTGTAAATCATTTCTCTTCCGGGGCTCTTTTGATGATGTCTTGGGTATTTGCTTTTTAGGACACTTTCTTTGCTTTATGAGCGCCCTTATGTTCGTTCTGTTAACTATAAGTCTTTTCCTTGTGATACGAGTGCTTTACGAGATATAAAATCCCCAAGATTTGACACACCCGGGCAATCTATATCGGTACCCTAGGCGATAGAGTATAGTAATATTAGATACCGCCTAGGTAAATCCCCACAAAAGGTCTCTCAGTATTCCTCAGCAAATAGTTCTGATTTCCTATCTTATTACGTATTCGATCTACAAGTCATATCAGGTCGTAAATTCATTCATCCCTCCTGTGTTCAGCAGCCTCCCCCCGTAAAAACCGACCAACCTCCCTCTCAGCATCCATCGAGCGATCATTCCCATCCTTCTGCTCCAAATTGCCGAAAAGGCACTGCCAAAGATCATCCTTCTTCACCATCTCTCCACCCGAAGCACCGCTAGTCATCAGATTCGTCAGAGTGGCGTCTTCTAATTCCATAGAGTTCGCGGAATCAATCGCCGTCTCGGTCAAATCGTGAATGAGTGCTTCTTCACCGTTGCTGGTCAAAGCTCTGGCATTGTTCTCTTGCTTTTCTTTCTCCAGGATGTGGGCTAGTCGACGGGTGACTGAGAGCTCGTAGATTGATTCTTCCACGGTTCCCGAAACGAGATACATCCACACGGTTGTTGGACGGTGCTGGCCGATTCGGTGGACTCGGGCAATGGCCTGGAGCTCGATGGCGGTGTTTATTAGTGGTTCGCAGAGAAACACGTGGGTTGCGTTGATTAAGGTCAGTCCTGAGGATTGGGCTTTGCCGTGAAGTAAGAAACATTCAACCTGGAGAGGTTTGTTAGACGAATCATTCACGAGAGAGCGTTGAAGAATCTCCAGATTACTTACCGCGGGGTCTTTTTTAAATTTCTCAATGCCCTTCGGCGCATCAACACTACTGTAAAGGATGCCAAATCGAGAGAACGCCGCTTGTAGCACAGTCAGGAAATTCCTGTACTGGGAAAAGATGATCGACTTGGCGCCGGGGTCATGTTCGCGCAGCCACAGAACATGTCTCGCAAGCGTGTCGATCTTCGTTCCGAAAGATCCATCGAGATCGATGTTTTTGATTTCTTTCAGGAGGCCTGAGCTGATATCGCTGTAGATTGCATTCTTCGAGTGTCGCTCGTGGTCAAATTTGACAGGTGCTTCCTCTTCTTGAACAACAAGGTCCTGCGGCTTGTAGGTGATTTGGTGGAAGTCATTGAGTTTCAGGGGCTTCTTGCACATGGGACAAGTGCGATGCTGGCGCCACCATAGTCGCAGGCAGTCTGTGCAGTACTTGTGGCCACAGACAGTCAAAACGCCTAGTGTTCCATGTTAGCATCGGGGTTCTGCGGTGCACCGAACAGCATGATACTTACCGACTTCAAAACTTGACTGGCAAATAATACAGATTCTCGAGCTATCCTCTGATCCTGACTCATCCCGCAGATGGAACAGATACCGGCGTTTGGACTTCAGAGTTGAGATTTTGCTTTCCAGGGTCTCTTCTTGCTTCAGCTTCGATGCGAAGAGAGCTTCGTCCATGGGTTTTCCGGCATTTTCTTCATCGTAAGGCGCAACCGTATCTGAAATCTGCTGCAGGTGACGGTAGTACTCCAACCTGTTATTCATAGTATCACGGAACATTTCCACTTCTCGTTCCAAGCTCGATGACACCTTAAGCTGTTCGGAAATCATCTGGCCAGCATTTTTCAAAACCATGCCGACCATTTCCAACTCAGCGCTCGCGCGCGAACTTCCTCCACTAGCCTGCCACTCCAGCGAAGTCACCAAGCTGCGAAGTTCACTGACGATGCCACGGAGAGAGCCGAACTCGGGATCGGGCATAAGTTCACTGCGAGTATTCATGATCGACAGAAACAGCTTTGGCGATGGACCCTCGTTCTTCTGCGCTTGGATGATGCCTGCTTTGACTTCGTGAGAGATCAGAATGTTCTTTTGGCCGGTGAGAGCATCATGGCGATCGGCGTACATCGACCGCAAAGCCTCCATGTAGACATACATTTCATCCTGATGCTTGGTCGATCGCTCGTACTCGTCGCCCTCGAGCTCGGCGTCTTCTTCTTGATCGATTAGCGATTGTGAGACCAATTTCGTCATCACGTCACGCCAAACTTCGTATTGCTTTGCATGCTCGTTCAGGGCAGCGCACAAGTCTTCAAACTTGTTCAGTATGCGGTAGGATTCCAGTCCTCTGCTGTAGAGGAACGGTTTCATTTTGGGGATGTTCACAAATCCGTTTTTCCGAGTCTTTTCCTTAATAATTCGCATGTATCGTTCCACCTTCTTCGAGATATCGATCAACATCTCTTTGCGGATCACTTTGGCAGCTTCGTATCCTTCAACTTCTTTCTTCTCGAGGGCCTGGAACTCATCAGATTCGGGCTGAGTAAGATTCGTGTCGGTTTTGATCTGGTAGTATGCATTCGCAGTGAAGAATACGGCGATATGTTGAACCTCGAGAGCGGCGCGTAATTTGAGTCGACACTGGCCGATGCGACTGTTTTTATCCGCTTCTTCTGCCTCGTCATCACTAATGTCCGGGGTTTCTGAGAAGGTCGCGGCATCTCCATTGGTTTTATTCTCTTTGTTTTTGAGCCGCTGCAGGCGCAGTTGCTCGCGACTATCCTTAACAAGCTCTGTGGAATGGTCAAGGGTTTTCTGCCACAAGTCCAGAGCCTCTTTCCCACGTCTTGCCGTCTCGAGGAGCTGGCCACGCCGCAGCTGCGATAAAAGGAGCGACCGCTCCTCTGTACGAATGGAAGTGTCGGTGGTTTCGATCATGACTTCTAGGACCTCGCCGACAGTGCGTAACGGTCCGTTTCCTGCACCCAGGGCTCGGCGATTACTTCCGCTAACTTCGGGGTGTAGGCAGGTTTGTCGAAGTCTGGTTAACCAGGTTCGCATTTTTTCAATGATCGTTGGATCGTCCGGATTCCAGTCACCCCGAAGAGGTGCGCCAAATGCATCCAGTCCACAGGAATCGCACATCTCCTCAAATAACTGGCCATAGTGTTGTTCTTCGATGGCAGTGAATGGAGTGGTGATCACAACACGCTTCTGGGGCGGAAGACGGAGCTCGTCCCGAACTCGGTCCTTGCTATGTCGAAGGGCAATAGTGTTGATTATTTTGACCAGAACAGGTCCAAATCGAGAGTAGAGACGTTTCCATAAATGACTGGAGTATGAAAATGGATGGTAGTGTAGGAATAAAAGAAGGCCAGAGAGATCGTCAATGTCTCTGCGAAGTGGTGTACCGGTCACAGCCCATGCGTTCTGGCGGGGAATCAGCCGTGCCACCTTCGCTGCGTTGCTCACTCCACTTTCGATCATCTGAGCCTCGTCGAGGCAAACGCGCCACCATGAAATACGGACTAGAGGGGTTTTCCGAGTCGCAAATCTCTTCTCGTGTCGCAGGTTGCGGGTTGGAGTAGCGCCTGCATAATGAATCTCTCGGGAGATGACGTTGTAGGTTGTCAGTACAACATCAAAATCAGCGATTTCCTCTACAACCAAATCATCCGACTGCTGTTGAGTGCGCTTGATTCCGGTATAGTGGTGCACGCGAAGTTTTGGGGCATGCTGTTCGAGTTCTTGCTTCCATTGCTCCAGGATTGCAGGTGGCGTGATGATCAAAGTAGCACCTGACACTCTCAACCCATCTGGGTCTGGTTTGACTTGCTCCGGGCGCTTGTTCAAGCTCATCAGAGCAATCATTTCAACCGTCTTCCCTAGCCCCATCTCTTCTGCAAGAATGCCGCCACGCAAAGTGTCCGCAGCGTCATGCCAATTAGATATATCGCGGGTGATGATCATGAATAGATGACTGAAGTAACAGTCTTGCCCATCTGCATCCTTCATATGGGTGAATGATGCTGGAAGATTGCCATTGAGCGATCTGTCAATTGGTACAAGCTTCCCATCTTTCTCCAATCCCATTCCTTCGCGTTCCAGGAGCCATCTGACAGCTCTTCTCTGAAAAGGAAAAAGGTCACACACAAGATCGGGACATTTGACATTCGCCGACGCATCTATTGTGTCAGGTGGGACGTGTACACTTTGGTAGAATTCGCGTGGAGCCCAATTCCGGGGGGACCCGAGGAGTTGTTCTCGGTGTTTTCGTCTATCATAACCTCCGACTGGTCGATCAAATGACTCCTTCAGGGCATATTTGGCAAATGCCTCCAATGCCTCATCTTGAAGGGTGGTGAAGTCTGGAATATCAAGCGAATCTTTCCAAATGGTATTCACTTCCAGATTCAAAATTCGATCACTCGAAGAGTATTGGACGGAGGCTTGGTAGCTTGCTATTGGAGTGCGCCTGGAGTAACGGTCCGCGGGAGTGAGAAGGCTGGCTTGGTGAAGCTGCTCAAGGAAACCGAAGAGTCGCGAATCACCAAATTCATGCTCAAACAATAGTTCACGCTCGTCATCGATGGTGTATAGCGAAACTGTGTATGATTCGGGACCGCGCTCGCTGTGCGCAACTTCTTCGTCTTCTTGTTCGGCCGTGTCATCTTCAAGTATAAGACAATTTTGAATTTCCAGAATAACGGGGGTTTTATTATAGGATTCAACGAATGCAAGTAGGTTATGGTCATTCGATTCGGGGGTTCTCTCAAGCTTCTGATAGGACGAGTGGCAAATTGTAAGCATGCGACTTCGACTGGGGCCAAGGAGGATCTATCTATACTTACCATGCGCAAAGCTAGCCGAGCTAGTGGGATGTAGCCCAATGGAATTCCTGTTGAAGAAATCCCATTTTCCTGCGCGAGACTGTGGGTGCCCGATTTAGCAACCTTGCGTCGTTTGATGGGACGCTCGTCGGCAATGAGATTATTATTTTGTGAAAGCACGGAAAGCAGTGACGCGGGTACCGCAGCTGTAGTACACAAGTAGGTTAGTTTTTGATGGATTGTCGGCATTGGGAAGGTTTGAGTAACATACCTGGTAATTTGACATCCTCTGCGACCACGGTCATTTTGGAGATGATAACTGAGTGTCATCTCATACCTCCATGCCTCGGGGGAAAGTCGAGGTCGAGGCGTGGCGCATTGCGACAGCTGGGGCAATCGAGGATCACGTGGTGATAGGCAAATATTTAATCCGGCCAGTCGCAGCCCATAGCTTCGATATCTTGGCGCCAAGACAAACAGATGTATACAAGATCAATGATAGGTGTAAAAGCAGTGGTAATATTTCCAGAGAGAAACAGAGTGGAATGTCAAAGAATTGTCAATGTCATGTTGAAATAGGAAAAACTAGTATTACGACTACTTAGGTAGTATTTGCGAACTTGAACCGTCATCTTCATGTTGGAATAGAGTATTGCAAAGATATTACTAATATCTCAGTAGTCTCCTATCAGCCCTGGAGTGATAAATCTCGGCGAAGATTCGGATAATCATTGACAGAGTCAAACTCCAGGGCCTCAAATGGTACTAGTAGTACTACTAAGACTTAGTATGTCTCCCAATCAAATCCCAGAAATTGTTAGAGGTTCACATTAGAGTACTGTAGTTACCTACTTAACAGGAGATAGTTAACAGGTAGCTCTTAGTTTTGGTCCCTGACCCAATTTTGTTCTGGCCTGAAACCCCTGGCGTCAACCGCGGATCAGATTAGTCACCCGCCCTGACTAATCCCCGCTCCCCCACGCCATACAGCGACGTGCGAACAGCCAACCACAACGGTGACGTGCGTGTGGTTGCCTATCTACTTTAAAGAAGTTTTATTTTGCAACCGATCGACATATTCTTCCGAGTCAATGCCGACTTGAAACCGCCATCTCCCAAAACAATCTTCTCAACATGGCGTCCGACTCGCAGAGCCCCGAGGCTCGCGAGCTGACCTTGATAGGCAAGGTGGAATTTAGAATTGCCATGGCAGACTCTGATGAGAAGCTCCAATCACTTCTTGGAACATATCTGGCTCCTCTACTTTTGAAGCTGAGCTCCGAGAGCGTCGCCGTACGCAATAAGGTCATCTCCGTTTGCCAACATGTCAACACACGGGTCAAAGCTCCATCAATCCAGCTCCCAGTCGCCGCATTGCTGAAGCAATTCAAAGAGCAAAAATCTCAGCTAGTCAGGCACTTTGATCTTATCTACGCTCAGCAAGGGATAGATCGTCTCGGCTCCGATGCTCGTGTGGAAATCCTCCTGCCCCTGCTTCAGGGTATCTCGGAGATCGGAACCTCTGCCAGCCAGGGCGCTATCGTTTTCAACTTGGTTCTGCGTCTTTTGCCACTGTTCAAAATACCCGTCAAGGGTAGTGACGAAGACCTGAAATTGAAAGAACGGTTGAAATTGTCGGATGAAGACGCTCGCTTTTTGTCCTTTTGGCTGAGCAAGCTCCTGCTTTTATCTCCCGGCCCCGCGGAAGCCTCTAGCTGCCCCGGTTTATCACCAGACGAGTATAAATTCTTAAACAAAGACGAAAAACCCACCGAAACGTGGAATCCGGCTTCCCCAGGAGGGTTGAATCTGACCGAAACCAAAGTTATTGCCCTTCGGTTCCTTGGTAGTGGTGCCTTCGCCGATGCTCAAAAGTTCCTGCCTTCATTGATAGCCTCTGCCGATGCGAACTCCCGTTTGGCCGATCTGGGCGATGAAACACTCAAGCGATTTGCCGTGGACCTTGAAGACTCGCAAACCGTTGAACAGTTATATGACCTTTATTTTGGTGCGAATGGAGCTCCTTCCGTTCGTCCTCTGGTCCAGGTGAAGATTCTGGTTTTCCTAGGAAAATCCATCAAAGCTACGGGAAATACCGATCGGATATTTAAGCTTATAGAGGAAGGCCTTCTGTCAGATGCTGCCCGATCCGCCCAGGGGCTGCAAGCTGCCAAATTAAGAACCCAAATATTCACATTTACGACATGGGTTGTCCGAATGGGCTCCCCATCGGACCTAAAGCAGATAGCCCCGAAGTTGATTGCTGGATTACGGGATTTCATTCAGTCCCAGGGATGGCCCAGTCCCGGTGCCAGTGGACAGAAATTGCCTGCAACAGACCTCAGTCTACGAGGTCTCGCCTACGAAAGCATAGGTATCTTGGTCCCCAAAGTTGACTTTCAACTGCGAGATGAAGAAGTGGAGAATTTCGAATTCGACCTAGTTCGTTGGCTATTCACCTCCTTGAGTGCAGATGATTCTAGCCCCCAGATTTTCGTTAGTATCGACCAGGCACTGGGAAGTATCCTCAATTCATCACTAGACAGCCACGACAAAGAGTTCCAAAACCAACTACGTCCATTCCTTGTTCGCCAAATGGCTCTTCAAGCTGGAGAGATCGACCCAGAGACCGGATTCACTGTTGCTCGCGGGGTCCAGTATGCCGCAGTGCGATTCGCCAACCGATTCCTGCCGTATAATGATATCGTGGCTCGCTGGATCGATCTCATGGCCATCGCAAGAGGGCCCGGGAGGCAGCAGGAAATCGTGGAGGAAGGCAAAAAGGGTCTTCATCCATACTGGTTCCGACTGCTCAACCCGACCAAAGATCAGAAATGGGAAAGCGCTTCGGAGGCGGAGAAAAAGCGAGACGAAAGCTGGTTCGAATTTCCCCAATTCGTCGAGGCAACTCGCTTTCTACTTGGGTCCGAGGACGAGGACTCTACAATGGACGACTCTTTGCCCAAGTCGCGAATCTTGTCAGGCCCCTATAAAGATGCCTTTGCACCTGCGGTCGCTTTCCTACGGAATACGCTGCTCTGGGAGGCATTTTCGGCAGCGGGTATTGTCACTGATATGGAGCAAGACTGGGACTTCAAGCTCGAAGTGCACCTTTCAACGAGTGCAGAGGCGCGTGAGGCCGTGAGGAAATATATTCGGAGCTCAGGAAAAGAGTCCGTCTTTGCCTATCTGTCAGGCTTGCTAGACGGTCTGGAAACGGAAGGTCTTCCTGGTCTTCGTCAATGTGGCGTCCATTTCGTGGAGATCTGCTCTCTATCTCCTGACGATGTTGTCGAGGGCCTCACCTCGCGCGCACAAGCTCTCAACAAACCTATCCTGAGTAACAATGAAGAGATCCAAGCTCTTGCCGCAAGAGCCTTTGGTATCTTGGTGTCTCATCCTGCCACTTCTGGCGATGTTTTGAACAAATTCGTTGGCGAGTTGGCGAGCACACTTCAAACATGGAACACTGCGATCGGAGAAGCTGCTCTTCGGGTTCGTGGGTCAATTCTTGCACTTTCATATCTCTTCAGCAGGTTGGCGTACCGCAATCGGCTGGATACAGTTCCCGAAGCACAGGCCAAGCAATACATTGAGACGGTACTGGATATCGTCGATGCCTCTCGTGACCAACTTCTTCAAAGGACTGCGGAAATTGCGATCGGGCAACTTAGTCTTGCTGGCATTCTCTCGTTGAAGACTCTGCCGGAGGATGCCTGGAAGAAGGTCCAACAGAAGCTGGCCGGCGATGCCAAAAAGTCCGAACACGAAACCCCTATTCTGTCTTTGGGTCTCCTGACAGTGACATTCTCTCGAGAGGAGTCGGCTGCATCCTTATTCAGTGAATTCTTGGGCTCGCTCTATAGTCTACACGAAGTCCGCAGCCCAGAAGTCCAGTTTACCATCGGTGAAGCATTGAGCAACGTTGCCGTGGGATGGGACTCTCGGGCCCTCATCCAAGACTTCGATGTCGATGCCCCATTCCCTTCGTCGGGTGTTCCGCGAAAGGTCTTTGTGGAGGTCTACGACAAGATCATCGCCGATTGCGTTGCACCAAAGCCTTCTCTCCGCAAAGCGTCCGCTATATGGCTACTCTCCCTCGTAAAGAACTGCGGCCACCTCCCCGAGATGCAGGAACGGCTACGCAAATGCCAAGCTACGTTCTCCAGTCTGCTTGGAAATCGTGACGAAGTGGTGCAGGAGACCGGCGCACACGGCCTCAGCCTCGTCTACGAAATCGGCGACCAGGAACTAAAAGACTACCTGGTCCGCGATCTCGTAGACTCCTTCACAAACACCGGCGCAAATCTCGGCGGCGGAAATGTCAGCGGAGACACCCAACTCTTCGAGCCTGGCGCTCTTCCAACAGGCGACAACACCTCTGTCAACACATATAAAGACATCATGAACCTGGCCGCCGAAGCCGGCGATCCCACCCTAGTCTACCGATTCATGTCTATGGCTTCCAACAACGCCCTTTGGAGCAACCGCGCCGCGTTCGGCCGATTCGGCATCAGCAGTATCCTCTCCAATTCCAGCGTCGATGGCTATCTAGCTCAGAACCCAAAGATCTACCCCAAGCTTTTCCGCTACCGATTCGATCCAAACCCGAACGTGCAGCGCTCGATGAATACCATCTGGCAAGCTCTCGTGAAAGATCCCACCGTGGTGGTTGATGCCCACTTCGAGCCGATCATGGAAGATCTCCTGAAAAGCATGCTTTCGGGCCGCGAGTGGCGCGCACGCCAGGCAAGCTGTGCCGCCGTGGCGGATTTAGTCTCGGGGCGACGCCCAGAGAAGTACGCGCAGTACCTGGATGAGATTTTCGAAAAGGCGTTCAAGCTACTTGATGACATTAAAGAGTCTGTTCGGACGGCGGCGTTGAAGCTCTGCCAGACACTCACCAATTCCGTCATTCGCACGCTCGAGACCAATGGGTCGGAGAAGAGGGCTGGGATCTTACTTGGGAGTGCGGTGCCGTTCCTCCTCAGTGATAAGGGGCTTGATTCAAGCGTTGAGGAAGTGCGGGGATACGCCATTGGCGCTCTGGTGCAGATCATCAAGAAGAGCTCGGGGACAATCCTGCACCCATTTGTACCCACTATCCTGGAGAAATTCTTGACCTCGCTAAGCTCGCTCGAGCCCCAGGCTGTCAACTACGTTCATCTCAATGCGGACAAGTACGGACTGACGGGTCAAGACATTGACAAGATGCGACTGTCTAGTATCCGCACTTCGCCTATGATGGAGGTCATCGAGCGTTATCTCATTGATCACCTGGACGAGACGAACCTCAAGGAGCTGACGCCCAAACTGGAAGACGTGCTCCGCTCAGCGGTGGGTCTACCCTCCAAAGTGGGCAGCAGTCGCGTCCTGGTGCTGCTAAGCATGAAAACGCTCCTTTTCCGACCCTACGCGGACCGATTCATTCAGCTGCTGAGCAAGTATGTTGTGGATCGCAACGAGACGGTCAGCGCATCCTATTGCACATCCATGGGCTACCTCCTCCGCTTGGCATCGGACGATCGGGTTTTGAAAACGATCGAGTATGCGCAAACCTTGTATCTAAACTCCGACGACGCCACCACCCGATCCATCGCGGCGGAAATTCTACAGGCAAGTTCCAAACTGTCGAATGACCGGTTCATGGCGTTTGCGACCAGCGCGCTGCCCTTTGTCTTCGTCTGCAAGCATGACGGCGACGAGCACGTCCGCGAAGCGTTCGAAAAGACCTGGCAGGATAATGTGGGGGGCAGCCGGGCGGTGGCTCTGTACATTCGGGAGATCGTCAGCCTTGTATCCGACAATTTGGATTCGGCGCGGTGGGCCATCAAGCACACTGCGGCACGTGCGATCGCGCAGGCGGTGCTGGCATTAGATGCGGAAATCGATCTCCCTACTGCACGATTGGTGTGGCCTGTGCTGGAAAAGGCTTTGGCGGGTAAGACATGGGATGGGAAAGAAGTCCTGCTGACGGCGCTAGTCAAGTTTGCGCGGGCTGCCCAAGCACTTTGGACGGCGCGCCCGGAGCTAGGGATTTTACTGAAGGTGAGTCTCTTTTTTTTTTTCTTGCTTTTTTCCCTGTTTTTTTCCCTCTCCTTTTTGGGGGGCCTTCCCTTCTGGGCTGTATCCACGCCAGCTTTTTTTATGCTTTCCCTTTTTTTATCCCGGGCTCGTTTAGCTCCGCGACTCAGGATGGGACGACTAACCACTTCCCACCCCGCATTAGACTATTGCCGTCCGCGAAGCGAAGCGAACTAATGCCGTCTATCGGCCGCACGGCCTGATAGCCCTTGGAGAAATCGCCCTCATCCGACCGGACGATTTCCTACGCGATGCGTTGAAATTCGTCCCCGGTGTAATTGAGGAGGAAATCGGGGAGGACGAGGATAAAATGGAGATTGATAATAAGGGAGGGACCATCAAACGAGATGCAGTCGATACACTGGCAGCATGTGTGCAATGTCTACTACAATGTCTTAATCCCGAAACCGCCGGGTCGGGTCAAGGTCAGTCCATTCCAGTCCATTCCCTACCCTACCCTACTCTGTGCTACGAGGTGCCCTTGTTTTGGGTTTCTTTACGAACGCCTCAACCCCTAGCGTCCGTTCGCCTGCTAAGCCTAACCATAGTGCTGGGAGATGATGTGCGACAGGTGACGGGTCCGTTGGACGCGGCCCTGAGCCAGGGTGGACGACAGGTAGTCAGCACGGCCTACCGAGAGCTCCAAGCGTTTTTTGGACGAGTGGATCGGTGGTCCGGACCCGGTGAAGAGGAAATGGTGGAACCGATGGGCGGGCTCGCTAGATTGCTCACGCGTGACGGGGATGCAGTTGAGAGTGTCCGCAAGGGTCGGGCGGAGGCTGTGCTGGCGTTCCTGGGGCTGCGGAAGGGTGTCCGAGGGGTGCCCGATGGGTTGGGTGAGGCGTTGCGAGGGTGGAGGGCTGGAGAGCGGGCAGGGGGAGTACAGGGAGTGCTGGATGAGTGTTTAGGGCTGATGGATAGTGCCAGGTAGATGATTTCGTATCTGCAAATATGGATACGTGCATCCGGAATACCCATGGGAATGGATACAGAGTAATAGATAGAGTAGATAGGGTACTTTGTACTCTATCTGACTCTATCGATTACCGATGGAGTGGTTTCTCCTAAATTATAGTTGGTACGGAGGATACTCTCCATGGTCTTGTACCCTATCGTTCCATGGTTCCCACGTGGTTGCCCAATGTCGACTTTATTTTTTCTTATTTATTTATTTATTATTTTCTGATTATTTGATTAAGTGTACGGAGTCCGGAGTACAAAGTACGAACTGCAGATTCCAAATCTTTGCTCTTATTTCTCTCTTTGTGCTCTCTATTCTTCATTCCATCCCTCTTAAGCCAACGAGTGCGAGCGCCACTCGCTTAACCCTCGGCCAAGTCCGGATATCCTCAGTCTCGCCAGGACCAATCCAGCATCCAACCAGCACTGGCCATGCTGTCCACTGCTATCCACTGCTGTCAACCTGGCTAGACCGGCCTAGCCGGGCCGATCCAGGTCTTCCCCAGACGCGCATTCTTCGGCCGATCCCTTTCATCCTTTTCCTTTCCCTTGGAAACCTATCGAATCTCTCGATCCACAGGACCTAGTGCTGCTCCGTTCCCTGTACAATTCCCTGTTGTTTTATCCCCCCCCCCACTAAGCCTAATTATCTCTAATTCCTACTGGCACTAGTGACCCTGTTCGACGTGTTCCTCCGTTGTCAGCCAGCCCTAGCGTGGCTAGTGCATGATTCATGTGTTCCCTGTTGTCTGCTGCCCTCTTCTCTCCTCTAGTCTACCCCCCCGTATACGCAAGACTAGTCCTTCCCCGTCTCTCTAGTCCCGGATGCCTCCCCCAATTGGGCAAAAGGAAAAGTGCAAGAATAGCATCAAATCCCACATGGTTGGCAGCTGCATGCCATTCTCCCTTTTGACTTTTTTTTCACTCCCTAAACGAACTGGATCTAGCTCCTCTTTTTTTCCCTTTTTTCCCTTTTTTTTTTTTTTCTCTTTTTTTTCTCTCTCTTTTTTCCCGGCATCTGACCTGTTCCTAAGCCTCAACCCTCATGGGTCCCATTCCATTCCACATCTCCCTTGAGTCTTGTTTCTCGCATCCGAGATTCCCCCCCCCTTCCCACCCGATTTGACTCTATTCCCAATTCTGTCACAATTCTCTATCCCTCTCAATTCCCGCCACTTCGTCAAGCCAGGAACAAGGCGCTCCGCCCGTGAACCATGCAGCCATCTCGAACCATCTTGTCCTGCAGCTGCATCTTGCTGCTCGTGATGTGATTCTACATAACTTGCCTCCTTTCCCTCTTTTTTTTTTGCCTCTCGATTCACTTGACCATCCTCTCCACACCCATCACTCCGGGCTATACTACTTCTTATAATCCCCACCTACCTCCACTTTATTTCTCCCATCTCTTGCCACTGCGTGATCTCATCCGATCTCATCTGATCTCATCTAAACGTCTTACTCATTACCTTGTCCCCCCTCCTCTCCCCTCCTTAGTTCCTCTCCTCCCCCGCCCTCCACTGGTATATAGCACCAACACCCTTATACCTGGTACGTCTTCCAATCGCCATGCCATGCCATGCCATGCCATGCCATCCATCCCATCTACTAATTATGTGACCCAGGCACCCTGTCAGCCTTATGACTGTCACGAGTACGGTGATGCAGAACCGCCGGGCCCATGCCTCGGGAAAGCGCCCGCTGCGACTGCCCATCATCGCCCCCAAGGAAGAATCCCCCGGTAAATTAGAGAGTGGCCTGATTGCTCCTCCACGTATCCGTCTACCTCCGCGATCAAGAACTGGCTGCTGGTATGTCTATCTTATTCCCCTGCTTCCTTGGCAAGCCATGGCTTTTTCATTTTCCTTTTCTAATTAAATTTCCCCTAGGACATGTCGAGTGAGTCAACCCTTCAGCTCTATACACATCAACTCCCCTTCCCAGCCTCCCCCCCCTGGGATCTAGATTTTCTTCATGGAACTCCAATTGACCTGTTTCTTTTTTTTCCTCTTCATTATAGAGCCGAAAAGGTATGTTTACACCAAAATTCCTTTCCCGCGCCTCTCCGCAGGGAATTGAATTCCAGTGGCTGACTTGACCCGCGGCATTCCACAGTTAAATGCGATGAAGGACATCCTCAATGTAATGTATGTTTCTCTACGGATTCATTTCGTTTCATTCCTCGGGTCTA
The DNA here is from genome assembly GCF_028828005.1 of Penicillium manginii. NCBI lineage: Eukaryota > Fungi > Ascomycota > Eurotiomycetes > Eurotiales > Aspergillaceae > Penicillium > Penicillium manginii. The sequence continues at coordinate 2,144,677 of NW_026643110.1, read as the reverse complement.
CTTTTACCTCCCTTGCGCCTTACTCTTGCCTTTTACTCACCATTCTACCTTTCTTTAGCAATGCACTCGTCTCGGCCACAGCTGTGACTACCGCCCTCGACTGGCCTTTCGCGATGACACCCCTCGCATCATGGGCCGCATGGCCGACGTAAAAACCGATGGCAACATCGTCTGGGATCGTAAGCTAGTCCGCGTTTCTCTGTCTTGTCAGGTTCGCTTCTAACTCGTATTGTAGTTTCCTCCCCGCCTGTCAGTGAGGAGAAGGCCGATTATTTCTCCTGCAAGGAAGCTCTCCCCGTCTTCGCCCTCCTCACTTCGGATGAGGACAGGGAAAAGAAGGCCGAGGGCAGCAGTCCTGGTACTTTCCACGTTGTCGTGACTCCAGACAGTTTCTCGGCCTTGCCTGAATATTCCGATGATGGCGATAGGTCACGATCCAACGGTGCGTCGGAGTCTGTAAGCTCTGCGGCGACGAGTCCCATTACTGGCATTGTCAAGTCAGAAGGTACTCGGATCCTCAGTGAAGATCCCAATGTGGTCATCTTGAAGACTTTTGAAGATACAACGCGCCGGTCTTTATCGACGGGGAGGATGTCGCAGATTTCACCTACGTCGGAGATCTCGGATCCTTTCTGTTCTCTCTCTCTTTCTCCTATTCTTGATTCTCTCCCTTCTCCTGTTCTCTTTGAGGATGATCAGCCGTCGTTCATTGTTGAGAGTTTAAATCAACATCAACCAAGTCAGGACACAACTCTCTTTGCGCATTTCCGACATGTCGTCTGGAAACAATTATTTCCTCATGACCGCAGTCGAGATGATTCATTCGGTCTAGAAACCCATGGTATGACTCTGAGTGTGGAATTTCTCGAGCGCGAGGCGGCTCGTTTCCCTCCTGTGAGTATCGATCCTTGTGGACTATTGATTCTTGCTCTAATATTAGTTCTCATGTATAGCTTTCCCACGCTATCATGGCTGTATCAGCTTTGAGTCTCTCACACAGCGGCACTGGACAGAGTCTCGATGCTTTGCAGTATTACCAGCAAGCATTCCCATCTCTTCAAATCAGCCTCCGCAACAACGACGACCTCGTCTCCGACGGACTATTCCTCACCCATTTCCTCCTTCTGATCTACGAGGTAATTCACCACCGGCCTATTCCCATACCCCTACCTCTGTACATATATCTAACTCATTCCAGGTCGCAGCAGCCGAACCCCACGGCTCAAACCTCTGGTCCCATCACATCTCCCGCCTCCTCCACATAACCTTCCTCCGCCGCAACCAATACGGCCACGAACCACACCCCTTTATCCTCTGGTGGATCTGCCATATCGACCTCTACGCCCTCCTCAGCGGCGCCGGAACAGGCGAATTCATCCGCGCCATCCTAGACAACCAAATGCTCCCCTCCCCAGAAAGCCTCCTCTACCCCTCCACCCCGGAAGGCTACAGCATAATCTATGCCGACGAACACGACTCCCTCCCAACCCTCATGCGCCTCTACACCTCAACATTCAAACTAACCGCCCGCCTCGGCTTCCTAGCCACCCAACTCCGCCACGAAAAATCCACCCTCCCGTTCGCAGACTTCAACGCGCGCGCCGCGGAAATCGCCTCCATCCGCACATCCCTCTCCTCCCTCTGGGACACCCCAGACGTATCATTCTGGTCCGCCAACCGCACCGCCCTACCGCTCCGCTCATCAGAAATCCTCCAACAATCCCTCGCGCTCTTCCACGCAGCCCAACTCTTTTCATACAGCAGTATGTGGCCAGGCCAACGCCTCGAAAGCGACTGCGACTTCAGCCCAGACAGCGAAATAGACCACCACGCGTCAGAAATCCTGCTAATCGCCGAGCGCACGACGCAGACGAGACGCGCGGATCGGCATTTCCTCGTTTTCCCGCTGTTTCTGGCTGGGGCGACGGCTTCGGCGAGCGGGTTGAAGATGATGGCTATGGAGTTGATGACGGGGATGGAGGATGAGGAGGATGGGTTGGGGCGCAATGCGGCTACTACGCGGGCTATCTTGCAGACTGTTTATGAGAGGCAGCTGGAGAGGCTTATGCGGGTTGGGCATACTTTGGATGTGGATTGGGCGGATCTTATGGTTAAGGAGGGTTTGCAGATGGTTAATTTTGGGTTTTAGGAGGGCTGGTATCAGCTGGGTTTGGGTGTCTTGGAGTATGAGTATGAATATGAATATTGGATTGGACTGGATTGGATTGATTGGATTGGCGCTGGATGGCATTTGTTTACATGTGTGTTGTTGTTTTTTTTTTTTGTTTGGCCCAGTCTCTCTGTGGTTCTAGTATGAGATATGATGTGTGTATGTATAGAAACGAATTGTAATGTGCCATGGACAGAACTGAACTGAGCTATTACTAGGGAAGTCATGTAAACAGAGGAACTGTATTTAGCGCCTATACTAACTACACTCCACTCATACTATATTAGTGTAGAGTGTATTCACCAATGGCAAGCTATCACAATAGGCATCAATATCACATCAACTCATCACACACTGCGGGGTCTAACTTGGCGCCTAACAGTATCTCTTCTCTTCTTCCCCCCCTTTATCCTGGCTTTTTTACCTAGGTACTTCCAAGGTTTTTACTTTTACTTTTACTTTTTACCTTTTACTCTATACTCGTGTTCTGACTTACTCACAGCCCGATTTATTTTTATCTCAGATCGCTGCCTGATCCCCCCCTATTCAGTGCATCCCCCCCCCCACTCTACTTTTGTTAGTCTCCGCCCCTCGCAGAACAGCCATCCGATCGCTGCCACTGCCACTGCGCGCTTAGCTCCGAGTGATTGGGTAGACCTAACGCACTCGCAGTTTCAGCCCAGTTTGACTCTCTCGCATTCTGCAACTTCTCTTCACGTTTCGTCTGTCGCCAGTTCGCCATTATGGACGGTGATAGCCGTGGTATTCACCCGGATGAGGAACTCTTCCTCAACTCCCGACCCAACCCACATCAGTCCCAGGCACAGGCACAGGGACAAGTCGAACCCCTCCGAATCAATAAAAGAGACTCGACCTCCCCCCTCGGCATCAACATCCCCTCCCCCCGCACCACTCCCATACCCCGACGACCGTCCTCGTCCCATGCGCAGCTCGAGTTCCAACGATAGTCGTCCAGCCGATAGATATGAAAGATACACCTCGCCACCACCGGCTGGATCCGGTTCTGGTTCTGGCTCCATGAGCCCCGCAGATTATCCCCCGGCTTTGCGTCCCCGCGATGGCCAGCCCAGAGTCGCAACACTCGCTGAACGAAGAGGCGCTGCCCCGCCAGAATCACCCATCGCAGGACCAGATGCGCTCGTCTATCCTCGTCCCCCGCCCCAGTCCTCGGATGCGCCGGGCCAACAGAGCCAGAATCAGAATCAACCATACGACTACCGTCAACAATACTACCCACCCCCACAAAGCTCCACCCCACGCCCACCCTCATCCCTCCAACCACCCCAGTCCGGAGGCGGAGGCGGAAGTGGAAGTGGAATAAACCGCATCAGCTCAACAGCATCAACATCAACAACCCGCGCCCAACGTGGCTCACCCCCGCCCCCAGAAACGCCCATCGTCGGACCAGGCCAGTCCTCGGCCTCGGACATCGAGTCCCGTTTCGCTGCGGCCGGTATCGCAGGCACGTCCACTTTATCCGGGATCCAGTCGCAGAATCATAATCAGAATGCTGCGGCGCAGAGACGAGCTGATCAGTATGTTGGTCAGCAGCCTACTTTTCATCAGGCCGGTGCGCCGGTGAGGCCTTGGACTCCGACTGAGCAGCCTGGTTCGCAGCCTCATGGTCCGCCGACGGTTTATCAGGGGGATGAGGTTGTTAGTGGTGGGCAGGGACAGGGACAGGGCCAAGCACCGGCGCAAGCGCAGCATCCGGGGCAATATGGGAGTCCGCCTCCAACACACCCGAGTCAGTATGGGAGTCCATTGCAGGCTCATCCGGGTCAGTATGGAAGCCCGTCTCCGGCCCAAGGAGCTCAAGCTGTTTCGCCGCAGCAGCAGCAACAGCAACAGCAACTGCCGCCGAGAGGCACAAATGCAAATGCCTTGGAGAACGATATGGATCGCATGCGCATTAGCGAAGAACCTCCCCCAGCTTACTCGAGTGTTTCTGGCGCCTCGAATGGATATCCGAATGAAAAGCCAGGCGCTGGGGCAGGTGCTGCCGCCGCTGGGCACCCAGCAGCAGCAACAGCTACAGCAAACCAACCTCATCCCTCTACTATTGGAGCTGCTGCCGCTGTTACTGCCGCCGCTGTAGGCACATCTGCCTCTCCCGCACCGTCTTCAACACAAGACCATCCCGCCTTCGCGAATGACCCCAGACAACAGCAGAATATGGGCCAGTCACCTCACAATTCCGCTCCCAATGGCCCTGTCCAGTCTGCGTATTCCCAAGCAACTGTGGCACAAATTGCCTCCCCTGCCCCGAGCGGTCTTCCTCCAGCTTCTCCCCCACCACTGCCAGAGGGCTGGATTGCGCACATGGATCCGAACTCAGGCCAGTATTACTACATCCATCTTCCAACCCAGTCCACGCAGTGGGAATTCCCGAAAGGTCCTACGCCATTGAACCTCAACGAGACCCCGCTGTCGCCCGTAGGCAGCGTGTACAGCAGCCACCCTCTGACTTCCCCAGGCCTTTCGGCATTTGGAAAGCCGCTCGCCTCTCCTGGTGCACCCATGACCCCTGGCTTCGAAAGCCTCCAGTCCCCAATGACAGGATTCTCAGGCCCGCCTCCGAGCAGCGGCATGGATCTGTACAAAACCGCCCCCACAAACGGCGTCTACTTTGGCCCCTACCTCCGCTACACGAACATGGACCTCGAGCGTGGATTATGGCTGGGCTCCATCCTACTCGTCACAGACGCAGCCCAACCACCCACCATCCACTGTCATCAAAGCGTCGACCTATCCCCGAACCCAAAACAACTCAAAGCCATCAACATCGCCGCCCACCAGCGCTGGACCTTCTACAAATACGAAATCGAAATCCAAATGGACGACGCCGGCTCAGCAAAATGGACATACGCCATAACCTCCCACCTAGGCTGCACGCGCTACGAATTTCTAGTCGCAGGCCGACACGAAACAAACTGGCGCTTCATCTCCACCTCAGGCAACGACTTCTCGTTAAACGTCAACGCGAATGAGCGCGCGAGACTGGGTGGTGTGGGCTTTATGTGGAAGGACATCATGACAAAGCATAATGAGATTGGAGGATTCCATGCGCAGCTTTGTCTTGGCGGACAGATCTATGCTGATCGCATGTGGAAGGAGATTCCTTGTCTCAAGCAGTGGTTGGCGATTAGTGGGAAGGAGGCGAGGAAAAATGCGCCGTGGACGGCGGCGAATCAGCAGGATGTTTCGCATGCTTATTTCCATTATTATACCAGTCATTTTGACCAGCCGTATTTGAGGGAGAGCTTTGCGCAGATCCCTTATGTTTGTCAGATTGATGATCATGATATGTATGTCCACCCCCCTCCCCCGGGATCATCCCCTCTGCCAGTGAGTGAGTGAGTGATGAAACATTGGCTAACATTCGCACAGTTTCGACGGCTTCGGCTCATACCCCGAACACATGCAATTCTCCAACATGTTCAAAAACATCGGCCGCATCGGAATCGAAATGTACCTCCTCTTCCAACACCACACAACCCTCGACATCCTCCGCAACGTAAACACAGACATCGACCTCTTCACCATAACCGGCACAGGCTGGCACTTCGTCAAATACCTCGGTCCCGGCGTCGTCGTCGTCGGCCCAGACTGCCGCTCAGAGCGAAACCCCCACCAAGTAATGGCAGGCCCAACCTATCAAGGCCTCTTCCCAAAGATAGCAATGCTCCCACCAAGCGTTCAACACTGTCTCTGGATGATCTCCATGCCGCTCATCTACCCACGCCTCGAGACTGCCGAACACATCGCGCAAACCGTAACAACCGGCAAACGCGCCGTAACAGGAACATACAACCTCCTAGGCAAAGTAACCAGCAGCGTCGCCGGCGTCGTCGGCGCAAAAGAATTCGTCGGATCAGGCTTCGACTCCGTCAAACGCGCCGTCGGCAAATCAGGCCTAATGGGCGGCATCCTCTCCCCATTCGGCGAATTCGACCTCATGGACGAACTCCGCGACCAATGGACCCACGAATCCAAAGATCTAGAACGAACATATCTAATCCGCACCCTGCAAGGAATCGCACATCAAAAAAGTATACGCATGACGTTTCTCTCCGGCGCAGTCAATGTCGCGGGCGCGGGATTAGTCCATGATCCTGCTAATCCGTCCGATCACAAGACGATGTATCAGCTCATCGCGTCGCCGGTCGTTAATACTCCACCGCCAAGCTATGTGATTAAACTCCTCCACAGCCACGGTAAACCGCTCTACGTGCCTGCGAACGGGCACCGCTCGAGTAGCGCGCCCACGGATACGAAGGAGGATATGATGGAGATCTTCCAGACAGACGTTAATGGGCAGAATCGCGAGTATAAGAAACTCATGGGGCGGAGGAATTATGTTGCGATTGTGGCTTATGATCCTGATGTTGCGCAGGGTGGGCCTGGGGCTGGGCTGGCGCAGCAGCATCTTGTTCCGGGGGGGGAAGTTGAGTCTTGCCGCGGACTTTATGGTTCAGGGGGATGGGGCTTATGCTAGTGTTGTTAAGTTTGGGCCGGTTATTGTGCCGAGTTTGGAGGCTGGGAGGTAGTGTGCGGTGGTGCTTTTGTCTTTATTGGATGTCTTGGTTCATTGTCATTGTCATTGTCATTGCTGGTGCTTGTGCTGGTTATGAGCTTTATCTTCCCATGTTTTATTTTTGTTTTTGTTTTATAGGATATGATATGAATTTTACGAGTTTATTTACAGCGTTCTTGTTGTTTATCACCTTCGATCCGAGTCAACATATCTCTTTCTCATTCGGATCGTGTCCATATGTTCGTATGAGCACTAGTATTTATTGAATTTGTTGACTTGACGTTAGGCGCTCATTAAAGTCTGCGTATATGCTGCCTTCTTATCTACACATGACGAGCAAGCTCTCTGGCGATGTCAGTACGCTGGATATTCCATTCCAACAAGTTAGATTGGAACTTGAACCTTGGAATATAATACTGCTAGCACTTCTATCAATGTAATTACAGCATTCCATGGCGGCAATCGACCATTGTTTCTGCCAAGCTTCCAAGCTTTATCAACTTCAAGTTGAACTTGAAGACCAAGGCTTCATATTCCAGCCCTCGGTGGACACTACTCCACTACTAGTAGGTACCTATATATATTGCTTAATCCTGATTCTACTAGTACGGCTCCGTGGTTGTTGAGGGTACTAATTCAAGTTATATCGCTCGGTACTAGTAGAACACTGGGAAGATACCGAGAGGTTGTATAATATTTACCAACCTATACTACAATTGGCACCTAGGCATGCTAGCACTCACCAACCTGAATTCGATGTATTACTAGTACTAGTTATTACCCTCGGGACACATTCTCATTTCCTAAAGAATTTTCACCACGTACGACGAAGGAGCAGACTGAAGCTATTTTCTAAACCACTGCCCCTGGTTTACTGCCGGCTTTTGGGTCATAATTTCTGCATAATAAATAACACGATCGAACTGGTATCTGGTGGGAATATTTTCTATCCGCCTTGTTCTGATGTCTCTACAGCGACACACCGACACACCGCCAGACAGTGATACCGCTGAAATCCGATAGAATAAGACAATTGCCTTCAGCGCTGCACGCATCGCAACAATACCCTTTGGACTCTTCGCATATTTCGACAGTCGATGTTGGTTGGAACTGAACTGATCGTCCGACTCCGTTATACTACTAGGGCCAGGGACAGGGCCAAGGACAATGATGGACTTTGTCTGTCCATGGGGTGCCGGTGTCCAAATCGGTGATTATCGACGGGAACTTTCGACGCAACTGTCTATTCTGAAGCATACCCTCATAGTTCAAACGACCGCCATCCGGGCTCATCGTAGTGAGAAAATTCAGTTGGCGGTGCTATTTCCTGCGCATCTTCCATGTGCTTCATGACAAGATTAGTCGACCGGCTATACTGGAGCTTGTTGATAGTGTAGTTCCCATGACATCGAACGGAACCAAGCAGTATTCTTCGAAAATCCGCTGGTGTCAAGGATCTCGTGTATTTTCGTGGTCATATTCTCAACGGATCGCATTCAGCCTTCGCAGCATCGCAGCAAGTAACGAAGATTGTAAAACCAGTGGGACTAGGTCGTCAGTATTTCGAGTTAAGAACTCGTTTTCTGGTAGAGCTCCGAGGAGGCGTTGATGTAGCGGCGTCGCTCCCCGCTGTAGCACGTGGTTCGTTGAACCTGAGATTCATATTCTCGAAAGTATTCTATAGGCTGTGTGGAAGCGCACGGTAGCAGCGTAGTTCCAGAAAAAAAAAACAGAAGACGGTTGGAAAAATAACTTCTTTGTATGTGACTGGGCAAGAGGGGGCTAGGTAGACGATACTGAGCGACGAACAGAGAGGGATGATTGCGTGCGAACGAGTAAAAAGGATGAAGCTGAAGAGCAATTGGGAGGGAAGGAGAATCGTATATCAGCTGATTGAAGCAACAACAAAGTTGGAAAGAGCTCAAAGAGGAGGTAGCGACCCCTTCAAGCTCTTATACGACGTGCTAATTTGTTATGAGTTTGTTCTATAGTGTTCTTTTATTTATCTCCTCCCAGCCAACATATCTCTTTCTTGTTTCAATCGTATCAATGACCAGGTGCGTTACTGGTAGTATAAGCACCTGCACTTATCGAATCAGCCGAGGTTAGGTACACAACCAAGTCCGAGTCTGCGTAGATCATGATGCCGCCTTCTGCATGGATAATGAGCAGTCTGGCGAGATCATCACACTGGATATTCTGCTAGTGGGAATCTGCCCCCTTCGATAAAGCCAATCATATTCCAATCCTTAGGTTTGCGTTGTACGATAGCGCCAACTTGAACATGAAAACATCCTCGATACCACGGATTTTACGAGTACAGGGAGTTGAATATGTACTCTCCAATCCCGTATTCATGCAGGGGAAATGCTGTCGGCCTTTCGTATTCCAGACCTCGCTCATTTGTGTATAACCCTTCGCATGGCGTCACTTTAATTCATCACGCGCCTTGTCTTGGCTCTACCCGCCATTGGCCGAATGGGTCGATTCGACTAGGGTAAAATCATCAATCGCGATGATCAACGCCAACTTCGACGAGAGGCACCTAGTACCAGCCAAGCGCAAACTAAATTCGCGAGCATGCATCAATAGCCAGGAACATCGGAGGTCTGCTACCATTCAGGGGGGTTGGGGCATTATCTCCCCGGAATGTGAGTGGGCCGGACCCTTTTGGCGTGCTTAAAGCTTATAATCACGTTGAACTCGATCGAATGAATGAAGACAAATATGATGAACGTGGTCCTTGGCGTCTACCTTTGAGATTTTCTTTTTCTCGCTTAGTATGAAAACTTGATCTCGATTTATACCACCAAACTCTCTGTTCAGCACGACGATCAATAATGAGATAAACCACAATAGTTATTGCGCCTTCATTCGCATCCCAATTCCTCGCACCCCGTATATTCGCGATGGCTGAAGATAAATAGGAGGCAGGCCGCCAGCTTTGTTGCCATACGATCTACTGTTTTCCTAAATTCTCGGGCTTTTCTATCGTTCCTTCACTCCAAGTTATATCTCTGAATCTTACCTTTGTCGATATACATATCAATCAAAGCACCATGCGTTTCGTTCCTATTCTCGTCGCCTCTTTGGCTAGCATCTCCCTCGCTGCCCCTGCCCCTGCTAAACGCCAGGAGGCCAGCTCGGATCCGCTTAGCCTGGGCCCAACTGTCGAGGACATCACGAACCAAGTCACCGGCCTCGTCGGCTCCATCCTCAAACGCCAGGAAGCCAGTTCCGATCCCCTTTCCTTAGGCCCCACCATCGAAGATGTCACGAACCAAGTCACCGGCCTCGTCGGCTCGATCCTCAAACGCCAGGAGGCCAGCTCGGATCCGCTTAGCTTGGGTCCCACCGTCGAAGATGTTACAAACCAAGTCAGCGGCCTGCTAGGGAAGAGCTCCAACTAAATCGGTACAGACTTTCCACCTCTGTCTAATGTAAGTAACTCTTCGATCTTGTACTAGCTCTCGCTGATTTATAAGCTCCTAGATTCAATTCGCTCTACTTTGGACAGCGGCTGTAAGCGCGACTCGATTCGGACTTGAGGCTAGCTTTCTTGACTGTACCTAATGCTCAATATAATTTAATCCAGGAGAGTATAGTAGAAATTCCCGAAAGACATTACTTGAAGTGTATACGGAGCGCAAATTTAAGGCTGGGTCCTCTAGATTGAAGTCGACGCTGGCGGTTTTCCTTCTTTCCTACCAGGAAAACAGGTATTTCCAACCTTGAAAAATACCATTTAGAGTCTTGGAAACTTGAAGCTATTGGTAGTTGAAGTTCGAAAATTTTTAGCAACTACTAGTACTAGCAGTATAGTAACAACTTGAGCACTACTAAGTGGACACCTCCTTTGGCTATCTGAACGCTCTATCCTGTCTATTTAGCAAAGGTGCTGTATATGTATTACCACGGGGTCGGTCTTAATTAAAATATAGTAGTACTAGTTTATACATACTTCGGTTTTTGGCGACGAGGTGTGGTACGGTAGATATGGCTAGTATAGAATATAGTTTGCTTCTGCTAGTAGGATCTACCCGATCAGATACCGAGGTATACTATTAGTTACTGAGAAAGTTAGCACTGGTAGATACCTACCCGAAGGTGAGAAAGTAGAAACCTGGTCTTCTACTGTAGCTCGCGGTAATACACATACAGCACCCTTTCTAAATAGACAGGATAGAGTGTTCAGATAGCCAAAGGTTGAGATCCTGCATATACATCATCATATCGACCTACTCTGTCGTTTTTGTTGAGACTGGCGTGCCTCAGGCATATATGGATGCCGTTCCTTCTGTTGAGATACCTTCTTCTTTGTATTCCTCCGCCTACCTACCATACCTAGGTATCATCTTTTCATGCATCTATTATTCCAACATCCTCAAGAATTTTTACCAATACCTTGGCTCAGGGCTACCCACTATGCCTGTGGAGAGCTAGTTAGTGCCTCAGGCATCTCTGGCTGCCCTTTCCTAGATAGTTTCGTCCTTAGCTCTCTTCATCTGATCACCAGTTTGGGCCCCAGCTTCCTTCTCCATAGCATCCCCTGACAATGCTGACACCCCCACTCCTCACAGTCTGATATTCCCGAGGTTTTGACCCCGTGTGGAGCCTCAAAGCCCTTCGGTTAGCGCTCGGATGAGAACCCGAGAAGAACCCGAGAAGCTTCCCCTCAACCATTCAAACGTCATGAAGCCTGCCACGATGGATTGGGTTAAATACTTTGGTTTTCGCGAGCTTAAGGGCCGAAGCAAACCCAAATAACTTTTGAACTTCTCATTGTCCTCAATCGATATAGTACCTTACCCTTCGACAAAAACCGACGTTTCAAGATGGCCCCCGCATTCAGCGCAAGCTTGAAGGACCCTAGTCTTTTTGTTGAGAAATCATACATCAACGGCCAATGGGTTCCTTCAGTATCAAACAAGACCTTCAAAGTTTATAACCCTGCCACCGAGGAACTCGTGGGAACAGCTCCTGAATCAAACACCGAGGACATCAACGCTGCCATCGAAGCCGCTGCGAAGGCCTTCCCCACATGGCGCGCTCAGTCAGGACGCCAGCGCAGCCGCATCTTGCGCAAATTCTTCGAGCTTATTGTTGAGAACAAGGAGGATATTGGCAAGATTATCACAGCAGAGAACGGCAAGGCCAAGGGCGACGCCGAAGGAGAGGCGCTCTTCTCTTCCGGATTCTTCGAATGGTTCTCCGAGGAGGCGCCGCGTATCTACGGAGATGTCATTCCTCACAGCAACCCCTCTAGCCGTACACAGGTCATCAAGGAGCCGATCGGTGTCTGTGGCTTGATCACTCCGTGGAACTTCCCCATGGCCATGGGAGCGCGCAAGGTGGCCGCTGCCCTGGCTGCAGGATGCACCGTGGTGATGAAATCAGATGGTCTGACGCCTTTCTCTTCAAACGCTCTGGCCGCTCTTGGCGAGCGCGCGGGCGTTCCCAAGGGTGTCTTCAACGTTGTGACTGCATTGGAAAACACCCCTTCTCTAGGATTGGCCCTTTGCGAGTCAGATATCGTCAAGAAGATCTCGTTCACGGGATCAACACGGGTTGGCAAGCTTCTTATGCAGCAGTCCAGTAACACGCTCAAGAAACTCAGTCTCGAGCTTGGTGGTAACGCTCCTTTTATCGTTTTTGATGATGCCGATCTCGAGACCGCGGTGACTGCTGCTGTTATTAGCAAGTTCAAGGTTACTGGCCAGACTTGCGTATGTGCGAACAGATTTTTCGTCCAGGAAGGTATCTATGAGAAGTTCACCCAGCGATTCGTCGAGGAGATGAAGAAGGCGCAGGTTGGAGATGCCAGTGGTCAAAATGCCGCCGTCACTCACGGCCCTCTGACTAACGGCGTGGGTAAGACACAAGAACATATCCAGGACGCTGTCGGCAAGGGTGCCTCCGTGCTTCTCGGTGGCAAGAGCTTGACATCTCTTGGAAAGAACTTCCACGAAATCACCATCTTGGGCAACACCGACGATTCTATGCAGGTTGGCACTGAAGAGACCTTCGGCCCCGTCGCAGCCCTGTCAAAGTTCACTACGGAGGATGAAGTAGTTGACCGCGCAAACAACTGCGAGGTCGGTCTTGCGTCCTACCTTATGACCAGCGACCTGGGTAAGGCCCATCGTATTTCTGAGCGATTGGAATTTGGAATGGTGGCCATTAACACTGGTGTTATCTCTGACTCTGCTGCACCGTAAGGGAAATCCTTCTCTTTAAGTGATTGCGCTAACTCAACGATACTAGATTTGGTGGTGTCAAGCACTCTGGCATGGGTCGCGAAGGCAGCAAGTACGGCATTGACGACTATGTCAACATTAAGATGATTGTGACCGGCGGGATCAACACCGTGTACTCGTCTAAGTTTTGAAAGAATGGATGGAAATGACAGCCCATGAGCATAGATTGTATATAACGACAACGAGGAAAATGGAAAATGCCCTGGGGGATGGATGGATAGACGAAAATATCTATAGAAATTAATCCAAGTCAATGATCTACCAGCTTTATTTCTCCTCCTTAAGGCAATTGTATCATTCTATAATTACATAGAAGTAGTTACCTAGGCAGCTTCGGCTTTTATAAGGAAACTCTAAGGATTGCCCTGGGGATGCTAATCCCAATTAGAAAAATTTACACAACCTGAGCAGTTTATGACAGCTTACGGGTGTTGATAGTTCTTGAACCACAGAAGCAAAAAGGGGAAACATAAGACAGATGGACCCCAAAGAGTCTCCAGTTCCGACCAGGGTTCTATAGAGGCGGTTCCGTGTTTCCCGATGTTTCCCCGCACCATCTCGGATAGTCTCAGATAGTCTCGGCTTCTTTCCGAGCTCCGATCTCGGGAGACTGCGCAAAGTGACACATCAACATTTCCGGCTGCACACCCGATCCCTGATCCCCTGTTTGTGCGCGTTGGCCAGAAATTCAAGCTCATATATATCGAAGCTTAAAGTAGGCTTTCGCATCAAATGTCTCCTCTCAAAGGTTGTGCCAATTACCCTCTGTCAAGTAGATTTCTTCCCATATTTTCCATTTTGCTTCATTCTTAGAAGGTTATACTATGACACCACTGGATTTGCCTCGTGACATGGTCGCTGAAGCTTACTACAATTAGAAGATTTGCCGACTTCGGGTGTTTGATGTTAGAAAATGACTCGACCAGATTGTGATGGTGGGGAACATAGACTTCCCCAGCCAATGTTCCCGTAATTTTTTGAGTGTGAGGGGAAAGATTTGCCCCCCTCGTTCCCAACCTCGATTACCCACCGCGTAAGGAAATGAGAATGAAAGACACCGATGAGACCTCCTCAGTCGAATTCACCCTGTTTCATTGCTATATCCCTGCCCAGGTGATCTAGCTTCACGCGATGGAGTCACACCAGGGCGCAGAAGGGGCACCTAAGTCGAAACGAACCCCAAACGCGTATGGGATACTAAGTTCAAACATCCATATGGATCAAAATATTAACAATCATCTAGGTGTATCGCTTGTCGACAGAGTAAGATCAAATGCTCGGGCAAGGAACCATGTGCCAACTGCCAGCGGCGAGGAGTGGCCTGTCAATTCGCAGACGCCAACAAGGTCGTAATCGATGAAAGGTTCGTAAATTTGTACAAGTGTCTTGTAAAAGGGATTGACGGGTAATTAATATTTTGCTCAGCTACCTTCAAAAATTGCTCTCTCAAGCAAGGCAAACTGAGGCTCGACCTCAATCTCAATCTCAATCTCAATCCCCACCTCAGCCTCAACCTCAGCTCCAGCCCCAGCCTATTCCACGGCATCGAGAACCATCAGCAGGAGAAAAGCGTTCCGCTGCCTTGGCCTTTGACTCTACCGTTGATTTCAACACCGCTCATTCTGGTAAGCATACCCTATCGAATTCTGTCCGAGAATTCCGTTTGAGCTCAACCTATTTCTAGCTAGCACGGAGCCTCATAAGAAATTCTTACCTCCAGATCACTTAGGGGACCAAGAACGAAGTGTTTGGACCAATCCATTCACTCTGCCTTCTACGACTGTTAATGCTGTCTACAAAGGTAAAATCGGTTGGAGTATGCACAATGTGTCAATCAACAAAGGGACATCATCGCTAATTTGGAGATAGGCTGGCTGGCCCCAACTTCTTTATGGTCTTTGACGACACGACTGTCACTCATGATGGTTAAGAATCTCGATCTCGATCCCTCGTATAAGCTTCCTAGCTCTTCGAATCAGGAAGTGTACCCACTGAGTTGGAAATCCGCTTCACTCGAGGATCCCCCCCGATATCAGTGGTCTCCCTTCGATTGACGACGCTCATTATTTATTCAACACGGTCAAGCACCATCTTGACCAACAGTACCATTTCTTCGACGAAGATGAATTCAGGGCTCATTTGAATGAATTCTACTGTGGAAACTCGCTCAAAAAGGCGACAGAAGATCGTCTTTGGTTCGTGCAATATTTGTTGGTCCTTGCATTTGGAAATGCTTTCCTCCTCCGGTTTCGCAAAAATGGCGAACCACCAGGCTCAAAGTATTTCTTACGCGCCATGGCTCTCTTGCCAGACTACAACGTTCTATGGACTCAAGGTATACAAGCCGTGCAGACCATTGCTCTTGCTGGACTCTACCTTTATTCTTGTGATCATCGTGAGCTAGCAAACGTATATGTAAGAACATATCCTACATTTCCTATCTATTGACCACTTCAAATTGACGGGGCGCAGATTGGCCAAGCCATTAGGATCGCTCAGCTTGACGGTCTGCACACGGAGCTTCCTGAAGCCGAGCTGGGGACAAAAACTGTGAAGCACTGTCGCCACCTTTGGTGGACACTCTACGTGTTGGATAGGCATATATCCTCCTCACTTGGCCTTCCCATGGCCATTAGAGACGAGGATATAACCACCGTTATGACTCAGGCGATGGAGGGCTCGCCACATGACGCTACACTGTGCCTCCACGTCAAGCTGTCATATTTATTCACGTCCATATTGAGTTGTAAGGCCCCGAAGGTCTCTGATGCTGAGCAAAAACTAACATCAATAATCAAGCAATTTACAAAAACGAGAAAACAGAGCTGGGGACATTTCTAGAAAAGACGAGGATGATTCTACAGAAAATGACCCTCTACGCCCGGGAAATTGAAGATATTGTTTCACCAAAAAGCTCTAGCTCGGTGGAGGCAATGTCAAAAGGCACACGGTATATTATACTGCTCTATCACCAGGTAAACATCACCAAGCAACACTCCTTCCAGTTTGGGAACTAATTCTGACATGTCGACACTATGGGCAGTGCGTGGTGGTAGCGACACGGCCTCTTTTGCTTTCTGTCCTCAAGGGACGACTGGAATGGCTGGAACACCGGCAAGATGATTGGGAAAGCTTTTTGGCTCCAACAAAAGCCTTGATATCCACAGGCATCAAGTCCGCAATCAAAACTCTACAAATATTGAGAGATGAGGATAGCCTTCTTGGTAAGTGACTTCCCCTCAATTCCTCACAACCCCTTTCTTACGCAATGTCCTAACCAAACTTCAGAGGTATTTCTCCCATTTGAGATGGAAGTCACATACGGCGCTGCCCTACATCTCATGATGGCAAATACCCTATTCCCCCACGCAACAGAAGGCCAAAGATACGACGGTCAAGAAGCCCACGCAATCCTCGACGAGATGATCTCAAAAGGAAACATGCTAGCAGCCGCGCGAAAAACAGATCTGACGCATCTGGAAGGTCTTTTTCGCGAGCTGGCCATCCGGATTGAGCGATACGGGTTGCAGGAATTGTACCTTGCGACCCCGGATGATGCTGACAATATCGTGAACGCCCACCGCTCTAATATTGATCATTTGGATCATTCGTCAGCTGAGTATATGGCATTAGATACTCATGCGCAGGAACAAGCCATGCAGAGTTACCTTTCGCCCTCGCATGTCACTCACGGTCTTGAGATCTTAGATGATGTTGGAATCTCATCGTATGAGTTTTTATCTATTATTGAGCAGATTGGTGGAGCGGAAAGCAGTTTGTTAGATCTCGGATAGGGATATAATATATCAAACAGCGAGTATTTCCAGGCTTTCGTCATTCAATCAAGTGGAATCACTACATTTCCTTGCCAGTGAGATATCGCTCTTTTCAAGTTCAAGTTGAGACATGCCAATATTATTGTTTAAATGTAGCCTAAAAGTGACTGCGCACACACCTCGGTAGAGGATATCATATTGGCTTTATGAACACGCGCTCGTTGAAAAAATTCGATGAAAGAGGCCAGGATGAGGTTGCAATGAATCATATCTTTGCAGGGATGTAGTTCAAGCAATCGATTACTTGTTGGGCCCCCTTCTCTCCAGAACAGAGTGCACCTTCCATATAACCCTTCCACTCGGTGCTATACTCTGTGCCGACGAAATGAATATTGCCCACGGGCTGGCCATATACCGATGCGTACTTGGTAAGATGCCCTAGTGCATGAACAGGGGCCAACGCGCCTCTACTAAACTCCTCATGTTGCCATATTTGATCGAAAACCTCGATCGGACGGAAAACTTCGGGCTTTTTGTCGAAAATTTGGAATAGCTGTTTCAACACTATTGATCGACGCTCATGAGGACGGAGCTTACTCCATTCTCGTCCTGGTGCTCCATTCACAAAACAGGTCAAAGAGTAGTGACTCTTTTCATCAACGCTGGTATCCCGTCCCAGCGTGATTGGCCCGGAGAAACTGGCGAAATATCCGTTGAACCCTTCGCTCCGCCACCAGGGCTTGTCATAACACACAATAGCTTTGTTGTAGTCTCCAAGAATTGTTCCGTTTGTTACCTCTCGGACGGCAGGAGGTAAAGGGGGACTGAACTTAAACTCTTTGTACATGGTGCTGGGAACAGACATGATGCACTTCCTAGCGGGAATTCTTTTTCCGTTTCTAGTGACAATCTCAACGTGCGATCCGTGGTCGTTCATTGAAGCTACTGGTGAGGAGAGGTGGATAGAACATGAACCAATTATTTTGGAAAGCTCCTTGGCGATTGATTGTGCCCCTACAGGTTGGTTAGGTTAGCAATTGTGGAAACGCGCACTGATTCAAAGCATACCATCTTGGAATCTGAGGTATTGACCACCGGTAGAATCATCGGCTCGAATGGCGAGAAAGCTTTTGTTACGGCGGCAATAGTCAATAAACCATGCAGCAGATTGCTCTGTTGATTCTAAGCCGTGCATGACCCGAGACCAGATGTTAACCATCTTGATAACCTTTGGTAGAGCGCCCAGCTGTCGGACGTATGCATCCAAGGTTAGGCTGTCTACCTCCGCGGACGGCAAGCCAGGACGGAGGGATTCGGCTTGAAAATGGTCCCGAATGAGCCCAAGATTATCTTTCTCCTCAACGCTCCACTAGAAACACATCCAAGTTCAAGTTAGCATGTGTAATAGCCAGAGTAGAAATCAAATGTGCTAACCTCCGGAGCGACACCGAAAGGAAACTCGAATCTTTCATTCTCACTTTCTTGCATGATAGCAGTCCCTTCTAGACGCT
This sequence comes from Penicillium manginii, assembly GCF_028828005.1. NCBI lineage: Eukaryota > Fungi > Ascomycota > Eurotiomycetes > Eurotiales > Aspergillaceae > Penicillium > Penicillium manginii. The sequence continues at coordinate 2,126,405 of NW_026643110.1, read as the reverse complement.
GCTTCACAACCTTCAAGCCAAAGTGCTGAGCGTACTTCCAAACACGCGGCTGCAGACTATCATTGATCCAGGCGCCACCTAGCTCGGCACAGCCTCGTTCTGAAGCCAACGGCACGCTCCATATCTTTCCGCCGACGCGGTCGCGAGCTTCAACAACAGCAACTGAGAGACCGGCCTGCTTGGCAGAATACGCGGCCTGGAGGCCACTAAAGCCAGCTCCAATGACAACGAGATCGAGCATAATAGAGATGTTGCTTGGATTTGTAAATTCGGATTCACAGAATTGGGAAAGGGAGACGTCACTCGAGGAGACAAAAATGTGTTTGAAACCAAAACAAAAAAAACAAAAAAAAACAATCAGATGTCTGGTGGGACTGGATGTTTGCGCTTTAGGTCCATTCTGCTTTTTCCCCGGACAGAGTGTAGAATCAGACTGGGGTAGCTCCCTCGGGTTCGAAGCCGACCTCCCGGGGTAAACCTCGGCTCCACAATTGGGGTCCCTCAGTCTTGGCTCGGGTTGAATTAAGGTCAGATTGCCCAACAATCACGAAAGTGGGATCATTACCCGTTTTGGGTAATACATGACGCATGGGTCAATAGTAGGGATTGCCGATGGGATTGACTTTGGGGGCTAAAGGTTGAAGGTTTACCCTTGCCCGAGTCCGAGCCGGAGGATGAATATCGGCTCGGACTGTGGCAACTCGGAGACTCACCGAGCCAGCGCCCGGAATGCGGATAACATGCTTTAGTTTGTAAACTTACCCCCCGCGCTATATAGACTAGTTTTGGATTTTGGATTACCGGCTCTTTTGGGTACCGAGATTCTGTCAATGTGAAACCATCCCACTTGTGTAGTGTTGTACATTTCCAATCGGAGTTTTGAAAGTGTGCGAGTAAGCAAGGCAAAGTAGATTTGGAACTACCTGGGAATCGAAATTTCATCCGTGAATGGTGGCACTCGTAGGTATGCATTTTGCCCCAAGGCCTGTGTTTGAGGCTTTATTGACTATTTGCCTGTTCACATCCTTGCTTTGCTGCTAGATGAATAATCTCAAAATTTTCAATAGCTAGATTTGCCGCGTAATGTGTTTGATGCTTATCGTATGTACTGAGCTACCTAAGTATGCATATAGACGGAGCTGCCATGGAAGTTGACGGAAGACCAGGGTTTTCACTGCCAAATATAGGCAGTACTTTAACTTTTCCATTTTCACACATCCGTCACCTCCTATCTACAGCACCGTTCTCTGAAACTGCATACACAGTAGCCATGCTATCCACAATCAGTACCCATAAGTCTGTACGAGGAACACAATGCTATTCGTTCATTGACTTCTCTTTCGACTAGGTCGAATTCGAATTATCAGCACAAGAGAATGCGGCAGAACCCCCACTACTGGCATACGCAGAAACAATACTCATGACTGAGCCATAGGTTCCTGCCACCATCAAGAAACACCCAATGGCAATCACGAAACTGCTCCATATAACCATTGACAGCCAAGTTTTCTTTTTCTCAACTTTGCCCTTACCCCAGTTGTCGTACAGCCACATAGCTCCCATTGGCTGCAGACACATGACAGGGCCAAGTAAAGCACCAATGAGGGAAACAAGATCATCAAATACTGGAATGGTGCTTGCAATAATATAAGCGATGACGGTGATGCCGGAGGTACAGCCGATCCATGTAGCCCAATGTGTGAGACTGTTGCTGGTAAGGTGCTTCGAGCCTCGAAGGAGGTGGACGAAGATAAATTTGGCAGGAATCTATGTGCGAAGTTACGTCAGAAATGGGTTGCATGTTTCCCCCAAGGCTTCAGCTTACATGGGTGACAATTGTCATGGTCACAAGTAGTCCGGGTATAGCAAATGCATAGCTGATGATCTTCACAGTACCACCAGCCGAGCCAAGGGCTGGTGAAGACACATGAGTACCACAATAGTAGTAGATGAGGCAGCCAATGACTGCGTAGACAATGGTAACCCCGGCTTGACAGGCAAGCACGGCTTTGCCATATTGACGTGGGTCACGCATTTCGGACACGATGGAGAAAAAGCCTGGAGTTCGAAACTCGAGTTAGTAAAAGTGGCCCTAAAACAAAAGGCATTTCGCGATTGCGGAAAACTTGAGTCTCGCTAAGTAAATCTTACCGGGTGTTCCGGAGAAGGCGAACAGGAGATTTGACACTGCTGCAATCGCTTTTGGAAAAGTAGGCTTGGTGGTAACCTCCCAATCAGAAACCCAATCATTACTTGATGCAGATGCAGGGCCACCGTTGATGCCGACCGCAATTGTAACAATCAGGACTAAAGCACATTAGTCGGCAGCTTCAGGAGTCAAGTAATTTGAAACATACTAGCAGTGAGAATGCATGGCAGTCCAACCCATGCCAGCCAAGTAATCTTGCCTAGAGTTCGGATACTGCTGAAAGCACACCCGAAGATCGCAGCAATTGCGACGAAAGCTGCAGTGCAAGTGGCATGGGTCGAGACAGCATTCAACCCGATAGAAAGACTTAGAATAGCCGAACCACTGTTGAAGATGTAATCTGTATGCGGTAAGTGACTGCCTTATCTGTTGGTCTCATTCAACCAAAACCACATCATGAGGGAACCGTACACAAGCAGAATCCAACCGAGAGGACAACTCGTCCTGGCAAGCCAAACATGATTCCACCGGCATCATCAATGCTATAGACTCCGGGATGATTGATCTTAAAGTCTCCGATAATATATCCAGACCAAGTAGTTATACAGGCGATGGTAAGAAGACAAATAATGCCTGGGATCATGCCCAAAACATCCAAGGCAGACGGAATAGCAAGGACACCAAGGCCGATTTGAGTTTTCATCATGAGGATGACGGTTCCTGTAAATCCAACCTACGACTCGGACTAGTTAGCAGTTGTAATGTACAACTTGATGAATGCTTCTACTGACATTGCGAAAGTTGGGACCGTCATCTGTAATTTCTCCGAATACATCATCGTAAGTGGTGACTTCAAGTTGCTGCGTGTCTGGTTTGTCGTTTGACGCGTCCGACGCATCCAATGCATCCGACTTTTTCATAGTATTTTTCATGGTGCAATCAATCGAATTGAGGTGCGATTTATTTTCTCCTTGGCGAACAAGTTGATCTTATATAGAGGCAGGGCATTGGGGAAAATGGCGGTGCCCAATAAGAGGGGTTGTAATTTTATCACCAGGGAGGATTTCTGGGGACCCCGCAAATTGGCATGAATTAGGTTTACTGCCCTCTGTGAGGATCCGCATGGCAATCGTGGTCGGATGAACCCGATATATTAGCGAAAGGCCTCGGACCGGGCCCGAGACCCCCAGCCTATTTACGTGATCTCGGCTGATGGGCAAGCTAGGACCTTCTCCATTTCCCCACACTAACTATTCCGTACTAACTAGTTACTATCGGTAGTGCGCATTATGACGCATACTGTATTACAATAGGGCATGTATGTATAATCTGGATTATGTGTAAGAGCTAATAGATCGCATGGTTCATTAGCGGTTTCTGCAAGACTAAGTCTACGATCCCGATGCTTTGAGCGACACACATGGTATACTCAGTATCACAGAATAAGAGGCAAGCAAGATGTCAATACTTGGTAGAAGAAACAACAATGGGAAATTAATTAAGCGAAAGCAAGTAAAAGAAATCTAACATTTGAATTAAATTTGATAAAATCTTGCACATTCTACGAACAATTTCAATGCCCTCTTCAAGTCCAAATTTGTGCAATTGTAAACGTTTTTAATATGGTCATTCTAATCCACCTCCTGGATTTCAGTAAGCATGGACTCAATGAACAGCTTCTGGTTGGTAAGAAATCGTTTGATCTCCGGAATGTTGAAAGGTCGCTTGGCAATCTCACGCTCTCGCTCCTGCTTCAATTGGTGGCGAATTCGCTCTTCCAGAACCTCTAGACGGTACTGGGTGTACTGAGTGTATAGCTCAGAGATGTTGCTAATTCCTCGCACTCCCACCAAAACGGTCTCGTCCTTGACTAGGGGCGACTTTGCCCGGAAGCAAGTAACCATACTGATGCGCTCACGGCCACCGAGGGCCTTCAGAGCCTGGTGCTCGATATAGCGTCCTTGCATAACAACAGCGGTTCCCTATACGAAGTGGCAAGTCAGAAATACTGCCTAACCCGGCTATATTCAAGGAGGTTTAACTCACCATAGCTGGCCCGCGAACCTTCTTAATTTCTCCGCTAGGGGCTCTCAATGCGGTCTCTCCGCCAACCATGCCAGTGCAATCAGAAAGCATAGTCACACACACAAATGGGAAACTGTCGTAGTGCCAAGCAACAGCAGGAAGATCCTCATCACTTTGCACCAGATTCACAGTCTGCTCCACATTTGCATTCTCATCCCGAATCGAGATGTTGATGTTTGCTATTTCGAAGTCGATAGAGGGTACCAGGTCGATGCCTGCCACTTCTGAAATTCTGGCTAGCACCTCGGGAGACTTCCAGGCACTGTATGTGAAAGGAGCGCGTCTGAAACAGTTAGCCAGAAGCCTGTAGCACGACATCGATGAGGTACTCACGCTGCGCCCATACCTCGTACCATGTTCTTGTTGAATGTGGAAGAATACTGGCACTCTTCGAGGACCTTCTCGTCGAAAATCTCAGCCCGAATCTGGGCGATGGCCTCTTGAGTAAAGAGAGGGAAAGGCTCAGTGGCCGCGTGAGGTGAAATGCCATGTCCCTTGAGTCCAATCTGCTCCATAGTTGTGATAGACTTCGGAGGCTGGAAGTTCAAATGCTTGGCAGGGTCAAAGGCCTCGCGCTTTTCAACCTTTGCGCCGTCGATCAAAGACTGGGGTAGCTGATTGGAGGGGCGCATAGCCTTCTTGGTCGAAGGACCAATGACGACTGGCGGCTCAACGTCTTCATAGGAGATTGCTGAAGGTGCCATTGTGTATGTGTTTGGTAGAGTATAGAATAGGGAAGAGGGAAGATTGATTGGTATGCTTGTGTCTGATAGAAGAATTGCTACCTGAAAAATGCAAGTGAAGTTTATATAATTTGAAAAGTTGTGGTTCTCCGCATCGAAGCCGAGCGATTAGCAGAAAGAAGGTCGTGTGATTCTCACTACGGACAACTCCACCAGATCCCGAGACGGCCCTGGACTCTTCCTCCCCTCATGGCCATGTGGATTCAATCTGAACCGTGCCCTGGGGTACATCCGAAGGCGTTATCTCAAAAATATGATGTTTATCTCCTAGATTTTCACCTCGCTCGGGTGAAGGCGAGAGTGGAGCCAGGCACCGAGAATGTTGAGGGTTTGCTCTAGATGAGCCGACGAGTAAGTTCGGCTGGGGTTCGGCTTCTGATCCGACGCCTTAAGAACATCCGCTTTATCTCGGCTCATTTCTCATGGTTATGGAATAAGGAAGGTCATTGTGATTTGGAGTGGGTAAAGCGACATCCATTGTACGAACCCCCCCGCTTATTCGGAATCCTCTGGCGAGATACCCGAGCCATGGACTCGCACGAAGATAGCACAACGCGGTTTCAAAATCTTTTATAAGTATACCGTGCTTCCTAATAACTTTCCTTCTATTACGATACCAAGTTTCTACGACATTCATCTATCTAATTCTCTTCTGTATTACATATTTTCTACCATGTCCGCATTTGACCTAAACGATGTCGCGGTTGCGCTTCGCACCGCTCGGGCTGAAGGAAAGCCTATCGACCCTCCATCAAAGACTTGGCCCAGCCTGAATGCCGACGACGGTTTCAAAATTCAGGAGCTCAATTCCCTTCACGCTGTTCAAAATGGCGACCGATTGGTTGGATATAAGCTCGGAAATATCGCGAAAGTGATGCAAACCGCCTTTGGCCTCGACCACCCTGACTACGGATTTCTACATGCAAGCTCTTTCCTTTACGAGGGTACTTCCATCCCTCGTGAGAAATTCATCAAGCCATATGTTGAATTGGAGCCCGCATTTGTACTGAAGAGTGATCTCAAAGGCCCTAATGTCACTGTCGCCGATGTCATCAGCGCGATCGACTATGCCCTCCCTGCTATTGAGATCATTGACTCTCGTGTCAAGAACTGGGCTATTGATCTCCCCGATACCCTGGCCGACAATGGATCTACTGGAGCTATTATTCTTGGTGGCACCCCGCGCAAGATCTCCGACCTCAATCTTAGCAACACTCGTGGCTACTTGAAGTGCAACGGCCAACAGGTGATGGAGGGAAACACAAAAAACATTCTTGGAAACCCATTAGCAGCAACTGCGTGGCTGATCAACACTTTATCGAAGTATGGCATCGAGTTCAAGGCAGGGCAGCTCATTATGCCGGGAAGTTGCTTAGAGGCGGTTCTGATTCAGGGACCTGGACAGTGGTCTTGCACATATGAAGGATGGGGAACCATCGAATTCGAAATTGTATAGAAACATTCTACAGAGAGCATATGACTTCATGAGCTGTCTAGGTAGATTTATAGATTGTTCCACTATTTCCAGTTTCATTCTCGTATAAATATCCTTTCACCCGTCCACATTTCTCGATGGTTGATGAGCTGCAGGTCTCTCGTCATTGAGTTTATCAATCTGTAGTCTCATCTGTCCTTCCAAGGACATGGAAATTTTGTCAAAGCTTTGACTACTGTTGAGCATTTATTTTGCCCTGCCTGACGGAAGAACGGTCTATGAAGTTGGGAGGCGGACCTCAGCCTGAGGGAAGGTTTAACTACGTATGTAGGGCTCCGTGATGGGTGCAATTTATGACAACCTCGCATATCTAGACGACTGCGGGGATTTGGACTTTTTGGGGGGGGGGGGGGGTTACTGCTCGTTCTTTGTATATTTCCTCCATAAGATATTTGGTTTTGAAAGCATCTAAAACCGTACAACCATACATACATACTAGTATTAATAAGTCCAAACAACGTCATGATACAGCTTTCTGGGTTGGAAATCTATGTTCACCCTAATATTTGGGAGATTCCACCTAGCCCCTGGTAATAAAGAATTTAGGTGGTATATATGACCCATATGAGAGAGTATCCTGGAGTCTTCCACCTTCAACTGAGAGCCCTGAAAATTATGGAACTAAGCTCTTGTCCGTTTGAACGTATGTAGTCCTCCAAGGCTGTCAAGGATTCGTAGGGACAAGAGATACATTTCTCCCTCAACATTCTATCCAACAACAAGTTGCTCTCTCATGCTCCGTGATGACATATTTGCCTGGTATATCCTTTTGAAAAACGCGGGAAAGCATCATCCAGAAAAAGTTTTTGGCATACCGAGCACTTTCTTTGGATTACTTTGTCAGTGCTCCCAGGAACTGTCCTACTTCGTCTTATTTGCCTCCCTGGCCTCAAAATTTCTTTGAGATATTGTATTATTACAGTGACTGCAAGGGAAGTGATAGAGTATGCAGTCAAAGGAAGCAAACTTTCGCGATCTGCTCCTTTTCTCCAGCTCAAAAGTTGAAAGACTGTTTCCAGCGTATCTCGATTCGATATAGATTTGCTATTTAATCTAGGACCTGCCCGGGCTTGTATCCACTCAGTAAGCTGGCCTGGAAGGTCTCCCCAGCTAAACTCTTCCGGTGTCGTACTTGGGGGGTGTTCGAGTCACCGAATAACTAATTGCAGAAGCTCACTATCAACAAGGTCATGATAGACCCTCTGGAAAGACAAAATGGTATTTGCCAGGCCATAAGCTCTCTCTTGTCGAAGTTTTTTCTGCAAATCACTGACCTTTGGCTTGCCGAAACCAAGTATTTCGATTAGCTCACCGGCTGATCTTGCGGTATTTCCTGTTTGAGCTTGAGCTCGATCATTGGCTGTAGAGGTCTTGCGAAAGAGTGAAGTATTCTAGTCATTTCTTGGATTTTCTCACTTTTCCGACGATGCTTTTCCTGATACTTGTCTGTGAAGACCCTTCTCACAGCCTGAAGGAATTTCCGGTTGTTTGCCTTACATTGTTCTTTCTGTTCCCTAGTAAGTTGATTTCTCACACACGAAAAAATAAAAACATACAACATATATTGCATGGCGGTGGTCACCTAGCGCCCACGATTTGTCCTAAGCTCACTGCACTAGCGAAGCGCCCCTTCACCTGAAGGGCCGGAAGTAACATACAAAAGTCGCATTTGTAAATTCTGGCAAGGAAAGATTAAGAAAGTACTGGAAAGAACATAAGAGATGAAATGAATAGTCTTCACTGTTGTTCACCAGGCCATCTTCACCAAGCTACTAGTACTATTGATCCATTACTAAGTCACCTTCTCACTTATCTGAAACCAAAAAGCAACTATCTATTAATCAATATTAGTAATGAGAAAAGGAGGACGACGACATGACGAAAGCTGCACATCTCAGGAGATTACTGTCTGGGAAGAATGTAAATGAAACTGTTAAAATTCTAAACAAGAGAAGACAGAATAGATTGGGCCTAGAGCAGCTATTGAAATTATAGTTGTCATTTCGGGTACTGTGAAAATCTCAATTAAGAGTCCAATCATGAGAAGAACTTAAGCATAGAAGACCGAAAGATTGACAGGCCAGACAAATGTCAAAATTGAAACAAGTATTGCAGGTATAGTAGGCAAGGCCATGAGAGATCATTCCAGTACACACATCACAGGACCTAGAGGACTGGCGAGTTTCAGTTGAAGAATATTCTGTGTCACGGCCAACTTCGTAGAAAGCAATGGCCATTTGTTGAACCCATTGGCGCACGAGCTCAACTACACTTCTGCGTTCACTTCTGCTCGCCCACCACATTAGCTTGTAGCCAAGGTTGTCTTCCGGGTCAATTGGAGCTCCGGTCAATGGAAGCAGAAAATTGATAGTTTTCTCATGTGCGTTTCGGATAGCGGCGCACAAGGGTGTCATTTGATAGCGGTCTTTGAAATTCGGAAAGGCATTATGTCGTAGAAGTATCTGTAATATTTCGACATGCCCCCTGGCCGCAGCAAGGAAAAAAGGTGTCCTTCCAGTGTCATCTTGAACATCGATAACAATATCCGGTCGTGTGAGGAGTAGATTGACCAGGTTAGAATAGCCGTATTCAGAGGCATAATGCAGAGGCGTATGACCTCTTTTGTTGATTGAATTGACGCTAGCCCCCTTTTCAAGAAGTAGTTCTACCATCTGAAGATGACCAAAACACGAGGATATAATGATTGGCGGGTAACCTCGACCACCAACTATCTGAATATCCGCTCTATTCGAGACATGAGGGTTTATCACTGTGCGGTGGCCATTTTCAGCGGGTCTGGTCATTGTTGAAGAGCCAGAATTGATAACAGCCAGAATCTCCGTCCTGTGACTTAAGAGGCACCGTAAGACCTTTTCATCTCCATTGAAACAAGCAGTCCGTAGCAATTTGTCATAAATTTCACCCTCTGTATTCGTATTGGCCCCGCGCTCTAGCAACAACTGCACAGAATGGCCATGTCCCCATTCACAAGCAGCTTGTAGTGCAGCGTAGTAGTGTGTGAGTTGAGCATCGACGTCAGCTCCAGGGTCTAGAATCATTTGTAAAATTTCCTCGTGGCCTTCTCCACAGACAGAACTTGGTGTACAGATGTGTTGGTCATTTCCATCATCGAGGCTAACCCTGGAGGTTAACAGCTCCTGAATGACCCTGTTGTGGTGAAAGGATTGATCTCCCCCCCTCTCCCTCCTCGCCCCGGTCGTCCTCGTCGTTTCTTTTATCCTGGAAGTCTATAAGGGGGAATGACTCTTTGATGACTTGGTATTGATCCTGGATATGACCACAGGAGCGACTGGTCACCAGGAATTTCAACCAAGTTCCCTTTGTGAAAAATAGCGAATTGTCGTGGAAGTGCTTGAGCTTTGTGATCAGACGCCCTTGATCATCCTGACGGCATTCGTTAAGAGCATCAATTACACAGATAATTTTGAGAGATACATCACTGAATGCTGCCGCCATCAATATCTCCCAAAGCTCGTCAACTTTCCGTCGAATTCGCTTTCCATTGTTTTCCCAAGTCGAAGATGCATGATGAATTAAATGAGGCCTCTGGTCGAAAAGCTGGTGAAGAATTGCACATAGTGCGGAAGCAAGGTTGTTCTGTTCATCGCTCTCCTCAAAAAAGAAATAACAAACCGTCACCGTCGGGCTTGAGGTGGGTATGTAGTCCTCGACGATTGATCGAGCAAATCCGGATTTTCCACGGCCCGAGTCAGCTACTATCCATAGAACGTCACTGCGTGTGTTGTTCCACCAACGAATGTATGCAGGGTTCCCAAGAGTTGCTTGATTAAAAGCTTCGACGACGCTTTGGCGATAGGGATCTTTTTGTTCTTCGTATTTTGTCACTCGAAAAGCTTGGTGGCATCGTCGTTGATCCGTCGAACCCCCTGTGACATCGTCTTGCAGAACGCGGCAGTCTGGCACACAATCCAGCAGGTCTTTGGTAAACAGAGGCCCACCGTTTTCCTGGAAATGCAAAATTAGGACCTGCCCCAAGCAAGTTCCAATGGCAAGGGATAATCCAGATCGAGCCCAGGCACTCGGTCGATATGCCGATGGAACCCAAATGACGTTTCTGCCCCCGAAAGTTATCCACTCGCCTCGAGAACCGTAAAACGGCTGCGCTGGTGAAATGTTCAAGCTATGAGAAGAAGAGCTGGCCGAGACGATGGCATCCAATTTGAAGGTTCCAATTGGGGTATCAAGGTCATTCGAATTGAATGGACTGAATTGAAGGTTTCTGGGTGAAGGGACATGAAATCCTGTTATGCATTGAACAGAGACAGTATCCCAAATTCTCACAGTGTTGTCTGTTGATCCGGATGCGAGTCTGTGTCCATCATGCGACCAAGTAGTCGATAAAATATTGCTGTCATCGCCTGGATGCTGCAGTATACAGATAATCTGTTTCATGGCAAGATCCAAGACTTTAATTGTATTTCCTTCCCATCCTGTAGCAATTCGACTCTCATCTGGTGACCAGGAAACTGAACTCATGTGTTTGTTGCAATGCGCGAAATCAAAGCTCCAAATACACTGCCTGTTGGAAATTCCCCAGACCTGAATAGAAGAACCCCATGAGCTTGCTGCCAAGCGGCTATCATCGCCAGACCACGCGATTGCAGTGATTGGACCTCCTTTCGCATCGATACAAAATTCAAACCGTCCAGTATCTGGGCACCAGACCCATGCGTCACAATTCCATCCATCGGAGTCGACTTGCTGTCCTTTGTGTCTCCATTCACTCATGTGTTTGCGTGTGGCAATACCGTCGCAGAGTGGTGATCGATCTTTAGCAATCTTATGTCTCCATCGGCTATAAGTGAAGGTTGTTGCGATGTAATCGCTCTTATGAGACCATTCAGCGACAGAAAGTGCCCAGTTCTTCGCCTCGAGGATTAATGTACAATCCCCAGAAGCCGTGTCCCAAATCCGGACTTCGCAATCATCAGATCCGGATATCAATCGGGCTCTGTCTGGTGACCAGGAAATCACATTAACCGAATCGCCATGTTGTTGCAAAGTTGGGGCAGATGGCCGGGTTGCATCCCATATCTTGACGTTAGTATCATTTGATCCTGAAGCAATCTTTGTCCCGTCTGGTGACCATTCGACCGAATTTATGTCTTCGGTATGCCCCTTGAGAGTAGATGTGCATTTTCCAGAGGATGAGTTCCAGATACGAACTAAGTATTCAGACGATCCTGCAAGCCAAGCCCCATCCCGCGACCAGGCAAGTGATCTCACAAATCCGGTGTGTCCAGTGTGAATCGATAAGCATGTTTCGGTGGTCACGTCCCAAATTCGAAGCCCTTCGTTCAAACCAATCGTTGCAAGTCCGCCATTGTCGTACGACCAGATAATATCTGTCAGATTACCACCCGGCTTATGTAGAACGTGTAGAAGATCTCCAGCTCTTGTATCCCAAATACTGATTCTGGAATCCGTCTCCTTTATTGCGAGTCGAGTTCCATCTTTGGACAAGTACAGACTTGAAAGCTTGTTCCAGATACGACGATTGACTGGCATGAGCGTGAACATACTTTCGTCGGTTACTGGGTCACTGATTAAGATACTTTCATCACGTTCCCATCTAGCAACTCGAATCATATCTTCTGTCCAGGAAAATGAAGCGTCAAGGTTATATGCGCAGAAACTGGGACATGTGCATAAACCGGAATCGGGGTCACATAGCGGCCTTTCGGGTGATGGATCGCAAATCATGAAATTCTTTTTCACTGACCATGTTGCTAGTCGATTTTGATTTTGTAACCATGTGACACATTCTATAGCGGATGTTTCTTTGGAAAATGCTACACATTCTCTGGTAGCTGTGTCCCAGATCTTGATTGCGCCGTCCGAGGACCCTGATGCAAGTCGAGTTCCATCCGGCGACCACGCTATCGAAGTTATGCCTTCCTCATGCCCATAAATACTTGATATGCACTGTCCGGTGGAAGTGTCCCACAGTTTGACTGTCTTATCAGTGGATCCGGATGCGACATAGAGTCCATCTTGTGACCATGCTATTGAATTAACGCCTTCTCCATGTCCCTGGAGAGTGAAGATACATGAGTCCCAATCAATATCCATTCCATGGACCCCAAGAATCCACTTGGGTATCTGGCTCTGGTGTTGCAATCTGGTCTTGCTTTGAGTGGGGGTAAAAAGTAGTGATGAGCAATATACTTGAAGTGGCCATTTCTCGATTGCAAAGTGATGCTGTCGAGTAAATCTAATTGCATCATCGACTTTTTGTCCCAGGAGTGTTTCGGTGCGGTTGTCGCCCATCCCATCATTCTAATTCTCGATGTTAAAATGTTATGTTTGATCAGGGGATTGGGCCGTACTTTTAATAAGTCACCAAGCCTGCACATTGCCGCTATTCCCTGGGAGACGCTACGCATTAGGCTGAGGGACTCGAGCCAGTGAAGAAGACTCTCGTTGAAAAACAAGCTGACTGATCCAGTTTCCTGAAAATCATCTTGTGCCATTCCGCTCGCATGACAGATCTGCAGATGATCGACCCAATATAGGCAAGAGTATTTTAATGGAGCTAATGGGTCTGTGTCAGGCGGGCTCACTTCGTTGATGGGAAGAGAAGGTATCTTCAAGCGGTATATGTCGTATTTCAGTCGCTGCAGGGCTTGGAGGGACCGCTGAAAGATTGAGTAGTGCTCGTTTTCTATCCCCACATCAAACAAATCGTTGGGTCTATGTACCATTAAGAAATCTTTGGCGGACAAATGCACAAAGAAAATAGTGCGCTGGCGAAGTACTAAAAATGAGTAACAGCCTCCGATAATTTGCTCGAAGAATTCATGTTCGTCTCCAATGTCCTCTGGTAAATCGACCAATGTGGGAAATTCGTCTAGGGTAATGGGCCGGTGCACTAACAACATAGTCCTCAAGATCTGTTTGCAAAGCTCCGAATCCTCCGATCTGCACAAGCGATTCATCATACTTGCATACAAAGGTGTAAGCCCAGGTGGGAATGTATTCAATAATGATCGAGCTTTCCATGCAGCTTTTGACTGGAGCTCGGTGCAAACCAAGCTGACCCAAAGAAAAGTCCCTTGAGAATTTGAAAGTAGATGATTCAAAACAGCATCCTGAAGGTCATCATTGTATCCTTTCTTCGCAGCTAACTTCTGGACTCTGTAACGGATAAACACAGCGACAGCATCCCATACAGATTGTTCGTTCAGTTCCAATGATAGTCTCATTTCTGTCGCAGAGAAAAGCTGATCCTCAATTTCTGGTTCGTTCCGGCTTGATACAATCCATTTCACTTGTGGATGCACCGAGGAGATTTGGCAAATGAGATCGAGTAGCAAACGTTGATCTTCAATACACTCATCAAGGGCATCAACGATCACAAATGCTCCTTTTAAGTTTGGGTCTCTCAGGATATTACAGAAGATGTTCGAAAGAGCATCCCATGCGTTTCCATCGGAGAAGAGTTGACTTCCTCTTTGGTCGTATCGCGTCCGCACATGAAAGACAAGAGATGGCTGTCCGATCACAAGGAGGTATATGAGGCCACGCAGGACCGCAAGAGCACCATTACGTGCAGTATCCGATGCTTCGCAAAAGAAATATGAAAAAAGGGTAGTGTCGGACGTCGAGCTGGTTAGCTCATCAATCAGCCCGCAAAGCAGCATTGTTTTGCCCTTTCCAGGGTCGCCCTTGACCCATAGGAGCCGGTTGTTGAGGTCGTCGCGCCATTGTTGGTAGTCTGCGTTGTCGAGAACCCAGCAGTAAGCCTCTTTGAGCAGTCCTCCTTTAACCCGCTTGATACGGGTTATATCGTCCCGGGGATCAGTAACCAGTAGAGCTTGTAGATCCCGCAGACATTCTTGATTCCGATCGTCTTCTGTTTTCCCTAGCAGGACAAGAGGCCGTTAGTCATGATGATTTGACCAGACTTTCTATTAACATACCCTCTGAGACGTGGAAATTTATATCACCCCCAACCTCAAGTTTATCTGCTTGGATGCCGGAATTGTAGTTGCCAAAATTCGAGGTTATGTGGTGTGAAGCCATGGAAGTTGGGTTCTCGAGGTATTTTCCACGGAAAAGAAGATTTATACGTGTGGATGTAAGTTCGGGAGCATAATGCGGCGGCGTTGCCTTATTTATCAAGAGGATCGGATGTAACAGATTACGATTGAATACAATCCCACCATGGTCGTAGATCGGCGCGTAACGTGTAATACATAGCCTAATGCCAAGCATACAGAATATCTTTCTCAATAGGGATTAGTGAGGCTTAGTAATTGGGTCTTGGTTGGTTGATACCTCTAATACGTATTCAGACATACCCTAGCCTAATTAGAAATAGCATCATATACTATGCAGTACGAGAGGTGTAGTGTCCTGAATTACAGTGGTACGTACGACTGGGGTTTTAAGGGGTTGTTTTGGCCCATCCCTTGGGTACGCCGAAGTGAGGTGACAATGATGAAATACGTACTACTCCTAGTTGCAATAGCCTTCGGTTCAAGCTATGGGGTTTATGTATTAGGACCTTCTAGTTACCCCCCACAACTCGAGGAACGAGAAGGTAACATGGAGTAAAGTAAGTCACACTAGGTTCAGGGAAGAATATTTCTTTACTCATACGTCGCGTTAGCTTTGACCCTGAAATATGCTAAGACAGGGGGCGAGAGGCGACAGGTCAAGCTGAGTGCCACGTCATCTATTCTAGGTTGAGGGATAGCCGGGCGGACACTGTTGAGGGACTGAGCTTGTAAGGTAACGAGAGCGGGAATACAAAAAATAAAACATACAACAGCAGGGATTCGCATGTGGTCACCCACCATACTACTAACCTGCCGGCGTGTGGCTTAAGTACGGCTGAGCGGACGGGAAGCCCTGTTCTCCACACCCTATGGTCGTATGTATGAGGTTTATCACAGAGTAAGTTAATGTAGCAAGTGGAAGCGATGATTTGGGAACAAGTTTGGAAATAATGGACGGTGAAATCTTTCCCATGGCCAGCTAGACGCCTTTCTAGCGTTAAAGCTAGATCTTGAGAAATTCCATAGTCCTTCCGAGCTTGGGGGCTAATTTTATGAAAACCAGACCTAACAAAGAATTGTGGGTGCCGAACGTAAAGGATAAACCTCCTTATATGTTGATGGTCATCATCAACCTCGTATTACAGCTTGACGGATTCAAGCTCGCTCCAGAGGGGGAGTTGGATCAGTCGGGAGCCTAGCTCTCTTTTCATCTCTTTCCAGGCATCTCCACCATAGCAAATCCCGACAATAGCGGCCATGTTTTGTCGAAGCTCACGTACAAGATCATGATATAAGATCCTCTGATCGCCCTCTTCGGTATATCTGATCAAACAAGAATGTATTGCCCGATGAGAAGCCACTTTTATTTAGTATTCTTATCGTTGGACTGGTAGGGTTGTCGACAAGCCGATCTCTGGGTTCTGCGACGTAGTAAGTAGGATTAAGGTGACATACAATCAAAGACTCTTGGAGCCATTTGGTGGCATAAGGTCTCGGGTTGACCTTTCTACCCCTCGCTTGTTCCAAAGAGCTATTTCCCGGTCGTTGGATTTCGCAAAGGCTGACCCCAGGTTCCATTTCGTCTGTCCCAGTGGGGCTATTTTTGGTCAGTTGGGACTCCGTCAAAAAGGATGGATAGAAAGAGACAGGTACCAGTAAAAGAGCTGCCACCCTTCCGGCTCCGATCGAAGAATCTGATGAGAGCCATATTTGTATACATGTTTGATGCGTCAAATGTCCCGAGAAAATTTGTGGGATCTTCAAGCCAAAGATTCCCAAAGAGATGGAAAGGACAGGTAAGTGGTTCTGCCATGTTCAGGTCCATAGCAAGTGAGATAGAGGGGAAAGATAAGGTGGCGTAGAAAGAAACCAATGAATGTAATAGAAGCCTGGTTGAAGGTATTCAAGTGCATTGATACCACATACTGAGTATGAGGAAGAGAAAACTATGGAAGGTGAGGCTTCACAGATAAGCCTTCTCCTCCACGTCTACTTCCTGCCAGTAGCGTACCTCCAACATTAATCAGCGTGAGATGCACAATCATTATTTCTAAACGACCAATGAACCCTAATCACTTCGAGATCATACAATCGCATCCTTCGCTGTGGCGACGGTTGTTTCAATCCCAATCGTGCTGATTCTGACCTCCGAGTCCACATCTTCGGAATCTATGCCATTTTGCAGCTCCGAGTTGTCTTCGTTCTTCCTGGAATGCCTTAACTTGAATATGGTGAATGAAACTGTCAAAAGATAAAGGAAACTTATACTAGTTGCCTGCATTTAAATAGACCATCAGTAAACGTAAAATATTTCCGAGGAGTCCGTCACATACCCAAATAAAACCACCTCGAAATCCTGGCGCTTTAGATACTGGCCATGCCACAAGCGGTATCACTAAGCCACATATCTCCGCGATGGTATTGTATGTAGCAAATGAAACAGCTCTGAGCTCCAAGTCATTTGCCAAGCCTTCTGCCGTCCACGTTATGAGCACTGGGATTGTTCCATACGACCACCCGACTGAAATATAAGCAAAGAACTTGAGGCCATCTGGAATATTCCAGATTGAAAGAACCAGGTTTGTGAATATGCAAAGAACACCCGATAGAATAATCGGCTCCAGTCTTGACCCGCGAATGTCAGAGTAGAAACTCATTATCAAGGCCCCAGCAGCCGCAGCACCGTTTGTCACAGTAGATAAGTTGTTCACTAAAGCGATCGGGTATTTGTCAGGCTGAGAGTCGAGCCAGAGGATAAAAGGCGTGGCCTCTGCATAGGTCATTTGGCAAAATATCACCAAAGTCGAAACGAACGCATAGAAACGCCATGAGGCGAGGACCCGCTTGAAAAGATCCTTTTTCAAGCCAGTCGACGGTCTGAACCCTTCATCGACCAGTCTTTTTCTGGCCAGGGCTTTTTCTTCCTCGTTGAGATATCTTGATTTGGTACGATCGGGCATATCAGGAAAGATAAAAAAGCCTCTGATAAATGGGATTAGCCTCTGCCGCTTGTTTTCGCCTGTCAACCTCGGGAAGAAAAGCTCACAAAATTGCGACCGGTATCGTGATGACAGTACAAATGATGAAAAGCCATCTGTTAAAAGTTAATCAATGTCTGATAGAGTTGATTTTATTTCAATGTCTCTACCTCCAACCTTGAAGCCCATGGTGATTGTTCAGATTTGTATAAGCCGCCGCCTGAAGATACCCAGCAACCATTTGGCCTAATGGGTTAGCAATCCAAAACAGAGCATTTCGTCTTCCGAGCTCTCTCTTTTTATACCACCTATTTAATTTCTCTTAGAATGGCTCTGTGGTAGAAGTTTCAAGCTCCGATTACTCACGAGTTGACGACATGGACTAAACCAACATAGCAGGATGTTGCACTCAGCCCGACGAAAAAGCGCATGACCACAAGTTGCTCATAGCTTTTCACAAATGCGGTTCCTAGCGTGAACATTCCCCAAAATAATTCCGCTGCTGGAAGATAGTACTGTGCTCTATAAATAAAATTAGTTCATATTTTCTTCTTTATAAAAGTGATTGGTGACGCCTACGGGT
Source organism: Penicillium manginii (assembly GCF_028828005.1). Classification (NCBI taxonomy): domain Eukaryota; kingdom Fungi; phylum Ascomycota; class Eurotiomycetes; order Eurotiales; family Aspergillaceae; genus Penicillium; species Penicillium manginii. The sequence continues at coordinate 2,108,327 of NW_026643110.1, read as the reverse complement.
ACTTGATGAGCACAAGGTTGCTGGGAATCTGGAAAATGACATATCCAACCTCATCTATACATAGCATTGGGAGCATTAGTCTGGGGTAAATATTTTTGCTTGGGTATAGCGGAGATAAAAGCTACCATAAAACGTAGCTCGAAGTACTTACAAGCTGCATTGATATAATTTAACCTATTACCATATAGATCGAGGTCCTCCTTCATTCCAGAGACATAAGCATTGGCTGTTGGCAAAAAATTATCAGCTCATATTCAGGGAATATAATATCACCATTCACCTACTCAGAGCTGAAACGTCAAGATATTTGACGAAAAACGACAGACAAGCATAAGGGAGGATGAGCAGGTCTAGTTTGTGAACAAGACTCCGTTCTTCGGTAGAAATCCCTTCCGGTAGCCACCTAGTTGCCTTTTCCAATTTGGAAATAAAACCGGACATTTTGATTCTGTGAAATAGCGATGATTCTCCTACCCAAATTTCCCAGAGCAGGCGACTGGAGCTTTCTAATTTAACAACAGATACTTTTTTGTCCTGCGCTACTGCTTTGATTTACTCTGTATTTCTTGATATCATTTGAGACACTGGCACAATAGTTGTTAGAATGGCATCATACAATTGAATGAGTATAGTCCTTGCTCCAGACTTCGCCGAACGAAAGTCCGCACATTGCGCGAGCGGCAGATAAAATATCACCATAGAAGGGCTTGATAAGATTTTGTCCGAGTTCAATCAGATAATTGCGGCTCCTACAGTACTCCAAACAGTATTCTACCCTAGAATCTAATCTCTGCTTCGGCAGTTTTTTGGAGATGACGCGATTTGATGACAAGTGTGGTTATTCGGCATTCTTCCGAGGTATAGCTGCATGCCAAACTTCATAGCTTTTATCTCCCACATAGATCCACGCTAATCTGCACCTAACGATCGTGATTTTGCGTGATAATGATAGTAGCTGTGAAGTGAGGGGGGTCTCATCTAATCGATTCTAGAAATGAGACACATCGCCCGCGCTGAAATTCTGAGGCCATATCCCTTCATCTCGAGCTTTGCAAAAGATATCGTATGTGAAAACGAAATCACCTAGTCACTCTAGAACCTGACAAAATGGCCACCGAATCCACACCTGAAAAACGAAGAATCTATCTCAATGGCTTCGACATGTTCACCGTTGGCCATTTATCCTTTGGACAATGGAAGAACCCGACCGACCGATCAGCGACGAAACGTCGTGACCTATCTTACTGGACAAACCTGGCCCAAATTCTCGAAAAGGGAGATTTTAATGCACTATTCCTTGCCGATACCTTCGGACTATACGACACGTACAAAGGGAGCGCGGAGCCAGCAATTCGTAATGCAGCTCAGTATCCAATGGGAGATCCTGTCATAGTAAGTTTTAAGTACCCAGATAGGTAAAACCAAAATTACAGAATTCCAAATTAAGCAGCAAAATGCTACAATCTCCCATTTGGCGTACCAGATAACTAATCTTATACGACTTGAAATGAACAGCCCATTTCGGCCATGGCTTCAGTTACCAAGAATCTCGGTTTCGCTATTACAACTTCGACTTCATACGAGGCGCCTTATGTTGTGGCTAAGCGCTTTTCAACCCTTGATCATCTTACAGGTGGCCGATTTGGATGGAATATAGTGACCTCTTGGAAAGAATCCGCTGCTAAAGCCGTGAGTCTAAATGCATCACCATTTTCTTTATTATTGTGCTGATGTATAGTACGTCTTTAGGTAGGACTGCCACTCGTAGAGCATGACAAGCGCTATGAGATTGCCGACGAATATCTCACTGTTTTATATAAGTACGCAACATTGGTCCTATTCAAGCCTGAGTCCCTCGCCTCAAAGACATCGGTTCTGACAAAACTAACACTCGCAGACTCTGGGAAGGTAGTTGGGGCGAAGACGCCTTGAAAGAGGATGCAGAAACAGGCATCTATACCGATCCCAGCCGGATAAAATATGTCCACCATCACGGGGCAAAATTCCACGTCGATGGGCCTCACATTCTCGACCCATCGCCTCAACGCACTCCTTTCCTCTTTCAGGCCGGTACATCACCGGCGGGGATAGCCTTCGGTGCAAAGCACGCAGAAGGAATATTTGTATCAGCGCCATCCCCGAATGTCCTCGCGCCACGGGTTAAAGAAATCCGAGCCGCAGCCGAAAAGGCAGGACGAGATCCCCGATCGGTGAAAGTATTTGCCATTCTAACTCCGATCCTTGGTCGAACGGAGGAGGAGGCACAAGCCAAATACCGCGAAGCACTATCCAATGCCAGTGAGGAGGCCGGACTTGCATTTTTCTCTGGAGGAAATGGGATCGATCTCAGTCGATTTGATTTGGACACGCCTATCACACCGTCTGATGTGCATGTTGATGCGCGTGTTCACTCATCAATTCATACGCTTTCGTATCAGAATCCCGATGTCCCAGTTTGGACGCCGAGAAATATCGGGAAGCACATATCGATTGGAGGTTCGGGCCCTGTTCCCGTGGGCACGGCTAGTTTTGTTGCGGATTTTCTTGAGGAGTGGGTTCAGGTTGCGGATTTGGATGGGTTCAACATTGGGTATGTGCAGACGCCGGGGACATTTGAAGATGTTGTTGAGCTTCTGGTACCAGAGTTGAGAGAACGGGGTATATACTCGCCGCAGAATGAAGGGGGTACCATGCGTGAGAGAATTTATGGTCCTGGTCAACGAAGGTTGAGAGATGATCACGTCGGTAGAACCTATCGCCATGAAGTTTACGATGGAAAGTAACAAACTTGAGTTTTGGTGTACTAGCATAATATTTATTCATCTCAAATACTCATTTCCCTGAATATGTTGCATTACTACTACCATAAGAAGTAGCTCGCTAGTAAAATCACATGCCTTCCCCTGTCTGCTATGTCGAATCATCATCCCCCAGTCCCTGTCTATTTTCAAAATGTTTTGATAACATTCAAACTAGTGATCAAAAACAAAATCCAGCCGCTTGTTTCCTTGGTCAGTTGTTGTTTCCAAGTAGACAGCCTTCTCCTCCGAGCTCATCTTTTCCCATCGGCTCTTTTTCCACTGGTTACGGCGGGAGTAGTATGCGTTGGCGAGAGCATAGGCGGCGATAGTGGCAACATTAATAGCAATCAATTGGCTGTTTCCGCGGCGATAAAGAGGTTTATCATCCTCACGATAAATGTTGGAAGAAGCGATACCGGAAAGTTGGATGGTGATGTTGTACAACGCAGCACTTACTGTCCTTGTTCGAACAGCGTTACTCAAACGAGAGCACCACCCAACATGAGCAGCATGGGGCGAGGGCCATCCAAGAAGAACAAATGTTACTGCATAAAGGCCCCAGCGTGACAAATCCCCAGCCGATGTATAGAGAATGACGAGAAGAGGTAAAGACCACAACTGAGTCAATAGACCAATCACGGAAATCTTTCTGAATCTTTCCGTCAATTCCGTAACCCAGAGGAGATTGACAGCTGCAAATACAGTTACTGGAATTGACAGTAATGTTGTTTGGAATGTGTCGAATCCGATCGCCTTGAGAGAAAGAGTGAGGTAGGTCTTCGGTGGTCCAGTAGGAATCTCGAAAAGAATGCCAATGATATAAATCGGCCAAAGATCATAATCTTTCAAGCTCTGCCACAGCATACCGAGGGAAAGTGCTTGGCGGTTGTGCATGTCTCCCTTCGATGGATCGTCTCTGAGAACTCGATTGACGATGATCTTCTCTTCGCGTTCGGTGAAATAGCCCTTGGGATTCCACCAAGTCTTCGTTTGCGTAGGCCCAGGAACGAGAAAGAGAAAGCTCAAGAATCCTATCGCAAGACTAATGAGGGCCTCGATTAGGAAAAGCCATCTCCATCCCTCACGGCCATCGACCCCCCTCAAGTGCAAGACGCCATAAGCAATGAAAGATGCAATCACGCCAGAAATAGAGTCCACAAACCAGAACAATGCCAGGCGAAATGGCATTTCTGACTTGGTGTAGAAGTAAGACAGATACAAAATGCTGTCCGGAATGAAGCCACCCATAAAAAGTCCAAGGAGAAAGCGACATGCGAAAAAGCCAGCTCGGTTTTGCATGAAGAATTGGCCGCCTGAGGCTATACTCCAGGCAATGATCTGGAAGGGTATCCATCGGTCGGGGCCAAGTCTTTTGCCAATCATCTGGGATGGAATTTCTGCGATCAGAAACCCAATCCTATACATGTTTTGCGCATTATTGTAATCATTGGTCGTAATATGCAAGTCACCGAGTAGGTTGTCCGCTGCGGCATTTCCCAGGTTACCGCGGTCAATGTTCAAGCCGAAAAACATGACCAGGATCCAAAGGAGAATTTTCCAATCAGTCTTGCGTCTGACGGTTCTTTCTTCTCGATAAGTCCATCTCACGCTTGGATCGAAGTGAGCAAGATTTTCGTAGTCGGGATGCGGTTGGTAAAACCTTGCAATTTGCGGGTCGTCAAAGACACTCCGAACTGTTGCAATGCTGTCCAAATCATAAGCTTCTCGGCGCTGGAAAAGAGTTTTGTAAAGAGATTTTTGTTCCTCTTGGTGAAATGGCTCCACGAGGTCGTCGGTTTCAGACGATCCGCCCTTGACCACGACATGAGTCGATTTTGTCTCGGCCATGTTCAATGTGAATGAATATCAAAGTTTTTGATTCTCTTCTTTTCAGGGTCTATAATTCAGATATATATGATTTTTTGTCATTCGTTGGCGACATCCATAAACATGGGCAATACCTCCAGATGGCCAAGTCGTGCTCTTGGCGCTTAATGATACCATTCCCTGCATATGACCTACAATCCTTCCCTGTGCACATTCCATATTCTTTCTATCTCACAAACTAGCCTATTTCGATTTACTAAAAACTATTCTAGTTAAGCGTTCATAGCCTTGGACGTCTTTGACGCCAGGTGAATGAAATCAGGGTACTTATCAGTTTCGCCATGTAAGCGCGGGTGGCGTCAACTTATTATAGCCCAATGATACTCCCGCAAATCTGGGCAATTTATTATATCCATAGCCGAGACTTCTAGCTTTTCTAGTAGTTTCCAGCTTATTGGTGGACAAATTCCGATCCCTGAGGTCGGGAGATAGGATGGATTCGGTTAATTTAGAATAAGCATTTCTCCTCGGAAGCATGGCGAGCTTAGTATTAGGTGGGTTATCCTTGGTATCCAGACGTCTTCTCGGCTAAAAAGTACTTGTATCAAGAGTCATTATAGAGAACTGTATCAAGTCCGTTATTGCCAAAAGGAAATAAGTGGACCAGGCAATGCTGGCCGAGAGGAACATGGCCAAACATAGCATATCCTCAAGTTGTATACCGTCTTTCACAAAAAGGTTTCTTTCTAATATTACTTTGATAATTCAGCTGGACTCCTGAAATCACCTCCTTCTTTCTCTATCTCTCTCTCTCTCTCTTCCAATATGATCTATAAGTCCTAGGGATACATCGGCTATTGGTGAAAATTTTCAGTAAAATCTATCTTATTGATCGTACGAAGAGTACAAAAGTGATTCACCCATTATAGATCACCCTTGAAGCTATACACTCGATTTTACATGCGATTTTCCATCCAATCAAATAAAAAATACATGAGAGTTAACCAGGTGAATTGATAGGATCAAAATGTTCCCCAGTAATGCAGGTCGTAGTCGATTCCACCTGGACGCCAAAGAGGAGCAGGCTGATAAACCGGGATCGGAGTAGAGGCTGCATGACGTTAGGTAACCCTTAAAGAAATGGCAGAAACAGAAGTCTGAAAACTTACTACCATATCCAGTGCTCGGCGCAGCCCACGATGGGGTGGTTGGGGCTTCCCAATTAGTCGGCGTTGCAGTCACTGTATAGCTGCTCGTGTACGTAGATGGCGACTCTGTCCCCGATAAACTTTTGATACCATTGTTGGCGCCGTAGCTGTCATCGCCAATTCCAAAAACATTGTTAATCTTGTTGACGATCTGAGTTCCCGATTCTGTCCATATGGTGAAGTCTTCGACAGTGACGTTAAGGGCAAATGTCAGGTCATTTGCGATGAGATATAACGGGGGCCGTTTTGATCCATCGGCGACCGAGCCTGTTTTGTAGTATATTTCGTCAGTCTTCTTCAATTAATACTCCTCGGATATACGAACTTACCGGAGAAATTGCGGAATACGAGGTTGCTTAAAGCCACAGCACCAGTATCTGGCTGGAAGGTGTTTTGCCAATATTGGTTAATATCCAAGCCATAAAGACTACCGAGAGAACGAAAGTTGGAGAACGTGATATTTGTCACATATCCTGATCCACCGGGGTATGTCTTGATGAAGGCAATATTGTTTCCTTGGATAATGCTTATGTTTCTGGCTTCCTATTCAGCCGGTCAGTAGACGTAGTTCCGTGGGTTTTCATAGTTCGGGAGACCTACTATGTTGGATATCTCAGCAGAGACGTTCAGACTTCCGATTGAGATACCCGAGCCAGCCTGGTTGCAGACCAGATTTTCGACCAGCGCATGGTGTGATGGGCTTTTGATCGAAACGCATTCGTCCCGGTTTGTCACCTAGATAGCTTGTTAGCTGCAAGGGCCAAGGAGAGAAAATTGCTATCTGAAGAGGCCGTATTAGAGGGCGAGGTGTACAAACTTCATTGTCATGGATGTAGTAATTCGTTCCAATGGCGTCGATTCCATCATAGCTTCCGAGATTTGCACCCCGTATAGTGAGATGGTAAACCTCCACGTTCAGTGCAAAGTCGAGTATAATATGGAATTTCGGGCTGTCAACCAAGATCAAGTCATGTACAGTTGCGTTGATTGGCGAAATCAATCTGACAAGTCGCGGGCGCTCTGTGCTGTAATTGAGATTTTAAGTCAGCGACAGAATGGAGAGCAATTTTCGCCGGGATTAGGCTTACTTATTGGCATTTCTGTAAAGATAACCTTGCCCTTGAATGGCTCCGAGCCCAGTAGAGGAATAAAATTCAAAATCAACAGCTGCAAAAAGGAAATTAATCACCCGTGCTTCGTATTGGAAAGGAGTGGAATGCTTCGCTCATACTAACCATTGACAATTACCAAAACATCTAGCAGAAATCGTTGGTCACCTTCTCCATTAATGGTGGAATTGATCAATTCAACACCAGCCGATCCCTGCAAAATTAACTCACGTTCAACGGACCAATCACCGCCATACGCAGCAGTTATCAATCCATCCAACTGGAGGGCCCAGTTTGTTCCGTTACTAAGAACTACGCTTCTATTCAGAAGATAGTTCCCCTCTGGGTATAATCAAACGACTACCAGGATGCTTGGTGACGCATTCTGTGAATGTGTCCTCGACAGAGTTTGATATATCTGTCGAGTTGTCTGCAATTGCGCCGTAATTGAGAATGTTGCATTCGATTGTCTTTTCTTCCAGATCCGTGGTAGGCCCTACTGGTCCAATAAGTTGGCCAAGGGCTACTTTCAGGAGAAGTAGGTGTGTAAAGAGACGCATCGTCGCAAAAGTAATTTTCGAAGAGTTGAACTTGAAAATGACATTTCAACTAAAACCTCATGCTGTCTCACGGTTATTTTATACCTCAATCTGCGGCATACCTTCCAATGTTGCCTATTTACCGTTAACATGCGTCATGAACATATCTACTACATAACGTAATAATCTTAAGTTGTATCAGCACAATGCAAATGGCCTATCAATAATCACGTTTCTCAATATTCACTAGCTAGTCGGTCTGACAACAACCCTCAATTTCCCTAAATGAATGACGACTTTTTAGGACTTGCCAAGTCATCCGAACTAGTTTAAGAAGTCTTCATTTATTTCTCGGATCAATTTTCCAAAGTCTCATTGCCCTTGATGGATTCCAGCTTAGCGATCACTATCATGTTGCATTCAATCACGATAATGCGGGGCCCGAAGGCATCATCCGCAACACCGGTCAGCTTTAAGGGTTTGACCATAATCCAACCGGATTGCGCACTCCCTTAATGACCCCGTTGGTGGAAATTTAAGCAAAGAGCTTTATTAACATGCGCGATTTGTGGAGCTGTTTTCTTTAATTCGGATAACACCCCAAGTCCCCCGTAAGGTGTTGATATCCCTACTAGTTGCACTAGCCCGTTTTCCCCATCTTGAAGCTTATGCACAGACTCCAACTCAAATCGATCACCAGATAAAAATGGCAGAACGTAAAAACGTCTTGGTCCTGATTGCGGATGATTTGGGGAAACAGCTAAGCTGCTACGGAGCGAAAGGAATCAAAACGCCTAACATCGACAATCTCGCTTCGCAGGGGACTCGCTTTGACTACGCCTTTGCCAGCACTGCATCCTGTAGCGGCAGTCGGTCTGTTATTTATACAGGCTTGCATACGCATCAAAATGGGCAGTATGGGCTAGCGAGCCATCGGCATCATTTTGTGACGTTTGATCATGTTGAGACTGCCCCGGGGCTTTTGAACCAGACTGGACATCGGACTGGAATTATTGGGAAGATTCACGTTGGTCCGGAAGCGGTTTATCCCTGGGAGGTCAGGGAGGAAAGTGTCACTCGTGATGTAGCGGTGATTGCGGATCAAGCGCGGTCTTTCTTTGAAGAGGTTGACGGGGATGGTAGACCTTTTTTTCTTACGGTTGGTTATCAGGATCCCCATCGTGATCGGACTAGGCAAGGATTCGGTAATACTGGCCAGTATGACCCGAGAATCAGCGAGGGAAGGTATCAACCGGGTGATGTCGATGTTCCTCCATTCGTCAACGATACGCCCGGAACTCGCATCGAGCTGGCGGAGTATTACAACTCTATCCACCGGCTTGATCAGGGCATTGGACTGGTGCTCAAAGCACTGGACGATTCCAATCTTGCAGAATCAACTCTTGTCATATTCTTGAGTGACAATGGTCCCCCGTTCATCAATTCAAAGACAACACTGTACGATGCTGGGGTTCGGTTACCGCTGATTATTCGACATCCAAAGCGGGCATCTGCTGCAAGTTCTGCGATGGTATCCTACGTCGATATCCTGCCAACAATATTAGATTTCGTCGGCCATCCAGCTACACACGACCCCTTCAAGAAGCGCATAGGTCAATCCCTTCTTGAAATCATTGGCTCTTCGGCAGATGAGTCTGATATCGCTCGTGATAGAGTCTTTGGATCGCATACTTTCCACGAAGTCACAAACTATTGGCCAACGCGATTCATCCGCGACAGGCGGTACAAATACCACAGAAACTTGGCTTGGCGCTTGGACTTCCCTTTCGCATCTGATATATATGGATCTCTTTCTTGGGAGGATATACGCAATTCAAACGAGAGTGAAATCAAGATTGGACAGCGAAAGTTAAAGGATTATTTTTTTCGTGGACCGGAGGAGCTTTATGACCTTGTGAATGATCCGCTGGAGGTTAACAACCTGGCGGGAGATCCACAACATGGTCCGCTGTTGGCTAAATTAAGATCAGATCTCGAGGAGTGGCAGCAACGAACCGAAGACCCTTGGTTGTATCGAGATGGTGTTTCAGTCTGGTTTAACCGGTATCATTTTCCGTCGGGGTTGAAGATTCCAGATCGTCTGGACTTTGATCCTGCACGACCAGGAAATGTTGACGTCAAGGCATTCGACGGAAATCTCTCTTGGGGGGAAGACGTTACTTTAAAGGAGGAAATTAAGGGAAGTCACCCCTAAGCACTGCCGCTCAAGCCTGGAGGTGAAGTTTTTATGGGAGATCACTGGCATATAATGAGAATGCGAATCAAACCTATTCTCGTTGCAAAAGTCTACTAGTAGTGCATTTATAACTCACAAACTTCAAGTTCGTCGCAAAAAATCATCAAGTGCTAAATTTAAGTTGAATGTCAGAAAAGTAGTATATATATGAAGTAGAAACCACCTCCAGGGCCCATTTCCAATCTAGACACGCCCAGAACCAAAATAAAGCCAATCATAAATGCTCATACATATCTCACCCTGTCGGATCTCCCCCAGGAAAACACAACCCAATACGCCAGAAATAATCCCTATGCGCAAAGAAAAGTTCCCAAAGGCGATATCTCGCCGGAATCAGCGACCAGCTTCGAGGAAACAAGGGCGCATTTTCATCATCATCGGCAGGTGTACATTTCGACGACCCTGCGCCTCTCTGTTTCCCAAGAACAACCTGGTGGTCCACACCCTGTAAAGATTCCTCATTTTCTTCCACACATGGGTCTTCGTCTCCGCTGGGCGTGTCATCCTGGACATCCACGGGAATATTGATGTCTCGCCATACATCCTGCAGAGACTCCGGCGAATCAGAGCCCGCAATACATCTCGGATCCTGACTTCCAATACAAATATGTATATCCTCAGCAGTGGGCGGTAACTCAGGGCGCGAAATAAAAATCTCACCCGCATGAGGCGCATACCCCCATTCACTCAGAGGCAGTAAAGGGATCGGATCATCAATATGCGTCACGCGGCGGAACTGCCGGTGCTCAGGATCGCGGCTTGCATTTGACTCGCTATAATTGCCCTGTCCGAACTGTTTATCGAGAAAGTCTGCAAATCCAGCGTTGCCAACCATCGGTTCTCCAAATGTCGTCACTTGCGGGTTCCAGCCCATTGCTTGCATCTCCAGTGCGGCTAGTGCGGCCACGGCTCCGCCCAGCGAGTGGCCGACAAGGGTTACGTCATAATCTGGATTCTTAGCGAGCGCGTCTGCAATGTGCGGCAGGACTGTTTCGCGGGTATTACGCCATGAAGACATGAATCCAGCGTGAACGGTGCAGTTCTGACATTTCTCTGGCTGCCTCGCGTCTTGTTGTTCGCCTTCTTCGTCGCCGTTTCCCGGGTAGGGCACGTACTCTTGTGGAACGGCGGATAAGTCGATAATCGTATTTGTGATCGAGTATGTGCCGCGGAAAGCAACGACAATGCGTTTTTGTCCTGGCGCGTGCGAGAGTGCCACGTAGCCGCAGGAATCGGAGAGAAGCACACCTGTGCTCCAGGTCTGTCAGAACATTAGCATGAGTCACTGTCGCTGTCAGGCTTTTGCTACGCGCTTCACACTCACCGTTATTAGTTCGAGATTTGGAAATTCCTCGCAGTGGCTGAGGCACTTGAATGGCTTCTGCACGCCGGATGTGCCCACGCAGTAGGAGATATCTACTAGACGAGATAACTCCTCTAAAGAGTCAAATAACTCGTTGGAGATATGTTTCGTCTCACCATGTGCCAGTGAAGTGCCCCACAGCGAGAATGCAAGGCAGGTAGATACAAGCCGTCTCCAGGGAGACATTTTATCGCAATTGCGGAGAGGGGTGTCGTCGTGCGACAAGTCCCAAGGAACGGACTTGGAGTTGGAGAATCCGGGGAAGATTAGTCATCGCGTCATGTGGGGCAGCCACGGGACTATGCAAACGGATACACAGAGAAGGCACGGTGGACTAGGCAACACAGGCAACAATAACAGCAAACAAACTTTGAAACAAAAGGGAAGGGAACGAAATAAAATCAAAGATTGCCCTGGCCTGGATTTGACTCTGAGACCGACCTGGAGAGAAAGAAAAAATGGCAAAAACAAGAGGTAGGCACGCACCGGTCCCACTGCGTCTCTTCAAAGCCTCCTCGTCTGTCCCCCTCCCCCCCCCGGGCTGGTCAAGGCCAATACCATTAGACCATTCGGGGGATTTGGTGACAGTACATACTATTTTACCCCTCTTAACCTTGCTTTCCATAATATTTGGTTGGTGCTACTCCCAATGGTGCCAAATTGACACCTCCGCGGGCACTACTCTACTATTAAGTTTGTCTGAACAGAACATAAAGTCCAGGATGATTCGCTTTGCATTTCATAGAGGTGTTTATATTCTAGAGAGTTACTTTGCCATAAGCATACACTGCTCAAGTGGACCAGATCACAACACGACCATCGACACCACTCGCTGGGATGGTTGTTAGTAAACAGTTGACTCTGCAAAGTATAACGGAAAGCCTTACTGCTGAAAGAAGACACCTGGCCGTCATTCTCCTGGAAGACACGAACAGCATTCACGGTGTTCTGGTGGGTGGACTTGAGCTTGGTGTTCGATTGCGCCTGGCCCTTGAGATCCATCTGGCGGAACATGTTCAGGGCCGATTCCTCGCGAGCACCACCAGCGCCATCACCATCCTTGTTCTCGAGAGATCCGGCCAATTGCCAACCGCTTTCGTCACCGCGGAAGCGGAATGGTTCGCAGTCCTATCGTCGGGGTTAGTGTATGTATGACAATGTTGGGGAAATGAGAAGAATATTTACATGACCAGCAGCAATGATCTCGTTCTCGCCGTTCCAGATAAGACTGTTCAGAGGCAAGAGGCGGGTAGAGATGTTCAGCATTGCACGAGGGGGCTGCTCCGGCGCACTCGGGTACACGACAGTGACACTACTATCGTGGCCGGTGAAGGCAAGAGCATTACCACTCGGGGAGAAGCTGACGCCCTGAATCCAGCCAGCGGAATCGTTCAGGAATTCACCACAGATAGTGTTGAAGGGGAGGCGCTCGCCCCAGGCGCTCGGCTCCGGACGGGTGTCGATACCCTTGATAAAGCTAGAAAAAACACGGGCGTGGGAGTCGGTGGATCCGGCAGCCAGCAGCACTGAGTTCGGATGCCATGCGAGAGTCGTGATGGTACTGCGAATGGGCTTCTTCAAATGCTTCGAGATCCACCAATCGTTCTCCTCTTCGAAGTAGCAGACGGCAATAACGCGGGCTCCAGAGCCAACGGCGAATTTCTGCTCAGAGGGGGACCACCGGACGAATGTGGCGGCACGGTTGATGCGCAGGAGGACTAGGGTAGGCTTCCAGCCGGAGGGGGTTTGCTCCCAGACGTAGGCGTTGCGGTCTGTTTATCGAAGTAGATTGCATTAGTTCAAGTTCAATCGAGTGATTTTGGTGGTCTTATGCATACCCTGCGAGCAGGTGACAATGCGACCGCTGTTGGGAGCGATATCAACACTCGTCACAGTCTTCTCGTGGCCCTTCAGCTCATCGCTCAGCGTGAACTTGTTGCCTGATGATTGGTACAGCTCCACATTGTTCTCCCGAGCGACAGCGAGTGTCTGTCTATCGGATGAGAAAGAGTGGTCGGCAATTGGAGCGTGGAAGAGGTGGTGAACTTGAGGAGCAGCCATGATGAAGATACGACAGGAGGAGCTCTCTACCGTCGATAGATAGAACAATGAGGGGGAGGTAGGCGGGCAGTCGGGGGGAAGCTGGGCGCGATGACGCCGCAGCATTGCTGAGGTAATATCATGGACACGTGATTCGCTGTCTTTTCTCGGGTTCGAAGACTGACCCCATGCGGCACGTCTAGAGCTTCAATCCTCCCCCTTTTCCCTTGCATTTGTCTGTCAGCGTTTTCTCTGAGCGACGAAACGACGCGCTCTTTATCTCGATACCACAATATGTCCTCCCAGAATGCGCCATCAAAAGGCGCCGACGCCAAAGCGGCCGGCCATCCCAACCAAACGTGAGCTTTATCCTTCTTTGATCGCCATTGAGCTGGTATGGGACATTAACAGCTTCTTTAGTCTTTACTGCACCAACCTCCCCGACAAGCTTCGCAAGCATGACCTGCGCTCCTCGCTGTACACCTTGTTTTCCACCTACGGTACCGTCCTCGACGTGGTGGCCATGAAGACGAGCAAAATGCGCGGCCAAGCCCACATTGTATTCAAGGACGTTCAAGCTAGCACACAAGCACTCCGCGCCCTTCAAGGGTTTGATTTCTTCGGCAAACAGATGGTACGTCACTCAATAAGATGGTTTGGAACTTTCCAGCTCACAATTGATTCTAGAAAATTGTCTATGCGAAAGGCACGTCCGATGTTCTCGCCAAGCTTCGCGGTACATATGTCGCTCCTGTCACAGAGCAACCAGTTGTTTCCACCGACCTGCAAAAGTCCATCTTCAGTGGACCCCCTGGTGCGATCCCCGCACGACCGAACGTGAACGGCGAGAACCAGGGAGTGAAGCGCGCCCGCGAAGAAGAAAGCGACGAGGGAGAAGCCCCGATGGATGAAGACAGCGATGTGCCAATGGAAGCCTCATCCGATGAAGAGTAATGGCGCCCTTTCCAAGGCCATTGGAAGTGGCCCGTGGGAAGGGGACCGAAGCTCGCGGGGGTCAAATTATTTGCTTGGCATGTCTGTGCAATTTGCCTCACAATGACCTAGCACCATCCTGGGACAAGACGAGCTCGCGTGGGACGTGTAGGCTCACACACTGGCCCACCAGTCCGAGCCAGAGGAGAAGATACGTCTCTGGGGTTACCGTCCGTGCATCTGCAATCCTTCCCATGGCATCCGCCGTGTTGCACGGGTGAACAAAGAAGGCCGGAGCGCCAGATTCCGGATGATACTACGAGACATGAGCCATTCAACATCATTAAATCGACCTTTTCGTTTCGTTTTCTGCTGCGAGGGGAAGGGAGGAGAAGGGAGGGGAGAAGATGCCACCTACGCCGAAGCTGATCCCACCCATCACCCCCACATTCTTCAATTGCTTTCTATACGGCTCCGGGACGAGGTACCGGTAGACTGCATCTAAACCGATGGGTCCCTGGTCGTCCCAGTGGAGCACAAAGTACAGGACGGGAACTTGGTATGTGGGGGAGAGCAGGATCTCATACTCTATGTGTAGTTTGGGATGGCCGTCGGTACGGACCAGGGCTTCCTGCAGTGAAGTATTAAGCGGTATCCCTTGGATAGCAAGGGAAAAACTTTGGGGCGGACCGGATCCTCCTCATCTTCTAGTGCCGAAGCGTCCTGTAGACTCGGATCCACACTTTCAAGTTTAGTGTCCAGGTCGGCTCTGTGGACATCCACCCGTCGCGTTATTTTGAGGCCGATCGCATTCTAGTATATCCAAATACAATTATTATTCACGCTCCAGAACATATTCCCGTTAAAATATGTAGCAAAAGTAATAGATTGAGCGCCTCCTGCACGGCAAAAGGTAAATGGGGGAGAGAAAGAAGGGAGTGGCTAAGGAATATAAGGCAGGGATACCTGTGTGACAAGTCGAATAGAAGACCAGCCTCCTCCCTCTAGGCCCTCTAGGCCGGTGGTGCAGTCCAAGTTGCAGGCTCGATCGGCCAACACTCGACATGCGTGCGCGAACTCAAGCGCGGTGAGGAAAGGAAAGGTCGACAAGCCACAAGCCATGACCCACTCTCGCTTCTGTCAGCTGTCCTCCACGCTCTGGACGGATGCAGTCATACACGACTCAGATTGGAGCTGAAGCTGGGAGCTACAGCTGGGATTGATGGGCTGTGGATGTTGCCCTTCATCCCCAAGGCCACGCGTGCCTGGACGTTCTCGGAATATCAGAAGATCAGATCTAGCCGAAATTGGGAAAGGGTGGCCGTTGCAGATCCAATAGGGAGAGACGGGAAAGGGACAAGTCGATTGTGTTGGATCGGCGATAAAATGGGATGTCACATCCGGTTTGGATGCAGCGGAGGTGGGGAGAGAAATGGGAGAGGTCAGAGGTGGGTAGAAGTATTTGGTACTTTTGGGGAATGTGGATGGACCATATTGTGGAGAAGTATCTTATACTTACGGCACTTCCAGGTACAGCCCGCTTGCGGCTAGAACTCTCTGCTGGCCTGCCATCGCGAAATCTCACGTCAAGATCGCTCTTCCTTTTTCTTTCTTTATTTTTTATTATTATTATTTTATCTTATTTTATTCCATTTTTTTTTTCAATTTATTTTTCTTAAGGGGGAGTCCCTGTTCCGCATGCAGCTACATTGTCATGGCCACAAGTCTCTTTCCCCGACTTTTGGCAACTCACCAACGCATTCGTCTGGCCTCAAACACAGAGAGTAAATGGGCTGATGCGTCGTTGCTCTCCACTACACTTATGTATCCTTTGTTTGCCCACTCTTCCCCCGCCCCTAAACCCGCTCTGGCATCCTTCCCCTCATCTCTTCCCAGTTTCCTTGTTTTTTTTTTTTAAATTCTATTTTCCTTTTTGATTGTCCATTGTGATTTCTTGTTTTGTTTTATGATTATTATTCCCTGAGGATCAGTTCAAGTTGACTGTATCAAAATTGTTTATACATGACCAGGTAACGACATTGGTTTATCCCGGTGTAGACCTCAGGTGGGTGCTGGAACACTCCGTTTGGAAAAGAGACCCTGGAGTATTGTGAATATCTTCCTCTCCCTCAATTGGTTTCTTTTTGACGTTACCTCAACTCTCACACCTCACACATCGTGATCCCCGGTCCAACCGAGTCCCGTGGTCTCCTCCAATCTGAAACCTGAAACACTATACTTCCTCCATCATCTCCGCACGGAGATCATCTCAGCCGCCAATCGCACCGCAGATTCTCAACACAGCCGTGGTACCAGCCTGGGGCCCGGATCGATCGCGAAGCAATCAAGGCGTGGCTTGACGTCAGTTTACCAAGGATTCGATCTAATCTGGGGCGTACTGCACCCATCACCCGTCAGTGGTAGACTTCTTGGTCCACAGATATACCTCCCGCCATCTCCGGCTCTGATTGACACCCCAACTTATATTACCCTACTGCTTCTCCACCCCATACTGCGCGTGTTTTCCCCTTGAGAGTGTGGGGAAAACTTGATCTCATCTTCAGCCTGTGGCGCCTGTGAAGCGAAGCCATGGGCAATTCATTCTCCAGCCCTACGAAGGATGAGACTCGCCGTGTAAACCGACTATCAAAACCCTTGACGAAGAAACTCTCCACTTTGAATGCTCCTCAACTTCCTCCTATCGATACGGATGGTCCGGAGCTAGCTTCTGGGTTGATTGGATGGCAGAATCCCTGGGTTGGTTCAAACATCTCCAAGGATGTCAAGAATAAATCTGCCAGAAAACGAGAGTCTCTTCCTGCTTTAACGGAGTCTAAACCCGAAAGCTCAGTGAAGTGGAATGTGACGAGACACTCGGTTGATGTCTCTCGCTCTCAGCATTTAAAGGCTCAAGATGTTGAGCCTATTTCGCCTCTCTCGCCTCTCTCGCCTCTCTCGCCTCGATCTGGCTCTCTCTCCGCCAGTCCCTCTGTAAGAAGAGCCTCATGTCAAACGGAAAGTTTAGCTACCTCATCAAAGCAATCGTTGGATCTGGGAAGGCCAAAGAGAGCGAATTCATTTCAGACGCCGCTTCAGAGACATCGGAGTGCGATCTATGGGGATAAAGCTCACGAAGCAACCTCATCAAATACGCATTTCACAGTTGGCAACCAACGTTTCTCGCTGACACGTCGGCGGTCTCTCCTGACACGACCTGGTATTGCAACTCGACGCTCAACTGCCGCCGCGACACGACGATTTCCGTCACCGATAGGAGAGCCAGAGTGCGCCGGTGAGGACTCCTCGGATTCAAATACGCTACAATGGCCACTACCTCCGCTGCAACGATCTTCACTCCCTGTTTCGTTATCAATCAGACCAACCAGTCCCACAGACCCCCGATATACCCAACTTGGGGCGCTTAAACTGGGATCCCTGCGAGTTGTCAACGGCTCTGCATCACCCTGTCCGAGTGAGCGAGTCCCACTTGGTAAAACCGCTCAACTTGTCGGAACTAGCGCGGCTCCTCTAGATCGCCTGGAAACCATGCGCTCTAAAGGAACTCCCCTTCAGATTCCCGCCATTCCAGACTTGCAAAAATCCGACGACGTCCCAGGGAGTCCATTCTCATTCGAAAAATCACCAATTATCACCGTACAACCTCGACACAAATCCGTCTTCCCCATTGAAGCGGAGGACGAGGGAATCGGCATGTGCGACGAGGGCCGTGGCCATGACCAGTCCGAGAAGAACACCGCCACCATCAATCGCAGCACATCCAGATCCCTCAACAAGACCGATAGCGGCTACAGCTCAGCAACATCCGTGCATTCTGTTTATCGAAGTCGAACACGGGCCTCATTCGATTCCCAAACATCCGGCTCTTGCACTGCAGACAGCACAAGAAGTGTTGGTATGAGCAGTGCCAATGAGCAACAAGATCTCCGCAGCGAGAACCTCCAAAGAAATGCCAGTCTCCAAGAGTCCAAACCGGGCAATTTCTCTCAGCTGTACCCCAACTCAACTCGCTGGTACGATTCCAGTGCGCCATCTAGTCAATCTTCCGGATCCCGAGTCCGTCGATCGACGCTCTGCGCTCCTCGAAATTCAGAGTACCCTTACCCTGTACAGACCGGGCCCAGCCCCGGCCCCGGCCCTGCACCACACGCCTCCTACCAATCCTTCATATCAAGCTCATCATCCTCATTCGTCTCACAAGACGAACAAACCCTTGCCACCCGCGGCCCCCTTTACGGCGACACATTCTCAACAAGCACCCTAAACGTCCTGCACGATTCAAGCTCAACAGCAACCCTAGAAACTCTAAGCACCTACCACCAACAAGCCGGCAGCTACGCAACAAAAACCATCTCCACCCGCTCCAGGTCCCGAAGCAAAAGCTTGCATAGTAACAACAGCCGAGGCTGGCGCCACGACTCAACCATCGAAATCCCCAAATTACCCACGATTCTCTCGCCCGATCATCTCCAGTCTGAGACTGGTGCGTACGAAGAGATGGAAATGCCCATTCCGACTGATGAGCCCCAGACTCAGACTCACCGTGGCCGGCCCCGAAGCCGCAGTCAAGACTTTCGGCGCCGAAAGTTAACCAAGACGCGCCCTTCTCTTCATGATGTTCATATCACGACTTCCCCTTATGCACTTCCTTCAATTTAGTAATGTGACGTGACGTGAACGAACGGAGTTTACCATTCTTTTTTTTGCTTTCTCTTTTTTTCCTTTGGCCTTTCCTTCCTCTCTTCCGGTTTTCCACTCTTTTTTTCGGGGGGATGGCTTGTTTACTTCGGGATAATCTACAAAAGTCCTTGGCGTTCTGATTTGACATTATTTTGGCTTTTCATTTCTTATTTTCTTTTCCCCTTCCCTACTCTTTTTGGCGTTTATATTCCAGTCATTTACGGTCATTATGGAGTCTACTTTGGTTTAGGTCATGGCCATGACCACGGATACAGGATACCCTCGTTTGAACAGAACTGAACTTAACTTACTCTTATTTCCCCCTATTAGTATCTACGGCGTTGTACACGGGCGTTGTGGCAATGAATTGAAACTATTGAAATAACCCCATTCTCCCACTTCCCTTTCCTTCCCTAGCCCTCAGCTCGGCTCAGCTCGGTTTCATCGCTTCGCTTCGTTGAAGTTCGTTTGGCTTGACCCCGTTGCATACTAGCTGCATTAGCCCATCGAGTCTAGTCTCGATCCCTGCAGGACCCATGTGGCACTCTCACTCACCGGAATTCTTTTCTTCCCCTTACCCAGCCACAGTCACTGCGGAATGTAAGGAGGTGCATAACTAGCTAGGTATGCGACTTTTTTTTTTGTCAGATGATGGCGCTTTTTAGGCTTTCTAGGCTTGGCGGTGATCATGTTCGTCGAGGGTGCGTTTTTTTTTTTTTGGCAGATGGATCACATTATGTCATTGGGGAGAAATTCGGCTTTGATTTTGACCTCGTGACTAGGAGGGCTTCTAAGTAGGAATTGCTTACCTACCTACTACCTACTAGTAGTGGTTTGGTTTCAAGTTACTCCGGGTTTAGTACTGCCTACTACTACACTGCCCAGGTGGGCATGATGGAGTACTGTTATGACCCCGGAGGTCGTATACGGTATTTAACATTAATAGATATACCTAGTACTACTAGGTACTAGTAGTAACAAGGTATTGCAAAAAGGTTCAATTTCAAATTATTCAATTAGATCTAGATCATTCGTTTGCACAATAACCCGAAAAGAAATGTCCAAAAATCACATCATAATACAAGCCATGCAGGGAAAAAAAAAAGCAAAATAAACCCGACGCGCCCAGCCCCGATGCAAAAATGTCAAATCAAATGCCGATTCGGCTCCATTCCCTCGGGTCCAAGTCCGAGTCCCTCCAGTTCCACCCCCAGGGCTCCAGGTGCCGATTGGAGCACTTGAAGATGCTACCTAGGTAGTGTCGGAATATATATATACGCAGGTGTTGGCGTTGATGTCAATCACAAAATACGGATCTTCTTAGTCTTCGGCGCCGCATTCTTGGGCACATAAACCGACAAAATCCCATTCTTCAAACTAGCACGCACACCGTCCTGATCCACGCGCGTGGGAAATGTAAATGTGCGCTGGAACTCGCCGATTGACCGCTCCGACGCCCAGAAGTGGAAGTCGGGCTCAGTCTGCGTCTTCTGCTGCTTTGCTGGCTCTGCATGAAGCTTCTGCTTCTGTGAGGTGCGTTTGTCATCGGAGTTTGAGGTTGAGTCTGAGTCAGCTTCGTCTTCGTCTTCGACTGTAGCTTGATGCTGGCGTGGAGAGGAGGTATGCTCAGTCTCGTGCTCAGCTTGGTGAGGCTGAGGTTGGTAGTTTCGTTCAGTGTGGCCCTTCACGGTGAGAGTTTGCGGGTCGCTGAATTCTATTTCTATGGCGGTTTGGTCTACGCCTGGGAGTTCACCGTCCAGGTAGTAGCCCTCTGAAGCTTCGCGGACATCGAAGGATGGGGTAAAGCTTGGAGTAGCTGCGGTGGGGCGCGGCTCGGAGCGGTGGGCCTCGTAATCGTCGAGAAGGCGGAAAAGAGGGGAGAAGCTGGTGCGAGGGCACTGGATGAAGGCCATTTTGACTGATTGTTTGGAATAGATGTTTGTTTGGAATCAGATGTTTTCTTTTTTTGAATGGTTTGAATTTCAGACTATTCTTCTCTCTTATATATAGTACTGTGAATCGTTGTGACTGAGACTCTACTTTGTCATGGCAGAATCGTCCAGAAGCGGGTCGCCCGTTCCACCAACTTCTCCAAGCCTCGATTAACATCTGGGGAAATTTATAAGGTGGCAACTTCATTCTACTACAGTATGTACAGTAGTACTGCTTTCTAGCCATTTTATTGTGATTGCTGAATATTATTATTAATACAGTAGCTTGGAAAGGTACATGAACCTTGTCTGAATAAGCTACCTCCATTGGTCATCGCTGAATCTGGAAGTTTCTGGGTACATGTAAACTATGTAAACTAAATCTTGCAGAGTTGAGATATGATTGACTAACAATCCAGATAATAACGTAATATACATGGAGTATGGGGATACTCCCGAGACTTCTAATTTACAAATTGTTACTAGTACATTTTCCAAACTTCCCCTGTTCCAGTTGCCGTAGGTCGGGGCCGTCCGAAACGATCGATCAAGCATATATCTATCTCATGTGGACTTTAGCTATCTCATCACTCTCGAGTCCTTGACACATATCAAACCGGGCGTTCTCGGAAACAACCAGAGCGTACAACTCTTACCAGGACCTAAAAGCAACGGGTTAATTGAGGAACGGGGTCTGGGGTAGACAGAAGAGGCAAACCCACGAGAACCCCACGGAAGGGGGGAAGAAGAGTCAGCCACTCAGCTGCTTAGCTGATGTTACGAATTCCCGGGGAAGCGTACATCTCCAGCTGGCGGTGGCCTTTGCGCAAGAGATATTCGACCGTACTAAAGTCCTTCTTATTCACCGAGAGATGTTTTTGGAATTCCGCACTGAACCGCTTAGAATCGAGCCGGGATAAACCGAGAGGGGCCACGGGAAAGGATGGTGGTGGTAGGGTAGAGCAGGATAGGGTAAGGGGAGAAGGGATCAAGAATACTAGGTAGAAGACATACCGTGCATATCGTTTGAAGTTATTGTGAGAATCCTGCAGAAGGGAGATTAGAAAAGTGTGCAGTGGGGGAAAAAGTAACAAGGACGACACCCACAGCGGGCTTGTTGCGGATCTCACGCAGACATGATCGGTACAGAGAAAGAACCTCCCGTTGGAGACCGGAGAGCCGGGCCATTTGCAGATAGTAGCTTCAGTGGGATGGGATGTTGGAATCGTCAATGGGTCGGGGGGGAGCTCCTCCGTTTTCCGCCGGGGGGGATAGCTTTCCGGCCGAGTGGAGTCCACCATTCACAACCTTGGATTTGGATGTCAAGTTGGACTTCACTCCCAAAAAAAAGGACATATCTATCTCCCTTCCCACCTTTCACATACTTTTAGACTCTTATTCTTCAATATTATTATTACCACACCACCACCTCTCTCACAAATATGTCTTCCTTCTCAGTACGTACCACGCTTATACCCCCCGATTGCTTCCAAAACATTGGAATACTAATATAATCCCCCACAGCGCCTGATTCACTTCCTAGCCAAAGACGGCCAAGTCTACTACGGCGACGCCATTCTCCCATCAGGCACAACAAACATCGCCCACGCAACCCAAGCAAAAGTAATCAAAGGCGACATCTTCGCCCAGTATATCATCACCGACCAAATCGCAGAAATCCGCACCCTGCTCTCCCCACTAGCCCGGCAAGACATCGGTACCGTCCGCTGCCTAGGCCTAAACTACGAGCAACACGCCAAAGAATCTAACCTGCCGATCCCAAAGTATCCAGTCCTATTCTTCAAGCCCGTGACAGCCATCTCCGGGCCCAACGATGACATCCCCGTCTCCCAGCTCGCCCAGGAAGGCGAGGGTCTGAGACTACGAGTGCGAGCTCGTCATCGTCATCGGCAAAGAGGCGAAGAATGTGCCTCAGTCCCGCGCTCTGGAGTACGTTCTCGGATACGCGGTTGGTAATGATGTCTCGCACCGCGAGTGGCAGATTAAGCGTGGGGGAGGGCAGTGGGGGTTGGGGAAGGGGTTTGATGGGTGGGCGCCGTGGGGTCCGGGTATTGTTTCGACAAGCCTGATTGCTGATCCGAATGCGTTGCAAATTTCGACGTCGCTTAATGGGAGGCAGGTGCAGTGCTCGTCGACTCGGGATATGATCTTTGGCGTGGCGGAGACTATTGCGTTCTTGTCGCAGGGGACTACGCTTTTGCCGGGTGACTTGATCTTTACTGGGACGTGAGTTAATTATCCCATCCCATCCCATACCATCCCGTCCTGTGCTTTGTTCTATTTCTTTGCTTGGTTTGATCATGGTATGCTAACGCTTTTACGGCAGTCCACAAGGTGTTGGTATGGGCCGCAAGCCTAATCTCTGGCTGAAGGATGGTGATCATGTCGAGGTTTCGCTGGAGGGCGTGGGTTCCTGCTCCAACCGCGTTGTTTTTGATAAGCCTGCTCCTAAGCTCTAACTAAGTCGGAGTAACCCCAGGGCAATTGCCAGGACTGTATATAGATATCTATGATGAAAATAAATGTTTATGTTTAACTCTTTAAACTTATATCGTCAATTTGGTCCAATTCCATTGGGTTCTTCGTAGAGGAAACTAAGGTGTAGATAGAGAACAAAACAATTGGCATAGCATCATGAGAATCTACTTAGTCTGAGCCCCATAGCCCTTAACCCTCTCAGCAAAAGCCCAGCTCTGACCCTCAATAACCTCATCCTCCTTGATCTCAATACCCTCCTTAGTAATAACCGCTATCGAGTACTTATCCATACTCCGCGCATCACGGTAATACAGCACCTTGAGACACTGCTTCAACGCATCAATAGCCGCCTCCTTGCTAACCTCCTCAAGCGGCATCTCCTCGGGAAACAAGCGACGCAAGATAGGCACAGCAAGATGCGCGCCAAATCCCGTAGCCAGGTGCGGCGCCGAGAACGTCGTGCCCAGCAGATCCGCCGAGCTCAGGAACGGCTCGCCCTCGGCGTCGTAGCCCGCGACCAGAACGTGGTTCCACAGCGGGTTGAACTCGGAGCGCCGCTTGTAGAACACTTTCGAGAGGTAGGTGTGTAGGTTCTTGGCATTGAGCATGTTGCCGTTGTGGGAGTAGTTCTCGCGGATGTCGATCGATTCGAGGAGGCGGTCGATGTATTGCATGTCGGAGACGTCGCCGCCGAAGCCGACGATGGCGTTCGAGCCGAAGATTCGGAGACGCTTAACGTCTGTGAAGCGGGCGAGGGAGCCGTAGGATGCTACGATAGAAAATGAGAATGTGAGATTAGTACGTGCTTCGCTTTCGGGGGTTAAATGGCAATGGCCAACGAGGCCTTGCGGGTCAACACACCGAGGTTATCGGTGGCCAGAACGACACCGCCGTTGAACTTGACGCCCAGCACGGAGGTTCCTGTCACGGCTGGAGATGAAGTGTGAGCCTTGGGCCCGGTCGTTTGAAGATATGAAGGGTTGTAGGCGCCGTAGACATCGTCCCTGGGCTGTTACGGGTTAGTCAAATGGGCGGAGTGGGAGGGGAAAGCAGCTGAACTAACTCGGCCCCAGGCTTCCGGAAAGTGGTTCATTGTGGATTGGTGTGGTGGGTGGTAAGATTTAGGAGATGGTTTAGAAAAAATGAAGAGAAGGACGAGAATGGGGAGATTGGACGATGACGATGAATGGAGCTCCGGCTTGAGCGCGCGCAGGCAGGCGAGCTGACGGAGCTCTCTGTATGACTAATCAGCGGTTGTTACTACGCGCGCGTTTACAATAATGTTACTATATCTTGTCCAGTTTGTTCTATAGTATATAATGAATAGATGTAATAGTGACTTAATATTATTCTACTACATTTCTAGACTTTATCTGGATGTATACATTAGCCCAATTGTGGCAGTTCTCAAAGAGTTACTCTTTCCGGAGATCTTCGTATTCGCCAGCCCGGGTAGGGCCCCCAAGGGTGCTCAGCCTCCAAGCTTAATCCGCCTGACGATCATGAGAGAAACCATGGTCACGACGGAGTAGAACAAAACGTAATTATATGGGCATTCCCCCTGGTTAAAGCTTTCTTTTCTTTTCTTTTCTTTTCTCTCCTCCTGCAGTATAGCTATTCCCTACATCCCATCACATATCAGCCATGACGGCATCAAACCCAATACCGGCACCATATTCGCACCCCCAACAAGACTTGGGAGGACAACCACCCTCACGCTTATACCATATCTCCCGGCCCGCTTTCCACCGACACTACGAAATAAAATCCCCCGACGAACACCTCCTATTCTACGGAAACATCTCCGTCTTCGGCTTCAAAAAGCCCGAGCTGACCCTGCACGCAGGGACCAGCGATACCGCGCCAACAGTAGCAGCATGCAAATTCGTCAAATTCTCCGGCAGTTTCAAATTAGCCCTGGGAGACCCCAACGACGTAAACACCGTGCAATGGGAAGACATGACCCGGGACTCCGCCCCGGTCCTACACTCGAGATATCGATTCGAGATGACGGTCTCGGACAAGACGCGGGCGGGATACAACGAGAGAAGGGCATTTCTCTGGAAAAGAACGCATAACGAGGCGGTGGGGGGGATCTGCGCCTTTGAAGATGAGTATGCGCAATTTTAAACTCGTTGATGAGAGGTCGGGCCAGGTTGTGGCTGTGTTTAATAGCGAGATTTCGTTCTCTAAGTGTGGGGTTCTTGAGGTTAAGGCGGATTATGGGGAGGGATTTGATATCATGGTCGTGAATTCTTGTCTGGGTCTATATGAGAGAGCGAGGCGGCGTAATAATGGTGCCGCTGGCGGTGGTGGTGGCGGTGGAGGAGGCTGATTCAAATCGAATCATGTCTGCGGGAGGTCTCCGTCTTGAATATCATGTATTTCGTAATATACCATTACCATTGCCACTTTCTTGGGCTCTGCAACTGCAACTGCAAATAGCACGTATGCTTCTTTGGTCATGTAGCCAGCCATTGTCGCAAGGATGAATCAATGTCCCCATTCAGTTCCGCATAAAGTTAGTCAACGTATGTCCTGTCTACCATTGTGTCCCTAGACATTTGGCTGGACCGGATTACTTCGCTTGCTTCCAAGTCTGCATGCGTTGGCATACTCGGTGTTTCCCAGGCGAGAGGTATTCGAATCATAGAGTACCATAGAGAAAGGTGGCCGTCACAAACGACACCTTCTCACAGGTGACTTCATTCATTCATTTCGCGCCTGATCCAGAAACAAACTCAACAGATGACCTTTGACCAGCCGCATTCTTTTCGTCTAATTTCTGCCGAGCATCTTGCTGCACTCTGAGGAGCTCCTCTTTAAAGCCCCACTCGGGCAGACTGGAAGGATCCCACAGCTCTGTTGATAGCGACGTGTTATATTGCGATTGTTCGTTGATGCCGGCATGTTCCATCATCTTCTTTAGAAGGCTGGGGTTCTTGAGAGAAGACGAGCTGGCTAGTTTCGAATTGAAGTGGACGCCTTGTTTCTTGAGAGAGAGGAAGTGCTCGAACTTGGCATTTGCTGCGGGATTCGGAGAGCCTGGAGGTGAAGGTGGGATATCCATGTTGGGTACAGGGGGAAGGGTGAGGTCTTGGACCAGAGCTCGGGATGTTGAGTATGGTGAAGAGGGACCACTGGGTTGGTTGTTTGGCAATTGCGCGCTGTCGAGGGGTGGCGGTGCTGGTCCCGATGCAGGACCGAGAACGGGACCACTTGGAGATTTGCTTTCGGGAATAGGCTGTTGTTCTTGCTTTTGCGCATTCAATTCAGACAGCTGGGCTATTGTCAATGCTGGTCAGTACGGTAATGCCATCTCAAAGGTAAACTGGGCTAGAATATTGGAATCACCTTTGTCTGTCTGATCGATCTGCGCCGGGGCAATGGGCTGTTGAGTTGTAGTCTGCTGCGTATGAAATTAGCGATATCTCAATTATGCGACTCGGAGATTCAAACCTTTGATTGGAGGGGTGCTTGTGTATCTTCTTCCTCGCTGCTGCTGTCGTATGCACCGAGATCGAGCATGATGCTTGTATAGGGCCAAATGTGTTCCCAAGGTCGGTTATAATCAGTACATATAGCAGTGAGCAGTATGCTGAAAAGATGCTGAGATTAATAAAGGAAATTTCCGGGACAGGTGTGTACAGCAGTCGAGGTAAATGTTCATTGAAGCTCGGGTTGCCCGTTGACGACGGAGCTGGAAAAGTTACGTAATCCTGAAAGGCAGCTACAGCACCGCGTCAGACAGAGCGGACCTGACCTCGTTGCTTCCATTCCATCAACGAATTGACCCACGACCTCCAACCGCCCTCTTTCCCCCCTTCAATCTTCTTACGCCGAAACCACTCCTCTAAATCTTCACCAAGCCACTCAGATTCCACCATGGCATCGATGTTGGATCACTCAACTGGCGGCCAAACCGTCGGATACTCCTTCTCTCAGTCCGCAGCTGCTCCTGTCAAGCAACATGGATTCTACCCGTATGAAATCAAGCCTTCAAGCTACATATGATGGAACATGAGCTAATGGACCTGCTACAGATACACCGATAACGGCGGCTCGACCCTAGGAATCACAGGTTCCGATTTCGCCATTCTCGCCGGTGACACTCGTTCGACATCCGGCTACAATATCAACTCCCGCATGGTGCCGAAAGTGTTCAAGATCGGTGGCGACGAAGAGACCGGCGAAGGAGCACACATCATTCTGTCCGTCGTCGGCTTCGCCGCAGACGGCAACGCCCTCAAAGAACGATTGGACTCAGTCGTGAAGATGTACAAGTACCAACACGGCAAGCCCATGTCTGTGTCTGCCTGCGCACAGCGTCTGTCAACGATTCTATACGGAAAGCGCTTCTTCCCCTACTATGTGACCGCCATTCTGGCTGGTCTGGATGAGGAAGGCAAGGGAGCTCTGTACAGCTACGACCCCGTCGGCTCGTACGAGAGGGAACAGTGCCGTGCTGCCGGTGCGGCGGCGAGCTTGATCATGCCGTTCCTGGACAACCAAGTCAACTTCAAGAATCAATACATTCCCGGTAGTGGGGAGGGACATGCGCTTCAAGCTAAGAAGGCCGAGCCTCTGCCGCAAGACCACGTCAAGCAGCTCGTCCGAGATGCGTTCACGAGTGCCGTCGAGCGCCATATCGAGGTTGGCGATCACTTGCAAATGTTGATTGCGACCAAGGATGGTATTGAGGAAGTTTTCCACCCGCTGAAGAAGGATTAGAGCGGGTGTTGGCTTTTACGCTAGCCTTCTAATACGAGAATTTACAACCACAACCCCTTTGGAATGACCAGTTTTTTATGTTTAAGACATGTAAAATGAAATTCTTTTCTGTACTTTTTGTACTGATTGATATCTTGATGTCGTCATACCTTCCCATCTCAGGTTCGTAGTAGCTGTGAATATGTATAAAAAGGGAAAAAAAGGGAAAAAAAGAAACCCCCAATTGGGATGCTCCTGAACGCCGGTACCATGCCAGGATTTTGTTTTAAAGTCGTTGAAATCAGAAACGTTCCTTCATACGAGAAGCAACTGTCCGAAGGTTGCCATAGACCTTGCCCTATTTGAGAGGTTAGG
The DNA here is from genome assembly GCF_028828005.1 of Penicillium manginii. NCBI lineage: Eukaryota > Fungi > Ascomycota > Eurotiomycetes > Eurotiales > Aspergillaceae > Penicillium > Penicillium manginii. The sequence continues at coordinate 2,080,037 of NW_026643110.1, read as the reverse complement.
AAAAATTGACCATATGGCTCGTGCAAGGGTATAACTTACCGGAGGGCTACCCAGAATCAGGCTAACAATAGCTTCGCGCGCAATGTGAATATTCTTGAAACCACCAAGAATGTGAATTTTCGCGTCAGCAAGCACAACACGAGTGCGACTAGCGTTCTCAATAGCAAACTTGGTCTTGCCGTCCTTTCCAGCAATACGACCAATCGCACGGCCCAAATGCTCCCCGTTAAGCGTCTTCACATCCTTGATCTCGAACGTCTCCATGTAGAGATCATCCAAACGGAGCAGAGCGATAGCGTCGTCGATATCGAATCCATAAGTGAAGGCGCGGATGAAGTCGGCGCCCTTTTGCAGGGCTCCCGTGTCGGTGGTGAATTTGGAAGTTCGCAGCTCGACGGATCGGCTCTTGATGTTCATGCGCACTTGCAGCTTCAGGTGCTCGACGATGGGAGGGCAGATCTTGGTCCAGTTGGCCTTGAGAGGGGTCATGCGGTGAGGAGGAACGGGGACCTTGCGGTTCTCAATGCGGTATGCGGTGTTGGTATCCTTGGCGGGGGTGAAGACAGGGCGTCCCTCTTCGTCGATGCGCATTTCACTGTCGGCGGTTGAGTCGGCCACAGCGTTGGAAGAGTCCACCTCGGGGGTCGCTTGGGCGTCAATCAAGACTTCATCGTCCTCCATGGCTGTGGGTGGGAGTGTTAGCGCGATCTGATATTAAACCATGGCCTAGGACCTGGTGCCTTTATCACACGTACCAACAGCAGGGGAAGAGGGAAGCCCTTGAGCTTCCTGAAGAAGAGCAGTTGGGGCAGGCATAATGTCGATTGTGTGGATTAAGATGTTAAAAATGAGAGTGGTCTGTTATCGTAGAAATTAATCGCCCCTCCCGAAAAGAAAAAAAGTGTGGGCCGAGAGATTTTACGGATGCAAACAGTGCAAACCATGAAATCATGCTCTTCCCTGATCCAGTCATCTCCAGAGCTTGTCTGCTATTCTTACTCCGTACTCTTCTCCATTCCCCACTCATTCCCAGGATGTGATGGGAAAGATGTCCGCCAATATCGGACGTCGGCTGTACTCCCATATATGGGGGTCAGCAACTCCCTTCTTGGGTCGCATACGCCCACGCATCGCGTCAGAGTCGACATTCGATTCTTTTTTCGCCCGACGGCTATCAACACCGGCTGCGAAACCCACCTACCTAACCAGACGATTCGCATCTGGAGGCTTTTTTGTTCTCGGTATCTCTCCTAAATCTGCTGCTGCCGAGTCAAGTGCAGCCTGCATTCTTCCCTCGAAAAAATTAGCGGCGCAATATGTTTGGAGGCGGACTGTGCACAATACGCCCAACGACCAACCTCGCGGAAAAGACCCAAAAGATTCAACCACCGATGAATCCCATAATTACTCTGATGACCATAAACAAACGACTATCAAAAAGACCGACAATATTCCCTCCCATCCTTCCTCGTCGCCTCAACCCCCACCTCACTTCGCGCCCTCAAATCGCCACTTAATGGACCGGCTTCCGCATATGCCGCATCTTCATCGCCCGACTAAGGAAGAACTGTTAGCTGCAGCTACAGGTTTCTGGTCTCGGCTGAAAGTACGGTTTAAGTGGTTCTCGATCAGAAGCGTACGGCCGTTCAGTTTGGACGAGATAGCCGCGCTCTTTTCGTGGGTTCTTCTCGGTCATATTGTATGGGTCGTCGTGGGAACAACCACCTTTTTCTCTCTTCTCATTCTTGCTATCAACACAGTGTTCGCACAAGGTATGTCCATTTCTCGAAAATCATCCCGTCCCTACGCGGTCTACTAACTAGACTGTGATGAACAGAAACACTAGCTGGCTGGGTAGGTAACCATCTCACCAAATCATCCGGGGCCAAGGTTGTTTTCGAGTCTGCTATCGTACCGAAATGGCGCGGTGGCGTCATTACATTCAAGAACGTTTTTGTTTCAAGACGACCCGGTCAAGGCACCGGGCATGTTAGCAAGGGTTCTCCGCAGACTGCTGCCGCTGCGGCTGAAGCCGCAGCCCGAGGTGAACCATTACCTGAAGAAAAAACCGTGACAGAGGATGAGGATACCAACTACACACAATTCGACCTTTCCATTGAGACTGTTAACGTCACTCTATCGTTTACAAAATGGCTGAATGGGAAGGGCCCACTCCGTGACGTGGAAGTGAAGGGAATTCGCGGAGTTGTCGACCGTCGACATGTCTACTGGCCGGAAGAAGACCTCGATCCCAAATCATACCGACACGATCATAACCCCGGTGACTTTGAGATTGACTCGTTCAAGATGCACGATGTTCTAGTCTCGGTCTATCAACCCGATAACTTCCGCCCGTTCTCTGTTAGCATCTTCTCCTGCGATCTCCCCCAGTTGCGCAAACAGTGGCTATTCTACGACTTCATGTCGGCCAACATGATGTCCGGATCATTTGACAACTCCCTCTTCACCATTCACCCGCGTCAAACCCACGGTTTCACAGGAGCCCGTTTAGAGGATGGCAACGGAGAGGACGGAAAGCCTAGCCCATGGAAGAAACATAGTCGGATACGCGTTGATGCGCTCAACATCGACCATCTGAACCGTGGCGTACAAGGCCCCTTTTCCTGGATCCACGAAGGCACAGTGGACATTGTGGCCGATATAATGTTCCCCGCCGACAGCGACGAGAGCCTGGCGAAAGTCATGACCGACTTTTACGATCGCCTCGAAGCAACCGTTACCTCGAACCAATTTTCCGAGCCAGTGTCGCAGCGACTACACGCTGACCCAGAAACCATGTCTGATTCCGATAAACGATTATTAGCCATGGACTTGCGAGTTCATCTTAACAATGTCCGGGCCGTGGTTCCCATCTTCACCCGTGACCTTTCCTACATCAATAATGCGCTCATTCGACCCATCGTCGCATACATCAATTCGAAGCGCACCTTTATTCCCATTAATTGTCGGCTGGTCAAGCGTGTCGGCGACTTTGATGGAAGCTGGACTATCTTTGACAGCGCCTTGATGGATGACTTGTCTGCTGCAGTAAGTTACAATCCGCACTCTATTGATATGATGTGAATTCCTTTGAACTAATATCCTCGCCTGCAGACCTATGATGCATTCGCTCGTGACGTGGTAGATGACGAAGCACGCAAAAGGCGATTCAAGAAGGTCGGCTTTTGGTCCCTTCAGCTGGCTGCTCAAGCCCTCTTCATGGGGATGGCTGGCAACATCGCATGATTTTTACATTCCTGATGCCCTTTTTACCCTACCCGTTTTCAAGGGCCATCTTCCTGGCGTTTGGAGGTTCTGTATCATAGCCTACTTTTCTTTTTGCATTTGGCGGAGTTGGCGAGCAAACTTGAATTCTTTGATTTTGATTCTGATACTGATTCTGATCCCATTGCTCGTTTTATCTCTCCTCAAGCTTCATCGGGATGCGATGTATTATAACAGTCACTGTCCTCACTTATATGATGTGCAGGATCACTATTTGGAATTCATATTGATGTCCTATCAAGGATTGTGATGCGGACCTTTATTATTGTTTAGAAATCCAGTACTACTGTACCTCGTAGGTCTTTGTGTTGGGACTGTGCAAAATATAACTATACGTACTACCTAACTAGGTAGTATGTACCCCTGTAGTACATCCTTGTGGATCTTAGTCTAGCTCGTGTCAGTGGAGCTTGAAGTAGTTGCATGGGTAGTATACTATACACCCACATATACCTGGGTGCCTGTCCTCTGCTAGAATGTTGCCCAGGTGTATATCCTCCCTGCAATCACAGCCACTAGATTGATCAAATTTCAGAAACACCCAATCAATCCGTATTCAAGGACTCAACCCAAGTGGATCAACTCATTTCCTCGTTTCCGGTTTTACCTGTCACTAAGGATCGTCGTGGCTCCACCAACGAACTCGAGACTAAATGAGATTCACAGGAACCTCACCCCCCCTTTTCCAATTTCAAGTTGATCTTCTGCCACTCTCCTCCCCCGCCATCGGAACTTGAAGAACAAAGCCGTACTGTTCTGGTACCTATCTCGGGTGAAACAAGCCCCCCTTTCTCTTGAACCTTCCGAGGACCCGCCTAGCCCACCTCTTCCACTACGCCCACTCCCTGCCCCCCCACGAGAACCCTCAGGTGATGATCCCTGAATCATGTCGCAGAGAGGCGAGGAAGACTTCTCACCCAGAAACTTGAACCAGCCTCCCAAACACCCACCACCTTTGAATAGCGGGATTATCCCTCGGGATTACTTGGGATCGCGGTCGGAGGTGGCTGCGCGCCCCGGACCTCCTGGTTCTCGCCATATCTCACCGTCGCCGCTGCATACCAGCTCTCTTCCGAAATCACAATCACAATCACAATCACATCCACAATCTTACCTTCACCACAACGAGTCGCCTATCTCCCAGAGCCCTCTCTCTCCTCGATCTACCGCGAACCCGTCTCCCTTCTCCAACCGCTCACCCATTTCCCGTATAGCTAATGCGCCATTCCCTGCGCCACCATCGAATCCTCCCCATACCTCCTCCCCTTCGCCGGACATCATGACAAGCATGGGTCTGTCAGATATTTCCGTCAGGCCCGGTGACGGTAATGTTGCGAAACCGCCTGGCGTGGCCGAGCCCGATCGTTCCGCATCCTCTTCTGTGAGCTCCATGCTCTCGGCGACTGGGGAACGCCCAACTCCTCACCGTGTCATGCCGCGCACCTCCTCGATCGACTCCGCCATCTCCTCCTTGTCCTCCGCGTCTCAAAAGTCGACATTTGACGCGAGCTCCCTCAGTCCCACGGATATTGGGAATCTAATTAATGCTGCTGGCTCTGCGGAGGCGGTCATTGTGCACCTCCTCAAGGAAAAGCACCAAGCCGCGTCCCAGAACTCGCAATTGTGGAAATTGGTCGACAAACAACGAACGTTGATCTTGGGCCTGAATAAGGACCTCGAGCGCGCATTCAAGGAGAAGGAAAGATACAAGAAGAAGTTTCAGGAGCTTCAGGAGTCTTCTACCCCGCCAGTTCCATCCTCTGCCGAGACCTCGGTTCCACGAACTGCTATCTTGCCCAATAATGAGAATTCACCTGCCGGTCAGGTTGACGCTGCACTGAAGGGCTCGACAGGAAGTCAATCTACTATTGTCCCACGCTCCGCAGACGCGGGATTTGCCGCTTCAAGAGAAGCGTCTTCCCCAATCACCAGTGAGGCGCAAAGAGTTCCCCAGCCAAATCGCAAACCACCCCCCGCACCTTTGAATCTTCCTCTTCGATCGGGAGACGCTCGAGTAGAACTTGCGGAATCCGATTCGGATTCGGATTACGGCGAGCCCGGAGAAGCTGAAAGACTAAGCGACGAGCGCGGAAGGAGGAAGACCCGCGAGGAGGACGATCGGGATCGAGAAGACGCTTTGGATAAGGATCTGGATACTGAGGTCGTAGGAGGAGCTGGGTATGGAGTTGCGGCCTCGAGCAAGCAACAAGGAACTGGTAAATCTGCGAGCCCGGCAACCGCTTCTCGTGACCTTGCAACGAGATCACCGCCAACTGTTGGCGGTCCTCCGCCCATGGGTTCAATCCTGAACTCCCGAATCAACCATCCAAATGGACGACCGGGTGCTTCTATGCCCAAGAGCCCCGGTCTACCTATGAGCCCTCGACCAGAAGACCGACCCATCGGTTCACCTCTGCCACGAATGCCTAGAGATATGGCCAGTCCCATGACTGCCGGATTTAACCATTCTGGTCTTCCTCTTTCCCCGCGAGGAGTCAATTACCCTGCACCTTTCCAGCCAGGCGATATGGCACCACAGACTGGAAGGCCTGGGGGTCCGATCCCAATGATCGACCCCACAGTCAGAATCGACAGTCCTCGATCTCTCCAATTCCCCGAAAGCACCATATACCAGGGACTAGTGTCCGACGAATATCCCGGTCTTCTCTTGCCGCCCAATGCGCTTCCTGTGATTCAAGTCCGAGTGTCATCTTCTCGACTTCGACCTTCCCGGATGAGCTATATGGCCTCCAAACCACTCGATGAAGAGCCAGTCTTCACCTTGAGCGTAATATCTCGCTCTGAGATGTCGGAATTGTGGCGAGTTGAAAAGGTGACTGCATCTCTCCCGCAGCTGGACCAACAGGTCCGCCAACTAGCAAATTTCTCCGGAAAGCTGCCAGACCGCTCGATTTTCAGCGGTCATTCCCCCGCAAAGATTGACGCGCGACGAGCTGCTTTGAATCTGTATTTTGAGAGCCTTTTGGATACGCCCATGGACGAGAAAGCCGCATTGGTTATCTGTAAATTCTTGACAAATGATGCCATTGAGCCCCGTGACGACGAGACCAATCTACTCAAGGGCCAGGGACAATCGACGCCTCCGCCTGACATGTCTCGAGGTCTGGATGGCAAGCCCCGAAAAGAGGGTTATCTGACCAAACGGGGCAAGAATTTTGGCGGCTGGAAAGCTCGCTATTTTACTCTCCACGGACCCGAATTGAAATACTTTGAATCTCCGGGTGGTCCACACATGGGCACTATCAAGCTTCACCATGCGCAGATTGGAAAACAGTCCCAGCACTCCAGCAGTCAGAACCAGTCTCCGCCGGGCAGCGAGGAAGACGCGGAAAACCAATATCGCCACGCATTCCTTATCCTGGAGCCGAAGAAGAAGGACTCCTCCGCGCTTGTTCGCCATGTTCTTTGCGCTGAGAGTGACGAGGACCGTGATCGATGGGTCGATGCGTTGATGGAGTATGTTGAAAGCCCTTCCTCAGACAATGACAGTCGTGGCAATGGCCATTCAAAGCACCAGTCTCAGACGTCAGCGAAACAACCCGCTGCTACAGGAGTCCAGGGCCAGTCCAAGGCCAACCCCAATAATGGGCCGGGAAATAAGCGTCCCGGCAGAGGTGTTGAAAGTCCAGAGCAGGACCCCCGGGGCCCTGTTCAAGGATTCAGCTTCGATGATGCTGTAGCGGCCGACCCTCCTATCCTTGGCTCCTCTCTTGACCACGCCCCTCGTTCACCTCGCATCCCAGCCGCCTTGTCAACAGACTTCCGCGATCTGAACCAAGTCATCGACGCGCCGCCACAGTCTCCGAAAATAATCTCCGGTCCAACGAACGGCTCCATCATCCAGGACGTCGGAGCATGGGGAAACAAGCCAAAAACATCAACGAAGGAGAAGAAACGCAGTATCTGGGGTTTCCGGACAAGGTCTTCTTTCGACCTAGCCGCGCAAGTTGATGCTGATGGCACGGCGGCAAGCATCGCCCAAGCTGAGAACAAGGAACCCGTCCGGGCCGTGTTTGGTATTCCGTTGGCAGAAGCCGTGGCAGAGTGTCCACCGCGCGGCGTGATGGAGTCTGAATTACCTGCGGTCGTCTATCGCTGCATTGAATATTTGACTGCCAAGGATGCCGCTCTGGAGGAAGGTATTTTCCGGCTCAGCGGATCGAATGTTGTTATCAAGGGCTTGAAAGAACGATTCAATAATGAGGGTGATGTGGACTTTTTGACCGGGGATCAGTATTACGATGTCCATGCTGTTGCTTCTCTGTTCAAGCAATATCTCCGCGAACTTCCGACGACTGTTCTTACTCGTGAACTGCACCTGGATTTCCTCCGTGTCCTTGAACTCGACGACAAGCAGAAGAAGATCTACGCATTCAACGCACTGATCCATCGACTCCCGCGCCCGAATCTGTCCCTGCTCCGCGCTCTATCGCTATTCCTGATTGAAATCGTCAACAACTCCGACGTGAACAAGATGACAGTTCGAAATGTCGGAATCGTCTTCGCTCCTACGCTCAATATCCCGGCCCCCGTTTTCTCCATGTTCCTCACCGATTTCGAAAGTATCTTCGGTGACGCCGGAGCTACGTCCGTTCCGTCTGTAGAGTTGACTGTTGACAACAGTTTATCTGCGGATGATGTCCGCTCTCCCCGTCATCAGATGTTCTCGGATATACCTACCCCTTCTTATAACCAGACCTCGTTCAGAGGCCCGGGTGCGGGCGATGTACAGCATGCACAGGCACAGCAGGGCGGTTATGATCCGTCCCGAGCTCACAATCCCAATGATACGGGCTTCATCTCTATGCAGCCAAGCTACGATCAGCATCAACATCAGCATCAGCATCAGCATCAGCAAGCATCCAGATCTGGACCTGGACCGGACATTTACAACCAACATGCTGCCGGGGCCGGGGCCGGGGCTGATGCTCCATTTTCTTCGTTGAACGGAATGTTATCTAGCCCCGATGACACGCGTTCAGCCAAGACAAAAAGACGTGAAAGCTCGATGCTATTTATGGAAAACTGTACGTCTACTTGATGGTGTTTCCTTTTCGCTTTTACTGACCAGTGATGCCTAGACGCACCTGATGATTACACACACCAGCAGGGCAGATAAATGACACGCATACTCTACATGGGCAAAATTTGCCTCGCCATATTCCACATTTTCGAGCACTGGCTTGCTTCGGCCGTTCCTCTCTATATTCCGAGCTATACTTGCCCTCCCCCTCCCATTGATTTATTCACGATTTGCACGCGGAATGAGATGATTTTTTGTACCCACCGATTGGCATTGCAAGGCAATGCAACAAGCAACAAGTCGTGAGGGAAATGCCTTTTTTTTAATGATAATGGTAATTAGGATGAGGTTGCAATATGGCCTATGTTGACGTTGGAAATCTCTATTTGATTTATCGTTATACCCCCTTTTTCTTTTCTTTTCTTCACTCCCTTTTTTCTTCTTTTTCTTCTTCGTTTCTTTTCTTCTTTTCTTTTGCCGCTTTTTGATGAAGTTTTCTTTTTTCTATCCACCTTCTTTTTCTTCCTACAGGTCTCTCTTCATTTTCAAGTTATTTTTGACATCTTTCTGGAACTTGAATCTATACCACTCTTCACGGCTCAGATTTCCCACCGTCATCGTTCGTAGCTACAGTACAGCACAGCCCAGGAAAAGAGCTTGACTAAATCATTTACTTTCGTTGACATGTATCTGAACTGGACATATGTATACTTTATACCTGGGGTACTTCAGGCTCATTTCACATCATCAGACAAATAGATACTCCGAGTCTGCAGCAAAGTGTAAAAAGGCGCACTCAAAACCTCTTCGACTGATCACCCCTCCAAAACCCCATAACCTCCCCACTCTCCCTCACCCAATCCGAAGCATTATCAACCAAAGCCTTAGCCATCCCCTTATTCTTAGACCTCCCATCCGAGAATCCACGACTGTGACCCATTCCTCCAGCGCCCCTGGGCGCACTAGCACTCGCACTAGCAGTAGCAGTCGCATATTCCGACCCCATGCTCGGCAAGACATTCTCGCCAGCACTCAAACTGACGAACAGCGCAAACGGAACTAACCACACACACAGCCCGAAGTAACTCGCCACCTCGGAGAACGAAGGCATATCCGCGTAACTGACCGAGTACGGCTGGCGCCAGTTACTATCACCCGCGCGGCTGGGCGACGGGGTTGGCGGCTTGGAGAAGTGGCGGAACCATAGCCAGTGGTTTAGAAGGACCAGGATGCAGGATAGGAGGAAGAGGGGGTCGGATAGTTTGACGATTGGGAAGCGGCGCAGATTGCTGGCGTAGACGAGGTGTGAGCCGATGGCGAGGGCGGAGAGGAAGAGTGGGAATCCGTCGATTAAAGTCAGCAGCACTTGGACGGTGATTATGGCGTAGATTAGGCGGGTTAGGAGTTTTCGGGCTAGGACTGTGTGTTCTTCGACTAGTTCGGAGAGATAGTAGAGGCCCGATGCTGGAGTGGTGTTAGTAAATAGTAGATACTGGAAAGAGAGAGAGACTGGATGGGATTAGAGTGACGGACCGATGGCGAGGGTTAGGAATGAAAATCCTACTATTACCCCGAGATACCCTACCAGTGGTAGAATCCACATGGTGAAAGAAATGGCGGGATGGAGGGAATTGGGTGGGTTGTAGAAGGAGGACACCTTGACTTTATGAAGTTCATCAATGATGACGCTTTCGGGTACAATTTCTGCCTGAGGCCACCGCCCCCCCACTCCAATCGCAAAAAAAAAGATCCTGGGAATTTCAAGATCTTATCCAATTCCATTTTCACACAGCTAAACACACACACAAAACGCAGCCATGTCGCGCCCCGAAGATATCCTGTACGATCTAGACGCAATGCTCCACGCAAAGAAACGAGAGGGAAAAAGCTAACTCCCTCCAGCCCACCAGACCTCTTCTACAACGACAATGAATCCCGCAAATACACAACCTCCTCCCGAATCCGGAACATCCAAGCAGACATGACCCACCGAGCCCTCGAACTCCTAGACCTGAAATCACCCTCCTTCATCCTAGACATCGGCTGCGGCTCAGGTCTAAGCGGCGAAATCCTCTCGCAAGAAGAGCCCGAACACGGCGGACCGCACACATGGGTCGGAATGGACGTTTCGCCCTCCATGCTCGACGTCGCACTACAGCGCGAAGTCGAGGGCGACCTATTCCTCGCCGACATCGGACAAGGCGTACCCTTCCGACCCGGCTCATTTGACGCCGCGATCTCCATCTCTGCAATCCAGTGGCTGTGTAACGCCGAGACTTCAGACGTGAGTCCGGAAGGCCGTTTGAAGCGGTTTTTCGAGGGCCTTTATGCGTCGCTTAGACGGGGGGGTCGGGCGGTTTGCCAGTTTTATCCTAAAAATGATATTCAGCGGAGTATGATTAGCCAGGCGGCTATCAAGGCTGGGTTTGGCGCTGGTATGCTTGAAGATGACCCCGGGACTAAGAATGCGAAGCTTTACCTTGTTCTTACTGTTGGTGGGGGTGGGTTGCAGGGGGATATTACTGGCGTTGTCAATGGGATGGATGATGTTAGTGTTTTGGACGCGAGGAGGAAGGCGGCGGAGATTAATAAGGGCAGGGCGCCGAGGAAGGGCGATCGGGCGTGGATTATGAAGAAGAAGGATCAGCAGGAGAAGAAGGGGAAGGTTGTGAAGCTTAATTCGAAGTATACGGGTCGGAAGAGACGGATTGTTTTTTGAGAAAACATGGACATGGACATGGGGACTTTGGGGCTATGCTCTGCTCTGCTGGAAGTTCCTTTCGATGTCCTTTTGCCCTTTCGCTTTCACTTTCACTTTCACTTACCAACACACGATACCCCTACAAAATTCAATTGGGCCTGGTGGCTCTGCTCTGCTCTGTTCTACGGGGAATGTCATGACAATGCCACTTAAGACCTTATATGATTTTATTTACTGGGCTGCCCTGGACTGGGCGGCATATCAAATTACAGTTACATTTACATTTACAAAATACGGATAGTTGTTCATCAATGCAAAAAGTTGTCTATTGCTGTAACTTGCCAAGGGACATCGCGAGTCAAATAGAGAAAGGGAGATAATACATAATTGAGGATTGCACCGGTCTACCCGGTTCCTGCAGGATCATGATCAACTGCGGGAAGGTCAAGATAAACCGGAGCCACCGTCAGTCGTAGCGGTAGTGGGTGGGATGGTGGTGATGGGAAGTGACGATGTTCAAATTTACAGAGCAGCCTCCATCTTGTCGAGGACAGCGCGTGTGAACTCGTGAGTGGTAGCCTGACCACCCATGTCGCGGGTCCGTGTCTGTCTGTGGGATTGTTAGCATTGGGTCATGGGAAAAAGAAGCAGCGACTCGGCAATGCAGCAAACTTACCCCTCTCCGATAACATCGTAGACCGCCTTGGAGATGCGGTTGGCGTGGTCATCCAGACCAAGGTGGCGGAGCAGCATGGATCCAGAAAGGATCATGGCGCTGGGGTTAGCCTGGTCCTTACCCTTGATATCCAGACCGACGTGACGGCAACCAGGCTCGAAGACAGCAACGTCACGGCCCATGTTGCAGCCAGGAACAACACCGGGACCACCGACAAGGGCAGCACCAACGTTGGACAGAATGCCACCGTAAAGGTTAGGCATGACCAGCACATCGAATTGCTGGGGACGGGAGACAGCCTGCATGGAGGCGTTGTCGACAATCATATCATTCACCTCCAGGGTGGGGTAGTTCTCCGCGACCTTGTGGAAGGTGCTGCGGAAGAGACCGTCGGCCAGCTTCATGATGTTGGCCTTGTGGATACAGGTGACCTTCTTGCGGTTGTTGGCGAGGGCGAAGCTGAAGGCGAACTTGGCAATGCGCTCGGACTTGGCGCGAGTGATAATCTTCAGGGACTCGACGACGCCCTGGACGGACTGGTGCTCCAGACCGGAGTACTCACCCTCGGTGTTCTCACGGATGATGCACATGTCGACATCCTTGTGGCGGGTGTTGTAGCCGGGGATGTTCTTGATCAGGGAGATCGAGGCGTAGATGTCGAGCTCCTGGCGGAGGGCGACGTTGAAAGACTGGTGGCCCGAGCGCTCGACGGGGGTGTGAAGGATACCCTTCAGACCGAGTTTGTTGCGCTTGAGGGAGGCGAGAGACTCTCTGAACAGCTCCTCCGAGTGCTTGTTGCCGGTGTCGACACCGGAAACATCGACCTGCTCCCACTCGATGGGGACGTTGTCGGCCTTGAAGATGGTCTTGACCGATTCGGCGACTTCGGCACCGATTCCGTCACCTAAAACAGCAAAATATCAGCGACCGGTTCGCCAGCCCATGCAGTCGTACTCCAACAATGATCAATGGTAATTATTGAGTCGATTTAGAAGGAAAAGAAGAAGCGTTGGTCGAACGTACCGGGAATGAGGGTCACGGTGTACTTGCCACCATACTTGGTAGGCTTGAAGATATCGGACTGGACGGTGGCGAAGGCTGGGTCGCAAGATATTAGCCACAAAAAATTCGAATTCAAATCCAAAGAGTATTCTCGGGGGTCAATGGCATAGCATACATCTCGCAGCAATGGAGCGACCGGCGGTAGGGGCCACGGAGGCGCTGCGAAGCAGGGTCTGAAGAGGTCAGTTACAATCGCGACGCGACCGGGAGGAGCAGAGCTCGTAGAGAAAGGATTTCACATACCCGGGCGGGCTGGGCCGTTCTGGAGAACATTTTCAGGTTCTTTGACTGTGGTCCGTAAGTCCTTGAAGTGGGTGGTTTGGAGGGGAGTGCAGGGGAGGAGAAATGGGGCGGCAGGAAAAACCGGATAGAAAAGGCCCGGAGGACTCGGCATCGCGCGACTCTGGTTAGCGCCGGCCCGATCTTATCTACTCGTAGTATACTCCGTAGGAGTATAGTATAGTATACTAGTATATTGACTATATTATGACAGATTTACTATAACATAGTATAGTATATTTATTAGCATAGTATATTTCGATATTTACCTCGTCAGTACCCTATCAGTACCACTCAATACCACCAATACATATAATACCTATTGACACCCTCTTCCCTCCCTATTGAGTCCCGTTTCCGGTCAACACCTGCAGCTACCTCCACAACACGTGGACTTCCCGTCAAAGAGTCCACCTCCTCAATTACTCCCCTCGACAACTCTAGAACTTTTGAAACGCCATCTCCAATGCCTTCACTATTAACACAGTGTATTCACGCCTATCCCCCAATCATGGATGATTTCTCAATACGCAAACCATTAACTTGAGCAGGCTCTCAAAGCCAGCTCAGGCAAACACTCTTTCATCAACCCACTACCACATATCCCAATTGCTGGCACATCATCCCAATTCAGACCTCAATAGCTCCTTTGAGCTAAACTTCAACCATGAGTCTAAAGCTTCAGCTCTACCATCCAACGATGCGTATATAAATACCGGCTGTCATCCAGCACATCTACATCTTCTTCATCGCATCCATCTCCAGCAAAAATCCCATCTTCGCCCGGCTTTCGATCTATCCATTCTTTCCAATCCACCCACTTCAATTCTTTTTCCACCAATCCATCAAGATGAAGTTCTACTCCGTCGCTCTCGCCATTATGGTCGCTTGCTCCACCCAGGCCGTCGCTGCTCGCGGTCTTCAGAAGTGGTGTGGTCACCCCGGTCAGGGCTGCTACATGATGAAGCGCACCGCCGATGTCACTGGCGACGTTAAGCGTTCCGCCGACGCTCTCGCCGAAGCTATGGCCGAGGCTCACCCCGCTGCTCTTCAGAAGTGGTGTGGCCACCCCGGCCAGGGCTGCTACAAGGTTAAGCGTGCTGCCGAGGCCGTTGACGAGGTTAAGCGCTCTGCTGAGGCTCTTGCCGATGCCATGGCTGATCTCGATGATGAGGAGTAAATTGTACGTCTTCTTCCATTCAATCGATTTACTCCATACTGACCCGGTTTCGCAGTCAATACAACACAAGTTTCCGCGGCGATGTCATTCAGTCAGCCCCAGTGCTGGAATGGGCTAGTTCGACGGCCCATGTTTCGATACGCGACTTCAAGGGAACTTGAGGGTTAGGCGAATACGTGATCTGGCCATGGCGCACGCTCATTTATCCTTTTGGCTGTGGCGCCACTATTCTATTCTCTTCTCTTCTACTCTTGTTTATTACTCTCTGCCTGTGCTGTGCAGTGTAGTGCATTTGTTATGATTTTGACTTATGTCGATCTACGTATCTATGAAAACTTACAGAATTCATGATCCATGTGGTCAATTTGATGCGATTCTTCCCTCTGTCCTTCAGTAATGACAACTCGTCTAGCTCTTGTACTGTACTATGTATGCTGTGCTGTACTTCCGTTGCCTAAGATCGAGTAAAAGTTAAAACAAACTGTAGCTAAAGCCGTGATTAACAAACCAACGCTATCATTGAATCCCCCCCCCCCCTCCTGGTCATGACCAACCAGTTCAGTGGAAGCACCGTCCCACCTGCGGCTGCCATGTCGAGTCCGAGTTCGAGTAATGCCGACTCCGCTCCTCGAATAACCCATACTGCGACTCCATACTACTAGTCCTTGGCATCTCCCACCACTCCTGCGCCCCCCTATACACTGGATCCGTAGAAGAGTCATACGGCTTTCCAGTCGAAGGTTCCACCGGCGAAGCATTTTCCACCGCTTCCACTCCATACCCAGAACTCATATACGGCTCCGCCTGCTCGCCATGATACTCGACAAACTCCGCCATTGCGTCGTCATTCATGTCCATATCCTGCAACGGAGACGAGTGCGGCGTGCTATAGAACTGCCAAGTCTGGATTAAACGCTGTTGCTGCGCTGCGTCCGCGTTCCGGAATAGTTCGAGCTGGCCCACGGAAAAGGTAGCGGGGTCTAGGCCGTTGTGCCGGAGGACGGCGTGGATATCTTGCACCGGCGCCAGTGAGTCTGCTTGGTTGGTTGCTTGTAGGGTTGAGGTTGTTGGGGCTGATGAGGCTACGTGCGCTGAGTGATTGTAGTGCTGTGTTATGCTGTAGGTGAGGTTTTGGTTCTGGTTCTGGTTCGGTTGGGATATCGGGATTGCTTCGTCGTGTGTGGGTGTCATGCTCATGGTCATTTGGCGGTCGAATAGCATTGCCAACTCATCTTGGATCTTGCTGCTGCTTTCTGACGCTGACATTCCGCACTAAAACAGAGATGGGCCTCGTCAGGCTGTTGTGTCCTGGTCATGGGGGTTTGGAGTAAGTCAGGAGACAAGACAAGACTACCTGGGTACAGTGAGGGTTCTCGATAAATGCAGCCAGGGACTGAGAGATATCTGAAATATGGCCGCAGGAGGGACACTGGTGTAAGATCGAAGAAGACATGGCGGTCTCTGTTTTGTGTATTTCCGAAAGGAGAAAGAAAAAAGAATACACGATCGAATGTTGAAGGATAGGGTAGGGTATCGTAGGAGGAGATGAGAATAGATAGATGTAAATAGTACAGATTCCAAATACCGGGGAAACACAGTCCTGCTGTGAATAGATGCAAAAGCGGGAATCTGAATGTGCGCAAGAGAAAACAAGAATCAGGATTTATAAAAAAAAATAAACCCCCCCCTCCATTTACCCCCCCGATCCCCGCTAGATGCCTAAGAAAGTGACCATTTCCCCGTTGGGCCGCGCTTGTCTGATATGGTCACATGATTAACCCCGTGACGCAAGCTGGCTGCTGGCTGGAGAGCGGAAGAGAGAGAGAGAGTGAGAGCTATCTTCCATCATCGCGACCTCCTTCCTCCAAGCTCCATTTGTTTCCCACCTAGCGTCCAATACAATTTAGGAGCTCTTTCACATTTCATACATTACGATCATGGTCTGTCCCTGTTCTTTTCTGGTTTGATTCGGTGTTCTCGCGTTCCGAGACTAATGAGGCTGGTACATAGACGTCAATTGGTACGGGCTACGACCTTTCCAACTCGGTCTTTTCGCCCGATGGCCGCAATTTCCAGGTAAGCGAACCTACACGCCAGGTTTTCCCAAGCTCGAGGGAAGCTTCCTAGCTGACGATGGGGACTGCATAGGTTGAATACGCCGTGAAGGCTGTCGAGAACGGAGGCACAGCTGTCGGCATCCGATGCAAGGACGGTGTTGTGTTGGCAGTGGAAAAGATCATCACGAGCAAGCTCCTGAAGCCCGGCGCTAATAAGAGAATCGCGACCGTCGATCGTCATGTCGGAATTGTAAGCTCACCTATCGACCCCATCCCGGAAGTCGAGTCGAATCGAATCGAATCGGGACGGCCCTGGCAATCCAATCCAATCCAATCCCACACCCGAGAGCCTTGCTTGTCCATGCGACTGCTTTCTAACTCCCCATTTTCTTACAGGTTTCTGCTGGCCTCGTCCCCGACGGCCGCCATTTCGTTTCCAGAGCCCGAGACGAAGCTTCCTCCTGGAGAGGCGTCTACAAGGGACCCATCCCGACCTCCGCACTCGCCAACCGCCTCGGCGGCTACGTACAAGCCTACACACTCTACTCAAGCGTACGACCATTCGGCACAACCGCCATCGTCGGCGGCTGGGACAGCGAGGCAGAACTAGCAGTCGACGGCCAGGTCGGCACCGGGCCGGCCTCTGGTTCTGGCGGCAAGGTCGAGGGTGCTAAGGGTGGTGGTCCGGGACTATACATGATTGAGCCCAGTGGACTCTATTGGGTAGGCAGCACCTTATCCCAGCTAGCTCAACCCTGACACCCTACGTGGTGCGGGAACTTGGTTGACGCCAATTGATTTGATTCGATTCGATACTAACGCGGCATCTAATCTAGGGCTATTACGGCGCAGCAACCGGTAAAGGCCGACAAGCCGCGAAAGCCGAACTGGAAAAACTCGACCTAAGCTCCGGCAACCTCTCACTCGCGGACGGCGTGAAGGAAGCAGCTCGGATCATCTACGTCGCGCACGAGGATAGCAAGGACAAGGAATTCGAGCTCGAGATGTCATGGATTTCCTCGGTTGATGGTCCGACTAAGGGCCGCCATGAGGAAGTCCCCAAGGAATTGCGCGAGGAGGCGGAGAAGGCTGCGAGAAGGGCCTTGGAGGGCGAGGACGAGGACGAAGAGGAGAAGATGGAGGAGTAAGGTAGATATCGCGTAATAGATAAGAATCTTGCGCTAAGGTTATTTTTATGATTTCTGCTGCGTAAACAATACACAACAAGCTTGTCAAGCTTCACCCCGTTTCTTTCTTACCCCAAGCGGGTTTTCTTCAATTGAACTCTAGATCTGGATCTAGACCTAGATTAATCTAGTCTAGTTAATCTTCCCCTCCAACCACTCCCTCCTCTTAACACCCAACTCAACAGCCGCACTCCCCCAATCCTCACCATGATTATGCATCCCACTGCTTCCCAACCCCGCCCGCTCAAGACCCTGCTCCTCAGTAAGAACAGTCAAAAGGCCAAAGATAACCGGAACGCCCGAATCAAGCTGCACCCGCATAAGCCCGTGACTAACCGCGTCAGCGATATACTCGAAATGCATCGTCGCGCCCTTGATCAGCACGCCAATGGCGATGATGGCGTCGAAGGCTTTCTTCGGCGCGGTCGTCGCGGTCGTCTTAAGGTCTGTCGTGCTGGATGAGAGGAGGTCCGAGGCGCTGATGCCTTCACCGGCTGAGGCTTGGACTTGGGATGCTGCGTAGAGGCTGGGGTGAGTTAGCGAAGTATTATATATATATACAGAGGTAGCTAGGTATATATGGCTGGCGTGGCGAGCTTGAACTTACCGCTGAACACCGATGGGCAATTCGTAACTGCCGGGAACGGTTTCGACGGTGATGTTCTCTTCCGTCACGCCGGCGGCGAGGAGTTGCTTCTTTGCGCCGGAGACGAGAGCCTCAATGATTTGCTCATTCCATCTTGCGTGGATGATTGCGACGCGGAGGCCGGTTCCTAGGTCGGGCTGTTAGGTGGTGCGATGCGGTGCGGTGCGGGGGGGGGGATGACGTTGGAAGGTGCGTACCGTCGTGGGATTGGGCTGCTCCGGGACCTTTGATGGGTGTCATTGTGGATGTGGGTGTATATTTAGATCAGAGTGAGATTGAGAATGGGATTGTTGTTTGCCCGGGATGGAATGGGGCGGAGAGTTGGTTACAATGTACAAGGGGGAAGAAAACATCCGTCCCGCATTTGGTGGGGGAAGGCGGAGGGTGTGGCCGAATACGGCAAAATGGAGAGTGGCCACGGAGGACAGGGATGGAATTTCACAGATTACACTTGGATTACACATGGATTACTTGATGATACTTCATGCTGGACTGGATTGAGAGAACAAAAAGAAATTTGAATTTGGAATAAGACAGCAAAGCTAAGAAACACCTAAAGATATCAAGATCATCGCAGTCGTTTACTCCAGAGGAAGCCCTCTTTCTACCCATGTTTATTCGACAGTAACCGACTTGGCCAGGTTACGAGGGAAATCGACGTTGAGACCCTCGCCGACGGCGAGCCAGTAGGAAACCAGCTGCAGGGGAATAACGTTCAACAGACCCTGGAGGCAGTCAACGGTCTTGGGGACGGCGATCTTCTCGGTCTGCGCGGAGGAGAACTCGGGGTCCTCGGGGTTGCAGATGACAATGGGACGGCCACCACGAGCAATGACTGGAAATAAAATGTTAGCTGGTGATTCTTGGGAAAATATGGCTTGACTTGGTTAGAGGAATGGTTTACTCACCCTGCTGGTATGCGTTCAGGGACTTGGTGAAGAGGTTGTCACGGGTGAGGATCATGATGATAGGCAGGTTCTCGTCAACGAGGGCCAGAACACCGTGCTTCAGCTCACCAGACATAACGGCCTCGCAGTGAAGGTATGAGATCTCCTTGATCTTCAGGGCACCCTCCAGAGCAGTGGGGAACTGAGCACCACGGCCAAGGAGCAGCAGGGACTTCTGGTCCTTGAAGAACTTGGCGCACATGTCCTTGATGGATTCGTTCAGCTTGAGAATCTCACGGAATTGCTCTGAGATCTTGGCGAGACCCTCCATGATCTCCTCGCGGCGCTTGGCCTTGGAGGCTCGGTCCTCGCTAAGAGAAAGAGCGAACATGACCATGGCAACGAATTGCGAGGTATAAGCCTTGGTAGAGGCGACACCGATCTCGGGACCGGCGTTGATGTGGACACCACAGTGGGTCAGGAGGGAGATAGAAGATCCAACGACGTTGACCACACCGACGGTGAGGGCACCGCGCTCCAGGCAGTAGCGGAGGGCCATCAGGGAGTCGGCAGTCTCACCAGACTGGGAGACGAAGACACAGGTGTCATCACGGAAGACAGGTGCCTGTCGGTCCAGGAAATCCGAGGCCAGCTCGACAGCGATGGGGATCTCAGTCAACTCCTCGAAGACACCACGGACAGCCATGCAAGAGTGGTAGCTAGTACCGCAGGCAATGAAGATGATACGACGGCAGCGACGGATAGTGGAGATGTACTGGCGAAGACCACCCAGGGTAACCTTCTTGTTGACAGCATCGAGACGACCACGCATGGTGTTGACAACGGACTCGGGTTGCTCGAAAATCTCCTTCTGCATGAAGTGGTCGAACTTGCCCTTCATGATCTCCTGCAGCTCCAGCTCAATGGTCTGGATGGTACGGACGTTGGAGGTACCGTCATCCTTGGTCAGACGGTGGATGTTCAGCTGACCCTCGTGGATGTGAGCAATGTCATCATCCTCCAGGTAGAGAACCTTCTTGGTGTGCTCGACAATGGCCGAGGGGTCGGAAGACAGGAAGAACTCAGCCGGCTGAGGAATACCGTCATCGGAAAGGAAAGCCCGGGACTGGGAGCGGTGCAGCAGGGACTTGTCAGGGGGAGCCAGAAGGCTAGCAGAGGACTTCTTGATGGCAGCGTTCTGGGAGGCCTGCTCCGCAGGAAGAGCACCCTCTTCGGAGTACTCGACATCGACAAAGTCAACCTTCATCTTCTTGGAGGTACGCACACCGATGACCAGCGGGGGAACCCTTGCGGGCGGCGATAACCTCATGGGGGTAGTGGACGGACTTGAGCAGCAGACCGAAAGCACCCTCGAGCTCCTTGATCACAGCCTTGGCCAGGACAGTGAATTCGATGTCTGGGTGTTGATCGTAGAGGTACTTGGCGAGCTTGGCAATGCACTCAGTATCGGTCTCAGTCTCGAAGCGGAAGCCCTTGGACTCCAGAAGGGCTTTCAATTCCTTGTAGTTGGTGATAATACCGTTGTGGACGACAGCGAACTCCCAGTTGGCATCAGATCTGTGTAAATGGCTTTTGTTAGTAACAATACAATATGACTTGAGCTTTCTGCTAGTAATCACATACCGGTGGGGGTGGCAGTTCTGACGAGTAGGTGTGCCGTGGGTAGCCCAACGAGTGTGAGAGATACCAGCGTGGGACTCGAAGCTCTTGGTCATATCGGGCTTGCTCTCGGCAATGAGTTCCCTCAGCTTAGCGACCTTGCCAACCTCCTTGAAAGCTTGGACTTCGTTCTTCTTGTCACCATCCACGGCCATACCAGCGGAATCGTAGCCGCGGTATTCCAGTCGGGACAGACCTAGAGGGGGAGGAAAGAGAACACGTTAGCGGGGGGGAGTCAAGATGGAGAAAAGCCAACTATCAAAGAAATCCTTCACTCACCATTGAGAAGTGTGTCAATGATGAACTGGCGGTCCCGCTCGACCAGGTAGTTGATGTAGCCAAAGATTCCACTGAGATTGCAAGGTTAGCCATCATCACACCGCAAAGTGGGGAAAAGAGAGAGAAGGAGAGATTGCCACATACCACATGATGGGCAAAAAAACAAAGAGGATTATAAAAGGGGATAAATTAGGTTGGTAATTGATTTAATGGGGGAGGAGAAAGTGATGAAGAGAGAAGAGTTGAAGGAGGAGGGGGAGAGAGTTTCAGAAAGACAACAGCAGAGGCTGAATCGTATTTATAGAGGGGGGAAGAGCAAGAAGGGCAAGAAGGGAGGGGCGATATTATTAGCTCCCCTCAATCCACAGGGAAGCTGCCGGGCCAATGCACATGTCTCAGATGGTACTCCATTGGTACTTCCCATGGAAATCCCCTTCAGCTCCCCACTTCTGAGTAAGGCTAGTGAGAAATAAGTGAGTGAATCGGAGAAAATTGAGAATTTATGGGAACTCCGTGTTCCGTGATTCTTTTTTTTTTTGTTTTGTTTTCTATGTATCATAACAATAATCATAACAATAACAATAAAATCATCAATTGAGTGGAACCCTATCGAAACGTGAACCCCTCTTTCCAAACCCAGGTACAGAAAACTTGGAATATGTTTCGGATTTTATCATGAATGTCATGAGGTACCTAGGTACGGAGTACTTAGTAGTAGACTGCTGGTCAAACTTGAACTCAGGAACCGAATTCGCTTCCAGGGGAACGGCAAATTGATATGTTTATTTTTACTATCAGAGACATTGACCCATTCCACCCGGCTATTGCCCCCCCTCCCCCATAATGGAGGCACCATTGATGCTATTTTTGCCCTGCTAAGCCACCCCTTTCGGAGATGGCGATGGATTTCTGCATGGCAATGGTCAAACCTTGTTTTTTTTTTTTTTTTTTTTCCTAGTCATTCTTTCCCTGTCATTCTTTCTTTCAACATTGCCTCATCATGCAGACTAGTGCTACAATGAAAGAAGCGTAAAAGGGATCTTTAGTCCGAGAGAGAGATCCACGGACAGCAAATTAGACCGACCGCTTTGTCTCTTTATTTTTTTTCCGTATTTGCATTGTTTGTTTTGTGCCTGGATGCCTGAGGCAAAAAGATGACATCCAGTCTTAGTCAGATAATATTAGTCGGGTCGACACCTTACTGCCTTAATGCCTTACTGCCTTACAGCTAAACCTCATTACCTCATCAAGGCGGTCAACTCCCCCACTCTACCTCACCGCCTCCCCCTTCAGTCGCGCGCGCTGCCCTGCAAAAACCTTTTGACAAGACCGCGCGAATTGCATCCTGCGCGGCTCCTTTGTTACCCCTTTCTCCATTTTCATCTCCTCGTCCCAATTATCGCCGCTTGCTGCGCTGGGACGCTTCTCCCGGTCATATGAGCTCGCAATAACAATCTTGTGGTCAAGGATGCTGTCTGGTGATCGCGCGGTCGTTTCGGGCGTGTAGCCACCTCTCACCATGTCACGCGCCTCGGCCGGCTTTGCAGACTTCTTCCCCACGGCTCCTTCGGTTTTGCAACGTAAGCGCGTCAAGGCAGGACATGACCGGCGAGACAGAGATGTGGATGGCGACTCTACCGACACCACCGCTTTACCGGCCCTCGCCGCATCCTCTATATCCACTTCCACATCTGCCGCCGCTCCGGCCGCTATAACTTCGTCGGTCCCTGCTAGGGAGGAAGTGAATGTTCAAACAGAGTCAGAACCAAGCGCGACCAACTCCGAACATGCATTACCTCAAGAATCTCACCTCGCGGGCCTTCTCCCAGCCTCGGCGACCACCCATCCCCACATTGATACCTTGACACCCCTCACAAATGCAGAACCGTCCCCGCCTCGGAAAGTCACCAGCCCGCAGTCGAAAATGGCTGCAGATGGATCGCCGGATAATCATGGCGATCGCTCATTGGAACCGTCCAAATCCTCCATGACCCCAATTCACACCCCGCCCACTCCGCAATCGCAAACTCGCCAAGATCATGTGGTCAAGGTCTCCAAAGCAATCTACGACCCGGATCTAGATAAGCGGGGCTCGAAGGAGAGAAAGAAGAAACCTGAATATACCGATATCCTCGTCAATGGCCAAGCCAGACCTCCGGACCCACGCCTAGCCATCGCCAACTACACCCGTGGCTCCGGCTGCAAGCAAAAAGCTAAATATCGACCCGCCCCCTACTACCTCAAGCCTTGGCCGTATGATGCAGCGACAAGCATTGGACCGGGTCCGCCCATTCAGGTCGTTGTCACGGGCTTCGACCCCCTCACGCCAGTCGCTCCGATCACTGCGCTCTTTTCCAGCTTCGGTGACATAGCGGAGATTAAGAACCGCACAGATCCCATCACGGGCCGATTCCTGGGGATCTGTTCCATCAAATATAAAGATACGACTTCTTTTCGTGGCGCGGGTCCGGTCTCGGCTTCGAGTTCGGCAAGGCGGGCATATTTCGAATGCAAGAAGGAACAACGGATCGGAACGAAGAGGATCCGCGTTGAACTGGATCGCGATGGGATTGTCTCCGAGCGCATGGCTTTGAAAACCATCGAGTCACAGAGGCTGGCTTCCAGAAGCACATCGACAACGGTGGATGCCAAAGTCGAAGCCCTGGCGAAAAAGAACGAGCCACCACCTTCCGCGCCAAAGGGTCCTTCAGGGAAGTCATCTCTGCGTCCTGGACTCGTTGTGCCAGAAGGACCAAGAGCCACTGTTCGATCTCCTGTGGTGCAGCAATCGCTAATCGAAGAGGCCCCAGTATTGCCTCAACTTAAACGGGAACCCTACATCTTCATCGCCCATTGCTATGTTCCTGTCCTCGGAACCACGATTCCGCACCTTAAGAAACGTCTCAAATTTTTCGACTACAAGGTGATTCGTTGCGACAAGACTGGCTATTACATTATTTTCGACAATTCACGGCGAGGCGAAGAAGAAGCATCACGCTGCTTCCGGTTGTGTCATATGCAGCCTCTCTTTACCTATATTATGAACATGGAAAGTCAAGTTTTTGGCAACCCCAACTACGTGCGCAGTCCAAGCCCCGAGCGGCTCCGGGCCGAGCAAAAGGCCAAGGCCAAACAGGACCGGGCCCGAAAAGAGGCTGAGTTGGATATTGAAGAGGAGAAAAAGCAGCGTGCTTTTGACTTAGACCCCTGCCGAGAAGTTCTTTCTATTATTATCCGTGATCTGAGAGACAAATTGCTGGAAGATGTCAAATCACGGATCGCTGCACCGACATTATACGACTATCTTGATCCAGAAAAGCATGCAGCGAGGCGAGAGAAGCTGGGAATCCCCGGGCCCGAGGGTACCAAACGTCCCATGTTCCGCATTGGGGCTGGTGACACTACGCTCGGTGGCCAAGACTCCGGATCTGAAATTTCAAAGTCCCGAGATCAACACCGATCATCGGGCATTAATGTCCTTGATCTTCCGCGTATCCGCAAATCCCATGGCTCGGACCGTGCGGGCACTGCCTTTACGGATGAGAGAAGGCGCCAACCTCTGCGAAAGAGGGAAATCCGTCCTCTTTATCATCGCCTGCAACAAATGCATGATGATGACGATTCGGATGATGATCAGCGTACCCCTCTCACTCGATATACCGAGGAGAGGAGTAGCCGGCCCCCAAGTCGAGCAAGTTCTGATGAGGATTCCGAGTCGGATCAAGAGGAGGAATACCAATCTGATGCCTCGAAAAATGTCACCCCTACGGAAGATACTTCTGTTCCTGATGTCGAGACGCTCTCGCCTGGACGTAAGAGGAAACGATTGACTGATGAACATGATGCGAGAAAGCGCCAAAGACAAGATGACGAGCTATTCGGTATGGAGTCAGGGGATGAGACGCTTCGTACTAAACATATCGAGGCTGCCCCATCCATCGACTCCTCACTCGCTCGGGATGAGACTACCTCATTTGATCAATTGCCGCAGGACGAGCTTGCCGAGCGTGCATCTGTTAAAGACGTTCTGCTTGACGACGTGTCCGTGGAAGAAGAAGAACCCACTGCTATCGATATACCAAAGGCGGAGGTTCAGTGGGGCGTATCCCAAGACGAACCACGTGCCACAGTTGAAGATGACGAGACTATGATCTTGGATTTGGATGGCTGGCAGCACCTGGTGAAAGACGACGAAGATCTCCGTTTCCTCCGACAAATCCTGCTCGACCAAACCGCATCCCAGATCGAAAGTCTGGCAGCATGGGCCTGGCGACAGAAAGAGATCAAGGCCCTCAACCACGGCACAAGCGGCCCGATACACACTTCGATCGGCATCGCGGGCTACTACGTACCCAACAGCACAGGCGCCGCGCGAACCGAAGGCCGCAAAAGAATCCTCAACTCGGAGAAATCGAAATACCTTCCCCACCGCATCAAGGTCCAGAAAGCCCGCGAAGAACGCGAGGCAATGGCCAAAGCCGACCCGCAAGCCGCAGCGGCCGAAGCCGCCAGAATCGCAGCAGCAAAGACGATCTCCAAATCGACTTCGCGATCAACCCGCGTCAACAACCGCCGCCTCATTGCCGACATTAATGCTCAGAAGCAGGCGCTTCCCACGTCCAGTGGTGAGGGCGATGTTCTTCGCTTCAACCAGCTTAAGAAACGGAAGAAGCCTGTTCGATTCGCGCGCTCTGCTATCCATAACTGGGGCCTGTACGCCGAGGAGAATATCACGGCCAATGACATGATTATCGAGTATGTTGGTGAAAAGGTTCGGCAGCAAGTTGCCGATATGCGAGAACGACGATATCTCAAGAGTGGGATTGGCAGCAGTTATCTGTTCCGAATTGATGAGAATACGGTCATTGATGCGACGAAGAGGGGTGGAATCGCGCGGTTCATCAATCATAGCTGCACGCCCAATTGTACCGCCAAGATCATCAAGGTCGATGGCAGTAAACGTATTGTGATTTACGCGCTCAGAGACATCGAGAGAGGTATGTACAGTACACCTACAGCTACACCTACAGCTATACACTTACATCGACAACGATCTTGCGGGAACATTGCTAATTCTTTTTCTGTCTAGATGAGGAGCTCACATACGATTACAAGTTCGAAAGGGAGTGGGGTAGTGATGATCGTATCCCGTGTTTATGTGGTTCAACTGGCTGCAAAGGATTCCTCAACTAAGGAGGACAAGGGGAATATTCGATGCATCTTTCATCTCGTGGCGTTCTCGTTCTGGGAGGTTGGCGTTTTTGATCGGATGGTCGGAGCATTTCATCCGGGGCCTGTAACAATGAAGGTCGTCATGATTTCAAGCGCTACAACATGTATAATACCAAAATTTCAGAGCTTCCTTTCTATTTTTTTCTTTGCTTTGCTTTGCGCGCATTGGCCTGGCCTGGCCTTGGCCTTGGCCATTGTAACTGTGGTCTGTATGTGTAATTGAAAGTGCTGGCTGAGCAGCGAATTGGCGTTTCTTCGAGGAATTCAAGTGGGGTATCGATTGAGTAGGAGGGGAAAGCAAAGGCGATGCCTTCGCTTTTTCTTTTTCTGTTTCTTTTTTTTTTGCATCGTTTCAAACGACTAATTGTATCGGATCACGTTCAGACTTGTGTGAAACCATCAGCATACAGGAATGGAAGTTTCACCTCCCCCAAGAGCGGAATTCAATTCGGAACTTACCCAAGTGACTCGGGAGCAAGAAATTGGCAATACCCTCCTTAATCGCATATGCATGCCCACACGTTCCGCAAACCAACTTGCCCTCCATAACCTGGGTCTCTAGCAGAAGGCGATGCAGGTCCTTTAGCGTTTGTTCGTTGGTGAGCTCGTCGCCTTCTGGCTTGGTTTCTGGGAGACTGGGGAATCCCAACTACATCGAGCAATAAGTCAGCACTACCCACATCCACACCCACGCGCACGCGCACAATGCAACGCAATGCAATGCACTTCCCCCAAGGTTTCGTACCTCGTTCGCAGTAGTTCGCAGACCCTCCCAATCAATGCGAGGAATGACGTTGCGGATAAATTCGGGCTGGAAGTCGACTTCTTGGAGCTCGAGTTCGGCGTCGTGGAAGTGTAGAGGGAAGGAGGTGGCGGTGGTCTTGCACTCCTTGACGGCGCAGGTCACGAAGTTGGCTGTGATGACTTTCATGACTGTGATTGATTGGATCTGGATTGGCTGTTTTAATTTGATGTTGGGTTTGATGGGCGGAAAAAAAGAAGTTCACGCCCCACGGACTATAGTGTCATGTGATCTTGATTTCTTATCGATAAGAATAGTACCCCGCTGCCACTGAATACCCTAAATGGGAACCTAAAGGTTTAAGTATAAGAATGGAATGAGTACGATGTGTGAAAGAACATTGGGCGTAGTATACTAGTAGTATTCGCGTTTTAATTGTAAGGATTATATTCCGTAAGTCGTAGATTCCAACGCTTAGCTAATGAGCATCGCAGAAAAACTCATGTAGATTTTCATATTATTGCATTTGACCTGTCTCGGAGTCATACTATGGCGGGGATATATTGCTGAAGTCGTGGTTGGGTATCTCGTCATTATCCGACTTAGGGCACAAAGCAGTTCCAGCTTCTAAGAGTAGAAGGCTTATTTGATGACCCCCGAGGAATTCACCATAAGTCATGGTGCCTAGTCTCGCGGCTTGACCTGAATCTCCAACATATCTAGGTCGTCAATATCATGTTCCTGGAGCTGGGTGTCGGGATCCAATCGGTCTCCGTCAAAATGAATCAATAGATCTTGGTCCATGGCAATTCCGTGTTTATCGCGAAATGCCGAGATCAATTTGGACACGAGTGTCTTTGGCCTGGCTTTGATCTTAAGATCGTCGAGGTCGGCACTTCGTAATATCAGCTTCAGCAGTTGATTTTGCTGGTCCTCTGGATTGGGCGAGGCGTCTTCAGTGTTTGATGTGTTGGGGTTTATGATTCCCGCGCCAGAACCAGACGTTGTGACAGGTCCAGGTCGGCGAAGTAGATCGGTGTTATCGGTAGTTGCTACCACATGGATTTGGAGTTTTTCTTGTTCTTCCTCCTTTGAGACAGGGTCGTCCCCAATGCCCAAAAGTCCACTAGTAGAACTAGTAGTGTTCTTATTGGGTTTCACTCCGAGACTCTTGCATGTTGTAACGTCGAAAAGACGCCGGCCTCGCCATGTGAAGTAAACAGAGGATTGGAGCTCGGTAGAAATAGCTTGGCGCCTACACCATTCCAAGCGCACGTCTTTCAGCCCCTGGGACATTCTGCGATGCACCATCAATGACTTCGAATTTGGAATCTCAGAGGTAATAAGAATTTGCACGATGGGATCCTCAGCTGAGGCTGGGACTGGAGTTGTCGGCAGCGCCGAAGACTGGCGGCCTTGGTCTGTGTCGGGACTGCGCTGTGACTTTGGATTTGGGGTTGGCTTTTCTTTGGCCTCTTGGTGATCAAGATCAATCGGATGATCCGGGGCACTCTGAACTGTTCGACCAACCACGGGTGAATTTCGGTTTTCATCTGAATGCGCCTTTTGTGTTATTCTTGGCGATTCATTCTCTTTGACACCTGGATCATCGGATTGAGTGGGTTGGTGTTGAGGCGAAGAGGGTGTCTCTTGTTCTCTGGCCTCGGAATGCGCGGGGATCTGAACCGGTTCCTCCACACTCTCTTCTTCTTCAGGCTCTTCGGAAATTCGACGCCTCTGTGAAGGTCTGACTTCCTCGGTGGTAGCTTCACCAGGGCCAGGCGTATCTGACGAGCTTCTGGTCCTCCGGTTGGCCGCAATAATGTCCGAGTACGTCTGACCAGAGCGGCGGTAGAAGTCCGAGTTTGTGTCTGTAGTCTGGGAAGCCCATTCAGGTTTCTTAAAAAAACTTTTCATTTCTGCCAGAAAGTGTCATGCGAGACACCGTTTGTTACGGCTCCTGCATGGAGAAACAAGAGCTCAGTTCATTGACAAAGGATGGGAGGGTAGTCATTTGGAACTCGACAAAATGGGCCTCAGGCAGCAACCGCGCTCTTTCTCTCCGCATCCACGTGACGTTGAAACCACCAATGCCGACACCCTTCAATCCGCATTCAATCTCCGATCTCCCCTCAAGCCAATTTCTCCTTCATTGCATCGCGCAAACTCAACCTTCCAATATTTAACAGCTAAAGCAAGCTCGGCACTCTCACACGACATCATGGAGAACGGCTCTTCTTCAGAGGGAAAGGACCCATCCGCCTTCTTGAGTGAGATCATCGGAGCCCCAGTCATTGTGAAGCTAAACTCCGGCGTCGTCTACAAGGGTAACACAACTTTCCCGCTGTTGATGAATGCTCTTATTCTAACCCCTTTCTAGGCGAACTGCAGTCCGTTGACGGTTACATGAACATCGCTCTCGAAAAGACCGAGGAGTTCGTGAATGGCAAGCTTCGTCGCAATTACGGCGATGCCTTTGTGCGGGGAAACAATGGTTCGTTTGATTCCTCCTCTCATTGCATGCGTCTTTATGTATGGCCGAGCTAACTTTTAATCCAATTCAGTGCTCTACATCTCCGCGAACTGAACAGCCATCGAATGCCCTCGCGTTTCTGCGGCCCTTGTGTGCACTATATCCTCCTACCTAGGTCGCAGGCACCGACACCAACACTCGGTACTCGATTCAGTTTTCGATTCCTCTTCTTTTGCCGGACTAAAGCTTTTTCTCACGATACCACCGACATGGCTTGAGTTGGAACCAGTTCTCCAAACTCGACTACAAAACATGTCACCTATGATCCTCTTTGATTTTGGCGTTTTTGTTCGGAGCATAGCACAATGAATACGACTGGGGTGGACAGGCTTTTTCTCACGTCCTTGGAGGCTCAATTCATGAGTGTCCTGAGTTCATCGATTGAAATGATGAATGCGGAGTACCGGACCATAACTCTTACGAATCGAATGACTCTGAGACGCTCCTAGTTTGGTCTCGTTTACGATTTTTGACCCTTCGCCTCTAATATAAAAGTAGAAATGCAAATTTTCTGAGACCCTGCAGCCCGACTTCTATCTCGTATATGTAATCTCCCAAAAGATATCGTTGCGGCAGAATTGTTCAGGTGAGGGGCAAAGTCGGTTAGGTAAGCCTTCGATGCCCCCCACCACGTGGAGATGATCTTTTTTCCATCTCACGACGACAGGGAGATATCAAGATATACAGAAATATACTATCTTCTTCGGAAAAACGGCAATAAGAAACGCCTTGGGAACAGAACACTTTTCCAGTGAATCACAGACCACATTCACAGGCTTACCATCATGTTGCAGGCCATCAGATACAACCAGGGCCACCTGGAGATCCTGGATCAATTGCAACTGCCATTCGTTGAAAAATACATTCCTATCCAGAATAGCGAGGATGGCTGGGAAGCAATCAAATCGATGAAGGTGCGCGGTGCCCCGGCCATTGCAATTGTCGCAATGCTTGCGCTCTGCTCGGAATTGTTCGCTCTTGACGCCGCGGGAAAGATCCCTACTGCGCCGGCCGATGCTCAGGATTATATCAACAAGAAGTTGGCCTACTTGCTGACGAGTCGGCCCACTGCTGTTAACCTGAGCGATGCGGCTCGCAAACTGGAGGTCATTACGGCGGAATCTGCAGCTCGGCCTGGTAGCACTGGACAGGATGTTACAAAGGCATTCATCGGTGCTGCTGAAGAGATGCTGGGCAAAGATCTACAAGACAACCAGCAGATCGGCCACAACGGTGCTGAGTGGATTATGAAGCATGCTGCGAAGCCAAACACCCCGAACGTGGCCGTTTTGACACACTGCAACACTGGGTAAGTAACCCATGCATGCTGATTACTCTTCTACTACGATGGGGGACTTACCAAAAGTACTAGCTCTCTTGCCACCTCAGGATACGGTACAGCTCTAGGCGTTATCCGGTCACTGTCATCCCAAAACGTTCTACGACACGCGTACTGCACAGAGACAAGGCCGTACAACCAAGGTTCCCGTCTGACGGCGTTTGAGCTCGTGCATGACAAAATCCCCGCTACCCTAATTACGGATTCCATGGCCGCAGCCCTACTCGCAGATTCCAGTGTAGGTGTGAATGCCATTGTTGTGGGCGCAGACCGAGTCGCCGCGAATGGAGACACCGCCAACAAGATCGGTACCTATGGCCTCGCAGTTCTAGCAAAACACCACGGCGTGAAATTCCTCGTCGCAGCTCCACTCACAACTATCGACTTGGCAACAAAGTCCGGCGAGGACATTGTCATCGAACAACGCCCGTCTAACGAAGTTACCAGTATCAAGGGACCTCGTCAGCAGGATGTTGCCAGTGGTAGTGCGGCCCTGGACCTGGAGACTGTCTGCACCGCCGCACCGGGGATTAACGTCTGGAACCCTGCTTTTGATATCACGCCTGCGAATTTGATCGATGGAATCATCACTGAGAAAGGCGTTGTTGAAAAGGGATCCGACGGTCAATTCCATATGGATGTGCTGTTCAACTAACGGCTCTGTGTTGAATTGGTGCTGTCGCCTCTGTTTTCTTTTTCTCCGGGCTCCTGGCCTTTTGTGTCTTGGCCTTGGTCTTGTTCCCCGTCCGGAATTCCCGCAAGAAGTTCATCGACTTTACTCTCGATAGCGCTAAGGTGCTGCTCTAGCGCGGACGCCGTCATTTCTCCTCTATATGCTGTCAGACGGAATTATTGTCTAGGTGGTTATTTTAGAATAATGTACTTTGCAAGTTCCGCTAGTGCCTGTAAATTCATCGGTTGTCAGTATTGTCTTGATGGGGCTGGTGGGACTACGATTGCTATTATCCAGAAAAAGACATTCCGGATTGAAGATCAACCTAGGCGAACATACCTGCGATATATCGAGGTCATTCTCATTGGTGCCTGCCATGATAAAGCGAAGCGGTGCACAACAAAGAAAACAATAATTTGGTCAGGTAGATTGTTGTTGGTACAATTCTGAGTTATTGACAAGAGGGAAATGTGTTTTAGGACCGTTGACTATAAAGTGAACTGAGTGGGGTGTGATTCAAAAGTAACGTGACAGTCCCACATCTCCGGCATTTCTATTCTTCCGCTCTACCCAATTAGGGACTTGCATGAACTATATTCTATGTACCTTGGTGCAAAGTACCCCATACCGTTGGGGTATGTACTGTACGGGATTGGAGGGATAGGTAGAACTACCATGTATTCTACCAATCTCGCTTCGTTAGAGCTAGTTCTATAGAATTTATTAGATAGTATCCCAAGGGGCAATTGTAGATTCATCCAAGGTTCCAGAGAAACCATTGAATTGCCTGGTAGGACCGGACTGTGCTGGCTAACTCGGTTCGTTTAAGACAGCTTTCCAGCCCCGACGTCGGGGGGCTCCAAAATTCCTTCGTATGTTTGTCTCTTCTTCCCTCACATACCTCAACTCAAACAATCCTGATGCCGCATACACTCCATTCAATTCACAGTGTGAACAGACTTGAGAATAGACTTTACGACTTTCCAGACGGGGATATGTTATTGATCGTACTACCTACACTACTGAATCTTATACTGCTTTCCCTCACACTATCAAATACATTGATGCCTGCTTCTCTTAGGATAGTTCGCACTCATTTAAGGCTTGGGTCAATGGCCAAGAAAAACATAACAACTTTAACAAATATCAAGTATGTCTTATCATTGACGAGGAATCTCTTCAAACACTCAAGGATACACCAGTGGGGAACACCGAAAATGATGATGTATTACGATTTATAAAGGTTCTTGAAGCATTTCCGATCATGGATTCGTTAGACACCTTTCCTGGATAGATGAAATATTGGACACAGACACTGTGATTTCTTTGGGTGAATATGGGGGATGGTAATGAAATGAGGCAGCTATACGACATGGTCGATGGCTCTCCTCCCAGGGGCGTTTTTGGTGGGTGATTGATGCCTAAAATCAATTACCGTCATGGAGTGAGAGTAAAGTTCCGCCAGCAAAGACCTGTAATCATCGTCAGTTTCGCCAATTTCTGTATAATACTTTGATAGTGTGAAGATTAGCGGATATTCTGTCCACAACTTCTGTGATACTATTATTAATATTTTCTTGTATCTTTAGGAGTTGTTACCCGGCTTGTAGGAAAAACAGGTTATCAGCCCTACCGCTTTCATCTCAAACATAGAACGTCTATTTATGCAGTAAGAAGATCCTGAAAGTGAAAGCATTAACATCTGTAACCGATCTTTCTTTTTTCTTTTTGCTTCTGCTTAAAATCTACGTCAGACTAATACTTCAACGGGCATCTTCTAAAATCAGCCCTGGGATACAAAGCCTCTGTGCAGCACGCTTGGCTGATATTTTTCGGCGCTAAATGATATCAAAAACCATTCGATATTAGCGAACTACCTGTTCGTGAGGGGTTCTGCGCGGCAAAAATACCGTGCAGACTTAGCACCAAATATCCACTATATGATATATTTGATTGGGTACTAAAGCAGGCATATGGTACTAGGGCAGGGATCATGAAGCACGCTAGCGCACCATCGAGTCGAGCTACGTGGGGGCCATAACAAAGATAACATGGTCTTCTACGTACAGGATCCCATCATTAGAAGATAATTTCGGGTAATTTGTAACATACTCGCATTTTAGGATCACACATCTGGTATGGGTATCGGAGTCGTTCTTTATTCGCTACACCCGGGGTATGGTATGCATAAGCGCCGATAAAACAGCGGCTTTGACGCTAGCTTGAATTAGTGTACATGGCAAGGCAGACTAGACATCGACTTGCAGATAGTAGCCTGCATCTAGGAATGAGTGAAACAGCCAGCCATCATAAGGAATGCTGCGCCCCCGAGTCCCACTTCAGAGCCTGTGTGTCTTATAAGCCGGGCCGGGCCGTCCATTTTTAAGTTCCGCTGGAAAACTATTATCGCAGAAACCAGATCAGATCGAAGATCATGCAAGATGAGAGTCCCATCGTCTGATTTCAATTTCACTTTCTCTCCGGGCCCTTCGCCCGAAAGAAACTTCACCCCCCTCACCTTCCCAAGGCAGCAGCCTCTTCGAGTCCAGACCTGATGCCCGAACACCTTCATTTGTTCAATCTAGATCATCCTCGCCGGCTTCTTTTAACAATCATAGTCAGACGC
This sequence comes from Penicillium manginii, assembly GCF_028828005.1. Lineage (NCBI taxonomy): Eukaryota > Fungi > Ascomycota > Eurotiomycetes > Eurotiales > Aspergillaceae > Penicillium > Penicillium manginii. Next base: position 2,045,929 of record NW_026643110.1, on the reverse strand, counting down.
CCGGTAGCATCTTGTCAGAACCACCTCCCGGCAGCTCAACCTTTTTTACCACCTCGCAACCCCTGAGCAACTATACCCTCGGGTCTAGCTCCAACGTCCAAACATCCACATCGGTTTCAGCTCGGTCACCGCCACCAGGAGTATTCTCCAATACTACCAGGAGCCAAGCTGCTTCTACCAGTGTATTTGATGCACCGCATACTACAGACGGGGGAATCTTCGCCCCTTCATCTTCCCAAAGCAGCAGTCTCTTTAGGACCAGCGCCAATGTCCGAACGTCCTCTACTATTCCAGGAAGATCGACTTCATCCGGTCTTTTCGAGAACGCCACTGAAAGCCCAGTCACTGGTCTTTTTGATAGACCACAAACGAGCGGAATCGGAATCTCTAGCCCCCCCCACCAAGCCTGAACAGCGTCTGCTTAGGGTCTCGACCCAACGTGAAGTTACACACAACTGTCCCAACCAGAGCCAGATCCTCCACACCAGGTTCCTCCAAAAATACTAGGCAGCCAGTATCAGGTAGTATTTTTGGTGGATCATCCGGTGCCGGCACGAGATTCTTCACTCCTTCGCCCGACCCAAGCAGCAGCATCTTTGGTTCCAGCTTCACTCCCCAAGCTTCATCATCGCATTCTCCTGGCCAACATAGCCAAACTACGTCTTCGAACATCTTTGGCACGCCACAAACGAGCGAAACTAGATATGTCACGCCTCCGCCTCCGCTGAGCAGCAGGCCCAATGTCGGAATGTTCACAAATGTTCCAATTAGACCGGCCACACCAGGTTCCTCTAGTCAGACTACATCAGGCAGTGTCTTTGAAGGGCCAGCCGGTAACGACACGAGATTCTTCACGCCTCAACCGAGCAGAAGTCCCGATGTCGAAACCACTTATCTAGACCAGACAAGATCGTCATCACTAGGCCCTTCTCACCATGACTATCAAGCTCAACCCACTTCCCTCTTTGGTGAACCACCTAATAGTGATATAACCTCCTCGGGTTCTGGTCTCTCCAGAGGCACAGGCCCCTCCGCGGAGCCCAGTACGGCTCCCAGAGCCCCAAACCCGCGACTTAGCGTCCTGCCAAGTCGTAGCATGTCACGGGATACGGACTTTTCGATTATCTCACCTGTGGACGAAGATATGTATAGTTCGAATAGAATTGAAGATGATCTCTTTTTTCCGGACCCTATCGACGATCAAAATTTCCAGAGGAACTTTAATGCCGTCAAAGTACAGGTCCAGGAACTTTCGCGCGTGATTTCCGCGTGTCAATTGTCGCAAGACCCAGGCACTAAGTTGCATAAAATTCACCTTGAGGCCAAACAGCTCAGTGAGTACAAGGACCAAGAAACACGCATCGTTGGATTCATTGGTGAAACTGGAGCCGGTTTGTACTCTCTCCCTTTCATATCTCAATGGGGACATTTCTGATCATCCAATAGGCAAAAGCTCCGTCATCAACTCTATACTCAATCAGAGAGGTCTCGCACGCTCGGTAATCATTCCTTTCTATGTCTTAGGGTGGCCGCATATTTCTGACACATTTATATAGAGTGGTGCAGGGGGCGCATGTACTTCCGTCCCTATGGAGTATCGATATGTGGATGAAAAGCATCCACGCGCCTATACAATAGAAGCCGAATTTATGGATGAGAACGAAGTCAATAGTCTCCTCGAAGAGCTTCTGCGAAGCATTCGACGAGCTTCAATTCCGACTGAGCGGAGTCTTATCGGCGGCGAAGACTGGGCGGAGTACGAAGCAATGGGCAAAAGGTCGCATGAAACCCTTGAGGCAATTTTCAGTGACCGGTCAGATTTGACAATTGAATTCCTCTCGCGCCCAGGAGCAGAAATCGAAATTGAGATTCTGCAAGAATTGAAAGCTTTGGCCTTGAATCGACTGTCGTTCCGGCCCGGGGGTTTGAGCTCGCTACAATATACTGCCTTCGCAGATGACATGGAGAGCTGTAAGGATAAACTGGACAGTTTGACTGATAGCCCAGAGGACAGTGATGTGCCTGCCCTGTGGCCTTTTATCAAGTTGATTAGGTTTGTGGTACCCATTCCAGCAAAAAAGAAAATTCTAATGGATCTGCAGAGTATTCCTTGAGCTTCCTGTGCTGAAGACCGGTCTAGTGCTCGCGGACCTACCAGGTAATACTCTCTGTGTGTTCCTCTAAAATAATTTGACTCACTGTTGATAGGATTGCGCGATATGAATCATGCCAGGGTGCGAGCCACGGAACGGTATCTTGCTAGAAGCTGCGATGAGGTGTTCATTGTGACTGGAATTCTTCGATGTGTTTCGAACCAATCGATTTTTGATACGATAAAGAAGATTGGAGGAAGCAAACGTATACGAGTGGTTTGCACAAGGGCTGATGTAATTCTTTACCCATTGTTGACAGAATTGGAGACTTTTTGACCTTTCTTAATAGGAAATCTCACCGGAAGAGTCTGCTCGCGGCACTGGTCCTCATGCCATACGCATAAAGGATATGAACGCAAAAGTCAACAAGCTGGAGAGCAAGTTTAGGCGCGTAGAGCGCCAATTGCAAGAATCACAGAGCCACAGAATAGCAGATCGTGCTATTCTAGATTCCTTGGAGTAAGCAAGTAAGTTAACTCAATATTCAACAGCCGACTGACCATTTCACAGGGATAGTATACAAAAACTTCACTACGAGTGCGTGTCATTCATCATTCAATTCAAAACTAAGGTACCTTGAAGGATTCTAACTTTCATGGCCAGGCGACGAGCTCTTCTTATGAACCAACGAAATGACTCAACAAAGAGAGACCTGACAAAGGCAATATGCAACAATCAAAAGAATCAATCCAAGGATGTTGAGGTATTTTGTGTTGGTAATGAGCTTTATGGAAATCCTCCGCACAGATTGGCAGAGGAATACAGAAGCCTCAGCGGAGTTCGGGAGCTTCGTTCATATTGTCGATCCGTTCCAGCAGAGGGAAGGATGGACTCCGCTTTGGTCTTTATCGAAAAGCAAGTACCTGCTCTGCTAGATTCCATTCATCAGTGGACTTTGACAGGTCGTGATTCAGTGAGCCCCGCAGGAGCCCATGAGCTCCGAAGCGCATTGGAACAGGTAGAACAAAGACTACGCGAGGTATGTCTGCATTATTTGCTGCTTGATTGCAAGATTTTGCAGCACAAGACAGTTAACGGTGATAGAGTTTTATCTTGGGCCGGGGACATCTGGCTCTCGTGCAGAGTGGATTGCGCTCTCAATTTGAGACTCAAGTAATGAATCAGCTTCGTGAGCTCATTTCAACCGTTGTTATCTAGTATTTAGTGTCTCTAATATTTGATTAGGCCCTTCTCATCAAATCGAACTAAAGAAAGAGTTTCTTGCAGTCAGCCAGATATGGGAAACGGTATGTTAAATCGGAAACCAGTTACTTGTTTGCATGCTGAGAATAATGTCCTCAAGCTTCATTGGGCAAGTTATGCCGCATTCTGCCGGAAGAACGGCAACCATAAGATCAAAGATGAGGGACCTCGTTGCTGGAACAATGAACTGATGGAGAAAGCACGGCCTGCGTTAGACCCAAGATGGAAGACTCTCGAAGATTGGTTGATGTTTCAGATGGATACACTGCGCAGTGACATCTCGACATCTTTTCAGATTGTCTCTGACACACTTCAAGGCAAGATTCTCTCTGATCAAGCCCCGCATTATTTACACTTCTTGCTGGGATGTGTTCTGTTTTGCTGACTTTAAATAAACTCCAGAATATTCCCAGGTTGCTCCCCAGGCAATTGAAAATTTGTTTTCTGTTTTAAACCACAGAAAGGGATACATTACCTATATTTTTGAAAACGCCCTTGCACAAGCACATCAAGAGACAGAGTAAGCGCAGTACAAAATATTTCCTTGCGAAATTAACTGGCTAAACCATTTTCAGATCTACCAAAGATCATACCCTCAATGGCTTTAACAACAGTTCATTGATTGCAGACCTCATGCTTGAGGCGTACAATAATTGCAGCCGAGAATCAGGTAATTTTATATCACGCTCGACGCGAGCTATATCAAAACCATGGACTGACCAAGAATGTTTCTATGCTAGGAGCGGGAAGCCATCAGAGACGCAAGGACATCATGCGCAGTCATCTGACAAAAACACAACTATACAGAAATTACGCGGATTCAGTACAGTCGTCGTATCTCTCATCTTTAAAAAGGCCTTTTGATACTCTCAGGAACCAACTAAACGAGCAAATTGAAATGATTGCACGAGATCTGCACAATTTAGTGGTTCCTGCGGGCGAGGTTTCGGAGCCAGGAAAAGTACCAGAACTAGTGCACGAACTTGAGGCAATAATTGGAACGCTGAAACAAAATTTGCGGTATACATTAGCAGCTGCTCCGGCGGCAGGGTCTGGAAGAAGTCAATCTCAATGAGCGAATTCAGTTTAGCAGACAAGAGGGAAGAACATCAAGAATAAGACCAAGGAAAATTTCGAGCAGATTCTAAATTTCCGAACATGCGTTTTTGCAGATAGACAATCTCTGCGATCCTGTTTTGGAGTTTTTATACTCTGAAAATTACGAATATACGAGGTGGATCCTAAATTGAGTCGCTTCCTTGACTACGGATGAAAACATCCAAATAACCCAGTTGGGTAAAGATGGACGCAGTAATACATGGATGCTGATTGATTCCTCCAAAAACGGTCCATCATCTTAGCGTTGATTTACCCTTCTGCCAACTTCCTCTATTTTAATATGCGCTTCAAGACACTTAGCTGTCTAGGGTCTAAGTGTAATTCAATAATTCACTACCAGAATATTCCGTTAATTAAATTGAATTGATGTTCAAGTATATTGCAGGATGCACTCGCTCTCAAGCGAACAACAGAATAAAACATGCCAACTGACGTAAATCAAACCATACTTTCCAATTCGCTTAGAATTTGCGAACTCAATATGGGAAATATTCCTACCAAAGCCACAAGTATTGGTGGGATATCGAGCGTGATGCCCTGTCTGTACGTGTTGAGGTGTACTGGTCAATTTATTTATATGCCCGCTGGGATTGTTACTAATTATTGGAGGGCCTTGATGGAGGGAGGGGTGATCAGCACTGGTGATCAGCACTATAAAGGCAACAGGATAAGCGCAGGTACACGGATCATCTATGGCTAGAGCAGTCTGATCTCAGCTTTTTATCTTTCCGCCTTGATACAAATCATATTCCAGATGAAATTAGCGTCAAGGTGGACATTTCGATTCGCATGTAGCTAATTCTTCGCTGTACGTAAAAATACCTCACAATGACAGTACTATTCGACCCTTTCAGAGAGATATCAAGAGAACGGTGACCTCGGACGTGAATTATATCAATTGGCTGAGGTCCTTGCTGATCTGTGAGAGAGAGTGGGGCTCTTCAACTTGAATCTGGTTACCCCATTTTGGAAGTGTACACAGTGGCAAGTCTTAGAAGAAGGATTGTACGTAGCTGTCCGTAATGGAGAACCAATCAAGATGAATTGAGTGAGGTAGTATACGATACTAGTATTAAATCTAGAGTGGAAGAGGTCACAGTAAAAGATGTTGAGCCTTGGACTCGGAGCTCTCTGGCAAAACGCGACCTCACTGTACCTTGCCCTGTATATATTGAGTAGCCATGGCCTGTTGAATTATTTCGCTCCAATTTTTCTTCGACGAGAGATAATGGCTGATGAGTGGAGTTGGACCAATCAGTGACGCTATGGAAGCACTTCAGGGGCTGTCATACCAAATACCCCTAGGATTGGCATTAAGAAGCACCGTGCCTCGCCCCAGCAAAGTAGTCAATGTGACGGGTCGAAATTTAAAGCTCCCGTATGCTACTGACATAAAATGTTGATGGTGGATGAACTGGCCGTTTTTTTTTTTTGGCTAAGAGTCATTCTCGCTTTGAGTTTTACCATTGTAATTTCTGAGTTGTGCGATGGTTATGTGATTGTGATTGTGATTGGACCAAACCACGCGACGATACGTTCGTTTAGATACTTGCTTTGCCCTCACGTTCCCTCTCAACACGACTTTCCGGATTTCTCATGGTCTAGCGGTCTCTCATTTCGATTTATCTCTAGACTGCCAGACTCGCTCTTATTGACAGTAGCGATCATGTCGACCCGATCGAATAAGTGACCTCACTCTACATTCCTTACCCCTCTTCTCTCACGACCCCCCCTGTCCACCAAGCAGATCGCCCCGCGACAAGAAGCAGCCAACGCGTCTGAAAATATGGAGCCACAGAGGTGTTACGACGACGTTGCATGGGAATAATACGACGATGTCTCCGATAATTGATTGCTTCAGTTTCTTGATATCGACGTCAAGAGACCGATTGCGAAATTTATGCTGAGGCATGATTCTGGGGATGATCCAGAGTTTACGATTTTTCAGAGGGGGTCTTCAATATCACATTACAAATGACATATACATACAACGCGACCAATATCCTTTTTCACATCCGGGTGCTATTCTTTTTCCCGAGTAAAAGATCAAGAACGAAGTTGCTGTGATGCGATGTGTCTCAGACCAATCACCAATCCCACTTCCATTCATTATTCATTCTGGTACAAAGAAGGAGAGTCCTCTATAACTAGGCCCTTCATTATTATAAGTCATATTGAACATACAACAACTATGTATGATGCTCTCAATATACCAGGGTTTCCAAATGAAGAGCGGGGAGTCCTTGGCCCTAATATTTGCGATGATCAACTTGAAACTATATACACACAAGTATCCAAAATCCTCCTTCAGCTTTCCAAGCCAGAATTCCCTAAAATAGGGTCCCTCGGTCAGGTGGATGATTTCTCCTAGGAAGTGAGCGGCCGGCCATTATCAATGAATATGAATGAGCTGGTGCGTTTGGGGACACTACCTCGATCAAACTTCCTCCTCTAGAAACCACCTTCAAAACAATCTCTTCATGCATTGAAACCCTAGCACAGCTTAGTATCCAGCATCTACAGTATCAAAAAAATGATTCGGTACAGTCTGCAGAAGACTGCCGTCGGGATTTCATTGCAAGACGGCCATTTTACAAGCTTGCCAGGGACAAGAACTTATCTCTGCCATGTTATGAGAATGGTCCATTCAAACTGGTGTGATGATTTTCGGCCCGCCAATATTCTTCTCAATGAAAAAATATTGCCGGTGTGGTAGACTGGGAGTTTGACCAGTGGAGTTTTCATAAGCGCCACCATGGTGGCTCCTTATCGAGAAACTTGTATACTGGTCTAAAGGTATCGAGGACTGGGCCCAAGAGTTCGATCGCCGCCTAAAGACGTTCCTCACAGCAATGAGGCGTTGTGAAGATATGGACACTCAGCACAGCCAGCGGTGGCTCTCGGATCAGATGCAACGGAGCTGGGGAGACTTCTGGGTGGTGCATGCGATCTTGCACAGTTTTGCGTTTGATGCAATCTACTGGCAGAAGATTGATCGGCGTTTTTGGGGGCTTACGCAGACCGATGATCCCAACGAAGCATGGAAAGAGCGGCTGAACCTGCTGAATGAGAACCAAAAGGCTGAGATGGAACGGCTAGTGACGAGGCAGCTTGACGAGATGGAGGACAGGGTCTTAGCGTGGGACCCGGATGAGTATACTGAGAATTCCGTCAAGGGCTGATGAAAAAGAGAGAAGAAAAGGCAAAGGATGACAAAGAATCTCACCGGAGACCAGTCGAAGAATTTCATGAATAGAGATTAAGCTCTTAGGAGTGAATTTTGATTTTACTGTACGGTTGGCAGTTCTAGAAATCCAAGGATATGTTGCTTGATAGGCTTATCGCGGCTAGGATTCGCCGCTGTGGTAGATTACTAGCAGCTGCTGGATTCCCTCTGCCGCCAAAGACTGAAAAATTTCCTCCATGGTGTGTTGTGCTGTGTATGTCGTTTCCTACTAAGAGAAGTTGGGGGAGACTACGGAGTAGGCTGTCGCTCTTTTCAGTTGCATGGGGTAACACTAATTAATCTGTCTTGGAATTTTTCTAAGACATTGATTTCAGTCGGAAATCATGATCGTCACATATCTCTCTCATTCTGGCTCGAGAGTAAATTATTCGAAATGACTATATTTGCCGCATGTGAAAGTAATTTAATTACAATATCCAATGGCTGCACAATTGAAACCTAGTCACGTATTTGGGGATGACACAGTGGGTTGAACAATTCAACCCCGCGTTTATATTCCATTCATAGACTTTCGCGCAGACTCCTAAACATTTAGGTGTCCGAGCTCGTAGGGGCGATTTCTGATCAGCTTTTTGGTCTCAAAAAGTTGAGCGTTCAGGCCTGCGATAATGCTGCATAGTCCCATGTTTTCATTTTCACGATCCTGCAAGCGGGTGAGAATGGCACGAACCGAGCGCAGAACTGCCTGTAGTAAGTTTCCGTGAGACCAAGCATTCTTCGTTCTTTGTCGACCTGCTTGGCTTTCCTAAAAATATGAGAAAGAAATCATTTAAGTACGATGTCACTCTACACTCACAGTCAGATTCCTTCTATGAACGAATGTCCTGCGAGGGCTATGAACTGGATTGACTGCCATATAGGCCTCGGGGCTCGGGATTTTAAGAAAATCAGAGATTCCCGCGTTATCAACACAATCAGGCACCTTTACAACTACTTGCGAGTTAGAGAGGTACCTTTGAGAAAAAGCCCTTCGGAGTTATTTTTGAGTCAAATACAATCGGTGATACCTACTAAGTTATTCCCTTAAGCCCTTCTAGCTATCTAATCCTTATTATTACTATTATATCACTACATAATAGAGACTTGAATATTTTTTTCAACAGTAAACCTAGATTTTACTAGTACTCTAGAATTAAAATCTCCTCTAAACTTTTACTATTATACTACTACTTAAACTATTTAGAATGCCCTATTTTCTTCTGATCATTCCTCTAGGTCTTATAATACTTACTATCTAAATTATTTATACTTGATTTATCTATAAGAAATAATTTATCTATAAGGAAAAATCTACTTAGGTTTTATAGAAATTATTAAAAACTTTATTTAAATTTAGAATTCTAAAGTCTCTTGTTACTAGAATTTAGTCTCAAGGATAGGATCTAGTCTATTTTGTTTATTTCTACTAGAATTTTGACTTTTTCAAATTGATATATCTTACTAAAAGTATACAATTAGCTAGGATTATCACAGTAAATTAATATTCAGTTGTAAAATATTAGGCCAGAAACTAATTTGATACTATGCCTTCCTTAATAAGTATAAGACAATAATATAAATAACTGAGAATATAGAATAATATTCTAGATAGATAATAATACGATATAATAGAGTAGTATTAGATTATAATTATATCTAATTTATATATAATTCCTTTATAAAGTAGGAACCTTTAATATATTATAAATAAGTGTAATTCTAATTCTTTTCTCTCTAATTACCTAAACTATAAGATAGTCTCTTACTAGAATACTTATTAAGATCTCTCTAATAATCTAATCTTAGTTATAGAAATTACTATAGTACTATTTAAAGAAATCCTACTAGGAGTATAGAGTATTATAATGTTATAGGGCTTATATCAAAGAGGGTAAGCTTTGGTAAGAAGTAATCAACTCTCTTTATATTCCCTTTAGTAACCTAATCTTATCTTAGCTATACTAGGGGTTTATACCTAATTTATACCTAATTTATATAATAGTTAGAATAGATAACTTAATATAGTATTTCCTTTATTTCTAAAGTTTCTTCAAGAATTAGTCTCTATTACTACTTATATATATTATTAATTAATTCTCCTACTCTTTAATTACTATCTCAAGTCTTAACTAGTTACAGATCTCTAGCCTATCCTTTAGTATTTACTATTATATTCTCCTTAGAGAATTTATTAGTAGTATCTAAACTATAAAAGGACTCCTAGCTATAGTTATAGATTATATCATAAGTATTATTTAACTTATAAATAGTTTTCTACTAATAATTAAATAAGATATTCTAATATACTAGATTCTCTATAAGAAAAGTCTATATCTCTACTAGACTATTAAATTAACAAAACTATTATTATCTACTCTAGGTAGAATAGGATAGATAAATTATATAGAAGAAGTATCTCTTAGTTCTCTCTTTCTTCTTACCTTTATTCAAGGGCTTCTTGTTATGTGTAGCTAACTGGTCACTGTGAGTGGTTAGATCTGGGTAAATAACTTACTAGTTATTCTCTATGTTGTTGGTTATTTGTAATATCTATTACTTATACTCCTTAAGCCTAAACTTATAATTGTACTGTTACTATACTAAGTCTTATACAGACTTAGATTCTGTAGAGTGACTTTAAAGGAAGTACTAGGTAGTATACTAAGTAAATTAGTCTAAAGAGCTCCTCTACTTATAGTATATTATTATAGGAGATAAAACTATATAAAGAGTAATCTAAAAAGTATACTGTAGTAATTTAGATTAATTAATTATAAAGAACTAAATATATAAGTATAACTAAATATTCTTATATATCTAGCTTTCTTATATTATCTAATAAGACTAGGTCTTATTACCTAGTGTATATTAAATATATTACCTAATATAATTCCTCTTATTACCTAATAAGTATCTATTTATATTATTCTATTAATTATATAATATTAAGTTCTCTAGTAATTATAATCCTTATATCTTCTACTTATATAATAGAAGATTATTATATAATCTTAATATTATTTTCTTAGACTAAGTTAGTTAGTCCTAATCTCTCTATAATATTTATACTAATTTCTGTAATCTATAGGGTATTACTATATTCTATAATATTATTCTCTTCTTTTAGTCCTTTGGTCTTTAAAGATTCTTAAACTTATAAGTTTCCCTAGTACTATTTTCTGTTTTTCTTATTTTCTATTTTTCTCTTCTTATTTCTTTATTTTATAATACCTTTAGTTAAACTATCTTCTATTTAAAAAGGTAACCTACTAATCTATATTAAGGAGAAAAGTTTTTATATTATTATTCCCTATAAATATTATATTTAACTTAAGTAAGTATATATTAAATTAGGTTTGGATAATAAGTATAACTATTATATTTATAGTAGTGATTCTGTAAAGTATATTATATCTTATCTATCTTACTCTAATACTAAATAGTATAAATTAATAAAAATATAAGTTAATATTACTAAGTAATACTATACTACTCTTAAGACTAGTTAAAAGATTATAGTATATTTAATATATTTAGATTATTATAAAGTCCTACTTTATAATTATATTAGTAATTTTATTACTTATAATTATAAAGAGATTACTAAACTTAAAGAACTTAAGTATTATAAAGCTAAAGAGAAAGATTATCTTAAGAAGAAATATATTAAAACTAAATAAAAAGAGTATAAGATTAGGTCTTCTTATACTATATTTAAGAGTAACTAGTATATTTTTAATAAGAATTGTTAAATTCTTATAGTAATATCTAAGAATCTTATATTAATATAGCTAATTATATTATCTAATCTATTACTAGATATTAAATTTAATACTTTCTCTACTTTCTTCCTAGTAGTATTTCTTTTATCTTCTAGTAATATTATTAAACTAGTTAGTAGTAATTCTTTAGATTTCTAATAGATTTCTATATATTTTCTAAAGTAGAGTATTCTTTCTATTTTATAAATAGTTATTACTGATTGTTATATTATCTATCTTATAGATCAGTTTTAACTTTATATTTCTCTTTACTAGTTTCTTTAAGTTTAATATTAGTAGTATTTAGTATATTTTCTAATATAGATTTTAGTAATAATATATAGAATATAGAGTATATTTATTTTATACTTTTTAGGAATCTTAAGTAATAATTTACTAGTCTAATTTTTTCTTTAATTATAAATAGTCCTAACTTTAAGTTATTAAACTTTATACTTAGTTACTTAGTTTTAATATTCTAATATAGAAAGTATACTTTCTTTTCCTTTTATAGATTTAGTCTTTTTTAGTAGTCTTAATTATAGTATTATTTTATCTATAGATTAAAAAACTTAATATCTCTTACTAATTAAAGGTATAATTATTTTATTTTTAAAGTTAGAAGTTATAATACTTCTACTTTTATTTATTTTTTAATAATTTCTCTAATTATTATAGAATTATATCTATAGATTATAAAGAATAAAGTCTCTTTTATTATTATATATATTATATTATTATATATAAATTATACTAGTAGTAGTAGTTTTACTTAGTTATTTTACTAGTAGTTTATATAGTATCTTAGATACTACTCTAAGGTTTAGTTTATTTATTCTATCTAACTATTTATTTAGGGATAATAGGTAGTAGAGAGTCTATACTTAATATCTATAATATCTATAAATAATTACTATATATTACTTATAAAAAGCTTATCTCTATCTAATATTATTTTTTCCGGTATTTTATAGTTTGTAAAGATATATCTAAATAATAGAGATATTATAGCTTTAGTATTAATTATTTCTGTTATTAGTATTATATATAAGTACTTTATTAATTAATCTATAACTACTATAATTATATTATATCTCTCTAACTTAGGTAGTTTAGTAATAAAGTTAATTATAATTTATTTCTATAGTTAGGTTAGTATTTCTATATTCTATAGTTCTCTATATAATATATATTATAATAGTTTATCTTACTAGTAAGTATTATATTTCTTAATATATCTTCTAATTTTCTTATATATATTTAGGATATAGTAGTTTCTTAAGAGGTATTCTACTATTTTTTCTACTCTTATATATCTATATACTAGGTTATTATAGTACTATTATATTACTTTATTCTAAAGCTATTATAGAACGTAGATTAGTCTATAAATATAGAGTAGTCTGTTCTAGTACTTAAAACTCTTATATACTTAATCTTTAGTAAATTTTATAATTTTATTAGTTCTTATAATTTCTTTAATTTAGTTAATCTAGCTATTATTTTTAACTTTACTAATAGTAGTTAAAATCTAGTAATTATATATAAGATAACTATTCTTATTTATCTTAAATATAGCTAGGATAGCTTCTTTAACCCCTACTATATAGTTAGATCTTCTACTAAGTATATCTACTTAGCTATTAACTATACCTAGGTAATATTTAATTCTATAATTATATCTTACTAAGATTTCTACCTATCTTACTTATTATCTAATTAATTCTTTTATACTAGTAAAGAATATAAAATTCTTATAGTTTAATTTAATAAGAATTTAGTAGTTTACTCTCTCTAAGTAAACTCTCTAGATCTTAAGTACTAATACTATAGTTAATAATTCTTTATTATAGATATTATAGTTAATTTCTATAGGTATTATTTTCCTAGACTAGAATATAACTAGTCTTTATTTTCTATTATTTTCTAGTTAGGTAAAATATACTCTAAGTATATAATTTAATATATTAGTTTCTACTATATATAGTTTTGTTAGATCTACTAATATAAGTATTATTTACTTAATAAATAGTTTTTTAAGATTATTAAATAAGATTTCTAATTAGTTATTCTAGATCTACTTCTAGTCTTTTTTTATTAATTTATTAAAATCTACTATAATTTTTCTAAATCTATTAATTAATTATTAATAGTAGTTATATAGTTCTAGAAACTATTAAACTTTCTTTATATTCTTAAGTACTAATTAATCTAGAATACTCCTAATTTTATTTTTTTATATACTAAATCTATTTTTACTAATTATATATTCTAAAAAATCTATTTTCTTAATATAGAATTTATATTTCTTAAGTTTAAGTATAATTTTAGTTTCTCTAAACTTTTATAATATTTTTTTATTATACTAAATATAGTCTTCTAAGATTTTAGAGAATACTAAAGTATTATTAAGATATACTATTATAAAGATATTAAGATATTCTTCTAATATATTAAAGATAAATTATTAGAATATAGTAGGTATATTTATAAGTCTAAATAGTATAACTAAGTACTTAAAATATCTATATTTTATCTAGAATACTATTTTCTATTTATTACCTTTTTTAATTCTAAAGTAGTTATATATATTAGTAATATTATATTTAGTAAAGTAGATACTTCTCTAAATATAATTTTATATTTTTTAAATAAGAAATAGTAGGTATTAATTTTTAATAGTAATTTTATTTAGATATTAATAGTCTATATAAAGTTAAAGCTTATTTTTCTTTTTTAGTATAAAGATAATTAGATATCTAACTAATAATATTAATTTTTAGATATATTTCTTTCTAAAATTTTTATTAATATATTTTTTTAGAATTTTTATTTTTAGTAGTAATAACTAGTAGATTAGTTTAAAAGTTAGTTCTTTATCTTTCTTAATTCTAATCTTATAGTTAAATAGACTATACTCTAGAAGTATATTATTCTTTAGTAGTTTAAATATATCCTAGTACTTATAGTATTCTTTAAGTATCTATATTCCTTTCTCTATTATATAGAGAGTTTATTATAATTTATAGTATATTATAATATATTCTTTTAGTTTATTATCTAATATATTAGATTATTATTCTATTATTACTAGAATATTAATATCTATAATTCTTTTTAATACTCTATCTCTAGACTACTAATTCTATTTAGGGTTAATCTTATATAGACTATAATAGATATCTATTATTCTAGAACTAGATTTTTTAATACTTAGTAGTTTTTCTCTAGTCTATCTAGTTTCTATTTATATATATTTATAGTAGTTAAAGTAGATTATATCTATTTACTAGTTAATCCTTAGACTATATTTATATAGTTAAGGAATACTAAGTACTATCTTATATCCTTCTAGATCTATAATATTAAAGTATATTAACTCTATATAGTTACTAATAACTATATTAATCTATTTAGTATAGTAAGTAATTCCTTTACTTAATCTTTCTCTATCTAGTCTAATAAAAGAAGTAATTTAGTCTTTCTTAATAGTTAGTATTTTTCTAATTAAGATATAGTTTAGGTTTATAAAGTTTTCTATAATTTCTAAGTTAATTATAACTTATATACTAAATTTATTTTCTCTATAGAATATTATTAGAGCTTCTACTTTTATATAATTTTTCTATACTATTACTATAAATTATTATTTTTACTTTAGATATTATATCTATAGTAATAGTTTAGATTTAATCCCTCTATAGTCTAGTTTATCTTATATATATATTTTGTAATTATAATTATAATATCTAATTATAGCTCTTAGGTTATAATTAGAATATTATATATATCTAATATAAGTATAGTTTTCTCTATAATATAGGTATATTTCTTCTATATTATTAATATATAGTTCTTTATTATTATCTAAATTATTAAAAAGGAATTTATAAGAGTCTCTAAAGACTATACTATCTATTTTATAGAGTTATTATAGTTTCTGCTCTTTTTCTAAATTTATTTAGTATTTTCTTAGTAGGATTTCTAGGATTTTATTATATCTTAGGAACTTTTAAGATATTTCTAATATTTTACTAGGTATTTCTTCTAGTAGTTTCTAAGAATTAGTAGATTTCTAACTATACTAGGTCTATTTCTAACTCTCTACTATATTTAGGTTAATCTATAGATATTATTTCTATCTATTATACTTCTTAAACTAGGAGTTAACTAAAATTTAGGAATTTATATTTTCTAGTAATATTTCTATCTTCTATACATATTTATAAAATATCTAAGTTAAATTAGGTAGTTTAGATTTTTTATTTTTCTAGATAGTATAGAGTTACTATATCTTAGATTCTATTTAAGTTATTATATATATTTAGTTAAGAATTCCTATTACTTTTTTAGTTTTTTTCTTTAGACTAGTTTATTTATTATATATTTCTACCTCAAGTTAATCTTATAACTTCTTAGCTTTTATAATACTCTATTTATCTTTTAGTAGTTAATTTACTATCTATTTTAGATTATCTTACTAGATTATTTCTTTTTTTATAGTATTATCTTTTTATATTTTTTTCTAGTTTACTCTCTCTTAGGGGTTTATCTTAGGTTATTTACTTTTCTAGATAGTATAGAGTTACTATACTCTCTCTATTCTAGTAGTATTATATACTTTTTTTTTCTAGATTATATATAGTTACTATCGTTTTTTATTATCCTTTTTACTATAATAATTTTTTACTATATAGTCTAGTTTACTATAGTTAAAATAGAGTTAGTTTTCCTTCTTTTATTTCTATTCTTCTAATAGTAGTTTTACTATATTAAGCTCTATAGACTAAGATCTATAGAGATTACTATATATTTCTCTTAACTGTTATTAGTTTTCTTACTAATTTTTATAGTAATAGAATTCTTAATCTTATAGTTTTTAGCTATTTCTTTAGTAGACTTTATATTATTAAAGTTTTTATTTATAAAGTTAGTTATTAAACTTAACTATAATTTTAATTATTTAGATTAGTTTAGTAAATTAATTAATCTATATTAGTTTATTTTTAATATCTTTCTTAAGTCCTTATTTAAATAACTAGATATAGGTATTATTATTATAATTAAAATATAAAATAATTTACTAAAATTTAGTAGTATAAATACTAGCTAAACTAGTTTATTTAATTTATTTAAGGTATCTTTCTATAGTATATTATATATCTATATCTCTAAAGATCTATTTAAGTTTCTTCTTAAAGACTATATAGGATAAGAAGATAGTAGTTATAGTATTTCCCTAATTATTCTAAGTTTTTTTATTAAACTTCTAGATATAGAGTTTAAACTAATTAAATACTTATCTATATAGATAGATAGATATATATATAACTTTATTAGTTTCTCTATTATAGTAGATAATATAAAGTTATATATCTATCTGTATAAAAAAACTATAAAGTTTAGTCTATACTTCTTTAAAGAAATCTAATTTAGAGAATTTAACTTCTGTATTATATCTTTCTATTATCTATAGCTATTCTTAGAGTTAACTAATTATTTCTATAAGTTAGTAATTAGTTAGTAGTATAGAGGTATAGTTATCTTCTATTTATAAAATACTAGAATTATTATTTAGTATTATAATAATTAAACTTTAAGAGTTTTAGTTAATAGAGTAATTAATATATTATATATAGTTAATTAGTTACTATAAGTAGTTAGATCTAGATAAATAACTTACTAGTTATTCTCTATATTA
This sequence comes from Penicillium manginii, assembly GCF_028828005.1. Lineage (NCBI taxonomy): Eukaryota > Fungi > Ascomycota > Eurotiomycetes > Eurotiales > Aspergillaceae > Penicillium > Penicillium manginii. Next base: position 2,028,766 of record NW_026643110.1, on the reverse strand, counting down.
TTGGTTATTTGTAATATCTATTACTTATACTTCTTAAGTCTGAACTTGTAATTGTACTATTACTATATTAAGTCTTATATAGACTTAGATTCTATAGAGTGACTTTAAAGGAGATACTAAGTAGTATACTAAGTAGGTTAGTCCAAAGAGCTTCCCTACTTATAGTATATTATTATAGGAGATAAAACTATATAAAGAGTAATCTAAAAAGTATACTATAGTAACTTAGATTAATTAATTATAAAGAACTAAATATATAAGTATAACTAAGTATCCTTATATATCTAGCTTCCTTATATTACCTAATAAGACTAGGTCTTATTACCTAGTATATACCGAACGTATCACCTAATATGATTCCTCTTATCACCTGATAAGTACCTATTTATGTTATTCTATTGATTATATGACGTTGAGTTCTCTAGTGATCGTAATCCTTATATCTTCTACTTACGTAATAGGAGGCTGTTACATGATCTTGATATTGTTTCCTTAGGCCAAGTTAGTTGGTCCTAATCTCTCTGTAATGTTCGCGCTAACTTCCGTAATCTGCGGGGTGTTGCTGTGTTCCATAACACTTCTAAAGTAAGATACTTAGACTAACTATTAATTTAGTTTTAGACTCAAAGATACGACCTTTATCGCCTATACTATTATTAGGGAGCTTAGTAAAACAAAATTTCTACTTCTTAGAGGTCTCCTTAGAGCGTACTATCGTAATAGTCGTTAATCAGTCAGAATTAAAGTAAGAGGTAAGATAGGATACATCCTATAATCAAGGCAGACATTCAAAAGAGCGTATGTCTTTACGATAGTAGGACGTAGAAAAGAGTTTTGTTACAATATAAGGACTCAAATATTGGAATATTATAGTATTTTGACGAAAATTAACAAAACTAGAGAAGAAAGGAAGAGAGAGAGAGCTCTCATCGCAACTATCATACATAAGCTGGTTATATTCAATAGCGTATTTTTGACCTTGCGGAGGTACAATACCTAATATAGTGCCGTAATTCGCCTGATTTGAATATAATCAAACTTACTTAGTTGTGGATAAAGCGAAAAACTACTCAAAAGGGTGCTCTGAAGACTAGGCAGGAGGTATATATTACTTGGCAGAGAGCTTGGCAAGATTTACCACAGGAGCGTATACAACAGTGGATTGAACGTATAAGGTTTATTAGTACCCTAGGCATATTTAGGAGATTATTCGATTGGAAGGTGGTAATGAATATAAAGAGGGCAGAGAGCGATAGCCAGGGGGTTAGTTAATACATGGCAATACAGTATTTTAGGACCAGGTGGTCAGTGCGTGGCGTAAGACTTGAAATGGACCTCCGTACGTGCTCTGTATTTTGAAATTCAGACTCAGACTTAACACCGCCAAGGAGATATCCTCGCAGATCTTTGGGGGCCAAATAAAGATGATTGGCCGACCTTCTGCTTTTAGCAATGAGTTACCGAGCCGTGTGAAATTGTCATATTTCAGCCTACGCCTTGGCCCTCGGAGCACTTGAACTGGAAATGACATGCGGTGATGTGCCTATACCCATACAGGCCTAGCAGAAGGGCGGCGTTTGCATTAATTTTCCCTCTCGATGTTCCGCAACAATCACTTGTCTGTCGTGCAACTGACACTTCGCTCGCTGTTTGCCATGCGTCTCTTGATCACTGTTTGACAATAAATCCCTAAACCACTCAACCCATTTTCCTGAATTTCCCAGTCATGGTGAGACCAATTCAGGCCATTCTTCAGCCACCTGTTTTGGCGCTGGGCGATTAACTGATCTTCCAAACAGGAAACCGCCTACCTTGAACGCGATCCTTACAGCGCACCGCAACTTGACACCTCCCGAGCCTCTGAAAAGATCGTTGCGTCGCAGGTCTCGAATAGTCATACGCCATTCGTTTTTGTTCCAGACAGCGAGAAGTTACCAGTTTCGAATGCTGGGCAGAATCGTCCACCCACAGATACCGCCAATGCCTCACCACCCCAATCGTTGGGCTTCCTCACTGCGAAGAGAAAATGGATGATAATTGCTGGTGTCGTTTTGCTGGTCATCATTATTGCTGCAGCGACAGCGGGTGGCGTTGTTGGGAGTAGGAACCGGAATGCGCCATCTCAAAGGTATTCAAATGATATCGAGTCTTTTTCCAATTTTTCCCTTGTCTTGAAAGATTCAGAAGAAGATGGATGCTGATACTTTTGAGACCTTATTTAGCTCTTCGCATGCAACTTCCACAACGAAAGCAACCAGTCCAAATTCGACGAGCGGCGCTTCCACCAACAACACCGTCAATGATGCATGGGCGTACAACGGAACTGGCATCTTCGCCTTGTCATTCAATCCCACAGCAGCTGTTTCCGGTACCAACTATGTCGTTTTCTATCAACACTCAAATGGAGATCTTCGTCAAGTGGCGTATAATTACTCTCAGTGGCATGACTCGGAGTACATTACGGACGACGCTCGGCCCGGAAGCCCCATTACAGCATACTGGAGCGGAGACAAGTTCAACTATAATATCTTCTATGCGGACAAAAACAACGTGTTGCAAGAGAGGCGAGGGCGGCATGGCAGTAGCTCTTGGGTCAACGGTACATTGGGTCAATTAAGCGTCACAGTGTCAGATCCCAGCGACATTTCAGTTGTCTTCTTCGGTACATGTGACGTTGGGTCGATTGCAGGCTGGCTTCTGTATAATCCCGCGGGTAGTGAAGAACTGGCAGTTCTGTACTGGAATGCGGATACAGATACGTGGACCCATGAAGAGAAGGTGTCCAATGTGGACACCTATGCGGGATTTGCTGGTCATGCTCTTAATGGTGTATGGCGGTATTGGTACGTTGATAAATCAACATCCGAGCTGAAAGAAAGGGTGTGTCCCGATTGTTGTGGGAACTCAACCTCAGAAGGATGGAGGGATGGTGAGTAGTGTCTTTTTTTCCCTTCGGCAATTAGCATATGTCTAACAAATCATCTCCGCTCTTTAGATCTTACTGGAGCCACTTTGGACTCTCCAAGTGGATTGTCCGTAACGGGAGTTGCCGATCTTCGGTTACTTTACTACGGAGATAAGAAGGGTATTATTAGGGAGTTGAACAATACGGGAGACTTCCCAAAGGAGGCCTACACTGCCAATGTCTCATCCCAGGCAGATGGAGGGAATGTTGGTACGCTGGTCTATAACACGACCCACAGTATGCCGTCTGGTATGGCTGTCGCAACAGGAATACCCGATGGTCGGAATAGCATGGCGTCTGGATCTAGAGGGACGCTGACCCAACTGTGGCTATTTTATCAATCTGATGATCATGAGATCAGCGTGCAGTTTCGTGATAGCGGTGCTGCTGGAAACTGGACACAACCTTCCTCGATTCCTGTTGGTATAAATTAGCTGCTGTCGGTTCCCAACTCACATGCATACCTTTGCAAGAGATAGCTCTAAGCCAGAATGAATTCTTTCAACAATCTACTTATGAAGACCTGTGATCAAATTTTACCTTAATTTATAGTAAAATATAATATATTCTTATAGTTTATAGTCTAATATATCTAGAGTCAAGACTCTACTCTATTATCATAAGAATCCTAATATAGTTATAATAATTAAAGTAGATTTTATCTATTTACTAGTTAATTTTTAGACTATATTTTTATAACTATAATACTCTAATAATTATATTATATTTTCCTAATTCAGTAATATTAAAATATGTTAGTTCTAGGTAGCTACTGATAAGTATACTTATCTACTTAGTATAATATATAATTCCTGTACCTAGTAACTTATTATTAAGTTTTACTAGTAATATAAATTGTTTCTTCTAGATAATTCTACTCTTCTTATATATTCCTATATAATATAGTATTCTCTATAATATAGGTAAATTTATTTTATACTAATGATATATAGTATTGACTTATTATCATGTAATTTCTTATAGAGAATTTATTTAGAAACTATACTATCTATTTTTATAAATCTATTATAGTTCTTATTCCTTTTTATAACTTATCTAATATTTCTCTAGCTTATCTAATATTTCTCTAGTAAAATCTCTAGGATCCTGTATAGTTTTTCCTAGACTTGGTTTATCTATCATTCTAGATATTCCTTAACTATTTTAGAATATTACAAACTATTTTTAGAAGGTAAAGTAGAGTCTCTAGGATCAATATTTTTGAAAGTCTATCTATAATTTCTAGGATCTATGTACCCTACTTCTAGGATTTATCTACTAGTTTCTAGAAGTTAACTAAAACTAGATTAATATATCTTAGTCTTAAATTCCTGTATCTTAGATTCTAGCTCTACTTTTTATTATTATTATCTTTTATAAGAACTTTCTAGGATATTATAAGACCTAGGGTCTTATAAGCTACAGGGAAGGTCTGAATAGCTTCAATAAGTACCTATTAGGTAATAGGTAGAAAGATTTGATGATTAACTAAGTAATCAATAAGAATGGTGTTCAGAATAATTGAAGATGATGGTCTAGATAGATTTGTTTGGAGGGTGCAGGCCCTATATATCCAACAGCTTCTTTATAATAGCACTATACTCTTTTGCTATCAATACCTCTCTTATTTGTATAGGTTCAGGCGACCTCAGGGTTCTGGATATTTTAACCTAAATAGGTATGATTATCCTTATATTAGAATATCTTTTTTAGTTAAGCTCTTAAATATATCTTAGTTATATCTTTAACTAAGTTATAGTTGAACTCTTTAACTAGATATATTCAGAGATATTATAGTATTAATAACTCTTTCTACAAAAAAATTCATAAGAATAATAAGAATAATAAAAAACTTATAAATGATAAAAATTATCTAGATAAATTTCCCTATCAGACTAGACCTACTTATAACTTTATTATTAATACTACTATTAATATCTCTGTTATTACAATTTTAAACAATTTTTGTTATAAAAGAGAAATAAACAAAATAGTAAACTAGGGAAAAGTACTCAAAATACTAATAAACTATAAAGAAATAGTTATTATTATTTAAATAAACGTAAATTCAATATATATAAAATAGATACTGATATACTATATCCTAATAAGATATTTAATAATAAATATTAAAATAAGCTTCTATATCTAGAAGATAAAGATATAGAAATAAATTATTAGTATAAAAGACTTGGTCATATTAGACCAAGGCCCTAGATTATGTATTAAAAGATATTATCATATAAATATATCTGATAAAAGTCTATATAATATAGTAAAAGACTGTAAGATCTACCTAAAATCTAAGGCAAAAAGATATATAAACAAAAAGTTAAATAATATTAATCTCTATAAAAAAAGGAGAAAGAATTAATAGTAATATAGGTGGCCCTATAACACCACATATATATACTATATAACCTTTTTAGATAAGTAAACACACTATCTATTTATTATGTTATTAAAAAATAAAAGCTAAGTAATAATATCCTTTAAAAGGTAACAGCTTTAATAAATAATTAAATTAGTATGAATATTAAACAATTATTTACCAATAATGATAAAGAATACATTAATAAAGCAATAATAAATATAACTAATAAATATAGTATTACTTATAATACTAGTCCTACTTATATAAAAGAGCCAAATAGCTTAATAGAGTATATAAATCTTACTTTATTAAATAAAGTAGGGATAGTACTATCTAATAGTAATTATCCTAAATACCTATATAATAAAGCTTTGATAGTAGCTACCTATTTATATAATAGGATACCCTAAAGTACTCCAGGATTTAGAACACCCTATAAATTATATAATAAAATAAAACCCTCTAATAATTTTCATAACTAATTAAAGATATAGGGTTCTGCTAACATAATCCACGGTCGAGCTGGCCACATGGCCGAGCTGGCCACCCACCCCTATTGCAAAATTTCAAAATTAATTATCTTCGCCAATACCCATTAATTTAACTAGATAATACGATTTTTATATAAAGTAATTCTATGCCCTGTTACTCTATATCTACTATAGGTAGGAGGAGCCTTTCTAGCCGGTTAAATTAGCTAATTAGGTAGGTCGATCTGTTTATACAATACTACCTTATTAGCTTCTATAGACTTATTTAGTTTTTAAACTAGCTATAGACCCTCTTTGATTAATAGGCCCTCTTTACAAGTGATCTATTTAGTTAAATAAGTATACTTTTGATGTTTCTTTTTATTTACTATATAAAGATTTGTATTATCCTACACTAGCAATATAGTACTATATAATAATAGATAGGTATCCTTAATAATCTAATTAAGTATAAGTTTTAATAGTATAGGTAGGCTATATAATTACTATCTTAGAAGTTCTTTAAGTATAGAAACTTACTTTTCTAACTATATTACTGTTCTAAGTATTTTTAGTATAAATTAGCTAGATCTACTACTTAGTTAGTTTAATAGTAGTAAAGATATTTAGAGAGAAATATTAAAATTTAAAAGTACTCTATTAGTATTAACTAGTATAATACTAATAGCTATAAAACTACTTTAAATAATATTTAGCTAAAAAACTTCTATCTTTATATATAGATAATCTATAAGAAAATTAAGCTTATTAATATAATTATAACTAGTATAGGCTAAATTACTTATAAAACTACTATAGATATACTTTAGTACTATAAAGTATCTAATATTAAGTAGTTAAAGTAAGTATAATAAATATAAAGGTATATAGACTAGTATAATATTATTTTTAGTATAGATTTAATTAAATTAAGGTATAAGATAGTTACTATACTTATTAAGGATTAATAGCTAAAATTATTCTTATATATATAAATTAGTATATAAAATAAAAATCTTTAGAGTTAGTAAAGACTAATATTATTAGTAATCTAGCTATTATCTAATACTTTAATTTACTAATCCCTAGAAAGATTTAATAATTTAAACTAATTAGTAATATAAATCTAGTCTTTAAATATAATATAAAGTAGTAGTAAATAGTTATTAATATATATTATTTTAATTATAGTAACTAATTTATAATTTCCTAGCTATAGAATTACTAACTATAATATTCTACTTATATAACTACTTTTTATAATAATATAAGACCTATTATAAATCTAGTCTTATTTAAGTTATAGATATCCTCTAATTAGATACTGATCTTATTAATTATATATTATACTATTAAAAACTACTCTTTTATAGACTTTGGATCCTTATTAAGAGTAAACTAGTAGTTATATTACTTTGAAAAGTATAATTGTGAGACAGAAAGTCCTACAAGCATCAGGGGATGTTTGAATATCTTCACCGATTACCAAAAGAGGAAGTTATATTAGAATATTGGTCTTGAGCTTAGTAATCAGAAGATGAGATGAAAGAGATCAATAAGAATGATGATAAAGATAGGTTTGCTGGGGGGGTGCAGGCCCTTTTTATGTTAAATCTCTTGGGCGGTAAGCCATAGTAGACTAGGCCTGATTAGGCCTTAGGCAGAATATTGTTCATCAGCGGTGTGACAAAATAGGCTAAGCCTATTTGGGCCTTTGGCAGAACTCCAAGCATCGAAATATATTTTGATATTTTGGTATCAGATAGTCAGGCTTTTAGTTAAGTTTAACGATAATAGTTATACTCAATAAGCCTTCCAGTTAAGATATTTAACCGGAGAATAGTTAAGTCTTTTAACTATTTAATAGTTATAGAAGTTTCTCTTCTTTATATATTCAGAATAATGAAAGCTTATTATACTATTTTATAAATATTAATACCTAATTAATACTAGTAGTTAATAGAGGGGTTATTCTGTATACTTTAAGAAGAATATTAGCTATCTTTTCTACAGTAGAAGGTCTTAGTATTACTCTATATAAATATATAGAGATAATCTACTTAGTAAGTAAATTCTCTTTATATAGAGTTAACTTATAGCTATTTAGGTATATATTAGTGTGTAAGACTATACTAGAGATATATATCTATAAGATAGAATACAGTATAGTATAGAGCTTTACTACTATATAAATAGATTTGATACAGTTATTTTTTATATCATTAAGGGCTAATAGGATCTTGCCCTTCTGATTAGCTAATTTTTGCGAAGATATAGTACGAATTAGTGGTATAGTAGGCAGTTGAATTAGGTAGGGTAGTAGAAGGACACAATTTTGGATAGGGTAGCCAGCTCAGCCCTATGGCCAGCTTGGCCGTGGATTATGTTACTTATTATAATATTAATAAGTAGATTATAAAGCTAGAAACTAGGCAAGAAAAAGTCATACTAGTAGACAATACTGATTATAGCCACTATAAGCTTTATCTACCTGATAAAAGGACTATAATGATAAGAAGAGATATGATAATCCTTAAGAATAAATACTATAATTCTAATAGTACTAAAGGAGATATAATAGATACATATCCTGATAATAATTTAGATGAAAGGATTACCTTTAAACCCCTAAACCCTAAACCCTTAATATATAGAATAAATACAAGAGTAAAAGAATATACTAAAATATTTGGAGGTCCCTCTTATAAAATTAAAGTCTAAATAATAATAATAATAATATTATTATTATTATTATATGCACTGTCTAATACAGTAGTGGAAGCTATATAGAGACCTCTATATAGTAGTATATTAAACTTTATTTTAACTACTACTACTACTACTACTACTACTACTACTACTACTACTACTACTACTACTACTACTACTACTACTACTACTACTACTAAGAAACCTAATATACTAAAATTATAAGACTTGGTAGGTCTTAATAGGCTTAGGGAAAGTTGGGAATAGCTTCAACTACTACTAATTAGGTAGTAGTTATATGAGATTGATGATTATCAATAAGAATGATGATTGAGAATGATTGAAGATGATGATTGTTGTGTTTTGTGTATAGGGGGGAGAAGGTTATATATATATTAGCTGGCTTAGGCAATATTACTAAGTCTTGGTATTATTAAGTATTAGGCCTTAGTACTACAGGCACTAGTATAGTAGCACTGGCATAGTAGCAGTAGCACTGGCATAGTAGCAGTAGCACCGGCATAGTAACCCCCAGGGCACTGACATAGTTACACCCGGGGCACTGGCATAGTTACACCCGGAGCACTGGCACTGTAACCCCCAGGGTACTGGCATAGTTACACCTGGAGCACTGGCACTGTAACCCCCGGGGCACTAGTATAGTTACACCCGGAGCACTGGCACATTCACCCCAGGGGCACTAGTATAGTTACACCCAGAGCACTGGCATAGTGATCCCTGGGGTACTGGCATAACTTAGATAAGCTCCCACACTCTAAGGCTTGTATAGCCTAGGTAGCGGTAATATTTGTAATATTCATAGTAAATATTAAAAAATAAATTTAAGAGATTTACTTTATTATAGTAATTACTTATATATTCCTATTTTAGATAAACTATATATTAAGTTTATTAAACTATACTATAATAATTTTTTAGTAAATTATTTTAGTTAAAATAAAACTAAAGAGTTACTAAAGAAAAAGTATTACTAAAAAAATCTTTCTAATTAAGTCTAATTCTATATAAAAATATATTGAAAGATAGGAATGCTCACTGGCTGTCTGTCAAGCAGACAGGTTAATTGTAAGAGGACAAAACTACCACACTCAAAGAGTGTAGGAGAGTAGTAGATAGAGCGTAATACTATAGAGGAATAATCAAACAAATAATAGAACCTCTCCTAGGCAGTATATCAATACTGTAACCTCAGTAGCCTCTGTAGAATATTTCGAAAAGAGGAATATATATATTAATATTAATACTATAGAATGAACACTACTTATTCCCTTAAAACTAAATAGTAGCTTTATTACTAAGGCCCTAGTCACCTGACTCTAATATTAAGATCGAAATCTCTACTATATACTACCCTTTTTAAAAAATTAGCTATTCCTTAGTTAATTTATAATAGAAGAAATAAAAGAAATAGAATCTGTATTACCTCTAATAATACCTCTGATAGTTCTCCTAGAATTTACTTTCTATTAATAGATTCTTAGATATTATAGAGAAGATTAGTATCTGTCTTAGGAGTAAGTTATTATATACTTAATAGTAGATATACTTTAGTAGCTATAGAAGAAAGTTTATTAGGTAAAAGATCTAGTTTAGGGTTATTAGTAAGTATCTCTTTTTTGATATAGTAGAAGAAAGAGTACTTACTATATTCCTTTCTTCTCTAAGTATATTATTAGGTTAAAATAGTATAGGTATTTATACTAAACTTCCTTCTACTAGTCCTAAATAATCTATTTTGTAATATCTAGATTCTTACTAAAAAGGTTATCTAATTCTAAGTAGACTAAGAGACTATTCTATCTCTACTAACCTACTAGGTAGTTCAGAATATTATACTATAATATTTAAAATTATACTCTAGTAGTAAAAGAAAATAGAATAATACTATACTATAAGGAAGTATATCTGGATAGTATCTTAGTAGCTAATATTTATATATAGTATATCTTAGTAAGTTTCTCCTAGGTATTAGCTTTAGTATAATTAAAAGTTTTATAGTTATTCTAAATAGTAGTAAACTAAAGGAGTCTAGTTCTATATACTATAATAGCTAAATCTATTAATCTATAAGGTAGAAATAGAAGAGAAAGATATATATTACTAATACTATAAATCTTATAAGTCTATTTAATACTATACTTTTCTTTATTATTCTTTATCTATATATAGGGTTTAATACCTAAAATAAAACTATTAGAAACTAGACTATATAACTAAATATCCTTCTACTAATTAGTAAGATACTCTATCTTATATATCCCTTTTAATATTATAGTATAGTTCTATTTATCTTCCTAAGTAAAGAATATTAATTCTTATAAGATACTACTACTCTATTCTATATTAAGATAATCTTAGATATTAATATCTAAATATTAAAACTTAGTATTTTTACTAATCTAAGTACTTTTAGTATAATAGGGGTAGAAAATTAGATACTATATATAATCAGATCAGAAAAATATATATACTATATAGTAGGAGAGATCTTAATAAATTAGTTACTAAATATTTAAATACTATATCCTATAAAGCTATCTAATATCTACTATTAATATATTTATATAGTAATAATATATTTAGAATTCCTAGTAGATTAATAGCTATAGTCTTTTAGGGTACTCTCTGTTAAGATTCTCTTTAAACTATAAAAAGAGATCTAGTAGAATAGTATTACTATTATTATATATATTCTCTACTAGATAAATATTAGAGATCTTTCTAGTATAGATCTAGTTAATTAGAATATTAATTAATAGTTATTCTATAGTAGTAGTAAAATTAGAGATAAGAGAGATATAGTACTATAGCTTAAAGTAATAGATACTAAGACTATTTTTCTACTAAAAACTAAACTATTAAGAGTAATCTTTTATAAACTAATCCTATAATTTAATATACTAATATAATTAGAGAATATAATTAATTAATTACTAGTAGTTTTTAAGATACTCTTTATCTATAAAATATTAATTAATACCTTAGTATATTTATTATAGAAGGTACTAATAGTAAAATCTCTTAATCTTATTAGTCTTCTTCTAATTATTCTTAATATAACTAGACTTTTCTTTCTCTTTAAGAAGTTCTTTTCTTTAAAGATCTATATTAGTATAGAAAGTTATAGTAAATATCTATATTTTATATAGTTATTAGTAAGAGTAATTACTTTTTTATTACTTTCTTTAATAGTAATATTCTTTAGCTTTTATTAATATAGTAGAGAAATATTATATATTTTTTTTTTTTATTACTCTCTAATTTAGTTTTAAGATCTATATTATTAGTTATTATATCTATTAATAGTAGGATACTAATTAGAATTTTACTATAATTAATACTTTTACTTTCTCCTATATTATTATCTTCTAGTTTATTAGTAATAGTAGTAATATTTTCTAATAGAGAAATATTCTTTTTTAAAGATAGTAGTAAAATATATACTCTTACTTTAATCCTTAGAAAGTTAAAACCTTTACCTTTTAGATAGATAAATCTATTCTAGTCTATTTAAAGATCTATATAATTAAGTTATTCCTACCTAATTAGTATCAGAATATAACTTATATAGATCTTAAATAGATTACTAGATTCTATATACTTAGTTTTTAAAACTCTACTTCTTTTTCTAAAGATATATCTCTTAATAATATAGTTATTAATTAATAGTTTTATATTCTTATAAGTAATATCTATATTTAGAAATTTACTAACTTTCTCTAAAAATATTTGCTTTATAATCTATTAGAAAAACTTAGTAGTATTCTTATCTATAGAATTCTAATTATTCTATTTTATAATAGTTTACTATTAGATCCCCTTAATAGCCTTTATATTTTTTTTCTTTTACTTCTAAAGTTTAATAGTTTTCTTCTATTACTACTAGAATTCCTTATAGTTTTTATAATAACTCTTCTATAATTTAGTAGAACTAATATAGTTAAATAGTCTATAAATACTATTACTAAATATACTATAGATATTATTTAATTTTCTATAATAGAATAAAGTAAAACTATATTTATCTAAAGATTCTAATCTTTCTAGAATATTAAGTATTTCTCTAATTATCTAGATTCTCTTACTATTAATAATTAGTCTTATAGAAATAAGTTTTTCTATCTTAGAGTTTCTAGTAACTATATAGTTTATTAGAGTAAAGATATTTTAGTTTTCTACTATCTTAGTATTAGATATCTTAGTATATCTTTTATATATTTTATATAATAAAGAAGATAATTTAAATAGATTTTAGAGATATTAAGATAAAAAGAGATTAGTAACTAAATTAGTTAAAAAAATTATAATTAGTAAATAGCTTTAAAATATATATTAATTATATTAAAGATATAGATTTTAAGATATATTAGAAAGGAAAAATATAAGTATAAACTAAAAGAAATAAAGAATTATAGTTTTTAATAAACTTTCTAAATAAAGAACTAGTTTTCTTTCTCTTCTCTTAATATAACTATTCCTTAGTTAAATTATATAATATTTATATAGTTATAGAACTATATTAAACTCTATATTATTTCTAAATAGTTTAATAGCTTTAAGTAAGTATTAAAATATATTTAGTAATAATAAAATAGATAAAAAAATAATAAAATAGGGTAGTAAGAGTAAGAGAATTTATAGAAGTTAAAAATAAAAGAGAGAAAGGGAAAGAGATTATATTATATAGAGTATAACTTCTTAATTGAATTAGTATAAACTAAATTAGGCTATAAGACTATAAAGCTCTAAGATATTAATTTTTCTACTAAAAAATAATCTTCTAAATAAGATAGTCTACTTTCTTATCCTTCTTAGTAATAGTTTTTTGTATTACTATAGTAATTACTCTTATAGTATTTTAACTTATATCTTATACTATTACTATTCTTAGTTACTACTATAATTCCTTTAATCTCTAGGGTATCTAATAGAAGTATACTATAGTAATAATATAGTTCTTTTATAGTTATCTAGATTATTCTAAAAATAGAATTTCTTTAGTTAATCTTTATTAAATAACTCTAGTTAATATATTAAATTCTTTAATACTATACTATTAAATTTACTTAGTAAATATAAGCTACTTTTAACAGTATAAATTTAATAAAACCCTAACTAATAGAATTATAGTTTTATCCTAGAACTATAATCTATTCTATAAATTAAGTTATATAAAAGAATAAGATTATCTTTTTTAAATCTCTTATTCTAAAGAAGATAATAATTATTAAAGAAGTATATATTAATTTCTTTTAAATAGTATAAATAGAGAATTACTTTCTTAATATTTTACTCTTATCTTTTAAATTATTATACTCTTATTATTAGTAAATCTTTTCTATCTTATACTTTATACTATAGTAGTATACTCTAAGTAGGTATTTATAATTTAATTAGTATAATTAAATTCTTTCTATAAAGAAAAAAAGAATAGACTAATTCTAGTAGTTATATTAATAGTAAATTAATTAACTATTAAAACTAAGTAGAAATATAGTCTCTATAATTTCTTATATTAGTAAATTATATTATTAATTGGATACTTTTTTATTATCTTTAAGAGTATATCTTTTATTATTTATATTGTATACTTAATAGACCTATTAGAATCTAGATAATATATAGAAATTTTAACTCTTAATATTTATTTACGTTCTAGAAAGACTATTAAACTTCTATAATTCTTAGGTCCTATATTAATTACTATTTTCTAGGAAACTCTATAGTAGTAAATAATATCTTCCTTAATAAATTAAATAATACTCTCTAATTTTATAGAATATAATACTCTTACTTCTGACTATCTACTAATAGAGTCTCTTACTTAAATAATAATACTTCTACTATTCTCTAGAAATATCTAAGTAGTATTAGTATACTATTTATTAAAGAGTAATAACAATTATATAATAATAGTAGATTTACTTAGGTAATTTAGAGCTCTTACTTAATATAGAGAATAGATTCTAATATATTTTAATATATCTTTATATATATAGAGCTACTAATATTAATACTTAATTAATATATAGGTAATCTCTTATTCTTTATAACTAAGATTATTATAGATACTTTCTAATATATTTTATTAATCTTTCTTTTTATCTAGTATATAATAGAGTAATTTAGTATTATCTTTAATATATCAGAATAAATAATACTCTTAAATAATAAACTTTATATATTTTTTTTAAATAAATAGAATTTAGATAGGTTTATATAGCTAGGTCTTTAGAGAGTTATTAGATATCTTACTATTTACTCTAATTCTAAAGAGTATTCTTTATATAATATATTAATAATAGAATTACTAGAAATTTTAGTATTAGTAAAGATAGAATAATAACTAGTATAGAGAAATAGAATCTCTATATTAATAAAGTTATTTATATTCTATTTTTAGTCTCTCTTATATAGATCTTTCTTAGTTAGTAGTTAGTAGAATAGAGTATCTATAGTACTATTACTAGTACTAGGAATATATTTAATATTAAAGTCAAAAAACTAAATCTATACAATCTAGTATATAATAAGAACACTAAATAGATTAGTTATAGTATAATTTAATTAAGTAACTAAAGTATTAGTATCTATTTCCAAGATAAAGTATACTTTATATAACTAATAATAAAATTTCTTAAATACTATTAAAATAGTATAATACTCTAGTCTTCTAATATTATATTTTAATTTAGTATCTAACTAAATTTCTAATTTATACTAGATAGACTTATAGATACTATTTTAAATCTATATAAGTACTCTATTCTATTCTTTTACTAATATATCTATAGTAATAACTATAAGAAATAGATAGAAGTTATAATTAATAGATAGAACTAAAGAAAACTCTAAAAGATATAGCTTTATTTTCTTAAAAGCTACTTAGTATATCTTAGTCTATATAAAGTAGATATTTTTTATAGTATTTTATAGAGAGATTTTATAATAATCTAAAATCTTTTAATTAGAATATAGAAATAGATAGTAAAACTAATAAATAATCAAAATTTATCCTTAGACAATAGAATAGACTACTATATAATTTTTATAATTTTTATTTTATTAGGTCTTCTACTATTAATATTATAAATCTAACTAATAACTTTAATCTTCTTTATTAGAAACTAGGACTTTTTAGCTAAAATAACAGTACTAGTTAGTTCTAAAAGATATAGGGTCTTATTAAGGTTCTAAATATACTTAAGAATATATTAATAAATACTATCTTCTATAAATTCTTTATTATATATTATTTATAGGCCCTTAACTACAATATTATTAAGAAAGAAATAAATTTTAGTACTAAAGATACTATATAGGATAATAGATATTATATATTAAAATTAAATAACTAAATTTACTACTTTTTAGAGAATTATAGTTTAATAGGGTAGATTTAGAAGTATTTAGATTATAGTTAGATTCTAATTATTTTTATATAGTTTAATCTAATTATAATTAGAGAAGAGATTAACTAAAAAGACTATTACTATTTTTATAAATTCTTCTATAAATTTATCTACTATTAGAGATATATTAGTATCTTACTATAAGACCTAGGGTCCTATAAGCTACAGAGGAGGTTTGAATAGCTTCAAGAAATACCTATTAGGTAATAGATAGAAAGATTTGATGATTGACTAAGTAATCAATAAGGATGGTGTTCAGAATAATTGAAGATAATGATGCTCTTAGATTTGTCTGGAGGGTGCAGGCCCTATATATATCCAATAGCTTCTTTATAATAATACTATATTATTTTACTATTAATACCTCTCTTATTTGGAGAGTAAGTTTAGGCGACCTTAGATCCTATTTTGTATAGGTTTAGGCGACCTCGGGGTTCTGGATATATTAACCTAAATAGGTATAATTATCCTTATATTTAGAATATCTTTTTAATTAAACTTCTTAACTATATTTTAGTTATATCTTTAACTAAGTTATAGTTAGATTCTTTAACTAGATATATTCAGATTCCCCCATAATCTTTATATTATTATATAATATAGAGATTACTGAGTGAATATATATATATTATATTTTCTCATCAATATATAAAACAATCTTGGATTTTAGGTTATTAAATACTTCTTTAGTAGTATTCTTTGTAAATATATTAGCAATATTATCTTTTAATAGTATAGGTACTATCTTTATTAAATTACTTTGTATAGCTTCTCTTATATAGTGATATATTATATTAATATACTTTGATCTTTTATGAAATTCTAGGTTTTCTACTAATTTTGCAGCACTTTCATTATCCAATAGGATAAGAGGTATATTATTATTATAACCTAATTGCAATATATTACTTCTTTAGTAGCTTCTTTTAGGGCCATATACTCTGCTTTATAGCTTAATAAAGCCACTAATTTTTGAAGCTAACTATTCCATAAGATAGGGTTAGTTATTCCTAGGTTACCTAACAAGCTAAATATATAGCCAGTAGTAGACCTTCGATTATTAATATTATTTGCCTAATCTAAGTTACAATAACCTTTAATATATAGGTTATCACCAAAGTAATTATATATTAATCCAATATTTTTATATAGTAGTAAATAGCACTATATATAGGCAATAGCTTTAAAATAATCTTTACTAGGATTTGCTATATATCGAGAGTAATTAGATATAGTAAAGGCTATATCTAGCCTTATTTTTAAGACTAAATATAGTATAGATCCTATTTCTTATTAATATTACTTAATATCTATATTACTAACAGTAGTAGGGTTTTTGTATAGTTTTATACCTGATTCCCCAGGTATCTATTTAGGCTTATAGTCATCATTATTGTATATATTGAATTTTAATAAAATTTTATTAATATATTTTAATTAAGATATATATAACTTTTTTGATTTATAATCAATATATATATTATTACCTAAGAAGGTAGTTACTTAACCTATCTTATCTAATTTAATATATTTAGATATTGATATTTTTAGATTTTTAATATAGGTAAGGTCATAGTAAAGGACTAATATATCGTCAATATGACAGATAAGGATATACCTTATTTCTTCATTTATAAAGATTCCTTTATTATAGACAAATACTCTAAAACCCATAGTTTTTAGTACTATCTTTAAGTATTAGTTCTAAAGCCTAGGAGCTTGCTTTAAACTATAAAGTACCTTATTCAATTTTATATACTTATTTTAATATTTTGTATTAGTATATAGTCCTATAGGTAATATAGTATATATATTGGTATCAATATTAGCATGGTAAAAAGCGTTCTTAACATTATATTACTATACATATAAACCTTTATTTACTACTATTACTAATAGTATATACTAGGTTTCTGTACAGTATATAGTAGAGAAGGTTTCTAGGAAATCTATACCTAGTTTTTGATTAAAACCTTATATAACCTACCTAGCCTTATAGTGAATAGTATTATCACTATTAGTAATATGACTAGTATTATTAGTTATTCTATTAATAGTAGATTTTATCTTAAAAATCCAGCAGCCTAGTAGAGGCTTTATATTATTAGGGATATCTACAATATCCCATATTTTCTGGCTTACTAATACCATATTTTCTTCTATACAAGCTTTCTTCCATAATAGGCAATCAGGGCTTTATAAGGCTTGTTTTAATATAATAGGTTCTTTATTATTGGTTATTGTTAATATAAATGGTAAAAGACTCTTTATAAGTGGTCTATAGAGGTTTTTAATACCTATATCAGATATAGTATATAAAATATTATTATTATTATTATTATTATACTTAGTAATATCATTACTAATATAGTCAATATTATTGGTTCTTATAGGTATTTGTACCTCAATTTTATGCCTAGGATCTTGTGCTATTTCTGAGGCAGCAGCAGCTCTAGTTTTGATCCCATAGGGTTTAGGGTTTAGGGTTTTCGGGGTAACCCAGATAGCTTCTTCCTGCCTATTTTTGATATCAAAAAATTTGTTATCAATAATAGTAACATCTCTACTTATAATAGTAGTTCTTTTTTCAGGAATATAAAGCTTATAAAAGCCATAGTCAGTATAGCCCACTAGTATAGCTTTTTCTTGCCTAGGTTATAGCTTAGTAATCTGCTTATTAATTATATAATAGGTAGTAGAACCCCAGATATATAGATTATTATATATACTAGTATCAGATTTTATATTATAATATAATTTATATGGTATTCTAAACCCTAGGGCACTATATGGTGTCCTATTATACAGATAGGCAGCCGCTAATAGGGCTTCCCCCCTATAGATAATTAGGAGCTTTACTATTAGCTATAATAGCCCTTACCTTATTCATTAAAGTAAGATTTATTTGTTCTATAAAGCCATTTGGCTCCTTAGTATATATAGGACTTTTTAAGTGAGTAATACCATATTTAGTAGTAATATTATTGAATTACTTATTAATATATTCTTTACTATTATCAGTAAAAATTTCTTTTATATTAATATTAATTTGATTCTTAAGCAAATTCTTTATCTTTTTGAAGGCTAATATTGCTTAGTTTTTATTTTTCAATAGTATGATAAATAGATAGCGTGATTGCTTATCTAAGAATATTATATAGTATATATAGTTATTATAGGTTTTAGGGTTAATTGGACCTCCTATATCACTATGAATTCTTTTACCTTTCTTATATATAGTTGGTAACTTAGATATCTTATTAATTTATCTTTTTACTTTAGATTTCAGGTAAATCTCACAGTTATTCAATAATTTATTTATATTATCAATATATATATTATTATCAATATTTTTTAGTATATGATATAGGGCCTTAGGACCTATATAAGCAAGCTTCTTATGCTAATTCATTATATCTTTATTAGATGACTGAGTAGTATATAAAAGGTTTTTATTTATCTAATCTTTATTATAGGGGTTACCCCTAGTATTAGTATATAACTTTTTCTTATAATCTATAGTATTAGTATTATTCTTATATATATATTTATTAATATCTTTTATATATAATATATTGGTATTTATCCTATATAGGTTATCTTTATAACCTTTAATTATCAATATATTATCTTTGTATATAGAGACAGAGTTTTCTTTGAATACTAATATACCTTTAAGCTTATTAGTACTTAAGATATTAATACCTAATTTAGGTATATATATCTGAATATATAAAGAAGAGAAACTTCTATAACTATTGAATAGTTAAAAGACTTAACTATTCTCCGGTTAAATGTCTTAACTGGAAGGCTTATTGAGTATAACTATTATCGTTAAGCTTAACTCAAAGCCTGACTATCTGATACCAAAATATCAAAATATATTTCGGATGCTTGGAGTTCTGCCAAAGGCCCAAATAGGCTTAGCCTATTTGGTCACATCGCTGATGAACAATATTCTGCCTAAGGCCTAATCAGGCCTAGTCTACTATGGCTTACCGCCCAAGAGATTTAACATAAAAAGGGCCTGTACCCCCCCAGCAAACCTATCTTTATCATCATTCTTATTGATCTCTTTCATCTCATCTTGTGATTACTAAGCTCAAGACCAATATTCTAATACAACTTCCTCTTTTGGCAATCGGTGAAGCTATTCAAACATCCCCTGATGCTTGTAGGACTTTCTGTCTCACAATATAGTACATTGTACATTATATATATAAAATTTTAATTAGTCCTTATAGCAATTGAGCTCTTATATCTTATTGGTATTCTTAGGGCTTTACCCCAATTTACTATTTCAGATACAGTCTTTTTATAGAAAAAATAATTTAGATTTATTATAATAGATATAGTAGTAGTAGTATCAATAACAAAATTACAAATAGGTCCAATTTAATAGGTTAACTTTTTATTATTACCAATAACATTTAAATAACCTATATTTATAAGTATTTTTTTGCTTTTAGAGCTTATTGTTACACTTACTTCTTTATTATTATTAATATCAAGAAGCATATTATCAATATCTCTGAGACTTTGTATGTCTCAATAGGCTTAGGGAAGGTTGGATAAAGAAGAAAATTGGTGTTTGCAATGTTTGCTGATGTTGTATTGATTGTCTTGCTTATCTTGATTGTCTTATTCTGTGTTGTGTATGGGGGGAGAAGGTTATATATATATTTAGCTGGCTTAGGCAATATTGCTAAGTATGGTAGCAGTAGCACCGGCATAGTTACATCCGGGGCACTAGCATAGTTACACCCGGAGCACTGGCACAGTAACCCCCGGGCACCGGCATAGTTGCACCCGGGGCACTAGCATAGTTACATCCGCTCTCTAAGGCTTGTATAGCCTAGGCAGCGGTAATATTTGTAATATTCATAGGTGCTGCTCGGCCATCGGCATGGGTGCTGCTTAGCTGTCGGCACGGGTGCCACTTAGGTGTCATCTATCGGTTGTTATAGCCGGAGCTTTGGCGTATTTTGTTATAGGGTTTTATAGTATAATATTCATACTTCTTTACTCTCTAATAACTTTTTCTATATAGATTCAGACCTAAGAAGAGATATAGTAATATAATAAACTAGGGTAGAATAATAATTATTATCTATAATATCCTTTAAAGATACTCCAGAATACTATATAAATACTAATATTATTAATTAGATATAATTACTTTCTAATTAATAAATATTTTAATTAGCCTATATAGTATATTATTTAGGAATTAGATCTTTTTATAGAATCTCTATCCTAATCTTTAGCTTTAGACTAGAATTTACCTTTATTCTAAGAGTAGTCTAACTAGTTATTTTATTATAATAAATTATACTTTTTACCTTAAAGTCCTAAATAGTATTATACTACTTAGATATACTATTATATAGGTCTCTATATATCTAATATTCCCTAGAAGAATTAATCTTTATACTATTTAATAGTACTCTATAGTTTTATTTATATAAAGGATTATTCTAGTAATTAATTTAAGTATCTAATTTTAGTATAAGAGCTTCTAACTTCTAGACTACTTTATGAATTACTTTTAAAGTATAGTCTTTCTATTAATTATTAGATACTATAATAGAAATAGTTTAAATAATAGAAATAGAGAAAGTAGGAGAATATAGAGAAGTAGATAAAAATTATTTTTTAATTAATAATATATATTTAGTCTCTTTTCTTTCTACTTTCTAATATATATCTACTTTAACTTATAGATTAGTCTAAACTTACTTATATACCTTATTATAGAAGATCTTATTACTATAAGAATAAGTCTTTAGAGTATAATACTTTAATATCTTTACTTACTATTTTTTAGGAAAACCCTTAATTAGTAGATCTATCTATTTACTATTACTTAGATAACTAAATAGAAATACTTTAGTAGAAACTTTATAAAATTTACTTAGATAGTACTAGATCTTATTATTTATAGCCTAATTACTACTAATAAGTTTATTAAAATACCTCTTATTATACTTTAATTACTTATTATCTTAGTTATAATAATAGTCTAAGAAGTCCTTATAAAATATCTTCTAATCTCTTATCTTCTATTTAACTTAATCTTTAACCTAGATATATAGTAGTTTTTTATAGTATTAGAGAAGAAAATCTATAATTACCTTATAATAGATAATACTACTATAATAATAGATATTCTCTAACTTTCTTAGAAAATTAGATATATTAGTTTTATTAAAAGTAGGAATTTCCTAAGATCTTAGAGCTAATATTATACTATATATTATTTAATATATTAGCTAAGAGAACAGAACTATATAATATTAAGTTAGTAGTATAGAATCTTATAATAGTATAGTTAGTAGAGAGAGAGAAAGTAAAGAAAATTTTATAGTAACTTTAGAACTTATAGAATAAAAGAATTTACTAATAGTTAATCTAGAAACTTTAGAAAATAGTTTATAAAACTAAGTAAATTATTCTATAGTAGTAATAGGTATAACTATATTACTAGGGAGTTTACTATTATTTCTACTATTATTAATAACTATAGTTTTATAAGACTATTTTCCTATAGGAAAATAAAGTACTAAGAAATAAGAAAAATAAATAGATATAGTATTAGAGAATAAATTAGCCTAATAAGACAATTCTAAAGTATAAATAGAAATAGATAAAGATATAGATAAAGAAAGAAATATAAAGTAGAGAATAGAAAACTTAGTACTCTATAGTAATAGTAATAATAATATAGTAGATAGTAGTTAATACTATTCTAATAGTAACTTCTTTAGTAAATAATATAATATAAATAATAATAGAATATTAGATAGTATTATATACTAGATATAGCTAATACTAGGATATCTCTAAACTACTATCTTATATAGTTAATTTAGTATTATTTATAAAACTTCTTCTAGTACTATAGTATCTCTAGTATATTAATTAGTAAATATTAATTATAAAAAGTATATATATTTAGTAGATAGAGATATTCTGATATTCTTTCCAGCTAACATTTTAAATATTTTAATAGGCTAATCCTAGATAGGATTAAGCCAATCTTCACCCTTTATAATATATTTAAATACTATTATTTTCTTTTAGAGTTAAATATAGTATTTACTTCTTAAAATAGAATTACTCTTATTTTTAGTTACTCTTTTTATTAATTAAGTCTTTCTAGGGACACTATATAAAAGATAGGAATACTTACTAGCTATCTATTAAGTAGACAGATCAATTATAAAAGAATAAAACTACTACACTTAAAGAGTATAGGAGAGTAGTAGACAGAGTATAATACTATAGAGGAATAATCAAATAAATAACAGAACCTCTTCTAGGTAGTATATTAATACCACAACCTCAGCAGCCTCTATAGAATATTTTAAAAAGAGGAATATATATATTAATATTAATACTATAGAATAAATACTACTTATTCCCTTAAAACTAAATAGTAGCCTTATTACTAAGGCCCTAGTCACCTAACTCCGATATTGAGATCAAAATCCCTACTACACTAGTCTATAAAAAAATCTCTCTTTAAACTATTACTTAGGTATTTTCTAAATTTTTAATTATATAATAATAATAAAGAAATTAAAAAAAAAACTCTTATTACTATAGAGAGATTTAATTAATTTTAAAATATCTAAAAAAACTAAGAAAATAATCTAAATTATATAAAAATCTTATTAGAAGGATTATAATAAATAATATAAAGAAAAGATTTTTTAAAAAGAAGATTTAGTAATACTATTAACTAAGAATCTTTATCTTAAAGATTAACTAAAAAAACTATTTTCTTAATAGATTAGACTATTTTAAATCTAAGACTATATTAGTTTATTAGTATATTAACTTATTCTCCTAAATAAGTATAAGTAATTATATAATATTTTCTCTATATTATTACTTAAATTTTAGAATTTATATACTAGAAATAAATTTTTAATAATACTAAATCTAGATAAAGATAAAGAATAGAAAGTTAAAAAAGTATATAATAAATATATATTTAATAGAGAGAAGTATTTCTATATAAAGTAGAAGAACTAGTTTTCTAAATATAATAGTTAGAAACTATATATATATATAGATAATACCTAAAAGACTATTATTTTATTTTAGAAATAAAGAGACAAAAAGATATCTTAAAAATCCTCTATATAATACTATTCTATTTTATACTTTAATAAAACCTAGTATACTATATATAAACTAAGATATATATAATTCTAAGTTACTACTAAATAATAATTACTAAAATCCTAAATACTCTATATAAACTAACTTTGAGTTATTATCTAAATATTATACTCTTTATTACTAATATAGTAGTAAAGAAATTAGTAATACTAAAAGATATAGGTCTAAGATCTATAGAGATTCTCTCTAGTAGTATTGTAATAATCTTTAAGTATATCTTATTTTTACTTAAAGTAAAGATATAAAAACTTAACTATACTTAGTATCTTACTAGTAGATTAGTAGATAAAGATTAATTACTAAAAGTACTTTATAAAAAAAATAACTTAGTATTAAAGTAAAATTATAAAAGTATTTAGTAAAAGAGTAATATTATTTTTATTAGTAGTAAATAGAGATTTAATCTAGATAAAAAAAATCTAAATTATAAAGATCTCTCTAAATAAGAATTAGTAGTTATAAAAAATTAATAAATAGAAGTAAAATTAGAATAGTTTTATAAATAAACTAAATTATATCTACTATAACTTATTTAATAAATCTTATACTTATAAGACTCTAAGTCTTAAATATATAAAATATATAGAAAAGAGTTATTAGAGTTCTTAGATTTAAGATTCTTAATCTAAGATAGAATATATTCTTTATAAATTTTTCTAATTTTTCTTATAGACTAGTTAGTATAAATATTAAGTTTAATATTATTCTTAATACTTACTACTATATTAACCTTAATCTAAAATTAAACTACTTCTAAAATCTTAAGATTTTAGAACTAAGACTCTCTTAAATATTACTAAGACTATAGTCTAAGAGATAAAGTATATTAATAGTTCTAGAATAAAGATATTAAGACTAGAATTAGTTAAATTAGAAGATACTAGAAGTTAGAGAGTAACTAAGATAATATTTAAGTATATTATTAAGAAATCTACTATTAGTAGTAAAAATAGATTCTATTCTACTTAAACTATCTAGAATAGTCTTACTTATAGTAAATATATTAAGTTTAATAAGTAGAGACTAGTATTATAAAAGATTAGTAAAGGTAAAAAGATAAAGTTAAAAAGATATAGTTAAGTAAGATACTTAATATTGAAAGAGAAGATAACTTTAGAATAAATAAATTATACTATTAAAATCTATAGAATATAAAATAATACTAAAAATATCTTAAATTAATACTAAATTCTACTAATCCTAAGTATATATATTTATAAAATTATAGATACTAGTACTAATTATAGCTAAGAGTCTATTATTTCTCTAGCTTATATATCAAGTTATTACTAAAATAATATTATTATAAAAGAATCTAATTATATCTATTTAAAGACTATAATTATTATTAACTATTCTAAAATAGTAAAGAAAATTAGTATTCTCTTATTAACTAAAAATAATATTAATCTTTTTTTATTTAAAAATCATATTTAAATAAGTAATCTTAGTCTTAGTATTAGCTCTCTTTTTATTAATAAAATTATACTGTCTATTATACTAACTAAGAATATAAGAGAATAATTTCCCTAAGAAATAAAAATCTTAAATTATAGCTAATTAGATAGTAAAACCCTAAGTAATCTAGGTATTATAAATATCTTAAGAGATATTAGTAATAGAAGAAGTAACTATAGTTATTATACTACTATCTATAACCCTAATAAGTATAGATTTCTCTATTATAATAATTCCCTTAGTCTAATAGAGTATCTTAATAAAAATTTATATATTTCTATATATTAATCTAGAAATCTAAGTTAATTAGTAATTAAATTACTACTAAAGAGAATTATTTATAGTCTAATATATATAATTTTTCTTTGAATTACTATAATAAATATAGTATATTAAAATATCTTAATTAAAGATATAATTAATATTAAGTATCTTACTAATCTTTTATAGACTAATAGTATAGTTAAGATAATTTTAATAAAAATTATATATAGACCTTTAAGGGTAAGATATTATAATACTATTTCTTTAGATAAGTTTTAGTTTTATTAAAATCTTAGTCTAAATAGTAATCTACTTTCTTTTAGTTATAATTTAAATTTTTATAATCTCTTAAGTTTTTCTTTTTTTCTTATTATAGTTTTAAATAGTTCTTGTTAGTATAATAGTTTTCTATACTTAAGAAATATAAACTTTAATAGAAGAAAAGTAAACTTTATTATTATACTTATTCTTATACCTATCTTTCTTATCTATATCTTTATTCTCTTTTTTTTTCTCTATTTTCTTAGAACTATTAGTCTCTAAAACTAGTTCTTCTTTAATATTACTCTAAATTAATCTTAGATAGCTATCTTTATATTATCTAGTATAAGATATACTAAATATAGAGAATAAAGGTATTTTATAAATTAAATTATAAATAAGATTTCTAGATCTTTTCTCTCTTTTTTTAGAAGGATTTTTAACTAGTTTTTATCTCTACTTAGATTAAAAAAATATCTTAAGTCTAAGAAATAAAAAATTTCTTTAATATTTTCCTAGATTTTTCTTATTTAAATTTTAGATTTTCTCTATCTTTAAATAAAGTTTTCTTTTAGAAAGTCTATTTTAGTTTCTTTTTTCTTTAAATATCTTTAAAAGTCTTTTTTTTAATAGTTTCTAAGATTTTTCTTATAG
Organism: Penicillium manginii; assembly: GCF_028828005.1. Classification (NCBI taxonomy): domain Eukaryota; kingdom Fungi; phylum Ascomycota; class Eurotiomycetes; order Eurotiales; family Aspergillaceae; genus Penicillium; species Penicillium manginii. Next base: position 2,001,988 of record NW_026643110.1, on the reverse strand, counting down.
TAAGTTTTCTAGTTTTCTTCTATCTTATTTTATATTAAATTCTCTAATTAAAATTACTATTAGATAGATTTTAATAAGTATTATCTAGTTAAACTATTACTTAAAGAATTATATCTCTTTAACTATAAATATCTAAGACTAGGTTTTATTAGAAAGAGAGATAGTTATTATAGAGTTTATATTAAAGAGAGTAAGCTTTAGTAAGAAATAACTAACTTTTCTTTATATTTTCTTAGGTAATCTAATCTTATCTTAGTTATACTAGAGATTTATATCTAATTTAAGATTAATTTATACCTAATTTATATAATAGTTAGGATAAATAACTTAATATAGTATTTTCTTTATTTTTAAAGAAACTTTAAGAATTAGTCTCTATTACTATTTATATATATTATTAGTTAATTCTCCTATTATTTAATTACTATCTAAAGTCTTACCTAGTTATAGGTCTCTAGTCTATCCCTTAGTATTTACTATTATAACTAAGATCCTACTTATAATATCTATATTAGTACTTTAGCTTACTAAGACCCTGCTTATAGTATCTATATTGGTACCTTAGCTTACTAAAACCCTACTTATAGTGTCTGTATTGGTATCTTAGCTTACTAATATTCTACTTCTGGTATCTGTATTAGTATCTTAGCTTATTGATACTATATCTATAGTACCTATATATTACCTAAATCTACCTATAACGAATAGGGTAGTTATAATAATAAAAACTAGGTATAGCTATAATACTTGATATATATATAGGACCTTCTTACTTATAGAATAATATATACAATAAGATAAGTAAGATAATCAATATAATATCAGTAAATATTACAAACACCAATCTTCTTCTTTATTGAACAAACTAAATACCTTCTTCTTCTTTATCCAACCTTCCCTAAGCCTATTGAGATATATAAAGTCTTAGAATTTCTCTATCTAATCTTTTACTCTTAGGGTCTTCTTCTACTTAGTTTTTATATCTACTTACCTTTTTCTTTAAAATAGGTAAGTTATTTTTACAGACTTCTTAGTATATTTATATTGTTATTTTAGTATAACTTTCTTAAATTATAAATATTAAATTATTATGCTAATATTATTACTAGTAACTTATATATTAAAATAACTATTACTATATACCTTTTTACTATTTCTAAGTTTCTATATTTATTATAAGTTATACCTATTTTTATTATTTCTTAGACTTTTATTAATAATTTAATAGAGTTAGTTAACTTAGATATAAATAAAAACCTACTAATAAAGTATTTTATAACTAAGTTTAATTAAGAATTTCTTAATTAACTAGTTCTTTAAAATATTAATTAGTAAGTAGAGATAAAGAATTATTAGAGTTCTTAATAATTTTATATAATATAAATATAGTAAATTAATAATATTACTTCTATAGAAGAAACTTATAATTTCTATAGAAATAGCTTTAGACTATCTATTTCTTATATAACTATAATTATTAGTCTTAAACTAGCTTTTAGAGATTTATATAGAAACTATACTTTTAAAAACTCTACTTTATAGTACTTCTTTTAAAAGAATCTACTAACTTATTTTTTAGAGAAATTAGAGATAGTTAATTCTAATTATTTACTTCTTTATAAGTAGAGTACAGTGGCGTTCCAAAGGTTTGAAACACCCTGAGCGACCGCCTTCCTCTACCGCCCACTATATTAGTATACCGCCCCCTATTCTACCACGCGACGTGTGTTGTATATAGCATATTATACATATTCCACGCGTTATATTGAGCTATTTGGGCCTTTAGAATGCTACCAATTCGTTATACTACTCTGTAATTGGTGTAAAACCAATATGATATACCGTCACAGCATCCAAATGTGACACAACGCTTACGCTGGTGTTAATTAGCACCATATGAACGTGTTTGACTTGTTGAATTGAAAGCTATTGGATGGTTATATACTGAGATCTATGAACGCTATCCTTATATTTCTATTGGAACAATCAAAACTACAGTTGCTTGGGCAGAAAAACGAGGCCTAACTCAGGCTGTATTACCTTGTTCTGGTACACTAAAAAAGTTGGATGAAATAGATTGATTGAGGATACTTGAAGTAATATTAGAGAACCCACGAATTAAGTATGATGCTTTACTAGCTTTGGTCAACTTTAAATGTGGTCGAGCGACTATTTAGTGACTTCTCCAAGGTGAAAATAAACGGAAATGGCTTTAACTTCAACGATCTGAGTTAACCGACCAATAGGCTCGCCAGAGACTGGCTTGGGCATATCGAGTCCAAGATTATGACTCCGAAAAATGGAAAAAGATCTTCTGGTCAGATGAAATAACTATTGAAAGAGGAAAAGGAGGACGGTGAGAGTAGACTTTTACACTACGAAACCGCTAAATTGCGGAACGAGATGTTCAATAGGTCCTATGTTACAAAAGTGTTAAGTAAATGTTTTGGGCTGCATTTTTAGGGACCGGTCGTCGATCCGGACTTATTCTACTCTTTGGAGATCCAAATTCTCCTAATAGAGGGGTGAACCGATTTGTTATCTTGGAATTATATTAGTGTGTGCTTCCAACTTTGCTAAGTGGAGTTGAAGGTGCTGTGTTTCAACAAGACAATGCTTCAGTTTATACTGTATATATTGTTTGTGATTGGATTGCTGATCAGGACTATGAGATTATGAAATGGCCTCTATATTCGCCTGATCTAAGTCCAATTGAGAATTTATGGTTGTTACTTAAGGCAAAGATATATGAATTGCACCCTGAGATTAGGGGTATGCTAAATAACGACGATACTCTACAATTTATTATTGGGGTAGCACAGATAGCGTGGTCTATAATTGATATAGTGATACTAGAAAATTTAGCTATTACTATGCCACACCGTGTACAGCAAGTTATTGATAACGATGGCTGGTATACTAGTTATTAGCAATTGTCAATATATAAGGTTTTTATTTTGTGCCGGTTGCGAGGTTTTAGTGCGGCAGAAAAAGCGGCAGAAAAATAGGGGGTGTTTCAAACTTTTGGAACGCCACTGTATAATTTCTCTTCTAAAAATAGTAAGTATATTCTTATTTTAGTATTTTTTAAATAACTACTAACTTTTTCTTATAACTAAAGAAATTTAAGTTATAGTATTCTATTAAGAAAATTTCTCTAAACTATAAATTTATAAGTATATATTTAGGTAAATCTAAAGATATTACTACTTAAAAATTTCTAACTTTTATATCTAACTTCTTAAAGTTAACTCTTAAGGATTCTTATATCTTTTAAGAGAGTAAATAAAACTAGATCTTTATATACTAAATACTTTACTATATTCTAGAAATAATTATATATTTTTACTAAGAAGAGTATATCCTTTATTAGTTTTTATAAGAGAGTAGTAAGAAATTTACTAATTATTCTAATTTAGATATTAAGATAGATAATAATCTCTTTACTAAGTAAGTAAACTCTCTTTTTCTTTCTCTTCTTTCTTAATTATAATTTTATTGAATTTCTTTTAACTATATTCTATTTCTCTATTATAAAAAATATAAAAATATCTATATCTTTATATATACTTTTCTCTATATTTTCTTTTTATCTAATCTCTAACTAGAAGTAGGTAAAAGTATTAAGTTAGGATTAAATTTAGTATAAAATATAAGGATAATCTATTATATAGTAGTAAGTCTAAATTTTACTACTTTTATAATTATATTATTATATTCTAGTAGTCTTATTATCTATAATTAGGAAGATACTTAGGATTAATTATTAAAAAAGATATAATTATATTATATTACTAACTTGAAGGTAAGTTTTTTATCTTTTAAGTTTTCTAATATAGATAAGTCTTATTAATCTTTAAAAATCTTATTTTAGATAGAATTAGATATATTATTATATATTTTTATAGATTTATTAATATTTTACTAGCTAAGTAAGCTCTAGTTATACTAAAAATAATATATAAATTAATATATAGTTATAGATATTAGATTAAATATAAGTATAAGAGTTTATTATACTTTTTTTATTATTATTTTTATTATTATTCTAATATATTTAACTAGGTTTAAAAATCTTTTCTCCCTATATTTCTAAGTAAATATCTTTTATTTTAAATTCTTTTTAGGATTCTAATTATAATAAGAGTATAGATAATATTACTATAAATAATATAGTTAAAGAGTCTCTTCTAAAATCTATAGTCCTAAAATTATCTTATTTTTACCCTATCTCTAGATCTAGAGAAGGTAATATTAGTAACAGCAGCAGCAGCAGTAGTAGTAGTAGTAGTAGTAGTAGTAGTAGTAGTAGTAGTAGTAGTAGTAGTAGTAGTAGTAGTAGTAGTAGTAGTAGTAGTAGAGATAATAATACTAGAGAGGCAGTGTAATCATATATAGTAGTGATCAGTAGACCTAAGATATAGATATAGATATAGACCTCCTCTATAAGCCACTATATTAAGATCTATATAGAGAGTATTTATAACAAAATCTTAGGAGCACCCAGAAATATAATTTTAAACATATCTATAACATAGTATAGTATCTAGTACTAAATACAGTATAGTACCCTAATCTAGTAAGTTTTAATTATTAAAAACCATATATACCCTAGATATATATACTATACTAAATCTCTGGATATAATCAAGAATAGTAATACTACTATCTATATTCTTTAGAGATATAGAGCTATGATACCCTAGATTATACTAGTAATTAAACAAAGTATAGTAGTTAATCAAGTTGTTTTCTTATAGTAATAAGTAATATGGTCCTCTCTAGTTAGTTATTAATTAATGAAGATATCTATAGATTAATTAATTTACTAGATTTTATTTTTGTATTCTTAGAGTATCTTATCTATTTAGTAGTCACATTGAACTCTTAGAAATAAGGATATGGAGAAATCTATACTTATTATATATAAACATATATATATACTAATAGATCTAGTAGTTATAGAGATAGTATAACTATTTAAAGTATTTATAGCTCTCCTATATAGTTTAACCGTAGACTAGAATAATAATGTTATTAATATAGTTTATAACTATAACTATAAAATCTCTAAAATTGATACTAATAGAACTAACTATAGCTCTAGGACTAGTTAAGCTAGTTTCTAGTTCTTTGATAAAATTAGAGTTAAATAATAGATATAAATTTTTAAATAGTCTACTTCAAAATAATATTCAAAATTCTATTAGATCTAGATACTTCATATAGAGTAGTCAGTCTACTTAACATTTATAACTTCTTAAATAATAATTAGAGACATTTTATAAGTTTAGGGTAGTAATAACTATCAATATTAGATAGGTTAGCTTTAGAGATAATAGAAAAGAGAATAGTATAGAAAAGAGTTACTTTCTTAGATATAATAGTATATTATGGATATAAGTATAATTAGTTAGTCCTACTTATAGATAGTCCTAGCAAAATATTAAAAATTATTAATATTATTAGTAACTATTTTTATGTAGTTATACTAACTTTTTTAGACTATTTTCTTACTTAAGTAGTCTAGTTTATTCTTTGATTAAAAGTATTTTACTTGGATTTTTACTTAGACTTTTTCTTTAGTATTGGATATCTACTTTTATACTTATTAGATCTATCAATAGAGAGATACTAGGAGTTGAAGATCTTTATTATAGAGCTACTGAGTATAGGCTAATCAGTCTATATTTACTAGATAGTTCTAGTAGATGGTAAAAAAATAGATATACTTCTTATTAGTATTATTATTAATATAGGTAGTAAGCTTGATAATTTTAGGATTAGAAGTATAATAGTAATTATTAGTAGTATAGTTGTATATTTAGTATATATATATTCTAGATCTACTATACATATAGATAATATATCTATAAATTTAGTAATAGTAGTATTACTATCTATAAGCGATAGTTACTATTAAATTAATAGTAAGTCTAACTATAACTATAGAAAACTAAACTCTTAGTAAATATCTAATTAGTACAGATAGTATTGTTAAATTTAATAACTAGACTAGTAGTCTCTAGTTTTCATCCTCTCTGTCTTCTGGTAAGTTATAAGTTATATATCATATAAGTAATATAGAAGAAATAGAGACGATGCTTTATATTTTTATTAGAGAATACTTATAGACCCTTCTCTAGGAAGAAAATAATTTAGAACTCTATAAAACCACTATGTATATAAACTCTTAGAGTCTAGTATCCTACCTAAATACTGAGTATTATCTAATAGTCTTATCAGAATATATAATATCCTGGAGCTAATTTACCTATTCTAGAATATAACTACTAGGTAAATCTTACGTAGTGAATATATAAATTACTATATCTTAGTTAGAATTACTCTTAATAGGCATATTTATATAATATGCTACTTTCTATTTACTATCCAAATGATATGGAGGATTAGTAATTTGATAATTTATCTTATGGATTATTAATTGTAGGTTCTCTTAGAGGATAGGATATATACAGCTCTGCTAAAAACAATCCTATTTAATAGTAGTATACTCCGATTTATCCATATGCTATTTATTTATACTAATATAAGTAGCTACTTACTACTTATATGACTAATCTTATATATGAATATTTTATAGTATAGATGAAAAGTAGAGGGGGTTTACTATTATTTAGTAATCTTTTAGATAGCTTTAGTATAATAATTATTCTACTTAATAACCAGAGTATGGAGACCTCTTGATTTAGTAGAAATATTACTATTATTTATAGTAGTAGTTAGAGAGATAAGTATATCAAGAAAAGTAAGGAATTTCACTTATCAGTTGTATACTAGTTCCGGATATAAATAATTTGGTCAATAGCTTTAGTACTAGTTTGTATAACTAGATAGTTAATATAAATCTCTGATATTAGCTACAAGGCCCCAGATAACCTCTTTTTACTTTCCTTTAGCGTAGCGGTTACTACAATATTACAAGACAGATGAAAAGTACATTCAAACAATCGTTATGAGGTAATAAACAAGATAAAATACTCTACAGTATATTTAGGGCAACATATAGCGAGATCACGATTTGCCAGAAGTTTCTTTTCGATATTAATAGATGGAAGTATTTCTATAATTATTAGTATCTAATCATTATTATGCATATTTACCATAGTCATTAGTATCAGTATTACTATGATCTATTAATTATTATCTCAGATAATTAGACTACATATAACTAAGTACTCTTTTAGATATCAATATACTTTAATTTTAATTCTAGACTCTAAGTTCCTTAGAATAATAATTTATGGAGAAAATTTATTCCTATATTTGTATCTATACCTTGAGTCTACGATTTACTATTAGAAACAATTATACTATTTTCCTGATACTGTCATCCCTATTTTAGTTATTAATAATACTTTTTCTAGATCTAGAGTTTTAGGTTTCTAGTCCTAGATCATAGATTATTATTCCATAACTATTCTAAATACTTGTACTATCACTATAATTATTACTAATATAGTTATCTATTTGAGTATAATTATTATTAAGATTACTATCCTATTATTCTTGATACTACTACTACTACTACTACTACTACTACTACTACTACTACTACTACTACTACTACTATCATTATTACTAATACTATTATCACCATCTAGATATCATTTTGTCTTATTACTACTAATTATATTTCCTGTGCAGTGCCTAGAATACTACATCTAATCTATTACTGATAACTTAAGTATATGATCTTTAATAAATTCACTACTATTAAGAAGTATAGTTCAATTTTTTTGAGTTAGATAGGTCTAAATACTATAATTTCATACACTGATAGAAGTAGTCAAGAGATAGAGTAGGAGTTACTGTTACAATATAAGTTAGAATATAGAGTATCTTAATACTTTCTAATTATATTATTTATATGACTGAATTATATAGTGTTTTGCTTACTCTATGGAAACTAAATGGTTATTATACTACGCAGTTCTAATAAGTAGTTAGTATTACTAAAACTTAGATAATTTTTACTAATAACTAGAGAGGTATCTAGACTATTAGATATCTTTCTCGATTCTCTTGGTAGTATTTTATAATTTAGATCCATTGGATAATTAAGTTATTATAAAAGTAGAAGATTAGTACTAAAATATACTAAAATAGAGGCTAAAACTACTGTTTTTGGCTGAAAACTAGATTGGTATATCTATAATTCGATATTCTTATAGTGTATATAATGAAAGTATATTATCTATGAAGAGTAGTAGTAGTAGTAGATTAGTCCCTATGGCTACTTTGTTTATATATTCATAGAACCTATAGAGGAGACATTTAGTCTATATATAGGCCCTAGATAAGAATCTACACTATAATATAGTAGAAGCAAGCCTGGGCCTCCTAATAAAGAATCTGGCAAAACATGATCTCGCTGTATCTTGCCCTACACATGTCGTGGAGTTATATTATTTTGTTTATATCTTATAGCAATCACTTTGATCTACTTTTGTACCGCTTGCGATATTATAATAACCGCTATAAGAAGAGTAAAAGGAGATTATCTAGGGCCTTATAGCCGGTACCAGAGAATTCAAAACCTTACAACAGCATCAAATATCTAGTTATATAGACTAATACTAAAATTATCACCTAAATAATTTATATCTAGAAATAGTATATTAATAATAGATAAAATCTCCCTTCTCTCATGAAATATTTTCCCTTCTTAATATAGTTATCTCTCTAACTACTCCTATAAGATATATCAATATCCTTACTAAATTAAGAGATATCTTTACCCTAGCTATTTAGTACAATAACTATTCTACAAAAGCTCTCTGAAAGATCACTATATAGTAGTAAACTCTCAATACTTCTATCTCTAATACTATCTCTTAATACCTATATTACAAAGCTTTTATAGATAGGGTTAGTTATATATGTAGTTAGTACTTATTAGTCTTTGTATGGATAGATAGTATAACGATAAATAGGAGTATACTATTATGAAATAGGGTTACCTCTAATAGTAGTAGGATATACCCTATTCTCTAAGAGAACCTTGACTTAATAGTCTATAATATGGATCATTAAGTTATTAGTTTCTCTATATTATTTAGATAATAGATCAAAGATACTATATTATATAGATACAGCTATTTAGGGTAATTTAGCTAGGATATAATAGTTTGTTTATATATCTACTAGATAAGTATTCTATCCAGAGGATATCAAATATATTCTCTATTTATTCTATATTATCTAAATAGTAGTATAGTTGTGATCTACTAGAAGATAAAGAAAATGAAGTTGGAGACTACGAATCTGAATAATACTATAAATACTAATTAGATATTACTCAGAGTTTAGACCTCTATAATTATACTTATACCTATTACCTATATTAATAATAGTACTAATAAGAAGTATATCTATTATTTTATCTTTTAATAAGACTATCTAATATAGATAGACTAATTAGCCTAAATTTAGCAGCTCTATGATAAAGTTCCCTAGTAATACTATATACCTATATAGAAAGCCATTAGTACTAAAAGTAATACTTTTAATAGTAGTAATAACTAAGAAATTCTCTCTCTAGTATTAGATAGTCTGAATCTTAGTATCTGTACTTCTAGAGATTATTGTAATTTTATTATTATAGTTACTATTTTGAAGAGAAAAAAGAATTACTATAATATCTTAGCAAGCTATACCTATAGCTATTCTTATAGAAAAGGTCTCTATAGTAATTTAAAGCTAATATTACTCTCTATCTTAAGTATACCTATAGGGCTAGAGGATAACTAAATATATATTTATATCTCTAGAAAATACTATCAAAGGAGACCTTCATATCACTATTATAGAAGGGAATATTTAGATTAATAGTATATAGTAAACTAAATAAATTAAAGTTATTGCTAGAGTTATAATTGAAGCTATTCCCAAGACTATATCTAAGAAAGCTAATTTTTAGGATGCTAGAGCTGAGGTTACTTCTATAGCTAAGACTAAGGTAGAGATTACTAGAGCTATCCTTATATTATTCTCTCTAATCATTGATCCTCACTATTATTGTCTCTCTCTGTATGAATTCTCTTTCTATTATTTAGTAAACTTAACCAATCTTCAGAAAATTAAAGAAATCTATTAGAATTATAGTATTTATTATAATAATAATAATACATTAGATAATATCCTTAGATAGAAGATATAATATTATACTCTTGAGTATTCTATCTAAGATTATTACTATCTAAATTATAATGCTTACTATTGGAAGAACTCTGAATTCTATATATTAATTATAAGAGACTAAGAGATATAATAATAATATATCTCTTTAATAAGAAGCGAGTATAAAAAATAGAGATTTTAGTAATATAGAAACAAGAGATACATATATAGATAAAGTTAAAGATAGAGATATATTTACTTATTTTAGTAAGTTAGTTTTATACTAAAAGTTACCTTAGGCGGCATACAGAGATGCCTTACACCTAAGGCTGACCCACTCCCTCCAGGAGTGGGTTAGCCAGAGGTCAACAAAATTCTGCTCTCAACAATCATGATAATGCTATTTTAACCATTACTAGCACCACAACTATAAATATCACATTCTAATAGGTATAAAGGTCATCAAATACTATCTAAGATATGTAATTAGGGTACTTTTGCCCAAAAGTAACGGGTGTAGGTGTAGCAGTAACACCCAAAGGTGTCTGGTTTCGTATATACTTACTATAACCAATATCACAGATATCACAACCCTATTAAGTAATCTAATTATTCTTAGTCCGATATATCTACTTTAGTACACAGAATAGAGACCTATTAAGTAACTAAATCAGGTATATTGTATAAGCTAGACAACAAAATAGAATAATATTATAGAAGTCACAATAATCTAGGAACTCATAGATTAGATAGCTGTGATACCTATCTATGATCAAAAGCCTAGACTACTTCTACTTTTTTGGGAGACATTCTATAGTATTCAAATAGAAAAAGTCAAGCTAATCAAGCGCTAGTAGGTCATTAGAATACCTAGTCTCTAAAACTATAATTCTAGTAGCTTTAGAAAGTATACCACCTTCATACTATTGTATTAGATAAACAACCCTAGAGATAATAAAATAGGGTTCTATCTTCTATCTATTAACCGTAGTATATTTAATTCTAGTTAATAATTAGCCTCATTCAAATAAATATATTTGTGTACGAAGTAGATTGGCTAAAATAATATTTTAAAGTCTGTCCTGACCTAAAATAAACCCAGTTTTATTAAAATTATAAATTTATTTAGGTAGAATTTGCTGTAAAAGAGACTCTAGTTACTTATACTATATAGTAAGGATACCTATATCCTCTGTAGTAATTCAATCCTAATCAGTAGGCTTCTGATAACCCCATTTAAGATTATCAGACAGTCGATTATTAATAAAATTGTATACCTAGTCTTTGCTAACCAGATATATATTAGGATTATTATAATATAGTAACGTATTCACACTCGTAACCACTATTCTAGCTGTAGACAGGATATATAGGCTATCAAGACATCTAATCCAGGCTACTAATAATACCTCTTGATTATTATTTAGACACTTATACGCCATATAGTATGTACTATAAGATACACAGCTAAGATAACGTGCCCGAAGTCGCTATATTGGGACGTTATATTCACACGCCAACACTACTATATTGGGCTTTTTTGTAATCCTAGTAGCAGAGCAAGCTATCTAGATATATATTTCAACTATATTATACTGACTAGGTATAGTAGTAGTTTTGGTAATAGTCAAAATAGTAATATTGTTATCGTTGAGAGCAGAATTTTGTTGACCTCTAGCTGACCCACACGCTATATATGTGGGTTAGCCTTAGGTGTAAGGCATCTCTGTATGCCGCCTAAGGTGACTTTTATACTATAGTCAATAATAGAGATGAGTAATCTCTAGAAAGAATTTAATATATAGCTAGCTTTATACCAAATTTTATATAAATAAGAAAATTAATCTAAAAGAATAGTTTATTAAATATTATAGTTATAATCATAGTATTTTAATACTGAAGACTAATAGTTATAATATATATATCTATATTACATATTCCTGTTAATGGTACTAATAAACCCTAGTTATAATACCTAAGTTTTTAGAAAGACTAAGACTAAAACTATAGTTAAACTATTCTAGAAAATCTTAGTAGTTATACTTACTATACTTACTAATGTAATTTCCGGTCACCCTGGCCACCCACGCCCATCAGATAATTTCAAGATCGATTATCTTAACCAACACCAATTAATTCAACTAAATATAGCGATTTTTATATGTATTAATCCTGTGGCTAATCTCCCTATACCTACTATACCTAGGCGGAGCCCTAGTAGCCGGCCTATCTACCTAAATAGGAAATTCATCCTATGTATCCGATTCTATTACTGGTGTTTCTGCTGGTAAATTAAGCTATGTAACTAGCTGTAGGCTCTCTTTAATAGTTAAACCCTCTTCGTAGGGTATCTGCTTATATGACTAATTGTGTTTCTTAACAATCTTCTTATTCGCTATATATAGATTTATATTATCCTGTGTAAGTAATGTAGTGTTGTATAGTAATAGGTAGTAATTCTTAATAAGTCGATCTAAGATAGTTTTTAATAGGCTTAGAGGACTTATTGACTATTACTTTGGTAGATCCTTTAATGTAGAAGTTTGTTTAAATAGTTGAGTAACAGTTCTAGGTATTTTTAGTATAAATGAACTAGATCTACTACTTAGTCAGCTACTTAGGAGTATAGCTAACATAATCCACGGCTAAGCTACGCACACAGTCGGCCTGCGCACCCACCCCTATAATAAACTTTTTAACCAAAATATATCAACAAAAATACATCAATTTATCCTAAACTAGGGATTTCTATATTAGTTAATCTTATATCTAGTTACTCTATATCCACTATAGGTAGGAGAAGCCCTTCTAGCTAGTTAAATTGGCTACTGAGACAGATTAGTCTATTTATATAATACTACTTTATTAACTTCTACCAGCTAAATTAGCTACTAAGCTAGCTATAGACCCTCTTTAATTAATAGGCCCCTCTTATAAGTAATCTACCTAGTCAATCAAGTATACTTTTGATATTTCTTTTTATTCGCTATATATAGATTAGAGTTTTCCTTTACTAATAGTACAGTATTATATAGTACTATATAGTAGTCCTTAATAATCTAATAAAGTATAATTTTTAATAGTATAGGTAGACTGTATAATTACTACTTTAATAACTCTTTAAATATAGAAGCTTACTTTTCTAGCTAAATTACTATTCTAGGTATTTTTAGTATAAATTAGCTAGATCTACTATTTAGTCTACTACTTAGTAGTATAGGTATTTAGATAGAGATATTAAATTTAGAAAGTACTCTTTCTATATTAACTAGTATTATACTAGAAACTATAAAACTACTTTATATAATATTTAGCTAGAAAACTTCTAATTATATATAAGGATAATCTACTAGAAAATTAAGCTTATTAATATAATTATAGTTAGTTTAGACTAAATCACTCATAAATTAACTTTATATATACTTTAAAATAGTAAAATACCTAATATTAAGTAATTATAGTAGATATAATAAATATAAAAGTATACAAAGAGATATAATATTATTTTTAGTATAGATTTAATTAAATTAAGGTATTAAATAGTTACTATAGTTATTAAGGATTTATAGCTAAAATCACCCTTATATATATAAAGTAGTATATAGAATAAAGATTTTCTATAGCTAGTAAAGACTAATTTTATTAGTAGTCTAACTATTATTTAATACTTTAATTTATTAATCCCTAAGGAGATTTAATTTAAACTAACTAATAATATAAACCTAGTTTTTAAATATAATATATAGTAGTAGTATATAGTTATAAGAGTATATTATTTTAATTATAGTAACCTATTTACAATTTCCTAACTATAGAATTAATTACTAACTATAGTATTCTACTTATATAACTACCTTCTACACTAATATAAGACCTATTATAAATCCAGTCTTATTAAAGTTATAGATATTCTCTAGTTAGATACTATTCTCCTTAATTATATATTATACTATTAAAAACCACTCTTATATAGCCTTTAGATCCTTATTAAGAACACACTAATAGTTATATTATTATAAGAAGTATATTCAAAGTTTATTATATTGTTTTACAAAGATTAATATCCAATTAATACTAATATTTAATAGAGAGAATTATTCTATATACTACAAAAAGAATATTAACTATCTCTCGTACAGTAGAGAGTCTAGAAATTACTCTATACAAATCCATAGAGAGTATCTATTCAGTAAGTAAATCCTCTTTAAGTTAGGTTAATTTATAGCTGTTTAGATATATATCAATATATAATAATATACCCTTTATACAACTGTGGAGTATTGATTTAGATATATTATATAGTCTTACTACTACACAAAGAGATTTAATACGTTTATTTTTGATATCGGATAGGGCTAATAGGATTCTGCTCTCTTAATTAGCCAATTTATACAAAGATTTAGTGTAAATTAGTGGCATAGTAGGTAATTAAACTAGGTAGAGTGGCTAGTAGACACAATTTGCGATAGGGTACGCAGGCTAACCGTATGCACAGCTCGGCCGTGGATTACGTTATTTATAGAGAGATATTTAATTTTAAGAGTACTCTTTCTATATTAATTAGTATTAGACTACTAGTTATAAAGCTAATTTAAATAGTACTAGGTTAGTAAACTTCTAGCTATATATATTAGTAGTTCTTTAGGAAATTAAATTTATTAATATAGTTATATCCTCTATATATAAGATTACTTATTAAGTAACTATATATATACTTTAGTACTGTAAAATAATCAATATCTAGTAGCTATAGTAGATATGATTATATAGATATATAAAGAGGTATAATATTATTTTTAGTATATACTCTATTGAATTAAGATATAAGGTAGCTACTATAACTATTAAGGATTAGTACTAAAACTAACTATAGATATATAAATTTGTTGATAGGATAAATAGCTTTTCTAGTTAGTATAGACTAATCTTATTAGTAGTCTAGCTATTCTTAGATACCTTAAATTACTAATCTTATAGTAGGTTTTTAAACTAACTAGTAATAGTAACTTTACTTTAAAATTTATATATAGTAGTAGTAAATAGCTATGTATACAAATTACTTCAATAGTAGTAACCTATTTATGATTTCCTAGCTATAGTATTAATTACTGACTGTAGTATTTAATTTATATAACTACCTTCTATATAGATATAAGACCTATAGTAAATCCTATCTTATTGAAGTTATAGATATCCTCTATTTATATACTACTCTTATTAATAATATACTATATAGTTATAAACCACTCTTATAGTAGTTTTAGATCTTTGTTTAGTATATACTACTAGTTATATCACCTAGAGAAGTATAATTAAATCTTTTAATATCAATTTATAAAAGTTAATAGCTAATTCTTACTAACCGTAGGTAGAGAGTAGCTACTATATATAGCTAGTAGGATATTAACTATTTCAGCTATAGTAGCTAGTCTAGGGACTACTCTACATAAATCTATAGAGATAATCCAACTAACTAGTGAATCCTCTTCCAATTGGGCTAGTTTATAGTTAGGGTTATATCTCTCTACAATAGAGACTATACCACATATACGTATTTGTAGGGTACTACGTAGAATTTCGTATAGCTTTACTACTACATAAATAGATTTAATATAGCTATTTTTAATATCATCAAGGGCTAATAAGATCCTGCTCTCTTAATTAGCCGATTTCTATAAGAATTCAGAGCGAATTAGTGGCATAGTAGTTAGTTGAAGTTGGTAGGTTGGTAGGTTGACGCGTTTTCTGATGGGGTGGCCAGGGTGACCGGGAATTACGTTATACTTACCTATAGTATTAGTAAGTAGATTATTATAAGTAGCTTTAATCTATATTATTTATTATAGTCTAGAATATAGTTTACTAATCTCTATGATAATAATACTAAAGTTATTATACTAATAATAAAGGATCGGAGATTTGATCTTTTAATAAAAGTTTTACTATCTATAAAAATCTTATCTTCAATTAGGAGATCTACTTAATAGTAGATTTTACCTAAATATCTACCTTACTACCCAGAAATATTATATCATCTACTAGATACTACTACTAATTGAGTTTAACTCTAATACTTCAATAAAAATCATACTCTAGATAAAGCTTAAATAGAAGAAAGCTAATTTAATAACCTAGATGAAGGTTTTTGTAACTTATTATAAGAGCTGGTTAATATAGCTAAGTACTATATTATATTTATATATATAAAGATCTAGCCCTACTATAATTGATATTACTATTAATACTAATATTAATATACTACTCAACATTACTCAAACTCATTTACTAAGAAATATTATTATCTAGTACCTCTAGCTAGCCTATACCCTACTCCTACTATATCTTTATTAATATATCTCAAAGGCCCAAAGACAGATATAGAATATTAAAAAAAAGTCTCAGTATATATCTAAATAAAATACTTTTAGTTCATGAATAAATTAGGTTACTTAAGTAAAAAGATAGTCTAAAAAAGCTAGTATTAATATATAGAGATAATAACTAATAATATTAATAATTTCTAGTAGTTTAATAAGACTATTTATAAGTAGCATTAAGTAATAATATTTATACTTATAGTTAATATTACTCGAGGCTAAGAATATACTACAATAGTAAAAAAGTAATTTTTCATACTATTCTTTTCTCTATTATTCCTAAAAGTAATCTATCCAATATTAATAGTTATTACTACTATAAATTCCCCAAAACTCCCTAATGACTACTCAATAAATTATATATAGTATTAAGTAGATTACTCTATATAATATACCTGGATCCAATAGAATTCTACATACTATACTAAAGTAGGTTATTTAAACACCTAAAATTCTCTAATTTATATTAAATCTTTTATTACCTATTTTTAGTATAGATACTTTCTAAAATATTGATAGGAGTCTATTATAATACTTATCTAGAAGTTTGAAAAGTCTAATTATATAAGATCTAAGATCTAATATCTAGTCTAATATTTCTCTACTTTTAGTAAATTTTATCAATCTATACTTACTAAATCATTAAATTATCTAATTAAAATCTATAGTTTACTATTATAGATTAGTTCTATTACTTCTATAAGAAATATATCTCTAAAGTAATAGTGAAGCTAATTACTAGTTTTTTAAACAGGTAGAGAATAGTAATAATATTATAAAAAGACTTAGTAAAAGAGGGCTAGTTACTATAGATATTCTCTAACATTTATTTCTCTCCCTGATTCCACATCTATTCTTTAACTTTAATCTTATTAAGAAATTAGAAACTAGCTTAACTAGCCTAGAGATTGTAATTAGTTTTATTAATACTATTCCTAAGGATTATATCATGATAGCTATAGGCTATATTATTATCATTATTATTAGTATTATTATTATAATCTAGCGCCAAACTATATAAGAGAACTATAGATATCTTAATTAGTTAATAGATAACTAAAAAGATCTGTATTACCTACTACTATGAAAAACTACTTAATTAACTATTCTACTCTATTTAATTATTTTTATAATCTAGGGTATTACTATCCTATATCTTTATATAATATAGATAGTAGTATTACTACCCTAGACTATCCAAAATGTTGAGTATAGTATACCTAGAGTATATACTAGTACTTAAAGATTAAAACTAACTAGATGAAGGTACTATACTCTATTTACTACTAGATACTATACTGAATTAAAGGTATATTTAAAACTCTATCTCTAGATATCCTTGAGATTCTATTATATATACTCTCTATAAAGATCTTAATATCGCTTATAACGAAGATCTATCTATATATTTATATATGTATCCTAGGCCCACGAATCAGCATTATACATAATGATACTATTCCCCTAATATTATTATCCCTACTACTACTAATACTACTATCTTAGTTATTTATATTATTTCTCCTAGACCTAGAGCTTTCGTTTCCCTGCCCTAGACTATAGGTTATCATCCTCTAACTATCTTAGCTACCTATACCACTACTAAAATTATGTCCTACCAAGACCACCAAAATTATTACCTCCTCTATCTTTAGTACTACTACCACACTACCACCACTATTATCACCATTACTATTACTACTACCTAGGTATCTCTACCCCCTACTATCATTGATTATATTCCCTTTGTAATATCTAGAACACCATATCTATTATAAGATTAGTATTTAAATGTAGTACCTGAAGTAAACTTTTCCTTTTATTATTCCCCTACAGTGGAAACCACTAATCACCTATATTACTCCTAATAAAACTACTACTATTAAGTAGTATAGTTCAAATTATTTAGGGCTAGATAGGCCTAAATACTATGTTTATACATACTAATAATAGTAGCTCAGAGAATAGAGTAAGAGCTACTATGATACTATTAGTTAGAACCTTAAGTATCTGAGTATCCTTCTAAACTATACTATATATACTACTAAACTCTATAGTATTTAGCTTATCCTATATAAACCAAATAACCACTATACTAAGTAATTTATAGTAGATAAATTATATAATCTTTATTAATAACTAGGTAGATATCTAGGTAATTAGATATTCTTGTAGATTCTTTGGATAGTAGTTTATTATCTGGCTTAATTGCATAATCAAGCAATTATGAAAGTATAATATTAGTATCTAAATATACCAAATCTCTAAATACCTTAGTATCCTAGAGAATAAGTATACTAATGTAGAGACTTAAGTTTCTATCTCTAGTTCTAGCCCTAGCCTAGATAAGTATACCTATATTTCTATAACCCTATACTACATATAATTACAAAAGGTATCTTAGATACTCGAAGTAGGAGTAATAGTAATAGATTAGCCCCTATAGGTACTTTAAATACATACTTTTATAGAACCCAGAAAGGAGATATTTAATCTATATATAGGTCTTAGATATCTTAGTAGTGCTATACGTATATAGATATAAATAGATAAGATTATACTAGTGGCTATTATTACTAAATAGTAACAGAAGGCCTAGCATAAGGACCTAAATTGAAATCTAGTAGTATGTAGTTGAAATAAAGATATACAAAATATTTTCTATATCCTTCTTCACTATCCCTAGTTTACTAAGCTTAATACTAAAATTCTTAGATCTAATTAAGCTAATATTAACTAGAATAACTGGCTCACTAAGCTAGGTTTTAGACCTAATGTAGTATAATTTACATTGAATACCTAGCTTCTTAGTCAATTTAAAGCTATACTATTAACCTATATAATTACCACTTCTCCAACAACTAAAGTAAAGTATTCTTTCACTAATGTAGGCCAATAGTTACTATAGTAGATAACCTCTCTATATATGTCAATCACATCAGTTAGCATAGTTTAGTATCAATTATTATTTTCAGGTATAGTCACATCGGTCAGCTTCAGCTATATGGGGTTAGAGCCTTAATTAAGAAAGTAAGCAAGCATAAAGATTATATATCTAGAGAGAAGTACCATATTTCGTATTCCACCACTATTATTAGCAGGATATAGTAGAAATGGGTAGGTTTAAAAGTATTATTATGAGTTATAGATAGGAGAAGAAGATAAACTATATATTAATAGGAATCAAGTATTTGAGGAAAAGTTCTTAGTATCATGTAAGGTAGTTTCTCTCTACTACCCTTTAGATTACTCTTTCAAATCGGGGATTAGCCCTGACAGATACATAAATGAAAACAACAACAACAATAACAACAACAATAACAATAATAATAACAATAATAATACTAATACAATTTAGCGGCATATAGTTATGTTAAGGATATATAAAGTATATATTATATACTACTATAGTATCTTTATTTTATTAAACTTTAAGTTAAAGTCCTCAGATATCTACTTAAGGTACTAGATTTAAGTCCTAATCTTATAATAGTTATAGTGCTCTAGATACTTGAGAGAGGATATAATAAGTGATAGTAAGGAAGAAATATATAGATAATAGTAGTAGTATTACTAATAATAGTAATAAAGGTAGTAAAGATAGTAAAGATAATAATCTTGGTTCTAGTAGGATAGATAATTATAGGAGTGGTAGTAATAATATAGATAGATAGCTAGGATAGTTATAGAATAATGACCTATAGTCTAGGGCTATAAAACTAAAACTGTAGATTTAGAAAGAGTAGTAATATTAACAAAAATATCATTATTACGGGGATATTATATAGTAGTAATTATTAAGTCTATGATATAAATTTAGGTAAAAAGATAATTCTTCTCTATAAACTACCATATTAAGATATCTATAGAGAAAATAGTAAAATCGTGAAGTATCTAGTAATATAGTCTGAGATATACTTATAATTTAATATAGTATCCAGTACTTCATAGAGTATAATACCTTAGATAACTTGTAGCAAGTATTCTAATATAATCTAAGATGGTATAATTCTTATCTATATTATACAAGGCTATAGAACAGTAAGAAACTAGACTATCCTAGTAATAAAATGAAGTTTAAATATCAACTAGATAACTATACTATATAGTAGGTATAAATTTATAGATTTCACTTAATATAGGAATCACTTATATTAGATAAGAAATCTTAGATATTATATAATTAGATTTCTAAATAAAAGTATTATAGTAAATTTATATGAACATTTTGAAAAGTGATTATACGAGAAATGGATATCAAAAAGTATTATAAATGAGAGTATTTGAGGAATTTAAATCATATACTTGAATATAATATTGAGGATTCTATTAGATCTAGATATTTTATATAGAATAATTTATATCATACTATATTAAAGTTTTTGAGTAATAATTAGAGAAGTTTTAAAAAGACTTTAGAGTAGCCATAACAATAATATCAGTTTAGTTTGTTTTAGCAATAGTAGAGAAAAAACCGTAGCCAGCCCTATATTAGATTTCTATAATATTAATTAGACCCTCACTTATAAGGGTCTACTACGTAAATAGTAATCCGCCCCTAGATAACACATTTACATGAAAATATTATATCTAAATTTATTGCATTACTACACTACTAATATAACAGATACTCATAGCCAAATTAAACACTATATTTAGCAAGTATACAAAAAAAGTATAACTATAATCTTAGCTGAATGTTACACAAATTACGTATACATTTACATACTCTATTAACAGCTTGTTTACTACGTTTAAGGTTAGAGTTGATCATTTGAACAAGAACTAAATAGTTACAGGCTTAATTCTATACAAGAACAAGCTTTATATTATTAGATTAATTATAATGATAATTTTAGATTATTAGTAAAACATTATAAGATTTCTAGAGTCACTCTATTAATTCTATAAGAAACTAAGCCTAGTTCTACTCTAATCAGTGACAAATAGCTTAAATCCCTGCTTTAATAATATCCAAGTATTATATATGGAGGTATAAAAGCCTTGATATTAAATAGCTCTCTGTATATAATAAAAAACTGATAAGAGGAATAGTTTAAAAGTCTTTAATATATGATTATAAAATATAGGATTTAATCTAAGAATATCGATGATTTTGAAAAGCTTCTAGCAAAATGCGATCTCGTCATATCTTGCCCTACACATATCATAGAGTATATTATTTTGTTCATCACCTCATAGCAATTATTTTAACCTAATTTTGTATTCTTTACGATATTATAGTGATAACTATGATAAAGAAAAGCAAAAAGAGATTGTTTGAGATCTTATAACTGATACCAAAGATTTTCAAAACCTGACAATAGTAATAACTACCTGGTTAAACAGGCCAATAACAAAGCTCAACTGGATAATTTATATCTGGAGGTAATATATAAATAAGAAATAAAACCTTCTTTCTCGTATTAAATTCCTTACTCTTTCCATATATTTATCTCTCTAACTACTAGTATAAAGAATAGTAATATCCTAACTAAATCAAGAGATATCTATATCCTAATTATTTGGTAAAATAATTATTATGCTGAAGCTCTCTAAAAAATTACTATATAGTAGTAAACTCTCTC
Source organism: Penicillium manginii (assembly GCF_028828005.1). Classification (NCBI taxonomy): domain Eukaryota; kingdom Fungi; phylum Ascomycota; class Eurotiomycetes; order Eurotiales; family Aspergillaceae; genus Penicillium; species Penicillium manginii. Next base: position 1,979,880 of record NW_026643110.1, on the reverse strand, counting down.
TGCTTCTATCTCTAGTACGATCTATATCATAAAGCTTTTATATAGAGGGTTAGTTGTATAAATAGAAAATATAGAGCTAAATAGAGGTATATTACTACTAAATAGAGATATATCTAATAGTAGTAGTATATGTTTTATTCTCTAATGAAATCCATAATTAATAGTCTATAAGATAGATTATTCAATTATTAATTCTCTATATTATCTAGATAGTAAGTAAAACATGATATATTATATAAATATAATTATTAAAGGTAAATTTAGCTAGGATATAATAGTCTATATATCTACTAGATATATATTACCTACTAATGATATTCTACTATAGATTAATCAAATCTAGGATATTATATATCTTAATAAAACCATACTAACCTAGCCACAAATTAGTACTAGATCTTTAGGTAGAATACTAGGCTGTATAAACCTATATAAATAGTAGTTATATACGGTATCTATACTATCTCCTCCCCAGAGAAAGACCTATAGATATTGTAAACTAAAAATATGAAGTATCTCCCCTATCTATCCCATATTATCTAAATCGTATAACCTATAGTCTACTAGAAGATAGAGAAGATAAAGCCAGAGATTATTTATCCTATTACTAAGTGTAATAATACTATAAATACTAATTAGTTAATTACTAAGAGTCTAGCCCTCTTAAACGATAGTTATACTCACTATTATTATGATAATAGATATTACTTATGGTAATACTACTAATACTAAACTTATGAATATATTATCTATATATATAGAAGACCTCAAGTATATAATATATACTGTATGTATAACTATACTACTAATGATTACTATTATATCTACAATCCTAAGATTTTTTAAAAAATTAACTTATATTAACAATAATACTAATAAGAAATATATCTATTATTTTACCTTTTACCAGAACTATCTAGTATAGATGGACTAACTAGCCTATATCCAGTAACTCTACAATAAAGACCCCTAATGATACTATATATCTACATAGAAAGTCCTTAGTATCAAAAGTAATACCCCTAATGATAGTAATAACTAAGATATTCTCTCTCTAGTACTAAATAGTCTAGATCTTAGTATCTATATCTCAAGAGATTACCCTAATCTTAATACTATAACTAATACTCTGAAGAAGAAGAAAAATTGCGAAAATATCTCAGTAAACTATATCTCTATAGTCACCCCTATAGAAAAAGTCCCTATAATGAATCAGAGCTAATCTTACTCCCTATGTTAAGTATATCGCTAGAGCTAGAAGAATTGCTACGTATATAGTTATATTCCTAGAAAGTAGATTTATATTAATTCTAACATAGAAAATATTATCAAAGAAAATCTCTATATTACTTCTATAGAAGAAAGCACCTATATTAATAGTATATAGTAAATTAAGTAGACTTAAGTTATTACTAGAGCTATGACTAGCTACTTCTAAGACTAAATCTTAGAAACTAATCCTTAGGATACTAAAGCTAAAGCTAAGGTGAAAGTAGAGACTATTAAGGCTGTCTTTCTACTAATCTCTCTAACCTCTAATCCTAACTACTATCATCTCTCTCTCTATATAGTTTTTTTCGACTACTTAGTAATCTTAGTTAGTCTTTAGAGTACTAAAGAAACCTATTAGGACTATAGTACTTATTATAATAGAAATAATAAATTAGATAATATCTTTAGCAAGATATAATACTGTACTCCTGAATATCCTATCTAAGAGTATTATTATCTGAAGTATATTAATTCTAAGTTAAATTATAATATTCAATATTAGGATAACTCTAAATTCTACAGATTAATTATAATAAATTAAGAAATATAGTAATAATATATCTTTTAGTGAGAAGGGGAAAAAAGAGATAGAGGTTTTAGTAGTATGGTAACTAAAGATATATACATAGATCAAGCTAGAGATAGGGATATATTTGCTTATCTTAGAGGGTCAGTTCTATATCATATTATAATTGATACCAGGGATAAGTGATCTTTAGAAAGGCTTTAATACATACTTTTATACCTACTTCTATATGAATAAGAAAATTGATCTAAAATTATAGTCCATTAAGTAATATAGTTATAACCTTATAACTCTAAAACCAAATACTCAAGTTATTATAGTAATAGTGAGGGATTATAGACTTAATCTTTTAAAAGAGATTACTATCTTTAAGGGCCTTTTCTGTAATTAGAAGATCTACTTAATAGTAGATCTAATCTAGATATCTAACCTACTAACTATATACTAGTACTAATAGACTTTTACTCTAATATTTTAATAGAAACTTTACCCTAGGTAAAGTTTAAGTAAAGAAAAGTAATGAAAAGATCTAGATTGAGATTTTTTTAGCTTATAATAAGAGCTAGTTAATATACCTAGGTATTATATATTTTATATATACTATATAGGGATAGTCCTACTATAATTAATACTATTATTAATATTACTCAGTATTAGTGAAGCCTAAATACTTAAGACTATTATTATCTAGTACTCTTAACTAATTTATACTCTATCTCTAGTATTTCTCTATTAATAGATATAAAATATTGAAAAAGAAATCTAAGTAGAGACCTAAGTTAAATACTTCTACTTCAATTATTCAAGTAAGAAAATAGTCTTAAAAAAAGCTAGTATAACTATATAAAAGTAGTAACTAATAATATTAATAATTTCTAGTATCTTACTAAAACTACCTATAAATAGGACTAACTAATAATATTTATATCCATACTTAATAAACTTTGGACTAAGAATATACCACCATAGCTAAGAAAATAATTATTTTTCATATTATTCTCTTCCCTATTACCCCTAAAAGTAATCTATCTAATATTAATAGTTATTACTACTTTAAACTTATTAAGACTTTTCTAATTACTACGAAACAAGTTATATATACGATGAAGTAGATTACTTTATATAAAACACTTAGATATAACAGGATTCTAAAAACTATATTAAAGTAGACTATTTCAATCCCTAGAGTTCCCAAATTTAAAATAGATCTTTTTAACATCTATCTCTAATATAAGTATTTTCTAAAATATTTCTAAGAGTTTACAATAGTAGTTATCTACAAATCTAGAAAGCCTAATCATATAGTATCTAAAATTTATTATCTAATTTTATTATTCTCTACTTTTAGTAAAGTCTATAAATCTATAACTTATTACTATAGATATATATTAGAGACTATATAGACTACTTTATAACCATATACTATATCTAATCTATAAGAAAATCTGTAAGAAAATCTATAAAGTATAGTAAAAAAGGTTTTTCATAATTATAGTTTTGGTACCAGATAATACTAGACTTTAATCATATATCCTATTTAAATTTATTGTACTATCTTTATAAGAGATATATCCCTAAAGAAGTAGTAAAATTAATTACCTGTTTTTTAATTAGATAGAGAATAAAAATAATATTATAGAAGAGCTCTAGTAAGATAGAGCTAGTTACTACAGATATCCTTTAGAGCTTATCTCTCTTTCTTGTCCCATATCTATTCTTTAACTCTAATTTTCCTAAGAAACTAGAAACTAACTTGATTAACTCTAAAACTAAAGTTAGTCCTACTAGTACTAGTCCTAGAGGTTACATAATTATAGTTATAAACTATATCAACAATATTATTATTATAGTCTAGGGTTAAACTATATAGAAGAATTATAAGTACTTTAAATAGCTATATTATCTCTATAATCACTAGACCTACTAGTATATATTCTATTTTATATCTAATAAGTATAGGTTTCTCTATATATAACAGGAGGATTAGAGGAATCTTTATACACTTATTCTTGAGAGTTTATTACTTTACTAGAGAGATATAAGCACCATAAATATATAAAGGTAGAATCTAGTAAATTAATTAAATATCCAGGTATTTTGATTAGTTAATAGCTAATTAGAGAGACCTATATCATGTATTACTATAAGAAAACTATCCAACTAACTACTATACTCTATTTAATTACTAGTATAATCCAGAGTATTATTACTCCATATCTCTATAGAATATCGATAGTGATTTTACTACTCTAGCTTACTTCTAGGTACCTAGTATATTATATCTAGAGTAGATACTAATATTCAATTAATTTAAACTAAATTAATAAAGGTACGATACTCTATTTAGTACTAGATACTATACTAAATTATACGTATATTTAAGACCATATATTTCTAGATATTCCTAAGTTTCTATCATATATACTTTCTGTAGAGATCTTAATATAACAGCTTATAGGGGAGGTTTACTTCTATATCTATATCTATATCTTAGGTCTACTAATTATTACTATATATATAATTATACAATCCCCCTAATACTATTATCCCTACTACTATCTTAGATACTAATATTACCTTTCCTAGCCCTAGAGCTTTAGCTTTCTAGGCCTAGACTATAGGCTATATTCCTATACCCATATATCCCACTAAAACCACCAAGATTATTATCTTTACTACCGTCAGTACTACCACTTTTACTACTATCACTACTACTACTACTACTACTACTACTACTACTACTACTACTACTACTACTACTACTACTACTACTACTACTACTACTACTACTACTACTACTACTACTACTACTACTACTACTACTACTACTACTACTACTACTACTACTACTACTACTACTACTACTACTACTACTAGTAATTATATCCCTCCTGTAATATCTACAACACTATATCTATCATAAGATTATTGTTATACCTAGTACCTCAAGTAGATCCTTTCTTTTATTATTCCTCTATAGTGGAAACTACTAACTACCCATATTACCCCTAATAAAACTACTACTATTAAGGAGTATAGTTAAATTCTTTAGGGTTAAAAAGACCTAAATCTTATAATTATGTATACTAATAAAAATAGTTTAGAAAATAGAGTAGAAGTTACTGTAGTTATAATAGCTAGAATAAAGATAATCATTACAAATAAAAATATTTGTATGTAAACATAATATATAAAAATTATATAATAATGACCATCTTAGTATTCTTCTAGATTATACTATATATACTACTGAACTTTATAGTACTTAGTTTACCTTATAGAAACTAAATAATTACTATACTAAGTAGATATAGTAGACTAGTATTGCTATAAACTATATAATCTTTACTAATAACTAGATAGGTGTTTAGATAATTAGATATCCCTATAGGTCCTCGAGATAGTATTTCATTATCTAGATTAATTAGGTAATTAAGTAATTACAGAAGTATAATATTAGTATCTAAATATACTGATATAGAGACTAAAACTACTATCTCTAGCCCTAGCCCTTGCCTAGGTTAGTATATCTATATTCTTATAGGTCTATACTATATATCATTATCGGAGATAGTCTATAAGGGATAGGAATAATAGTAGTAGATTAGCCCTTATAGATACTTTATATATGTTCTATCTACAGAATCTATAAAGGGTATATTTAGTCTATATATAGCTCTTAGGTACTCTAGCAATACTATACTTAGATAGATATAGATAGGTAAGATTGTATTAATAGCTTACTTATCTAGTATTACTAAATAGTAAGAAAAGGTCTAGAATAAGGATCTAAATTATAACTTGGCAATATATAACTATAATAAAGATATATGAAGTTTATATTATAGTTTACTATACTATCCCTAGTTTACTAAGCTTTGTACTAAATTTCTTAGGCCTATTTAAACCTAAAATTAGACTAACTAGCTTTTTAAGCAAGAACTTATACCTAAAGCAGTATAATTTATATTCAAAATCTAGCTTCTTAGTTAATTCAGAGCCCTACTAACAATCTATATAGTTACTATTATTACTCTAATAACTATAATATAACTAATTTTCTACTCATATTGGCTATTAGTTACAATAGTGAATAACCCCCCCTATATATATATTTTAATACGGATTTCCGCTTTCAACATCGGTATCCCTAAGTCATATAATTGGGGCCTTATTAACAAGGCCATCGTCCTGTTTCACAAGGGTAAGTAGCATTTGTTCGATAGTATCAAGAACAATATTGTTACACGCTTGGCTAACTGGTCATAGTGAGTGGTTAGATCTGGGTGGATAACTTACTAGTTGTCTTCTGTATCGTTGGTCGTTTGTGATATCTATTACTTGTACTCCTTAAGTATCAACTTGTAATCGTACTGTTGCTATACTAAGCCTTATACGGACTCAGATCTTATAGAGTAACTTTAAGGAGGTACTAGGTAGTGTGCTAAGTAGGTCAGTCCGAAGAGCTTCCCTACTTGTAGTATGTTCGTTATAAGACTGAAACTGAATAAAGAGTAATCCTAAAGGTATACTGTAGTAACTTAGATTAATTAATTGTAAAGAACTAAATATATGTGTGTAGAGAGTGTCCTATATATCCTAGTCCTTTGTAGTGTAGTATATTGGAGGGTATATTTGGTGGTATACTAGATTATGCCCTCTATCTACCTCTTAGTATACCTACTGGTATACTCTGTGATTATATGCTTATTGTATGGTGTCCTTGTCCCTGTGTTAGGTACTATTGTACAAACTTCTATAGTTTTCCTGAGTTGCTTGGAACCTGTGGTGATTCGTGTGATGGTCTGGTTCCTATAGTACTTCCTGTTGTGTGCCTTAGCTTGTTGTATAGACTGGGCTGTTATAGGGTAGAACGGTCTGTAGGGACCAGCTCGACGTAAGATAATGTTCTTTGTCCGATACTTTGGCTAATTATGGCTCCTCTATTTGTTGACCTAGCTATCCTATATTGTGTGGCTCTGGCGGGAAGGCCATGGTTTCCCATGATGCTCTGTATATGATCTGTGGGCGGTCGTGGTGGTTGTAGAATGGTTGGCTCTCGATGGCCTATTTGTAGGATGTGGCCCCTTGTGTTGCGGGGTCCGTAATAAACATATATTCCTTTCCCCTTATGAAATATTCTTTTAAGGCTGCTAAGGTTGCGGTATCAATATACTGCCTATGAAGGGTTCTATTCTTTGTTCTCTCATCCCTCTATACTGTCACACTCTGTCTGCTACTCTTCTATACTCTATAAGTATAGTGGTTTTATCCTTCTGTGATCAACCTATCTACTTAACAGATAGCCAGTAAGTATTCCTATCTTTTATATAGTATCCTCGGGAAGACTTAATTAATAAAAGGGTAACTAAGAATAAGAAAAAATACTGCTATAAGAAGTAGGCACTATCTTTAACCCTAAGAAAATACTATAGTAGTTAAATATAGTATAAAGAGAAAAGAGTGACTTAGTTCTAGATAGGACTAGCCTATCAAATTTTGAAAATATTAATTAAAAGATTTACTAGAATATTGTCCTCTATAGGATATATATAATTTTTATAATTAACACTTATAGGTTAGTATATAGGAGATACTATAGTACTAGAAGGGTTTTTATAAATAATACTAATCTAATTATATAAGATAGTAATTTAAAGATACACTAGTATTAGTTATATCTAGTATTTAATACTATATAATATTCTATTATTATTTATGTTATACTATCTATTAGGAAAGATATATAAGTCTTTATTAGGAAGTAAGAACTAGTTTGATCTAAATTATTATTAAAAGGGCTATTCTTAGGATAGTAACTATTATTAACTATATTATTATTATTATTATTTTTATTAAGTACTAAGATTTCTTTTCCCTACTTTATTTTCCCTTCTTTATCTTTATCTTTATCTATTTCTATTTATATATTAGAATTATCTTATTATGCTAATTTATTCTCTAATACTATATCTATCTATTCTATTTATTTTTCTATACTTTATTTTTCTATAGGAAAATAATCTCCCGAAATTATAGCTATTAATAATAGTAGAAATAATGGTAAATTTTCTAGTAATATAGTTATATCTATTACTGCTATAGAATAATTTACTTTGTTTCATAAACTACTTCCTAAAGCTTCTAGATCAACTATCAGTAAACTCTTTAATCCTATAAGTTCTAAAGCTACTATAACACCCTCTTAACTAGTAATATCTTTGTAAGATTCTATACTACTAATTTATTAGTATACTATTCTACTCCCTTAACTAATATATTAAATAATATATAGTATAATACTAGTTCTAAAATCTTAAGAAGTTCCTACTTTTAATAAAACTAATATATTAAATTTCCTAAGAAAACTAGAGAATACCTATTATTATAATAGTATTATCTAATATAAGGTGATTATAGATCTTCTTTCCTAAAACTACAAAAGATTACTATATATCTAGATAAAAGATTAGGTTATATAGAAGATAAGAGAATAAAAGGTATTTTATAAGAACTTTCTAGACTACTATTATGACTAGGATAATAAGTAATTAAACTATAATAAGAGATACTTTTAAAGTTTACTAGTAGTAATCAGACTATTAATAATAAGATTAGGTATTATATAAGTAAATTTTATAAGATTTCTACTAAGATATTCTTACTTAGTTATCTAAGTAACAATAGATAGATAAATTTACTAATTAAAGATACTAAAGTATTATACTCTAAAAACTTATTTCTATAGTAATAAGATCTCCTATAATAAAGTATATAAGTAAGTTTAGATAAACTTATATACTAAAGTAGATATTTATTATAAGATTAAAAGAAAAGAAACTAAGTATACTTTTATAACTAAAAGATAATTATTATCTATATCTCTATATTCCATTACTCTCTCTATTCCTACTATCTAACCTACTTCTATTATAGTATCTAATAATCAATAGGGAGATTATACTTTAAAAGTAATTAATAATATAGTCTAAAAACTAGAAACTCTTATACTAAAGCTAGATATAAGAACTAACTATTAGAATAATCTTTTGTATAAGTAAAATTACAGAATACTATTAAATAGTATAGAAGTTAACTCTTCTAGGGAATAATAGATATATAAAGACCTATATAATAGTATATCTAAATAATATAATACTATTTAGGACTTTAGGGTAAAAAATATAATTTATTATAATAAGATAACTAGTTAATTAACTCTAGGAACTAAAGTAAATCTAGGTCCTAAACTAAGACTATAAATAGGTATTCTAAGAAAAGACTTAATTCCTAAATAATATACTATATAGGTCAATTTAAATATATAATACTATAGTAATAATTATATCTAATTAATATCTTTAGTACTAACCGGTCCCACATTAAATTTCTCCAATATTAATTGGACCCTCGCTTACGAGGGTCGGACACCCAAATGACAATGTGCCCCTAAATGACACTTTTTTACCATTCCTACATTTAATACTACGATATACCACACAATACTATATATACCACTTAATTGCATATAACCATATATAATATAGCGTATAAAGTGCAATATATTAAAATTTCAGCGCCGTAGACGCTGCCCTGAACGCCGAGATTTACGCTTCAATTCCTCCATAACCTTGCGCTATTTAGGGTGTACTTTGTCAATTGCTTCTAATTCCGTCAATTTTTCCTTATCTCGCTTTATTTTTTGTAGATTCTGAGCCGATACAATACCTTGTGTACGAATACCTGACCTTGAAAGGTTATATCGCTCATCGCGACGTAGTGTAGTAGCTTTTGTTGCTTCCATTTCCCGTCGTACTTCCTTTAATTGGTATGTAGCTAACTGTGCTGACTTTGCAAGCTTTTGAATAGCTATTGTATAGTCATGTATATCTTTACCACTTCGAAGAAGCTCCTTTTAAGCTTTTGAATCTTCTGAATAGTTGTTGGTGTACTAAAATTGGATGAGAGTGATGAGGTTGAAGATTCAGATTTGTTTGGTGATAGGGGTAATTTAGTACGTTTAGGTATATAATTAACTATTTTATTACATATAATAGTAGGATTAAATGGCCAGATACTAGATAACTGATATCTAAGCTTGATTGTACGTAACGTAAAGGTTTTTGTGCGGATTGAAGTAATTGTAGTAAGAAAATCGACTTTCTGAAACTTTGTATATCTAGTAGCAGTTGTAGCCTCAATTGCTTTACTGTGGTAGTATTTATAGATATTGAATATACTAACGTCTAATGGCTGAACTAAATGTGAAGTATGGGTGTTTAAGAAGAAGGGTTGAATAGCTGAAGCTTCGCAAAATTTGATAAATTTATACTTTAGATATGAACTAAAACCGTTGTAGATAAGCAACTGCCAGGATCCTTTAGTGTGTAAATGTGTAGATTTTTTAAACATTTGAATCCACTGATATACAAGTAGATTATTTATATAGCCAGTTTTAGTTACAGCAATTCTTTCGTTATCCTTAAGGTCCTTAAACCAGTGATATTGAATTTGTTTTGTGGCTAAAATAATCAACGGTAGGACGGTAAAACTATCCGTTGATATAGCCTCAACAACAGTTATATATTTACAATTTGTATGGTTTCTAGAAATAATTTTTCAACGTAGCTCTTGTGTAACAATCTACTGATCTTTGCCAACCCCAATCTAAAAGCCTATTTCGTCGAAATTGTAGATATCCTTAGGTTGAATCCCATATTTTTTAATCATACGCTGAAGGCTTTCAAACCATTCCTCTATAGACTTTTTAGTATGTGTACGAAGCCGTTTAATATCAAGACTTTTGTGCCTGCGTACACGATACTCAGGGTGTCGATCAAGAAAGTGTTTAAGCCATTTGTTACCGATTGTAGCTGTATCAGGTTCTGTTTCTTGTAGAATTGACAGAGCAGCTGTAGCAATCTCAGAACGTTTTACTGACAATCCAAGATTATCATTATAATCAATCCAATGACATAGAGCTTCCTCTTGTATAGAATTGAGCTTGCGACCGTTAGGTTCTCGTTCAAATAGCGAATTAGTACCCTACACGCGGCGAAGAAGCCGTCGATATGGCACGTCAAATTCACGCGTAATTTGTGCGTAATTCGGCCGAGATTGCAGGAGTGCTTTTTCGTATGCTTGCTGAATACGGTGCTCAATTTGCTTATTGGTATCTGCCATATTGGTGGTGTAGCGATGCGACAAAGTTAAAATATAATATTTTCATGCAAAGTGTTATTTGGGGGCACATTGTCATTTAGGTGTCCGACCCTCGTAAGCGAGGGTCCAATTAATATTGGAGAAATTTAATGTGGGGCCGGTTAGTATAGTTTTTAGGTATATTTCTTAATTGTATACTAAATAATAATTATTATACTACTCTAGTTTAGACCTGGCTACGACCCTCCGCATGGGTCCCTACCCCAGAACCTCGAACCTCCCCTCTTGAGGGGAGGTTCCAACCTTCCGACCCTCAACCTACCCTGAGGATCGTTGAGGTTCAGTATGCGGACCCTCGGCGACCCTCAACGACCCGCATTTGCATAAATTTTCGACGCCTTACCTCTTTCGGTTGCATAAAATTGATGATTCATCTATGTTTTTTATAGCTGTTCCGTCAATTTGTAGATATTTTACTGAATACTCCATCAATATAGCGAATTATAAATAAATATTCATGTAAAAGTAAACCGTAGACATGGTCACCCACAGATTACAAGTAATATTTGATGATATCGATATAGGGGGTGGTCAGTGGCGGTTGTCGACAAAAATGCATGTAAAGTTGTAAATATATATATTGCAGATAGTGTAACCTATGTGTATCTTCATTTGTAGAACCACTGTTTTTTAAGAAAGCTATAAAAACGTGGTTCAAATAACCTCATTTTTACATCATTTGAGCTGTTATATCTTCTTCTATTACTTTTTCTTCAAGAATTCAGGACAAATAATCTAAATATGTTGTAAATCCGGTTCAAAGATTGCAATTATTGGACTTGGTCGTTCTGATCAAGACTTTTTCTCAACTTGAGGGTCTCTTTTGAGGGTCGATGCGGGTAGTGAGGGTCCCCTTGAGGGTCGCTGCGGGTAAGCGAGGGTCTATTTGAGGGTCGCTGCGGGTAAGCGAGGGTCTATTTGAGGTTCATTGAGGTTCGTTTATTATGCTAGCCAATCAGATCTAGCTATGTGGAAACAAAAGATGATAGATCAATTCTAGCATATAGAACAGGGATGAACGGATGCCCCAAGAATCTTGCGTATCTTTTTCTACAAATTAAACAGTAAGTTCCTCACTCTCTTCTTCCTCAGTCATAGTACTATCTTCTAGTTACTAAATCTGTCATGTCGCAGCTCTCCGATGTCTACGCATCATCTAGCTTCGATGGGGTGCAATTAGACACGCTACAATACCTTGTTCCTAACGATTCCCTATCCCAACGCGAAAGCCAGAGTCAACTACTATCCGAAAGTCAGTTTGGATCAGTTCCAGACCTTCCAGACCTTCCAACCCATCGATCGCGCGTGGCACCTCAGGCCCCAGACACTCTTACACGAATCAAACCAGACCGTATCAACGAGTACGTTGTCTTTACAACTACAATGACCGCAGAATTTATTCAGTGGTGGCTTGAAACCGACTTTGGTAAGAAGAAGCGGATCAACTGGGATATGAACCGTCGTGCAGAGTGCTGGAAAGGGTTTCAACAAGTTGCAAATACCAAAGATAGGAAGCCAGGCGTTATATGCAAACGGTGCCGTACAATTCTTGAGCACCCAACTACCAACCATACTGGAACCTCATCGATGCAGAAACATCTCGATGGGCTAAGGTGCCGACAGCGAATACCGAAGAAGGGTAATATCCAGCAACTACTTAGTGACGCGGTATATTTGAACCAGCCTATATTTAATATCAATACTAATACTATTTTCACTATTATTTAGGCTGAGAGAAGACCAGCGCCTACCTTTACCCAGCAAATATGGGAGCAGAAGATCCTAAACCTGATCACTGTATCGTATTTACCCTTCCTATTTGTCGAACATCAAGAATTCCACGACCTCCTTTCCTACGCACGGCTAGCACCCACACTACCAAGTGTTCCATCAAGAAAGGTGATTCGTGAGCGCCTTCAGGATTTTGTTATAGAACATCAACAGGAGACACTACAACGGCTTCCATCTAGTGCAAGAATGTCGATTGCGCTTGACTGTTGGACTTCTCCATTCCAGCAAGCATTCATGGCTATCACAGGATACTTCCTAGACCAGGAATGGGAGTATCGCGAGGTTCTCCTTGGGTTTGAGCCAATATCTGGATCTTATACTGGAGTGAACCTCGGTAGGGTTGTTCTCTAGATCCTAGAGAAGCACCAGATCGCTGACCGTATACTGGCGGTGACAACTGATAATGCGTCTAATAATAAGACACTTATCGCAGCGGTGAATGATTCGACTAAGACGCTACAGCAAGAGACAGATTCTACAATTGTCCAAGTGCCCTGCCTTGCGCATATTATTCAATTGAGTCTAACTAATTTACTTGGTAAAATTAAGGCCGCCCCGAAGAATAACAACACCGAGACGGAATGGTCTGAAGATCGTGTACATTCACTTCGTGCACGCCAGCAGAAACATGAGATCGCTGATACTCTAAATAAGGTAAGCTTAAAGCTTCTATTTACGAATCATAATCCAATAACGATAATAATCCTTATAGGTTTGCGGCCTTACAGTTTATATCAACGGAAGCCCTCAACGCAAAGAAGCCTTCTTGAATCTTCAATCTAATAATGCTGGGATAAGGCTTCTCCTAATCCAGGATGTCCGTATACGATGGAATTCGACATTTCTGATGCTTCGGCGGGCGAAAAGACTTCATGATATATTCGACAAGTACTGCAAGGACTACACCCAAACCTATTTTGTATTGAGTATTGAGGGGTGGCGGTAGATTGACTATCTACTTTGTATTCTCTAGCCCTTTTTTACGCTTACTACGCTAGTTTGTCGTACTAAAGACTCGAGTATCCACCTTATCTTTAGGATTTATAACAAGCTTTTTGATCATCTTGAAAGATCAATTCGTTAGCTTCGTCGAAAGAAAGTTCACTGGAAACAGCTGATACTTTCCTCCCTTGAGGCTGCGAAGGAGAAACTGAAGAAATACTACGGTGAGACAGATGATATCGAAGGTAATCTTTATGCAATTGGGACGATCTTAGCGCCATCAAGTAAGATGGAGTTCTTTTCAACAGGTGATTGGGACCTAGATCCTGAGATAGGAAAGGACTATAGAAAAGAATACTGTAAGAGTCTTTAGTCTCTTTTCGAGAGATATAGCCAACGTGTACCATCAGATATGATACAGCCTAATAGCCAGTTATTAATAACTGAATCGGAGCTAGAGAGGGCCCTTGACGGTGATTCTTCACCACGATCAATTACTCCACAGTACGACGAGCTCACCAAATATCTCCAGAGTGGTAAGTAAATAAGCCTATGTGATGAATCATATAACTAACCTCACCTGATTAGATACTATTAAAGGATCTGTTCGGATCTTCTGGAAAGATCATCAGAGAGAGTTCCCTGTTCTTGCAAGCATTGCCCGTGATATCATGTCAATTCCAGCAACTGGTGCCGGAGTTGAGCGTCTGTTTAACTCTGCTCGGGATGTATGCCACTACCGCCGGGGGTCGTTGAATCCAGAGACTATTCGTGATATTATGTTGTACATGTGTACAACAAAATTTGATATTGAGGAGGAGCAGCGGCTGATTCTCCAAGAGTATCTCTTAGACCATGAGATAGCAGCTTCGGCAGAAGCACTTGATGTCCAGACACATACCTTCGAGGCTATCAGTGATGACGAGGAGGAGGATATTGAGTTGCGTCTTGATACACCGGCTACTGTATCAATTATGCAAACAACCCCAAACGTACCGCCACTCTCAGCGGTTGCCGCTGGAAAGCGGCCTGCGGTCACTTCTGGTGATGAGGAAGATTCTGATGCCGATGGATTTGTGAACCCGGAGGAGAACCTATTATTATCCTTCCCTAATACGCAGTATCGTGTATCAGGTAGGATACGGAAGAAGTCGAGACTACTGGATGGGTATATAGTTTGACTCTTGGCTTGTTAGAACTATGACTAGACACTATGCTATAGATGTAATGTAAACCATTCAAAAATTAAACCCCTATTCGAGGATGAACCTATGGATGCAATAAGGAGTGTATCCTCCTGTAAGGCTATACAATGATGAAGTTTTTAGTTTACAATTACAATGAAATACAGCTTGTTTCTACATAATTTATGCAATTGACGCCCAGTCACGTCTTTTACCTGTTTGTTATGTTTGACGACCCTCAGGGTCCCCGCGGGTAACCCTCATGAGGGTCGGCCTGGGTACAACCCTCCCCGCGGGTCCAGGTCTCGGACCCTGACCCTCCGCATGGGGAGGTGAGGGTCAGGGTCGTGGAGGGTA
Source organism: Penicillium manginii (assembly GCF_028828005.1). Classification (NCBI taxonomy): domain Eukaryota; kingdom Fungi; phylum Ascomycota; class Eurotiomycetes; order Eurotiales; family Aspergillaceae; genus Penicillium; species Penicillium manginii. The sequence continues at coordinate 1,964,586 of NW_026643110.1, read as the reverse complement.
CCCGCGGGTTCTAGCCAGGTCTACTCTAGTTTATTATATTACTATATCTCTTCTTATATCTAAATCTATAAAGGGAAAGTTATTAGAAGATAAGAAAGAATATAGAGAAATATTAGATAGGGTTAGTTAATACTATCAGAGATTAGGTCTAGGATAGTTATATTAGACAGAGGAAATAGTATATATCTAAATATATATATACTAGAAATACTTAGTAAGGCTATTTTTAACTAAATATTAAGAAAGCTAATAAGAATAAACTAATACTTATACTAGATAATATATAGGGAATATCTTAGAAACCAATATTGTAAGGCTTTCCTACTAAAAGTCTATCTCCTAATATAGTTCTATATTATACTAGAGGGCTATAAGATCTAGTTATAGTTGAAAAATAATCTATAATTACTAATTTGATATTACAAAAGATTTAGAAGACTTGTATTATAATCTCTATTGGTGAACTGTTTGGGGTTATATCCTATATTTAAGTTAGTATCAGAAAAGATATTAGTACTAATACTATAAGTCAGAAACTTTAAAGATTATTAATTAAGTACCTATTAATATTACTACTATAGATCTATCTTAATATATTAATACTTAGATTTAGGATCTGTAGAAGAAAGCTTATTCCTATTTTATGTTATTTAGTCCTAATTATAATATTTTGGTTTTCCTAGTTATTAGTTCTTTAATTAATTTCTAACTAGTTTAAGTTATTAATATCTCTATAAAGTTACCCTAGAAATATATACTAAGATATCTAATACTAAAATAGTAGACAACCAAAATATATCAATTTAGAATATCTTTACCCTAATAGATAATATAGTAATATAATATATTAAAATAAATAAACTAATCCTAACTAGTATGACTATCTAAAAAAAAGAGAATTTATACTATTAAGTAAATATTTAATACTCTATAAAGAGTAATATTTCAGAAAAATATAATATTATGCTCTTTTACTATAGAATACTAATTACTATATATAATATACTTAGTAATAGAATCTACTATCTCTTTAACTATATTAGTTTAGTAGAACTATAGAAATACTACTATAATATCTAAAAAGAAATCCACCTATAATAGGAAAAAGTAGCTAAGCTATAATAGTAAAAAATAAAAGATATAAAAACTATTAAGAAAATTTAATAGTAAATTTTAATTAAATAGAAAAACTATGATTTTATAGGTAAAAATACTATTAAATTCTTTTAATAGATAAAGAACTAAGTATTTACTAAAAAATTTAGTAAGTTCTTAAATACTAATGTATTCTACTAGAAAGTTAAGTTATCTATTAATAACTATATTATTAGAAGATATACCTTTAGAAAAGAAAGTAGTGCCTAAAAGACTAAATATCTAGAATATAGTAACTTAGTTAAAATCTACTAGAATCAAATTCTATTATCTATTCTTTAACAGTATCTTAACCAAGTAGATCCCTAGATAGACTAGGATAGTTTTATTTATCTAATAGATAAAGATTTCAATCTTCTAAGAATTAAACTAAGAGTATATACTCTACTCCTATCTTCTAAAAAGAGTACTTCCCTATTAGAAAATACTACTATAGTTACTGATAAAATAGAAGACTATAATATAGAGGAAGAAAAGAATATAAATAGTAGTAGAATATCTCTAATTAGTTCTACTTTACTAATAATTATAATAATAGATAATATAAATATATAAAATAGAGCTTAGAAAGTAATAAAGAGATATAGAAGGTCTCTTCTACACTATAGGAAATTACTACTATAGTTGTTAAAGAAAGTAACAAAGAAATAATTATTCCTACTAAAAAATCTATAAAATATAGATACTTACTATATTCTATAACCCTAGTATATATTCTTAAAGTATAGGACTTCTTAAAGTAGAAAAATAGTCTAGTTATATTATATAATATTAGGAGAAAATTAATAAGTTTTAGAGATATCACTATTAATACTCTTTATAGTAGGTATACTAAGAAATTAATAGAAACTCTATAGATGATAAGTATGTTAAAGAATTACTAGTAGTTAGTAAGCTAAGTTACCCTATTATATAAAAAATATTAGTAACTAGAATTAGTTTATAAAAAACTACCTTTACTAGTTTAGTTTCTAGCAGAAAATTAGTCTTAGTTTCTATTATTTTAAACTATAATACTATATACTACTAGTCTCTAATTTCTCTACTACTATAGAATAGTTAACTGCTAATAACCTAATTAACTAACTCTATATAGAAGGTACTCTAGATATCTATCCTTAGAAATATATATATAATAATAGTACTACTATACTATCTAGTCTCTTTTTATAACTTAGAGAAAACCTTAATAGAGAATATCTTAAAGGACTATAATTACTAATATACTAAGAGTTCTAAACATACTATTACTATTTAAGTAAGAAAATAACTAAGGTTAGGTAGTTTTATAGTATATAGTATTTAAATATCTAGTAACTAATCTAATAGAATCTCTTCTATAATATAGTCTATATCTTTTTCTGACTTAATTATATATAGTACTTAATCTCCTACCCCTATTAAACTAAAAGTATATAACCTAGTAAGAATACTAAACTCTAATATCTGGATATTAATATCTAGGATTATCTTAAGACTAGATAGGGTAATAATATCCTATAAGAATCTATTTTTTTACTTAGAAGAATAAAAAAATTATACTATCCTATCAAAAGGAATATATAAAAATAGATAGCTTTTAGATTAGTAAAAAGCACTAAGATATATAGTTATATTTCTAATAGATTTATTATCAGTATTAAATCTTATATATAGATAAAGATAGATAAAGAGAAGTATAATACTAAACAGACCTATAAAATATATAGTATTAGTAATATCTATCTTTTTCTTTCTTTTCTGCTATATAGATTAACTAGATCCTCTACTACTATCAGATAAATAGGACTTTAGATAGTATATCTACTTATCTAAAAATATTATATAATATATAAAGTTATCATATATTTTTGATGTTATAGGGCTACCTATGTCACTATAAATTCTTTCTCCTTTTTATAAAGGATATTATTATTTAAAATTTTATTTATATATTTTTTGCCTTAGATTTCAGGTAGATATCACAGTTTCTTAAGGCATTATATAGACTTTTATCTAAAAGTTATATCTTTCAATATATATTTTAAAGTCTTAGATCCTATATAGCCAAGTCTTTTATACTAATTATTTATTTCTATATCTTTATCTTCAAGATATATAATCTTATTCTAATATTTATTATTTAATATCTCTATGGGATATAGTATATTCATATTAGTTTTATATAGTGTATCTTTATTGCCTTTTATTATTGGTCCTTTATTACTATATATAAACACTATTTTCTTTGAAAATAGATAGGCCTTTTAGCCTATTAATGCTTAATATATTAATATATAATTTAGATATATATAGCATATTGTGTATTATATATATATTATTCAGGTTTATTTGAATAATAATAGTTCCTCTATATTTATTGGTATTTTGAGTGCTTTTCCCTAGTTTTATATTTTATTTACTGCTCTTTTATAACAGAAATAATTTATATTTATAACAACAGAGATAGTAGTAGCAGTATTAATAATAAAATTATAAACAGGTCTAATCTGATAGGGTAATTTACCTAGACAAACTTTATTATTTATAAGTATATTATTATGGGGTTATTTAGACTTATATTTCTATCAAGATCTAGTAGAAGATTGTCAATCCCTATATTAATATCCTAACCAGGTATAGTATCAAAATTATCTAAATCAGATAGAATAGTATCAATAATAGTAATATCTTATTATTTTTTTATGTATCTTATTTATATTATTTGTGTTATTTAATTTCTACAAATTAGGATATTTCTTAGGATATAAGAAGTAATAATCATTAATGTTTTAATTAATTTTATAGTAGCTTTTACATAAATTTCTATTAAAAGGTTTTTTCTTTTTGCTTATTTTGTTATTCTTATCATTTTATTTGTAGAAAAGGTTATTAATACTTTGAATAATAATATTATATTTGCTATATAATTTATTAATAAGTGATTTAATTAATAAAATAATAGTGTATACCTTAGGATTATTATATAGTAATTATATAATATTTTATATAAAGTCTGAATAGTCTTTATCTAAACTATTCAAAATCCAGGTAATAACTACCTAGTTAGTTAGTATAATATTCTTAGATTTAAGGTTATCAATAAGTAATTTCACCTTATTAAAGTATTACTCTATAGTATAAAAATTACCTAAAGTAGTATTAAAAAATTCTTTTAATACTAGGAATTGAGTAGTAAAACCCTTAGGGTTAAATAGCTCCTTTGGTATATTATATAACTAAATATTATTAGTCTTATTCTTCATATATAATAAAGGATTGTTATCATAAAGTAGCTTAATAATAGCTAGTATTTTCCTGTTCTTGGCAAGGGCGATTATAGTTTTATGTAATATTATTCTATTAGGATCTAGGGTATTAAACCCTAGGTCTTCCTCAATTAATAATGTATAAGCCCTAATTAACTATATAATAGATTTTTTAATACCTAAGAGCTTAGACACCTTAATTTTTGAAAGATTTGAGATTTTTGATATTTTTAATATAACCCTAAGGCTTTAGGGTTTTCAGGGTATAGAAAAAGATCAGATAAAAAAAGATAAAAAGATAGTAGTAATATAAGCTATACATATGGTAATATGGGCTTATAACCTCTGAGATTTGTTAGGTCTTAATAGGCTTAGGGAAAGTTAGACAAAGAAGAAGAAGAAGGTATTTGGTTTGCTCAATAAGAAAGAATATTAGTGTTTGTAATATTTGCTGATATTGCATTAATTGTCTTACTTGTGATATTCTTATTCTAATGGGAAGAAGGTCCTATATATATCAAGCATTATAGCTAAGCCTAACTTTTATTATTATAACCACCCTTTTTATTATACGTAGGCCTAGGCGATGTATGGGCGTCATAAGCGGGGTATTAGTGAGCTAAGGTACCAATGCGGGCGCTATAAGCGGGGTATTGCTGAGCTGAGGTGCCAATATGGGCGCTATAAGTGGGGTATTGGTGAGCTGAGGTGCCAATACAGGCGCTATTTAGCTATCAGCACGGGTGCCACTCAGCCGTCAGTATGGGTGCCACTTAGGTGTCACCTATCGGTTGTTATAGCCGGAGCTTTGGCGTATTTTGTTATTGGGTTTTATAGTATAATATTCATATTAAATCTATATAGACATATTAATAATAAGGATAGATTTTATATAGATCTAGATATCCTAAACTTAGATAGTATAAAAATTAAGGATAAAAGAAATATTAGATTACTAACTAGAATTAATTAATTACTGAAAATTAAGTTACTCTTAAGATATTTTTTTTATAACTATTTTTACTATAATAGTAAAAAGAATAGTCTAAGAGAGAGAATCTCTAATAAGCTCTAAGATAATATTATCTAATTATAATTCAAGATCTTATAATTTAGAAATAAAAAGAAATTATCTAAATAAAAAATAACAAATATATCTAGAAATAGTTAATTATTTCTTATTGATATCTCTATTATAATATCTAGATTTATATTTCTATTACTAAAAAAACTTTATATATAACTTATTACAATCTAACATAATAATTATTTAGTAAGTTATATTAGTTAAAATAAAATTAAAAAGTTATTAAAGTATAAATACTACAAGAAATATCTATTATATAATATATAAGGATATATTAAAGAGTATTAAATCTATTGAGAAACTAAAATATCTTAATATTAACTCTTTAGTAAGCTATAATTATTATCTAGTTCTTTCTAATTATTCATTAAACTAATAATAGACTTTATTATAAAATTATTAGTAATTTAGTATAAGAATTATATTATTAATATAATTCTTATAATTGTCTACTAACTTATAAAATATATAAAATTTATTCTAGTTTCTACTAAAATAAGTATAAATAATCTTACCTACATATTATTTAATAAGATTATATTAGATTATAGTCTAATTTTATTATTTTAATTATAGTTAAATCTATACTATTACTCTAAGATTAAGCTCTAAACTGAATTACTTTTTACTATTAAATAGATAATTAAACTAAATAAATAAATTAGCTCTAATTACTAAAGGTTACCTAATATACTTATAATAATATCTAGAATAAGTTAATTTAAGAAATTTCTTTTTAGATTTTATTAAGATTTTACCAAACTTAAGAATTTAGATTAGAAATAATTAAAGCACTAGATATAATTATAAAAAAAATAAATTATTTCTAAAATCTTTATAAATCTAAATATATAACTTCTATAACTATAGAACAGTTAAAGACTTAACCATTCTCTAGTTAGATATCTTAACTAGAAAGCTTATTATTGTTAAGCTTAACTAAAAAAGATAAGCTCAACTATTTATAGTTAAAAGCTTTAATAATAAAATAAAATAAGCTTAACAAAAATTGTTAAAGCCTAACTAAGTTCAAGACAAAATATCAAAATATATTTCAGATGCTTGGAGTTCTGCTAAAGGCCCAAATAGGCTTAGCCTATTTGGTCAGTCACACCGCTGATGAATAATATTCTGCCTAAGGACTAATCAGGCCTGGTCTACTATGGCTTACCGCCCAGGAAATTTAACATAAAAAGGGCCTGTACCCCCCCAGCAAACCTATCTTTATCATCATCTTCATTGATCTCTTTCATCTTATCTTGTGATTACTAAGCTCAAGACTAATATTCCAATACAATGTGATCCTGGAAGTGCCATACAGGCCTATTTCGGTCACTGTACTCTAGTAACCTTAGTGTATATAAACCTATAACCCTCCGATAGTAATAGAATATACTCTTTCACTTCTAAAATCTTATATAGTAGTATACCTTAAACTAGAATAAGCCTTCTATAGCTATTCTAGGAAGAATATTACCTATTTAATCCTAGTAAACTCTCCCCTTCTAGATCCATCTAGACAAATAAGATTTAAACAGAGCTTAATATATAAGAATAGATATAATAACTACTAATAAACTTCCCCTTATATATACC